>NC_141695.1:406969495-407569495 GCF_964263255.1 Lissotriton vulgaris
ACGTATAGCATGTGTGGGCCAAAGTTTGTATTCCCAAAATCTTTGGATGCACAGTTTTGCCATCACTATGGCAAACTAACATCTTAAATGGGATGCTATGCCGTGTATCCCCGGCATGGTAAAAGTATGATCACAAACCATTTTCAGGACTGTACCTATGGCCATCCAAAACCATGTGAGTTTTCTACAAGACCAGTGGATGTAGTAATTATTGCAGTCTGCTTGGCTCCAGCACCAGAGTTCAGGCACATGTGAGCTCAATGTACCCTTTTGGGGCACCTGTGCTATTCATACAATATTTCAAAATAACTAAATTTAAGCTGTGCTTTACTTAAGCATTTATAATTTCCTTCAGGAATATTGTTCCATATGTCATCACTGCATTGTAGGTCTAGTTTTGTTTGCTATCTGAATCTAAATAGCCTTGCCATGGGCTTTGATGCAGTATCTATTAAGATCCCCTATAGTGCAGAGATCACTCTTCTGTAGGGTCTCCAAAGTTTAACGTAATTCAAAATCAGTGAAGTCTGAACATAGTAAGGGGGTCCCCTAATGTTGCATCAACAGAGTGGATCAGTTGGTTATCTTTCCAGACCTCAGTGTGCTGAAGGCTATGTTCTAATTTAAGTATATCAAATGATTTTAGTTTCCCATGTAAAAGCAGATCTCCAGTAATCTATCTCCTGTCTGTTCTCAAGTTTCCCATCTCACCTGTCCACTGTAATACCTGTATTACTGGAAACTGACATGTTTAGATGTATGTAAGGGTGTAGCTGGATGAATTTGTATTTGAATCTCCAGCCACATGCTGTTGAAGGTATACTTGGGTTAAGATGTTCCAAGGTACAAGGGAGATCCCTATTTATTTAGTATACGCCTTTGGTAGCTACAAGTAATTTTTCTTCAATTTCTACCCACAATGATGCCTATTCTAGATCAATAAGTAATTTAGATAATGGGCCAAATAGTGCGCCAGATAGTAAGTTATCATACTCCTCAAAAGTAAACTCCTGCTCTCCATGGAAACTGTTGTTTAGAAGGTCTGGGTTAGGTTGCAGCATTCCCCAGATAAATCACTAAATGACTCAATCAATATCTGCTATTATGCTTTCCTGGATGGGTAATGGTGAATGCATAATTAAACCAAGGAACTACAGACATCTTAATCACTTGAAGTCTTGCCCCGAAGTGACGACTGGAAGCTAGACCAATTTACAAAGTCTGCCTCTATCTCTGTCTATATGATTGGATTTTATTCCGTACCATATGTGCAATACCTTGGTTAATAAAACTGCTGACATATTTTAAATTGGAAGGTACTCATTTGAAAGGATTTACCACCCAGTACTGGATCTAGTTGTGACCTGAAAAACTGGAAATGCTTTGCCTTTAACACAATTGATATGGTATGCGGAGCATTTGTAGAAGATTTCAATGATTGACATGACATGACATCTCCTCTTTACTTTTTCTTACATTTCTTACATATCTAAAAGCTGCTTATCTATCCAGAATTCTCTGTCTGCCTCTGTTAACTTAGCCTTTTCTACCTCAACATTTTCTACTTAATATGAAGGTTGATTTTGTCTGTTGATGGGGCGTAGGGGTTTACAGGGCTGGATCAGATCTGCTTAGTTAAGGCAGTAGAAGTACCATGGGTTGATTCTATGTCATGGAGACTCATCCTGTGTATTACATGATCCCTTATCAAAGGCTTTATGCAAGGCAAGTAGGTGATGGAGCGAGGGTGAAAACAAAAATGTTTGCATACCCCTCTCGAAATCTTTCCCATAACAGTAATATGTATTAATCGTGTGGTTTTTAGATTAACCAACGTAGAATAGAATGCATACACACAAATACACGTGGCATACTAATTTGCTTGTGTTGCGAATCTTAATATATAATAATTGAGTGAAATATTTATACTAACATAGGGGCCGATTAGGATTGCGCTGATTCCGCATCCTCCGGGCCGGCGGAAGCCACCGCCGGCCCGGAGGATGCGGAATCACTGCAGCAGTGTCTCCAAAGACTCCCCCCTGCCAGATTAGGATGACTGGGGGTCATCGGCAGACGGGAAAACCGTCTGCCGCTTTTCCGCCGCGGTCGCCTTCCGACAGTGGCGGACAAGCTCTAATATGGTGGCAGTGTCTATCAGACACTGCCAGCCATATTAGGATGGGGCAGGAAACCTGCTTTTCCAGGGCGGCTTTTCCGCCGTGGAAAAGCATGTGGTCTTTTCAGTTTGGGGGCCCGTTGCGGGCCCCCAGGGTGTCAGGGGGTGGGGGATGCACATGGGGGATGCCTATGGTACCCCCCTGCATTTACATGAACAAAGCGGCAGGCACCACGCGGTGCCTGCCGCTTTGTGCATGTAAATGCAATACATGCATTTTTAACCTTGCGCCGGGTGCTGCTTCAAGCAGCCCCCGCCGCAAGGTTAAAAATACGGGATAGGACCGCCAGGGTGGCGTTCACATCCTAATTTGCATGGAGGGACTGCCGCTGCCCATGCGGACGGTCCCTCTACCTCGGGGGTGGCGGACGGACGCAGGTTCGTCCGCCATTCTAATGACCCCTATAGTACGCAAATGCCATAATCTAACAAAAACTTGTGTATGTATGCTTTCTGTATGTCTTATTTTATTGTGGCAGAAATGATGGAGAATGGTAAGAAAACCACGCATAAATGTAGCTAAATTGCTAGGCAATAACTAACAGGGTTACCTTAGAATGGGGGAAGGTAAACAGAAGGGCTATACTTTGAAATATAACGTTCAATTGTGTTTGTTTCTCTAATAGTTCCCATTATGGACCACGCAGCCTACTAGAAAATGGAGGTTTGCGAGACTCAAAAACTGTGGTGATCTACGCATGCGCAACTATGCTCGAGAGATGTGCAAGCAGTCTGTGCCTGTACAGCTTGGGTCAAGGTCAGCGTGGCCTGGAAGTGTAGAAGAGTGCCAAAAACTTTGTATGACTGCGTTGTGAGCCTGGGAATTAATACCAAATTGACAATTTAAAGTACACAAGTGAAAGAACTGTCAAAGAACGATCGAAACCTTATTTTTTGATTCTAACAATGACTTGGCAGAAATATTGACAATGAAGAGATGAGGCTATGCTCATCCACCCCTTACATGGACCAATGAGAGTGAATGAGGACCCTAAAAGTTTCAAATCTTAGATAGATAAGTTAGGGAAAAAGGGTAACGTTTGGAAGTAAGAAGAGAGCTTGCTTTTGATTTGATTTTCGCACCACGACATGCTGCCAGACTGAATTTTTCCATGGTGCAAAGACTTTGGAAATTTTCTTGACGTTAACTTTTGATGGATGCGGAGTCCGGATGGGAGGTGAACATCAAGAAAGAATAGAGAGGCTATTTTGGGGAACTTACTTTTGCTAACCTGATGTCCATTTACTGAAACCTTGGGAATGTGGTTTTAACTTATTTTTCTGAAGTATTCTGCTAATAAATGTAAAGTGTTCGAATTTAACTTTTCTTTTCTCTAGGTTATTAAAACGTTTTAATGGTTATTGAGTGGTTATTGGTTAAGGCTACATGAAATAAGGTCATGCTAGGAGAATAATTATCTGAATAAAAAAATTAATAAATGGAAAATTAAGCAGGTCTTGTTGTCCATTAGTTAACTTTTACTAGCTGATCCATTGACCAAAATGGTGGGGTGTTTTAATGTTTCTTCAGAATAAACCCATGGTAATATTGATAAACTGCAGATGTATATAGTGTATAAAATTCAGAATGAGATAAGACACTCTGCTAAAATCCAGCATCTCCTCCTCTAGTCTTTGCTGATCCTGGGAGCAGGGTGATTTGTGTGAATGAATGACTCGCAGTGTTATGGGCCCCACTGACGAGTAAAGTATGATAGCTCCTAGGAAATATAGTGATGGTTTGGAGGTTTGGTTTGGAGCCGCGCTGGGTCAGTTTTACTTGGTAGCAGGAGACTGGTTGCTATAGGTTAACTTGGATAAGGAATGTATAGAATTAGTAGGGCAATGTATATAGAATTTTGATTTACAGAAATTATGACTAACATTATATGTTGAGTCTGTATTGCGTTATATGTAGTCCGTAATTTGAGGCTTCTAGGAAGGAGGAAGCGGGCTACTCTGCCTAGGAAGAGGAACGTGTGGCATGTAAGTCGCACACGTGTGGCATGTAAGTCACACATCACATAGTCTGTTTCAAAGTGGTGACATCATTGTATGTTACAAGTTAGGGACATTTACGTGTAAAAGTGGTGAATGTATAGCGAAGGCAACCTATAAAAACGTGGGTTTAAGCACAGAAATCAATGTGTATTCCGAACTAAAACTTATCCCTGAGAGAGTAATAGAGTTTTCACCTAAGCTTGAGAGAAGGGTAAGGTAGAGGGATGTGCTACTTTATCGGCAAAACTTAGGGGCATATTACCAAGCAATAGCGATAATTATCGCTATTGCTTGGTTAGAGACAAAAATTTACTGCAGCGCTGCGGCGATTTTTACCGCAAATAAACCTTGGTATTACCAAGGTTTAACGCAAATGCGGTAAAAATCGCCGCAAAGCATGAATATCGCTGAAAAGTCAGCGATATTCATGCATTAGCGAGCTAATGCTCTTAGCCATGTTATCCACCTCCCATTGGATAACATGGCTAAGAACTGCTCAGGGCAGGTGTTAGCTTTTGGAGATATTCCCGCTTAGCGCGAATATCTCCAAAAGTTGGTAATAGGAGATAGCGATGTTAGCGACTGTTTTCAGTCTCTAACATCTTGGCACGCCCACTTTGCATCTCATTAGTGATAAATATCACTGACATGCAAAGTGGGGCCCAAGATGGTCGCTATCTCCTACTAGCTGTCGCTAACTGGTGTTAGCGGCAGCTAGGTAATAGGGAGATAATTTTATCTCCGCTTTCTTGGCTTTTAAAGCCAAAAAAGCGGAGATAAACCCCCTTGATAATATGCCCCTAAAATTCTGTGGTAGAGAAGAGGTAAGCGCTGTCTACTGGAAATACAGAATACTTGTGAGTTTGAGGACACTATCACTTTGGTTTTAGCAAAACAGATCAATGGAGATGTTTATGTGGTTACTAACCGATTTTAGTTCTATAAAGGTGTAAATACAGTCTAAATACAGTGTGCCAATAAAATTTGTAAAGGAGGGGTCAGCCGAAGCTGCAGAAATCAGAGCAGGGCTGACGTAAGAAGGGTAGCGCTGGCATTGGTCTGCATGACTAGAACGGAGTGAGCACTGATTGGTGTACTAGCAAAGGCTGTGCAAGCATTGTTTGAAAGCGATTGAAACGTATATTGTTTTAATTGGTGCGTTAGTGTGAACCGCACTGTGATAGGTTGGTGCAGCGAAGCAGTTTGCGGAAGAGTGTGAAACTGTTCAAAAAGCAGGAAACCGTCAGAAAATGAAATTTTATAATGGGAAGAAAAAGAAGAACCTTCATGGTTTAAGAAATTAAAGAATGTGTCCAAAAAGGATAATTAAATAGTGACGAGAGAGGGAAAATTGCTTCCTCGGCCTAAAACGCCTGCATCGTACATGATAACAAAATATGGCTGCCATACATGTATATGGTTAGAAAGTTGGGCTAAATATCCTAAAAAGTATGGTGTATTAGCATTTCCAGAAGTAGGTTCTTTTAGTACTTCTGTTCTACGAAATTTGAGAGAAAAGACCTAGACCGACTCAGTTTGAGTCATTGGCTGAGTGGGAAGATGAGATGCATGAATTAGAGTGAGAAAGATTTGAAGAGTTCAGAGGGCCAAGAGGCTTTGTTATTGGATTACAACCAGAGATAGGAGACATAATCAAGCATAATTCGATGGGATGGCAATCATGCTCTGTAGATGAAGTTTTGAGGCATGCAAAATATTGCAGTGATGAGATTGAGATTAAGCAGAGAAAGCTTAAAGAGAAAGCAATGTGGGCGCAGGTGAAAGTGACTGAACATCGAGTAGCTCAATTAGAAAATAAAAGTCCAGAAGGAGGTCAAGTAAGAAAGAAAGGAAATTTGAATAAAGCAAAAGTAATGGGAAATTTGGACGAGGCCAAGAAAGTTTCCATGTCACAACTGCGGCAGGTGAGGGCATTGGAAGAAAGAGTGTAAGGGTTAACCAAGAGTTAATCCTGAAAATACATCATTGAATCCGCAGGTGCAGAAGGAGGTAATTCAACAGCCATCACCACAGCCGCAGGTAGTTATCCAACAGTCAGGTCCCACAACCACCACTTCTACACAGTGTAAATCTACAGAAATACAGTGCAGAGACAGGATTCTTCGGAGGAGAACAGGTAAGAAGATCACCTAGAGTGAATTTGAGTTCGCAGTATTGGCTGAAGGAAGATAGGAGTGAGTCTGATGACAGCTTCTGACGGTGCCTAAGAGAGGGAGAAAAGTGCATACTGTAGTGTAGTTCCTATATTCCCAATAGGCTCTGCGCATTGGAATAGTATATACTATAGATGTGACGTAGGACTGAGGTCTACAAGGTCTTTATTGAATATAATAAACTTAATAGTGAGTGCCATCTAGCTCAGACGTCACTGGAAACTTTCTCGAATACACAAGAAGGGATTAGTTTCTGACAACCGCATAAACATGACAACTTTGTTTCCCAAGAATGAGAAATATATCTCTAGAGTCGCGGAAACAATAGATAGCTATTTCACTCAGTCAATCGTGCATGCTTTGTTTCACCAGAAGTGCAGAGAAATAGAGAGACAGGCGTTTTCAATAAAATGTATTTATTGAACAGTCTTCTTTATCATGCAAAAGAAATGAACTGCTACAATCACAATACTTAGCATGAAGTAAAGTGCGTACAGTAAAAAGAGTATTACAAAATAATATTGTAACAGCATGGTATCATTTCTAAGCCATAAATAAATACGTAAAATACATACATTTATAAATATTGACTAAAAGTACTCAACTGGTGCATCTAAAATACGCCTACCCCGGTGTACCTAACCTAAGTCTAGTACAAGGGAAGAAGTAGGTGAGGTGTAGCTTAGTTTTGGTATTCTTTGCCAAGAATCTATTCCAAGAATTCTCTAAGGGTCTAATCAGCTCCGTACCTTGGTTTAGAATGAAGAGGTCAGGTATCTCTCTCTCTCTCAGGACTCGATTTCCCAGCAACCTGCAAGGGTAGCCTGGAAACACTGGAGCTGGATTTCTCGTCAGGAGAAAAGACAGCGTCAATCTCAGTGCGTCAGTGGGAGGGTTGGCTTCCTTCACCACTTGCTGCGGTGAGCTGTGTTGTGTAGGTAGATAGTCGAACTGCTCCAAACCACTGTGTGTTTGCCTGGGTAAGTGTGGGCATATTTATACCTTGAAATGCCGAGTTTGACGTAAGGTTGGACATAATAACGTCATCAAAGACTCAGTTCTTTGAAAACTCCATGATTTCTTGGATAACTTAATATTCAAGCATGGAGAAGTCCCTAATTGCTGAAGGCGGGTTTTTCCAAGACATCGTTGTGGATTTTCTAAACTAGCGGAAGAAGCCATGCCGTACTTGGACTGCATGGGCTAAGTCTAAATATGGTTATGATTTCTATGCCTATATAAGGATAGGGTGATTTATATGGGCATGAATTTGGAAAATTACACTAGGGTCCTAAATTCATATACAACAGTACTTGGCGCAACTCTAGAGGTAGATCAATCTGGTCCTTTTGTAAAGGGGAAGCTGAATTATGTAAATGTGACTTTCCTAGTGGACACATGTGCTACTAGTTCTTCTGTTAGATCAGTAGATGTTCAACATCTTCCTCTCTCTGGAGATAGTATCCAAGTTGTAGGTATAGCAAATAGACAGATCAAAACATCCCTGACAGAACCAGTTAAAGTGGAAATTGGAAAATTTGAAGCTATGCATCGATTTGTAGTGTGTGACAGTAGTCCTGTTAACCTTCTAGGTAGAGACATATTGTGTAAAATGAATTGTGCCATTTACTGTTCACCAGATGGCATTCAGCTTCAAACCCCAGATGAAGATAGCCTGTATAAAATGACTATGTCACTGATAGATTCAGAATGAAATAGTATGTTTCCTGTATTTGACCAAGAAAAGATACCTGGTGAATTGAAGGAGTTAGTCAAAGAACAAGTGTGGGAGCTCACAGGAGAGGCTATTGGACTAATGCAAGGTGTAGATCATGTGAAAGTTTCTGTAAAAGAAGAAGTGAGTTACCCAAACATACCCCAGTACAAAATGATAGCAGAAATAATTGAAGGAATAGCTCCAGTGATAAACAAGATGATTGAACAAGGGATTTTGAGAGAAATAGTAAGTAGTCTATGTAATTCACCTATAATGGGATTGAAAAAGCCTAATGGAACATTTAGGATAGTGCAGGATTTGAGGAGAATTAACAAAATTGTTGTCCTATGTTGTCCGATTGTCCCAAACCCAGCAGTGATCCTGTACCAAATTCCACATGATGCAGAATGGTAGACAGTCATTGACCTATGTAATGCGTTCTTTACAGTTCCATTACACCCAGATAGCCAGCCAATATTTGCTTTCCGGTTTGGAGACCGCATTTTGGCTTGGTGCCGAATTCCTCAGGGGTATACTGAGAGTCCCTCCATCTTTAATCAGTTGCTAAAGAAATCATTGGAGAGTTGTTTGAACATGCCTGGAAACTCAGTACTGGTACAATACATTGATGATCTTTTAGGGGTATCAAGAAAAAGGATGCATGTGTTTCAGATACCATTGCCTTATTGAACCATTTGGCAGACGGAGGACATAAGGTGTCCCCATCAAAGTTACAGTTCTGTCAGAAAGAAGTACAATATTTAGGTCACAAAATTGCTAAAGGAATCAGAAAAGTCACTATAAAGAGAATCAGAATGATACAGGGAATGCAACCGCATAAAACTCAGAGACAAGTGAGAATGTTCTTAGGAATGGTAGGTTAATGTCAACAATGGATCAGTGGATTTTCTCTGATAGCAAAACCATATCAGAGACTGACAAGAGCCGATGTAAAAGATCCCATAGTGTTGAAAAAAACTGAAATGGAGGCTTTTGAGCGACTAAAAACAAGTCTATACGAAGCACCAGCATTAGGAATACCTGATTATGAGGAACAGTTTGAACTATATTGTAGTGAACGAGAGGGATGTGCATTATCAGTTCTAATTTAGAGACATGGAAAACTGAGAAAGCCAATTGCATATTTCTCAGCTGTTTTGGAACAGTTGCAAAAGCATTGCCAGGATGCTTGAAAGCAGTAGCTGCTACAAGTGTGAGTTTGGAGCAAAGTGAAGGTATAGTGATGCAATATCCTTTGAGGGTATATGTACCTCATTCAGTGGAGATTCTCCTCACTAGGACAAAGACACAGTTCCTTACTAATAACAGGATGACAAAATATGAGATGGTAATTCTAGGTGCAGACAATGTGCAATTTCACGATGTGTGAATGTAAATCCATCTACGTTGTTACCTGATGTCATGGATGTGGAAGTGAGAAATGAAGTAGATCATAAATGTTTGGATATTCTTGAATATTGTACCAAACCAAGACCTGACATTAAAGATGAACTATTACCTGAATCTGATTATGTGATGTTTGTGGATAGTTCATGTCTGAGAACGGATGAGGGTGCTCTAAGTGCTGCATATGCTGTGTGTACTGTGACAGATGCCCTGGAAGCATCTTCTCTGAAAGGAATTCGTTCTGCTCAAATAGTGGAATTGATTGCTTTGTTTCGAGCATGTGAGCTGGGAAAAGAGATGAGTCACCATAGTGACTGACAGTCAATATGGCTTTGGGGTTGTCCATGATTATGGTCAACTGTGGTCCCAAAGAGGTTATTTAACTTCTGCAGGATCCCCCATCAGAAATGCTGAATTTGTGAAAATGCTTATTGATGCAATCCTATTACCAGAGAAAATTGCTGTTGTAAAATGTGCAGCCCACAAGAAAGGAGATGATTATGTCACCAGAGGCAACCGGTTTGTTGACTCATTTGCTAAGTATTGTGCAAAAAATCTTGCATCTATAAATTGGGACAGAAAAGCTGAACATGTTTCAAGTCTTTTAATGCTAGCCACAGTAGTTGAGACTTGGCAGGAAGTGAGGAAGATGCAAGAAGAAGCAAGTGAGGAAGAGAAAGACATCTGGATAAAATCAGGATGTAGACAAAGAGAAGAGGATGAAATGTGGGTTTGCAAAGATGAAAGACCAGTAATGCCTGATAACATGATTTCAAATATGGCCCGAATGTACCATGGTCAAGCCCATATTGGAAGGGATGCCATGAATAGAATGTTTAGACAGACATGGTATAATCCTTTATTCAGGATGATTGCTGAGAGCCTTTGTCAGCTATGTCTTGTTTGTCAACAGTCGAATCCAAGAAGAAAAACAGTTATGAGTTTGGGAACCACAGGACGGGAGGGAGGTCCATTCACACGGATACAGTTAGACTGCATTGAGTTACCACCCTGTAATGGACTTCGATATGTACTTGTAATCATTTGCTTATTTTCTCGGTGGGTGGAGGCCTTCCCTACCAGGAGGAATGATGGAGTGACTGTTGCAAAACTGTTGTTGAGAGAAATTATTCCGCATTTTGGTTTCCCAGTAACCATTGAGACAGATCGTGGAACACATTTTCACAACGAGTTAATGCAGATGATTTGTGAAGCACTGGACATTCGTCAAAAATTGCATTGTGCTTACAGACCAGAGGCTTATGGGGTAGTTGAGCAAGTAAATGGAACCATAAAAAACAGAATTGGAAAAATGTGTTTGGCCACTGGACTGAAATGGCCCGATGCTTTGCCACTTGTTCTGATGACCCTAAGAAGCATTCCTGATAAAAAATAGGATTAAATCCACATGAGATTCTGATGGGAAGAGTGATGAGACAAGCATTTGTGCCAGTTGATAAACTATTGACTATTAATGATGATATCATACTGGATTACTGCAAAAACCTGTCTGACGTGGTAACTTCTGTGTTCCATCAGGTGAGAACTGAGGCAAACTCGAAAGACAAACATCCAACTCATGATCTAGTACCTGGAGATTGGGTTTGGATAAATGTACACAGGAGAAGAAACTGCTTAGTCCCTAGTTGGCCGAAGCCCAGACAAGTCCTTCTGGTTAGCACAACTGCAGTTAAATGTGCTGGAGTAAAGAGATGGGTGCACGCCAGCCACACCATCTGGGTGCCTAAACCTGAAAATCCACAGGACGAAGCAGAAAGCACCACTGATTCTGATTCTGAAGGTGAACAAGATAAAGATCCAGATACTGAAGCTCGACCTGTTCGTCGACATCTGGAAATATCGGATGCAAGTTCTGCGTCTGAAGGAGAAAGTGAAGTTGTTGAAGTACTAAATTCTAAAGATCGACCTGGAAGAACTGATACCAGTAAGGACACTGAACAAAGTGAAAATAAAACTGGTAGTCAGGAAACACTGAAGGACAGTCTGAAAGCTCTGAAAGCAGGAACCAGAAGCTCGAAACTGGTGAAAATTAAATAACTCTCGATAAGGAAGAGCTTCCAAGTACCAGCTATGGAGAAATTCCTAACGGAGTGAAAGAACTGACCAAAGAGAAAACAGATTCTGTAAAGAAAACAGATATTATAAAGTTCACCATAAACAAAACTAATGAGAAATCTGAAACTGAGACTGATGAAACTCAACTGAGGAGAAGCTCAAGAAAAAGAGCTTGGCGAGTGGAGCGTAACACTGTCGGACCTGAAACCAAGAGACCACGTAAAGGAGATAATTGGCCTAAAGAGACTGATGGTCTGAAATTCAAATTGGTTAATAAAACAAAAATCCAAGAGGATCAAGTAAATGAAATAACCAGTCGAAGGCATTTGTTGGGTAAAAAAATAGAAATTGTGCAAAGGCCAAAAAGAGTGAGAAGACCAAATCAGAAATACAAGTCACCTGAGTAGACATATATGATTTTGCCTCCAATAAATGAAGTGAATAGCAGTCAAGAAAATGTGAGTTGTCAAAGTGAAGCAAAAGAAAGTGAGTGAACTGTAACTCGAAAGAGAAATAAAAAACCACCTAAGTACCTAAACTGAGAAAGTAAAAAAGAGAAAGGGCGAAGGAACAAGAATTATTGACATTTTTTGGTGGTAAGAACACTTTAAGTGCAAAGAGTGATTATTACGTCTGTGTGAAATTACCAGCATCTGTATCAGAGGGTGTGACGTACCATCACCTTCCACTAGCATATGGGGTTACATGTAGTGTATTAGCTAGTTTGTTTTATAGAACAGGTAAATTAGAGTATTATCATTCAAATTCTGATGATCTTTTTGTGAAATTGAAAATTGTAGCCGAATTGAATCACATCAAACCGGCAAAAGTTTTTGGAGAGTATTTTTTGGAAACACACAAATTGACCCATGGTTATGCATTCAAACATAATTTGACTTGTAAAATGAGAAATGAGGAAAAAGCATTTTTGGATATGGTAGAAGAAAGAAGGAATCAATACAAGAGAAGGGAAAAAGCAAAACAATCTAAATCTACGATGTGGACATTTGAGAATGATAATATAGAAGGACATAATGTGAATGAGGCTATAAATATAGATACACCATTATTAGGGAAACTGTGCATTCGAAGAGATAACACTGCGTATGATAATTATTTTGTGGGAGCAAGTCAATGTCAAGATACATATATTATAAAAGGGGGTTGGGGATTTAAAGGAGGTAACGATCCAGTTTTCCCTGGAATTTACTATTTGTGTGGGAAAAAAGCTTATTATAGATTGCCTGATCACTGGTAAGGGTCCTGCTATAGAGGCCTGGTCTTTCCTAAAATGTTTCATGTAGATATAGGAACTAATGGAATTCATGAGATAGGTAAATCTTTAAGTCGTAGAAGGAGAGAAAGTGTTATAGAAATAATAGGTGATGTTTTTGGAGCATTGATACCAGCAGTGGGTATATCCTTTAATGCAAACAGAATTCGGAAATTGTCAACGATAGTAGATCGTTTGTCAGCAGATACTGCAGGAGGATTTTTAATGGTAAATACAGAAATGGTAGCAATGAGAGCTATGGTGATGCAAAATCGACTTGCTCTTGAGATAATTTTGGCAAAAGTGGGAGGAGTCTATGGAATTTTGAAGGTACAACATTGTTGTACATACATACCTGATAATAGTCAAAACATTGAAAGATATATTACAAATCTTACAGATTTGCATAAAGAAATTATACCACTGGAGGTTGATAGTGTTCTTGAGAAACTTGGTAGAAGTTTTTCAGCAGTTAAGAATTGGTTTTCTGAAATAGGTAGATCCATAATAGGGAAGGTATTAATTCCACCAACACTAATAATAGTAATAATTTTAGTTTTGAGATTAGGTTGTAAACTTAGGTAAAGAAGAAACCTTAAAAGGTCTATAAAGAAGGAATTTGAAGAAAAACAAGAAAGAGAACGTGAAAAGGGTGATATTGAAATGGAAGAGTTTACAGAGAAACTTTATCAAGATAGAAAGAAACTAGAAGAAACTAGAGTATAACTCATACTAATTAAAAGAAGTTGAAACATGTTATAAGAAAATTTACGAATTTTTTGGGTATTATTAGGTGTTAAATCACCAAAGGGGGCAGTTGATGGAGCGAGGGTGAAAACAAAGATTTTTGTATACCCCTCTCGAAATCTCTTTTCCATAACAGTAATATGTATTATTCGTGTGGTTTTTAGATTAACCAACGTAGAATAGAATGCACACACACAAATACACATGGGATACTAATTTGCTTGTGTTGCGAATCTTAATATATTAATTGAGTGAAATTGTTATGCTAACATAGTACACAAATGTCCTAATCTAACGAAAACATGTGTATGCATGCTTTCGATATGTCTTATTGTGGCGAAATGATGGAAAATGGTAAGAAAACCACGCATAAATGTAGCTAAATTGCTAGATAATAACTAACAGGGTTACCTTAGAATGGGGGAAGGTAAACAGAAGGGCTATACTTCAAAATCTAATGTTCAATTGTGTTTGTTTCTATAATAGTTCCCATTATGGCCCATGCGGCCTACTAGAAAATGGAGGTTTGCGAGACTCTGAAACTGTGGTGATCTACGCATGCGCGACTATGCTCGAGAGATGTGCAAGCAGTCTGTGCCTGTACAGCATGAGTCAAGGTCAGCGTGGCCTGGAAGTGTAGAAGAGTGCCAAAAATTTGTATGACTGCGTCGTGAGCCTTGGAATTAATACTGAAGTGACAATTTAAAGGACACAAGTGAAAAAACTGTTAAAGAACAATCAAAACCTTATTTTTTGATAATAACGATGACTTGGCAGAAATATGGACAATGAGGAGATGAGGTTATGCTCATCCACCCCTTACATGGACCAATGAGAGTGAACGAGGACCATAAAAGTTTCAAATCTTAGATAGATAAGTTAGGGAGAAAGGGTATAAAAGAGTATGTTTGGAAGTAAGAAGAGAGCTTGCTTTTGATTTGATTTTCGCACCACGACATGCTGCCGAACTGAATTTTTCCATCGTGCAAAGACTTTGACATTTTTCTTGACTTTAACTTTTGAGGGGTGCGGAGTCCGGATGGGAGGTGAACATCAAGAAAGAACAGAGAGGCAATTTTCGGGAACTTACTTTTGCCAACCTGATCTCCATTTACTGAAATCTTGGGAATATGGTTTTAACTTATTTTTCTGAACTATTCTGCTAATAAATGTAAACTGTTCAAATTTTACTTTTCTTTTCTCTAGGTTATTAAAACGTTTTAATGGGTATTGAATTAAGGCTAAATCAAATAAGGTCATTCTAGGAGATTAGGTCTCTGAATAAAAAAATAAATAAATGGAGAATGAAGCAGGTCTTGTTCTCCATTAGTTAACTTTAACTAGCTGATCCATTGACCAAAATGGTGGGGTGTTTTATTGTTTCTTCAGAATAAAAGTAAAGTAAAAGCAGAGTTTTCCCTTTTGGTAATTTAGTTTTCAAGGCACCCTTCGTCCACACAAGTCTACTTAGATCAAATGTAAAAATCTTTCACATTCATACACGAAACATTTGGAAAGAAAAAAAAATGTGATAGTTTCAGAAATATATAAACAAGTGTCACCTGTTTTATTAAAGTTAAAAAAGCATTAAAAAGACATTATATCACATATAATTGATAGTACATAATTAAAAACAATGCAATACATAATAAGAAATGTTAGCAATACAATTGGAGAAGAACAACACAAAGACAATTAAATCTGTCTTGAAGATGTTAATCAAGAGTTTCTGTGATACAACATAAAGCTAGGTGTAATGGCCAATGCCCTCACTGATGTTGACCCTTCTTGATTTAACTGAAAAACAAAGCGTCAACGCTTTTCAGCGGTATAATCAGTTTACAACCACCTTCCTCAGGACCAATGTAATAGACTTCTCCTTAATACGACATCACCTAAGTTAAAAATAAATAACTTTAAAATGTGCAGTATGACTCTCCTTATATTTTGCAGGGCATAAACTATTGCTGCCAATCAGAAAATATTCCTAGAAAAATATTTTGGGATCACCATGCATAAATGCAGGTGAGGCATTATTTATAAAAGATTGAGTGATTGAGTGAATGGTTGTATGGAGTGAGTGGTCGGCCAGAAACATTTGAAAAGAAAAAGTGGGAGCGATATCTAAGAATACCGGCTATTTACTTAAGAAGATAAATTGTTTTGTGATAAATTGTTTTGTGATTCTAATCACTATTTCTACACCACTGTAACATACAGATAGTCAAACTCTTTGCTCATGTTTTTGGCCTCATCTAGAAAATAGTTTTTGGATACTGAATTAGAAAAGATTTTGTAATGATTTGAACAATAGATAAATGAATGAGGGGGCCCCACAAAATAGATTCAGGCTGTCATGGGGGACTGTTGTTCTGCAAATTGCAAAATATAAGGAGAGTCATACTGCACATTTTACAGTTATTTGTTTTTAACTTAGGTGATGTCGTATTAAGGAGAAGTCTATTACATTGGTCCTGAGGAAGGTGGTTGTAAACCGATTATACCGCCGAAACGCGTCAACGCTTTGTTTCTTCAGTTAAATCAAGAAGAGTCAACATCAGTGAGGGCATTGGCCATTACACCTAGCTTTATGTTGTATCACAGAAACTCTTGATTAACATCTTCAAGACAGATTTAATTGTCTTTGTGTTGTTCTTCTCCAATTGTATTGCTAATATTTCTTATTATGTATTGCATTGTTTTTAATTATGTACTATCAATTATATGTGATATAATGTCTTTTTAATGCTTTTTTAACTTTAATAAAACAGGTGACACTTGTTTATATATTTCTGAAACTATCACGTTTTTTTTCTTCCCAAATGTTTCGTGTATGAATGTGAAAGATTTTTACATTTGATCTAAGTAGACTTGTGTAGACGAAGGGTGCCTTGAAAACTAAATTACCAAAAGGGAAAACTCTGCTTTTACTTTACATAATCTAGTGCTCTATTCCCTCTTGGTGAACAAAGAGCCGCTCTCAATCATTTGGGATTCTTCAGAATAAACCCATGGTAATATTGATAAACTGCAGATGTATATAGTGTATAAAATTCAGAATGAGATAAGACACTCCGCTAAAATCCAGCATCTCCTCCTCTAGTCTTCGCTGATCCTGGGAGCAGGGTAATTTGTGTGAATGAATGACTTGCGGTGTTATGGGCCCCACTGACGAGTAAAGTGTGATAGCTCCTAGGAAATATAGTGATGGTTTGGAGGTTTGGTTTGGAGCCGCGCAGGATCATAGGTTACCAGGACTCATGGTCCTCAACTCATTTTCCTCAATGTCTACTGTCTCATCATTTTGTACACCAGCTTATATTAATAACAGCATTTCATTGGGTTGCAGTAATGTGTCAGATTGCACCGCTATCAGCACATTTTCTATTGAACACACAGTTGCAGGGGACAACAGCCACGCTAAAAGTGCCCCACTAACTAGGAAACCAAGTACATGATCTTCAGTGGAAAGTTGATTTCCCTAAGCCTCTTTCATTCTAAGCCCTGATAATGAGGTTGAGGTTGGGGTGAATAAAGGATTAAGTATTTACCTCCCACCCAAATAAAACATTATCCCAGGGTGATGCATTTATCTGGTTTTGCAAATAGCTCCTAATTCATGATTTGCACTTGGAAAGATGCATCAAATGCTGAATCTGTATTTAACACACATAATTCTGTATGTTTTGCCTTTCTCCTGGGCTTTTCCCTGAGACGTTGCCAGGGTTGAGCTGCCGGAATGTATCTGGGTTTAAGTTTATTGGCGGTGGTGGTCGATAATGGAGATTTCTCACAACCTATATGCCCTATTCACTTCAAATCAGAAGCTCCTCAGTTTTGGGGATGGTGCCCAGCAACCTCGATGATGAAGTGGGTAAGACCACTGCCTCACGCATATGAATGAGTGCAAACTCGCAGGCATGAAATACTTTGCTTAGGCAATCCAGACTTTTCCCAAACTCGCTATCTGGCATGGCAAACTAACTGAGTGCTGGACCTCTTTGACTATAAGTAGGTCAAACAAAGAACAAAACGATTATTTTGGAGTATTTAGGAAGTGGGCTCAGCATGCAACATCATTCAGCTCACCTGCTTTAGCAATAGATTTCTTGAACAGCATTCACCTGATCACTGGTGAGAAATAGGGGTAGTTTCAGGGGCCAACGTGAGAAGAGCCTCTCTAGATCTCAGTGAGTCTTGTCAAGTAGAGTCACATCCATGGGTAATCTATTACATGCATCTTCCATGCCAGCTGCTTGCTCAAGGGCAAAACCTGCTAAAGGTGTGTCTGCATGCCCTGACCTTGCAAAACTCCCCATTCACTATGCCTCATTTTGAACTGGAGAACGAACCTGAGTGAAAAATCATCTCGCTATCAAAATGGATGTACTGTATGCTGATAAAAGCTTTCCAAAGGTTTAATAACCAGCACTTCAAAGCCAACATTCACCAAAAAATCAGGGAATTGCTGTTAAGTGCATATTATTTTGAGATCTGGCTTGACGTTACAGCCATTAAGACCGCATGTGATCAATAAAAAAAGCTGTAAGACATACCATTGAAAGAGGGGCTTTGGTTTCACTCACATTTGTTCACCATGAGTACAGCATTTCATTGGAGAGAAGCTGTGTAGTTCCACCCACCAAAATAATGCATATATTGCACTTCAATAGGCGGTTAGAGAGTCTCCCCTCAACTAAAATGGCTGTTACAATGAAACGTCATGAAATGCAAGAATAAATCTTCTATGATACTGTGATCTGTGTGTGAACTGCCTATTAGCACAGACAGTTGATGGCTTACCAAGCTCCGTGAGTCAGGAGCAGTGTGGCCAGCAGAATAGTTGTTGCAACACTCAGATTACAGTGATGATATCTCAAGATGGGTGAGCCACTGAAAGCTCAAGCCAGGAGGTGGGGAGGAGGGGGTTAAAACAGACAACGCACATGAAACAAATACAAAGAACTTACCTGCCGCCCGACGCTCATTTCCATGTACTCGCTGCTGCAGGCTCTGGATGTGGTCTCCTTTCTCCTGGCACTCCTCGGCTGACTCGGGCGGAAAGGGAAGATCTTCCGCCCGAGAACAACGTGAAACCTGCCAATCCTTGAGCTAAATTGGCTGGAGCGGGCTAATCCACAGCTCATTTTAAGGCTGGGGGCCTGCGGCTGCAATCCCTCGGCTGTTTCTTAGCTTTGGGATTGCAAGCTCTGAAGTGCGCACAGGTCAGATTGGTCGCCTTTAGGCAGCCGGCCAATCTGACCTGCGCACTGGCAGGGGGCTCAATTACTAGTGCAACCGCACTGATCAGCCCCGCCCCCCTGCCAACGCGCTGTAACAGCGTGAGCCTTCAACACATTAATAAATGTGTTGGAACCGCTATCCCAAAACGAGCTGAGCTTTCATGTGACTTCTACTTGTCACCCTCCTTCTACCCAGGATGTAGCATTATGGACAGAGCTGCCGACTTTGGAACTGGAGGAGCAAGTTTGAGTCTTGGCGTCATCTCAACATACTGTGATTCTGGGTAAATCACTTAATCTCCCCGTGCCGATAAACAAAACAGTGAATATGCCCTTGTGTAATCTAACTGGTGCTCATGTAAGGCGCTTCAATACCTTTGGCCGAGTTCATGCCACATGAAAACTGCAGAAACTTGTAGAAAGAGGTAAAAACAAAGCCTTAACATAAGGAGATATACATAGATACTCATTTACTGACTGATTTGTATAAAAAGCCACCAGTAACCCTGATAAATCACGACTTCCCCCACCGGAACCCATGTAAATTCTTTTTCATGTATGAAAGCACTTTCAAATATGTGAAAGAAAAATGTCCTACCTGCCGTAACGGAACGTTTCAATTCTATTAAGGACACAGAGGCGAGGATTAGGCTTTTCCTTCATTCACTTTTTCATTTCAGCAGCTTTATCAAAGCGACATTCTTTAATAACAAATTACATTTCGCGTGAATAATCGGGAATAACAGATAAAGTCCATTGAATCAGAGTGCCACACCTTGCATAACCATCCCCATAGACACTCTATCTCCCTCTTTCTTTCTGCAAACACAGCATCTCTCCCGGAGACTACTCCTGTCTGTTGCATACAGTTCCTGTAATAAAAGGTGTAAAGAAGGTGTAAATTTTCCTTCCCACATATAGGTTCCAATTATAACAAGTATACATTCCATGCAAACATCACAGGGTAAAACATCTGTGGTTCTTAGTTAGAAGATTAAACAAATCAAACTTTGAACCATTCCAAAAGCACATACAACCGCATTTGTCTCTTTAATGACCCGAATTCCCCGTCCTCTGTTAGGGTGGGTTCCAGTATATAGTTACAACAGGTGGGCTAATCCTCACGTCTGTGTCCTTAATAGAATTGAAACATTCCGTTACGATAGTTAAGACATTTTTCATTCTATTGCAGGACCCGGAGGCGAGGATTAGGCTAGTTTAAAGCTGGTTTACCACTACGTTTGCTAGAGATGACACCAGTTTAAAATAGAACCTCTTAAAAGTGGAGTCAGATGACAAATCTGCCGCGTTTAGGCTGTCTTCCAGCCTTGTTCCGAGAGAGAACGTTTTAGAGGCCATGGGACCCCTCACTGAATGCACCCCAAAGTGGGAGATGTTAATACCTGCTTCTCCCAATACCCATCTGATCCATCTGGCAATCGTAGGAGGTAAAACCACACTGTGAGGCTTAGTTAAAGCAATTAACAATTGTCTTAACCCATGAGACCAGAACTAATTTGTGACAACTTTGTACATTTTAAAAGCATGAACCACGCATCATTTCGGCACTTTTGGGAACTCTGGATAAGACACAATCCTTCAATTAAATTTTGTCCTATGAGCAATATGAAATGTCACTCCTTTTGGAGTGAATACTCTACCTGTAATGTCCAAAGCCTGAACATACGAGAGTCTGCGGCACCAAATGAGACATAGTAACATTGCCAGCATCGCTGATAACTGCTTCGTAGACAGGTATTTCTTTGAAGGCCAGGATTTAAACAGTGTAAGGACCTTATTCACGTCCCATAAAACAGAGAATCTAGGTTTGGGGGAAGAGATAATCTGATGCCCCTTAGGAGCTTGCATACCAGCGGATGCTCTCCCACTGGATGTCCATCACAGGCCAATGTCCCACTGAGATAGCTGATCTAATCATATTAATGGAACTGTAGGCCAAACCCTGAGAAGCCAAGGCCACCAGACAATTCAGAATCTTGACAACTTCCGTCCCCATGGGATCCACCTTGCGTTGGGCACCCCAGCGCACCCTTCTAGACCAGGTCGATCGGTACCTTCTGGTAGTGCTATCCGCCCAGGCTCTAGTGAGAAGTGAGGCAGACTCTGCTGAAATTCCAAGGACTTTCAGTTATTCCCCGTAATCCTCCATGCCATGAAGGGGAGGGAATCCGCCAGCACCAGAGGGTGAGGGTTGCCTTGAGGGTGCCTCAAGAGATTCGGACACGGGTAGAGGCATTAGAAAATCCCAGGAAAGTTCCATTATCACTGGAAACTAGGCTTGTGATCTCCAGATTGGGGTGATCACCACTAGGTCCGCTCCCTATCCTCACACTTGTGCTGACAATCGCATAATCATCGTGAATGGAGGGAACCCATAGGCTCGTTCCAAGCACAAGTCCTGGAGGAAGGCATCCGTGGCTATGGCCTGGGGGTCCAGTCTCCAGCTGCAATACTTGTCCAGTTGGACGTCCAGGCAAGACACGAAGAGGTCCATGGAGAATGGACCCCAATACTCCTGGATTTGCTGGAAAACCTGGGAATACATTTTCTACAGGCTGACTCTCTCCAATGGCAGGCATGCCAATCCACTATCTGGCTGGGGTCCGGCAGGTGCTCCGCTGCCAGGGAAATGCGATTGGTTAGACAGTACTCCCATAAAGTCCTAGCGAGGTCCGACAGGGTTTTTGATCGCGTGCCCCTGAGACATACCAGACTGCCGCTACATTATCAATCTTAAAGAGGACTGAACATTGAACTTTGTCATTTGTCCAGCAGTGGAGGTTGAACGAGCCCGCCACCAACTCTAGGTAGTTGATATGTGAGGACTGATCTGTGATTGACCATTTTCCTCCGGTGGAAAACTCGCTGCAATGAGCACCCCACCCGAACTGCTGGCGTTGGACTCGATCACCAGGTCATGTTAGAAGCCAAATATCGCTTGGCCATTCCACGCCTCCATGTGAAAAATTCACCACTGCATCTCCTCCTTCGTAGAGAGCGGAACCAACTGAGAGTAAGAAAACCCATTCCGAAGAGGAACTATTTCCAACCGTTGCAACGCCCGATAGTTGACGGGGACCAGGAATATCACCTGAATTGAGGATGAGAGAAGCTCCACTATGCGTGCCAGCTGTTTTAAGGAGGCTTGTGGCTCAGCAAGAGTTCTCCAGAGCTCGTGTCTGATTTTGGTTAACTTCTGAGGTGGAAGAATGAGGGTCGCCTCTACCAAATTGATGTTGAACCCTAGAAATTGCAGGGATTGGAAAGGCACCAGAACTGACTTATCCATGTTTATAACAAAGCCTAGCTACTCCAACAGATATATAGCTATCTGTAACGGCACTGAGAGATTCTGGAGACACCGATTAAAAATGAGGATATAGTCGAGATACACAATCAGACATACACCCCGCACCTGCAGGAATTCAACCACCGGCCTCATCAGTTTGGTGAAACACTAAGGGGCTGACGAGAGCCAAAAGTTAGGGAGGTGAACTCGAACACCTGAGAGCTCCACTGGAATTGCAAGAAGTGCCTGTGAGGCTGGCACGGGCAGATAGGTGTCCTTTAGGTCCAGACGAACCATTCAGTCCGCCTGCAGAAGGAGGTCCCTGAGGAGGTGGATTGAGGTAGATTCCCTTCATCTTGAAATGTCTGTAAAGGAGCCAACCATTGAATTATTTAGGTTGATAACCGGGCACTGACCCCCGTCCCTCTTCTCTACCATGAAGATTTTTCTGAGGACCCATTGCGTGCACAGTTGTGGGAACAATAGCCTCTTTCTCCAGAAGGCTTGTTCTCTCTAGGTCTAACAAGGACTGCTGGTCCTGTGGAAAGATTTACAAAAGGGGGTGGTGATGAACAGAGTGTCTGAATTGAGCAGACCACTCTTACCCAGTCCAAAGATCAGGGCTTGATCCATCACCGTTATTTATCTCACTGCCCCATCCCAGCTCAGAACCTGGCTATATGCAAATCAGTCTGTCCCTGGCCCAGTGCATCATGGGAACAGGGCAGACTAAACTACCAAGCCAATTCTTTACCAGAAAGGAGACAAGCTACCGGGGACCGGTTTCTGGCATTTCAGCCTCTTCGGCCCGGCTTGCTTGAATCCTGATGGAGCAGTGAGAAAGGGACTCATGTCTGAGTATACCCTGCCACACCTATAGTGGCCAAAATCGATTTACAAAAGGGGGTGGTGATGAACAGAGTGTCTGAATTGAGCAGACCACTCTTACCCAGTCCAAAGATCAGGGCTTGATCCATCACCGTTATTTATCTCACTGCCCCATCCCAGCTCAGAACCTGGCTATATGCAAATCAGTCTGTCCCTGGCCCAGTGCATCATGGGAACAGGGCAGACTAAACTACCAAGCCAATTCTTTACCAGAAAGGAGACAAGCTACCGGGGACCGGTTTCTGGCATTTCAGCCTCTTCGGCCCGGCTTGCTTGAATCCTGATGGAGCAGTGAGAAAGGGACTCATGTCTGAGTATACCCTGCCACACCTATAGTGGCCAAAATCGATTTACAAAAGGGGGTGGTGATGAACAGAGTGTCTGAATTGAGCAGACCACTCTTACCCAGTCCAAAGATCAGGGCTTGATCCATCACCGTTATTTATCTCACTGCCCCATCCCAGCTCAGAACCTGGCTATATGCAAATCAGTCTGTCCCTGGCCCAGTGCATCATGGGAACAGGGCAGACTAAACTACCAAGCCAATTCTTTACCAGAAAGGAGACAAGCTACCGGGGACCGGTTTCTGGCATTTCAGCCTCTTCGGCCCGGCTTGCTTGAATCCTGATGGAGCAGTGAGAAAGGGACTCATGTCTGAGTATACCCTGCCACACCTATAGTGGCCAAAATCGATTTACAAAAGGGGGTGGTGATGAACAGAGTGTCTGAATTGAGCAGACCACTCTTACCCAGTCCAAAGATCAGGGCTTGATCCATCACCGTTATTTATCTCACTGCCCCATCCCAGCTCAGAACCTGGCTATATGCAAATCAGTCTGTCCCTGGCCCAGTGCATCATGGGAACAGGGCAGACTAAACTACCAAGCCAATTCTTTACCAGAAAGGAGACAAGCTACCGGGGACCGGTTTCTGGCATTTCAGCCTCTTCGGCCCGGCTTGCTTGAATCCTGATGGAGCAGTGAGAAAGGGACTCATGTCTGAGTATACCCTGCCACACCTATAGTGGCCAAAATCGATTTACAAAAGGGGGTGGTGATGAACAGAGTGTCTGAATTGAGCAGACCACTCTTACCCAGTCCAAAGATCAGGGCTTGATCCATCACCGTTATTTATCTCACTGCCCCATCCCAGCTCAGCACTGGGACAGGAACAGACTAATTTGCATACAGCCAGGTTCTGAAACTGGGATGGTGCAGTGAGCTAAAAAACGGTGTTGGATCTAGCCCTGATCTTTTGACTGGGTGAGAGCTTTCTGCTTAATTCAGAGACTCTGTCCCTCACCACCCCTTTTTGTAAATATTTTTGTCCACCCTAAGCGTGGAAGGGTATTCTCAGATGTGAGACCCTTGCTCATTGCACCATCAGGATTCAAGCAAACCGAGCCGAAGACGGCTGTAATGCCAGAAACCGGTCCCCGGGAGCTTGTTTCCTTCCCAGTGTAAGAATTGGCTTCTGTAGTTTGGTTTGTCCTGTTCCCATCATGCACTGGGACAGGAACAGACTAATTTGCATACAGCCAGGTTCTGAAACTGGGATGGTGCAGTGAGCTAAAAAACGGTGTTGGATCTAGCCCTGATCTTTTGACTGGGTGAGAGCTTTCTGCCTAATTCAGAGACTCTGTCCCTCACCACCCCTTTTTGTAAATATTTTTGTCCACCCTAAGCGTGGAAGGGTATTCTCAGATGTGAGACCCTTGCTCATTGCACCATCAGGATTCAAGCAAACCGGGCCGAAGACGGCTGTAATGCCAGAAACCGGTCCCCGGGAGCTTGTTTCCTTCCCAGTGTAAGAATTGGCTTCTGTAGTTTGGTTTGTCCTGTTCCCATCATGCACTGGGACAGGAACAGACTAATTTGCATACAGCCAGGTTCTGAAACTGGGATGGTGCAGTGAGCTAAAAAACGGTGTTGGATCTAGCCCTGATCTTTTGACTGGGTGAGAGCTTTCTGCTTAATTCAGAGACTCTGTCCCTCACCACCCCTTTTTGTAAATATGGTCCTGTGGAAAGGCCAATGGCCTGGGGCTGTAGGACTGGGTAGGGATCCTGCAAATTTCTATGCCAAACCCTTGCACTGTCTGAAGTACCCAAGCATCTGTGGGAAGAGATTCTCAGTTCAGCAAGAATTGTGCCAAACGACCCCCAAACCGGAGACCCCCCGGGCTTTGCGTTCTCACCTTGTGTATTGCTGTGGCCTGTAGAACCACCTCTGGGTCCCCTGCGTCTCGCATAGGTTCTGGTCGGATAGAAATTTCCAAACTTGTTGAAGTCCTGGTATTGACCTTGATGAAAATCTCTTCCTCTGGGGGCATGGTGAAGGGGACGGCCAGTCGAACAACCACCCAACCTCAGCCAGAGTTGGCAAAAACACTGGGGTTAAAGATTCTCTTTATAGAGGTCTGGGCTTTGTCCAAGGAGTTGAAAGTATTAACAGATTTCCCCAGCTCCTGTCTGAAAGGATTTCAAATTAGGTTGCCCTGGGCAACTGTACCTGCCTCGGAGGTAGAGATGTCCCTTAACTTGGGGTCAATCTTAATTAACAGTGACCTGCTCTGTTCTGTAGAAATTGCGCGATTCACATTTCCAAGAAAGATAATCGCCCTTTGACCCAAACTTGAGAGGAACTCGGAAGAGATGAATGCACCGCAGGCCTTCGCATCCTCCGCCATGTCCATGATTTTGGCCAGTGGCCCTGCCAAATCTAGCAATTTGTACTGGTATGAGCACCAGGACCTGTTGTAACCTTTCTTTGGGTCATGGACAAACTTGGTGAAGAGGAAGAGAAGCCCGACGTCAAGGCCTACACTGGTCCCCATCACCGTCGGAAGTGTTGGGGGAGTCGTCCCCGTCTCCTGGATTCTCTTGTGGTGGGGGGGAGGGGGGGTTGGATTCTCCCCACGACTCCCTGATTTGGGGAATCGTGATCTGGTTGAGCATCCAGAAATGCCTTTTTTAGGAAAGCAAAGGCATTGAGGTCAACACCTGACTCTTCGGTTTGTTTGCAGTTATCTAAACTGGGATTAGCTGCATTCCCTGAAGGTAGTAGGGCTCGTGAACCTGAGATGTCTTCCCCCTGCCTGAGCGGTTTCTGGCATTGCGCTTGCAAAGCCAAAAATTTCTGCTCCAAGAGTGCAACCACTTGTGTCCCCGCTTTGAGGTTGGAGGCAGCCATTACCTGACAGAAGTGATCAACAATTAGGAGATAATTAACCTCCTCCTCCATGTATTTCTCCTAGCATTCAAAATCCTCCATAATGGAGATTATGGTGATAAATGAATATATATATAGCTGTATGGGGTAGAAATTTGGGTATGTGCCCTTGAAGTAATTGCCCTGACACAGGGTTTCTGGGTTTTTTCCGGAGTTTTAATAGCATGGACTTGACCAAAACGTATTGGGAATCACAGTGCTTTAAATGAGCGCCAGTTACTTACACAAGGACCCATTCATTTCTTTTTTTGTGAGGCACTGGGAGAGTAAGTGATTTGCCCAGAATAACAGAATGTTGTGCTTCATTGTTGAGACTCGAACCCGGTTCCCCACATTTGAGATCATCCGACCTAGCCGTTAGTCTACATTCTCTACATAGGGCGACATTTTCAACCCCACATCCCTAATTCAGACCTTTATAAGGGTGTGGATAGTGGGACTTGCTCCCTATCTTTCAAGGGAATTCTTTGTCATCTGGGAAAGTCCCACAGGTGTTTAAAACTGACTGTTCCTACCCGTTCAGGGTGTCGGGTCACCAGGTGGTGGCTCGCACAGGCGTTTGAACGCTGAAGTAAATTCTGTTAATAGATACCTTCCCCGTGTCAATTACCGTTGCCGGCCGCTCTTCACTGAGTTTACAGTGAAAATCATGTGTGCTGGCCGGGGGAATTTGAGATTTTCTGTTTCGAATAATTCATGCAAAAGTAGCTCAAAGATCAGTATTCTGTGTGTTTTTTAAGACTGGCGTCTATGCAGCTACAGCTGCCAAATGTTTTTAGACCCGTGTGTAACTAACTAGCTATGTTAGTTCAGGTTTGTTATCGTATTCACTGAATCGTGTTGCTAGTTTTATAATGGGAGACAAAAGACAAAAATGGGGCATATTATCAAGCACGGCGTTAAAATTATCGCCGGTTTAGCGGCAGAAAACTGACCCTAAAGCGGCGATAATGGCCTTAATAATACCTGGAGAATTCCAATAGAAGCCCATGTTTACACCAGGACTTGGACTTCTATTGGAATTCTTAAGTGCATATTATCAAGCCCATTATCGCCGCTTTAGCTGCAGTTTTCTGCTGCTAAACCGGCGATAGTATTTAACACCCTGCTTGATAATATGCCCCTAAGAATGCAGAGCACAACCTGACGTGGAGCAGCTAATCACGCTGGATCTGGGGTACTTGGCAGCAGCGCACAGAAGATTTCCCCTTCCTATCCCCAATGGTCCAGTCTGCCATCTATGCCAAGACTGGAAGGAAGAAGGCTTTCGCTGGGCTACATCTAGGAAACCTCCACTAGGCTGCCCCTCTGAGTCCTGTAGAAAAGACAATTGAGCCACTGTCCCTCGCCCTCGCTGTGGGGCCTTCCTTGTGGTGGCCAGCAAGCGGCCTGACCCTATCCCTTTAAATAAACAATCGGTCTGCTGTGCCTTACCTTCCTCCCTTGGATGATGCTCACAGCCCTGCAGAAGTCTGCACACTGGGTTGGTCTGCATTGGAGCCACTGCTAGTCTAGTGGTGTAGCCCATTGCCTTGTCCTCCCTCCTTCCACCACTCAGCTTGAAAAGCTTCTGTTTGTAAACAGATCCGCACTATCTTTAGTTACAGGGACTGGTGACATGTCCCTCTACCAGCTTATCCACTGCTCTTATGGTCCAGAGGGCTGAATATCTAGTGAGGCCACCTCACACTAGGTCATTAGTCACTTTCTCCAGTCCTGAACTTTTCACCTACACACCATCTATTTCAGGTGTGTTTGTCTTGTTAGATGAATGGAAGTAAACCATGAAAGCAGCACCCAGAATGCATTAGATGATCACACAAAAGGCCAGGACTGGAAATGGTGCCCTAAATGAAATATGAAATTAAATGAAATACCAGTGTTTGTAAAGCGCACAGCTACCTCCGAAGTGGTGTCCCGGCGCTGGGGGCCCTTGAGAAGATTAAGCGAGCTATTGCCCAGACTCACATGATGCTGGGCTGACCTGCCGCCAGGGATCGAACACTGAGCCCTGATTCCAGCGTCAGTCGCCCTGGCATCTGCGCCACACCTGAAGGGAGGTGGTGACACTATGCATGTCAACCTGGGCCTTGGACCACACCTTCAACTGCAACTAGGGGGAGAGGATGCGACCATAGAGGTAGAGTGGCACACTTTGAAGCTGAGGAACTAGGTTCCAGTCTCGGCGGGAGGCTCAACATCCCGTGATTCTGAGCAAATATGTTATTCTCTTCATGCTTAAAATTAAATGTGTCCATCTGTAAAGCAGCTTGTGCTCAATTAAACTGCTCTGTTACCTTGTTCAGTTCGCTCTATAGAAAACTGCACAGAAAAAAACAACTAGTGCAAGACCTCTGACTTACAATATGGAGTGGGTTTTGCGCATCTCCCTTTAAGCATTAGTTTATTTCATTCAGCCTTCTCCAATCAGTGGCTTAAAACATTGTCAATCACAATCTATATCAATCCAGTTCTCTCTGACATTTATGCTGTTGGCTGATTTTATTCGTTCATTCTGTCTGCTACGTAGTGCTTGCACTGCAATGCATGATGGATTATTTTAAATCTAAAAAGTGCACTCATCCATCACATTTTTTTCATATTCATTTATCTCATGTATGCATTGTATACGGAAAGCAATCTTTTTTGCTACAACTGACATATTTGTATTTCTTTTGTCATGCCTCGAGTGCAAGGCTTCTTAATTGATGTTTTAGCATTCAAGCCATATCCTTTGTGTTCCCTCAACAGTCCTCATTGAGAGGCCATAAGTGACATAGAAATACTGAGTCACAGATATATTGAGTCTTAGTTCCTGTGCACACTTTTCCACTGCAACCAACCTGCATCTCACTCACAAAACTTAATTAGACAGAAACCAGCCTGGGCTTGTTTGTTCAGAAGGGCCCGGGTAGGATATCAGGCTGAACTGTTTATATTGGAGGAGTGCCAAGGCGGATTTGCCTAAGGATTGTTCTTGTCTGGAGTGGCACAGTAGGCAATACACAAATGTGGTGCAGAGTAATAATGAGTCGCTGAGATTATTTCCAGCATTCCATCCATCACCTTTTTAGGACTCGACCTTAAGCATTACTTTAGCAATGCTTGTTTGTGTCGAGATTATAGTGAGGCTTTCAAAAGTCTACCCAAACTGCTGCGGATTGGGTACAGTTCATGTGAGCCAGGCATGTGCACAAAACACCACAAGCCTCGGAATCAGACTTCAAAGGATCCGCTCCCCCGCCCCCGCATCAGACTTCAAAGGAATGCGCTCCCCACCCCACCACAGCAATGCCGAGAGCTTCATCACAGTCTCCTAATGAGTCTTCCTTCTCCCGCACGTGAGCCTACTTGCACCCTCTCGTGTCCATCTTAATTCTTTTCTGCTTTTCCCTATTTCCAAACACTCCACTCCTTTGTATCTCCTTTCTGGCCTCTTTCCTACTTAACTTTTCATCCTTTCTCCCTTAATTCCATTTCCACCTTCTCACAACCCTTCGAGCACTGTTATCTTAAAATGTGTGTTTCTCTCTGTCTTATAATGTCTGAATTGCCACCATTTACTTCAGACCGTCACACACCCTCACCCACCCTCACACCCCCTCACTCACCCTCACACCTTCACCCTCACACCCCCTCACCCCCACACCCTCACCCTCACACCCCCTCACCCTCACACCCCCTCACCCTCACACCCTCACCCTCACCCCCCTCACCCACCCTAACTCACCCTCACCCTCAAACCCCCTCACCCTCACACCCCCTCACCCCTTCACACACCCTCGCTCACCCTCATCCCCTCACCCTCGGAACCCTCTCACCCTCACTAACCCTCACACCCTCACCCTCACACACGCTCACCCTCACACCCTCACCCTCACACACCACCACCCTCACATACCCTCACACACCTTCACCCTCACACATCCACACTCTCACACACCCTCACCCTCACATACCCCACCCTCACACACCCTCACCTCACACACCCTCACACACCCTTACCCTCACACCCCCTCACCCTCACATCTTCTCACCCTCCCTCACACCCTCACACACCCTCACCCTCACACCCCTTCAATCTCACACCCCTGACCATCACACCTCCTCACCCTCTCACCCTCACAGATCCTCTCACCCTCACACACCCTCTCACCATCACACACTCTCACCCTCACACCCCCTTACCCTCACACCCCCTCACCCCCACATCCCCTTACCCTCACACCCCCACACCCTCACACCCCCTCACCCTCACACGCCCTCTCACACACCCTCTCACCCTCACACACCCTCACCCTCACACCCCCTCACCCTCACACCCGCTCACCCTCACACCACATCACCCGCACACACTCTCACACACCCTCACTCATCCTCACACCCTCCCCCTCACACCCGATCACCCTCACAACCCTCTCACCCTCACTCAACCTCCCTCACACCCACCCCCCCTCACCCTCACACCCCCTCACCCACCCTCACACCCCCTCATCCTCACACGCCCTCACCCTCACACACCCTCACTCACCCTCACACCCTCACCTTCACACTCCCTCACCCTCACACCCCCTCACCCTCACACCCTCACACCCCCTCACCCTCACACACCTTCACTGACCCTCAAACCCTCACCCTCACACCCCCTCACCATCACAACTCTCTCATCCTCACACACACCCAAACACACCCTCACCCTCACACACCCTCACTGACCCTCACACTCTCACCCTCACACCCCCTCACCCATACAACCCTCTCACCCTTACACACCCTCACCCTCACACACCCTCACACACCCTCACACACCCTCACCCTCACAGACCCTCACTGACCCTCACACTCTCACCCTCACACCCCCTCACCCTCACAACCCTCTCACCCTCACACACCATAACCCTCAGACACCCTCACCCTCACACCCTCACACACCTTCACACACCCTCACTCACCCTCACACACCCTCATCAGCATAGCATAACAAAACATAGGATAGCATAACAAAACACAGTATAGCATAACAAAAAAGCATAGGATAGCAAAACAGCATAGCATAACAAAACAAAGCATAGGACAGCAAAACATAGCATAACAAAACAAAACATAGCATAGCAAAACACAACAACGCAAAGCATAGCATAACAAAACACAACAAAACATAGCATAGCATAACAAAACATAGCATAACAAAACAAAGCATAGCATAACATAACAAAAGATAGCATAGTAAAAGAAAATATAGCATAGCATAACAAAACCCAACAAACCATAGCAGAACAAAACATAGCATAACATAACAAAACATAGCATAACATAACAAAAAAAGCACAGCATAACAAAACAAAATAGCAAAACACAATTAAACATAGCATAGCATAACAAAACACAACAAAACATAGCATACATAACAAAACATAGCATAGGAAAGCATAGCAAAACATAGCACAGCATAATAAAACACAACAAAACATAGCATAGCATAACAAAACACAACATAGCATAGCATAACAAAACAAAGCTTAGCGTAGCATAGCATAACAAAACATAGCATAGCAAAACATAGCATAGCATAATAAAACACAATAAAACATAGCATAGCATAACAAAACATAGCATACAATAACAAAGCATAGCATAGCAAAACACAACAAAACATAGCATATCATAACAAAACAAAGCATAGGATAGCAAAACTAAACATAGCATAGCATAACAAAACAATGCATAGGATTAAAAAACAAACCATAGCATAGCATAACAAAACATAGCATAACATAACAAAACATAGCATAACAAAACACAACAACACATAGCATAACAAAACATAGCAAAACACAACAAAACATAGCATAGCAAAACATAGCATAGCATACCAAACACAACAAAACATAGCACAGCATAACAAAACATAGCATGGCAAAACAAAGCATAGCATAATAAAACACAACAAAACATAGCATATCATAACAAAACATAGCATAGCATAACAAAACACAGCATAGCATAGTATAACAAATCAAAACATAGGATAGCAAAACATAGCATAGCATAACAAAACAAAATATAGGATAGCATATCAAAACATAGGATAGCAAAACAAAGCATTGCATAATTAAACACAACAAAACATAGCATAGCATAGCAAAACATAGGATAGCATAACAAAACACAGCATGGCATAACAAAAAAGCATAGGATAGCAAAACAGCATAGCATAACAAAACAAAGCATAGGACAGCAAAACATAGCATAACAAAACAAAACATAGCATAGTAAAACACAACAAAGCAAAGCATAGCATAACAAAACACAACAAAACATAGCATAGCATAACAAAACATAGCATAACAAAACAAAGCATAGCATAGCATAACAAAAGATAGCATAGTATAAGAAAATATAGCATAGCATAACAAAACCCAACAAAACATAGCGGAACAAAACATAGCATAACATAACAAAACATAGCATAACATAACAAAAAAAGCATAGCATAACAAAACATAGCATAGCAAAACACAACAAAACATAGCATAGCATAACAAAACACAACAAAACATAGCATACATAACAAAACATAGCATAGGAAACCATAGCAAAACATAGCACAGCATAATAAAACACAACAAAACATAGCATAGCATAACAAAACACAACATAGCATAGCATAACAAAACAAAGCTTAGCGTAGCATAGCATAACAAAACATTGCATAGCAAAACATAGCATAGCATAATAAAACACAATAAAACATAGCATAGCTTAACAAAACATAGCATACCATAGCAAAGCATAGCATAGCAAAACACAACAAAACATAGCATATCATAACAAAACAAAGCATAGGATAGGAAAATTAAACATAGCATAGCATAACAAAACAAAGCATAGGATTACAAAACAAAACATAGCATAGCATAACAAAACATAGCATAACATAACAAAACATAGCATAACAAAACATAACAACACATAGCATAACAAAACATAGCAAAACACAACAAAACATAACATAGCAAAACATAGCATACCAAACACAACAAAACATAGCATAGCATAACAAAACATAGCATAGCAAAACAAAGCATAGCATAATAAAACACAACAAAACATAGCATAGCATAACAAAACACAGCGTAGCATAGCATAACAAATCAAAACATAGGATAGCAAAACATAGCATAGCATAACAAAACAAAATATAGGATAGCATATCAAAACATAGGCTAGCAAAACAAAGCATTACATAATAAAACACAACAAAACATAGCATAGCATAGCAAAACATAGCGTAGCATAACAAAACATAGCATAGCATAACAAAACACAGCATAGCATAGCACAACAAAACAAAACATAGGTTAGCAAAACATAGCATAGCATTACAAAACAAAACATAGGATAGCAAAACAAAACATAGCATAGCATACTGCATCACTCAGCACTACCACAGCATCACTCAGGGGCACCACAACATCACTATGCGCTACCACAGCATCACTGAATGCCACAGCATCACTCGTTCGCAATCACAACATCACTCAGCGCCACCACAGCATCAATCTGTGCAACCATTCAACAACAATTGGATCAAATATGTTCTCTCAATGTTTAAAGCTTTATTACAAATGTAACAAAAAGATGTTAATATTTCACTTCTGCTCTTGTATTTTCGTCACAATAAAATACACTGAACATAATCTTCACAAAAGTTATTTACAAAAGTTTAAGCTATTGCCATTATAAATTACAATAACTTTTATTTAAGTATTAATTATTAAAAAAATGTAAAAGCCATTGCTATTTGTAATATCAATACATGTAAGTCACGTAAATACAACACATATTGCATTACAAATGCTATAGGTGTCACATTTGTGAAAGTTATAACTATTGGCATTGTAAATGACAAAGCTATTAATTTCGCTATTTTTAAAAACAAAACATAAATAAAAAAATTGTTATTTACAATACCAATAGCTCAAACTTTCCTAATCCGAGACCTATCGCATTGTAAATGCTTGTTTAGGTCAAGCCAAGAGTCAGTGTGCATGTGCTGCTCTGTGAGGTATGCTGTATTCCGTATGAGGAGTTTGGCCATGCCCACCACTTTTAATCGATTCCTTTTTGTGCCTCGCCAACTACCTTATGTTTGTGTGGTAAATGGTGCCATTTGTCCCTCCTTCGGGTGTGTTTGTCATGCCCATGGCAACTGACCCTCTTACATGGGTCATTTCGCTTTAGGCTATTTTCTACTTGTGTCACACACTTTAACTTATTTTGGCTAGAACACTAGTGCTCGTGTTTTCAGTTACAGTACGCTTGTGTTTTGTTTAACATTTTTTTTATGGCCGAAACACTAGTGCTTGCTCCTCCTCCTGACAGCCGCTATCACAGCTTTACTTTAGTTTGCGATGTCGCCCCGAAACTATGGCAGGCTTCGCTTTTTAAAAGGGACACTTTACTGCGCTGCCCCACTACGCCTTTCTCCAGGTCTCTCTCCTTTGATCCTTTTCTAGATACCTATTGCATTCTCTATGATGTCCTACTATTTCCTGTTGTGCTGCAGTCATCAGTCTCTGTTCTTTAATGAGAGGGTTGGTCAGTTGCCATATCTGATCCTTCCTTTTGGTTCAGTGCCTTCTGCTATGACGTACATGCACCGGTAATCAGTAAGTAGCAGTATTGCCAAAGTATGACAGATTATCATGACGCATTTTGGTGTGTTTTGGCAGACAGCAACGAAGAAGTTGGAAACCGAAAGTGAAATTAGTAACCTCAAATTTTTGGGTACTGGATTTGAAAACTGGTATAAGATGTTTCAGCACAATGGTATTAGAACTCCTTAGAACTCAGTACTGGCTTTAGGTTAGGTCGATGCGACCTGTGCAGTTGCACCTGGGGCCAAGCTGGTATGGGCTGTCTTTGCATGACAGGCTGACGTAAAAACAGAAATCTTTGTACGCGCGTAATCTTTAGGCGCTAATTACAACAACATCATAAATAACTCTGGTGGTTAATGCCCTTGATGGAGAGACTACAATTTGTCTGGTCACAGTTTTGACTAGTGATAAAGTGGCATAAAATGTTGTTTTTTGTCCAGAAAGACTACAAATATAATAATCAGAAAAATTATTCTGATGCATACAGCGATAATGCACTTGAAAAAAGTGTAATAGCTCTGGCTGCGTCATGTGTCCATAAATGTTTCCTGGAGCAAGCATGTATTCCTGAATTACACTGCATGACCCAGTGAGCAGTAATTGTATAGCTCTTCAATCACTGAGGGCACAGCAGCCAGGATAATGTGCTACATGGCTAAAGGATTAGACGGTCTAATAGGTGAGACCTATTGGCTATGCCAATGCTTGTTGCTTTTCTCAATGCACAGGTCTGAGTATGATGGGTTTATCTAGACATGAGTAACATGCTCGGAATGCCACAGGAATCAAGCTGCACCTCACCTAAAAGGCCAGAACAGGCCAATGCCGGCCTGGAGCTATTTCCCACTCAAAGGGAATCTGTTCCTGCAATTTGGGATGGATTGTTCCTGTTGGGGTAGGACCATACCTGTTCTACATTAAAATGGTCACTGTCTGGAGTGTCACAGTAGGAAAAAACAATACTCTGGAATGTGGGCCAGAGTAATTACGAGTGGCATTTTAGCCAACACCTTTTTTTGTTTTCCTTATTACATCAGACATCCATCTTGGAGTTAGTTCATACTGATGTAATAAAAATAATATGAAGTGTGTGTCCAAGATATACACATGTTAATATGTGGGCATGAGATCAGAACAACTGATCCGTTAATCACCAATGTCGCATCACCACCAATAGTATACTAGTACTAGGACACCATCAACAGTACTATCACACTACTAATGATACCTTCACCATCAATCCTCCATCACTACCTCCACAGCTATCAACATCACCAATACCATACCACCAATGTCATCACCAGAAATACCCCTAACATCACCATCAATACTAACAATCGCACAACTATACCGCAACCACCATACAACTACCACTGTCAAAAACACCAACACCAATCAGCAAGTGCCAAACACCCCCCACCAGTTCCAACCACCATCACTACCAACACTATCAATACTGCCACCACAATACCAACACCCATAGCAGAAATACATCCAACATGACCCCAAAACCACCACTATCATGATAAGTACCATCAACAAAAAATACCAAAAACACAAAACCAAAACAACCACCCAACACCAATAACACAATACAAAGACTACACTGCCCCCACAAATACCATCACTAATACTACCACCAAGATGACTACCACCATCACCACAGAAACCACCATCAACATTACACATAACATTTATGACACCACCAATAAAATGTCCGCCATTTCTACTACCAACAATATCATCACCAATACCATCATCAATATCGAAAACCATCAGCAATACACCAATAGCTGCACCATCCGACACCACAAATACCATCACCACTACCAATATCACCACCAGTACCACCCATACTGTTAGTAATGCCACCAATACCATAAGCTATACAAAGCCACAAAAGTCATCTACTCAATACCAGTGCTACTACCACCAACAACACACCACCAGTACTGCTAACACAACCACTACTACTTCTACCATCACTACAATATGTTGGCAAAGCCAATAGGTCTGGTTTTAATGTGCTAATACATTGAACCTTCATGTCTCCATGCCTTTGCGTATGTACATTTCGCAATAAACCCATCATTGCTTGTTTGTGTTTACTCTTATGAAACAGGATGAGTTGCCTTAGGGAAACACTAATCAACCTCCACCATGCTGATCCTGAAAATGATTTGTTGTGTGCCAAATCCACTTAAAAATTCTACAAGATGAAAACAAATATTGTTGTTCACCTAACTATAGTGCCATGGCCATCAGAAAGGCAAAAGAACTGTAGGAGTGCACACCTTGAGATACAGTCCTTACCATGGGTTACTGCATCAAAAATGTGGTGGATATCCAGTTCACCATATTACAAGTATATTATATCCTATTAAACTCGTGATATTGATTACAGGATTTCTTGAGTAAGCCATCCACCAAACTGTAAATCTGGCTCTAAGTTACCATTGTAGACTCAGCTTCTAATGGCACATATTCAGCGCTATGCCTCATTTGGCAACTGCAAACCCAACTTCCAAAGGCTGTTGTCACAATCCGCATTAGACTGTGAGTAAGTGCACAGCACACATCTAGTGAAAAAACCCTCCATTTTCAATATAGGAATGGCCTGTCTTCCATATATTTGTCAGCCGTAGGAAATTGGGTTAATGGTTAAGTGGGGTGTAAACCCTCCTCAATCGACAAACCCAATCCTTGTCATGGTGAACCACAAAACCTCATTACATTAACCTGTGCTTATCCTCTGGTGGCTTGGCACAAAAACAGTCGGGGTATTTTTTCAGCACTCAAACAGTAGTAAAGTGAAAACACAACACAAGCAAAATCCTAAATAAATTTAAAAAATAGATTATGTTTTAGTAAATAATCATCTGGCGTCGGTTCTGATGAGGCTGTGTGACAAGGTTTTGCGGGGATTGGCATCACTCTGTGTTGGTTCTGATGAAGCTTGCAGCTGTGTGGCATGGCTTTGTGGGCTTCGCTTCACACCAGATTTGGTGGAACATTCACTTAGTCTAAGAGGAATTCTCTCCGATGCAAGTCAATGTTTCAGGACCTCACGAGGCACCTATTGGGGATCAGAGACTAAGTCCAGCAGAGGTTAGCAGGGCTCAAGCTGGTCCAGTTGAAGGTCCAGTCAGGTCCAGACAGGGCCAGTGCAGCAGATCTGCTGGGCAGTTGCGGATGACTCTGGAGTTTGTTGTGCCCTGTAGCTAAGAACAGGAGGTCAACATGACATTGGAGTCATTCAATCTGGGATGAAGGGAGTAGGGCAGGCATCAAGCAGCAGGGCAGTCAAGCAGCAGGTCAGTCTGGGAGTAGGGCAATGCATCTCTTGTAGTATCCACAGGTACAGGAGTGTACTGAACAGTTGGTCTGAATGGATTTATATTTATACCTGGTTCCAACATTCCCTCACTTCTGGTTCTAGGGCTTCCTTCCTTCCCCTGCCCAGGATCCAATGGGTCGGTGGTGTCAATAGGCTGTCAGTGTGCTGGAGACAGCCCCTGCCAACACCTAGTCCCCCTTTTTCTCACTATCTCATAGGAATACACATGCCAACTGTCAACTACACCCAGTCATGGGACCCAGGATACAGGCTGCAGTCATCGAATTGTTAAAACGGGAAAATGCCAACTTTTTAAAGTTATCCATGTGGCAGGAGGACGATGTGATCCAGAGGGAGCCCTAACAAGCTTTTGTAAAGGAATCACACTGGGTTCCAGTATACACTTCTGAACAAATAAAAATTACAGAGGCTCACAGAACAATATGAGCAATCCAGAAAAGCCTGTCCTGATCCTTTGGTTTGGTGCACAAGTAAAAATCCCTAATAACCTCAACAACTGATTAGTCGTAATCAAAACCTTTTGTTGTGCCCCCTAAGAATTCACCAATCCTTTGTCCTGAAGAGAACCCCTAAAGAAAGTGCGGGTTCGAAACGCATGGACAGGGATCAATAGGTGATCCTAGTTCAACCAGTATCAATATGGACGTATAAATTCATTTGTCTAAAGAAAATATTGGAAGCCCATATTAGATACCTCTGAGCCCTTTATATGTTCCAGTACTAAAAGCACTTATTGTGAATGCAAAGTTCTGGTCTTGTAAAATCTTGGATTGGTAAAGATGCTATTTTAGCCTAGTTCATGTATTAATTTTGCATTATCACAATGTATTTTTGATTGATCTTTTCATATTTCACACGTTTTTCAAATATGTTTCACTGTATATCCATCTGGAGAACCGAACTTATCCCAGTTAACGCGTAAGGCAGGCATCATCGTCTTCATTAAAGTTATTATTCTACCAGGTAACTGTGTAATCAAATCATCTGGTTTAGCACCGCCCACTTGTGCTGTATCTGCAACAACTATATCAGCCCAAGTACCACCCAAAGCCTGATCATGATCCTCTTTACGAATCCGAGCCCACAATGCTTGTGGAACTACATTCCCCATCAGCATATCAACATCAGCCAAATTCATAATACATGCATCAACAGTCTGGGACAGCTCTTTATAATAAGCAGCAGGATTTTTACGAGGGTCTGGCAAAGACTGCTTAAGTGCTAAAACTTCAGCTCGTTTCCAAGGAACATGTACCCATACACGCTGAAAATGAGCAGGGACACCTTGAACAGTGCCCACTTGCGGAACTGCTTCCCTCCATACTGGAGGAACTTCTCTCATAGGATAATTCTTCGTTTTCTGCCTAACTGCAGGATCAGGTTCGGGAATAGTCCGGGAAGAATATGAGAACCTGAAAGTAACAAGTGTCTGTATAGCACCCTTAATGTCCGGACCTACAATAAGTCCTTTATCAAACCTATCCTGTATATCCAATAGACCCTGAGGAGTCAAATCCAACTCCATCTCCTCCCATCCATTAGTAAGTGCGTCACACATAGCATTGTAAACGTATCTTTGCGTAGGCGCATTCCACTGGAGAAAGGTACTCAGTATATCGGATTCACTATACAGCGAACCATTCATCATCCATTTATGAGCAAGGGAGTCAAATACAACTCGTTCCTCAGAATCTGGGAGTTGGCTACGGGATTGCCTTCGGGAAAAAGCAGGAGGCCTGTTGAACGGGCCAAAAAGGGGGAGTAAAGACCAGAGACAGTATCAACTAACCGATTACGAATCGGAGAAGAAGTGGGGAGCAAAACTGGAGACACAGTATTAAGCAAAGGAAGAGAAGGACTACTCGCTGCAAGAGACACAAAAGGCAAAGTAGACTGAGGTACAGAAGTTTGTGGCAAAGGAGGTGCAGGCGGTAATACTGGAAGAGGCAATGTTGCGGGAGCCGGAGCTCGTGGCTGAACAACAGGTTGCTGCACAGGTGGCAATAATACAGGTGCATTAGCACCTGGCGCATAAGGCGGAAGTAATTTCAACAAATGAGACATTAAAGGATCTTAATCAGGATCTTTGCGTTGTGGAGGTAACACAGGATAGCACCTATCAATTGCCATCCGATGCTGTCTATCCGAGACCTCAATCACACAATCAGTCTTGTCGTCTTTAAATTGTTGGGCAGCCTGTATAACCGTCATATCTTTCATTTTCCTATCTCTTTTTGCTTGTTTAATTTCTCTCTGTTCGGCTTCCTTATGCCAAAGGCGGAAAGAGTCACACATTGCCGGCCGGGCTTTTCTTTTAAACAGAATTGTTTCTAAATTATCTAATATGTCAGGCTCAAAGCTACCATTTTGTGGCCACCGCAAGACACCATCTTTCTTCATGTATCGGAACCATGCGTCGTTAAAGGCAATGGGACCAACACCATGCTTAGAATAAAGCTCATAAGTGGGAGTTCCAACCGGAGGAATCGGACATGACTCCTCAAGCCGGGAATCCCTAATACAACAAAAACACCAGAATTTCCTAAATCCGCTCGGACCAGGCATTTTAAGCACACTGATCCGTTTACTAACTTCAAGGAGTGAGAGCAAAGAACACAGTATAAAAGTACTCACCCCTCGGCTTCGACCTTTGCAACAGACGAATAACAAAAATCAAAAACAAAACAAAGAAGTGGGCGCTACCCACAAATACTTAACTAAATGGTCTTCTCACGCCAATGGAGGTCCGTCTAACGTCTCGCCATACCAATCATCACCAGAGGGTCCAAGGCAGGGCGGTAGTCAGGGCAGCAGTCATCAGCAGCCGTCTGAAAGGAGTAGCCACGCTGTAAAAGACCTTCGGTCCACTTCGACATACAGGGGCCGCTTGACGTGGCTCGTTAATCCTCTGGAATTTTCTTGCGGGGCTTCTCACGATCCTCGGGCTGAACCGCTACCACTGAAACCACCCCACATTGGGCGCCAGTTGGAGAACCGAGCCTTATGGGCCGGGCGGCACAGGGCACGCCTAAATCCCCGGATTCACCTGCCTTGTAACTAACAGAGACACAAGACACTCCGTTGAGCGTGGAAGCCAGGTTTATTAGCTGCAGCTAAGCACAGTTGTCCCAGAAGTTACACACACAGGGTGGATTCTAAGGAGACTGCCACTTCAATCCGTGGCGCACAGTCTTTTGTAGGAAATACATTTACAATATCCCACTCCTTGCACATACAAAACGAACCAATGAGAAAAGTTGAAAAACAAGATATCAGGTGTCTCAAATACGCCCCTTTTCTCGGACCCAGTGTGCTACCCCTCCCGACAAATTAATCAGTGATGCTGTCCACAATCCCCTCTTGCAGGACGTACTTGTGTGTCTCAAAGGACGGTTGTATAATAGGAGCATACAAGGACAGAATAGCGAAGGCCAATCGGATAAGATAGTATAAGGAAAGTATAGGAGAGGGCAAATAGTCGGCCGAGACAGGGATCAATCGAACCAGACATGGATTAATGAACTCAGCCAGACCCTAACATCGGGTTTCATGAACAAGGACAATGGAGTTACTTTTTAACTGAAAGGACACGTAGCAGCTGGAAAAGCAAAAGCACACCGTTCGCCTTGCTGCCTGAGTGAAGGCAACACAAAATGGCGACAGGACACAAAATTTCGGCTAGATACGGGACGAAATCCGAAATCGTAGATCCTCACATCGAGTTGAATGTGGATTGTCCTTTCTTTCATCGCACAAAACGTGTAAGTTTCAAAAACGATTGTGTTCAATCATTACTAAAACAAATTTGAGGTCATAATTACTGAGTAAAATGTACCTCATGCATAAGGAAAGATCTCTTTAAATCTCACAACCACCTGATTTTGTTTTGTGTATACAATTATCTAAGGCCGAAGGTGGTTGTAGGTAAGCGCCAAACCCCAAAATTCACACAGCACTTTTTTAAAGTGGCATTTTCTGAATTTTGACTTAATATCCAACTTTGCTATTTAAGAGGGTTTTAAATTATAATGGATTTTGAGTGTAAACATGACATTCTTACCTACTCTCAATCAAAAGTCATCATTTATTAAATGTAATAAGGTAACCCAATGTTATCCAGTGGGAGAAATAGGCCTTATGGTCGCGAAAAAACTAATTTAGTAGTTTTTCACTACCAGGATATGTACAACTTAAAAAAACACTGTCCTACATTTTACACGCAAAGCACCCTGCCCTGTTCTGTTTAGGGCCTACCCTAAGGGTTATTAATATGTATTGATAAAAAAAACGAATTTCAGGAACAGAAGGCAAAATAGTTGGGGAAAGTCCACCCTAAGGGCTGTCAGGTCTCACATGTGTCCCCCCAGCTGAAAGTGGGAAGAACTATCCACCGCCATGGAGTTCTCCTCACTAAGGAGGAAGAACCTGGATAGACAATCAGCACTGGAGTGGTCTGACCGAGTGTGTTGTTCCACCATATAGTCCATTGCCTGTAGGGAGATGGACCACCTCAACAGTTTGGTATTCTCACCCCTCATCTGTATGAGCCATCTGAGAGCCTGTGGTCTGTCTGAATTTGAAAGTGAGTCCCAACAGGTAATAGAACCAGGAGAGTCTTGAGCTTTTTATCTTAAGTCACACTGGCCTGGCAGGTGGGGCATGACCTACAGAATATCAGGCTCTGCTTTCTCGCCTCTTCGGGGCTGTGTTGAAATGCCCTCAGAATCCCCTATGAACGACCTCAGAGTCTGAAGCTTAAAACACAGACTGCTAAGTGAGTTCAACCGGGGAGGGAAAGGAAGGGGACAGCGGGGAGGGAGATCTGAAATGACAAAGAACAACTCATTTAGAAACCCTCCCGGGTGTGCAATCCTATCCCACCCACTACTCCATGTCCCCTTAAACAGAAAGGGTTTACATAAGCCACACTTGTACCTGTAAAGGAAAATGCAACTGACTGTTTCTTTTAGAAGACACAAAGTGAGGCGGTACCAGGGACTCTACCCTGCTGTAAAACGACAAACAGAGAGGCTTCTCATGAAAAACCCTAACCTAATGAGAGCTACGCTATGTTAATGGAGGACTTACACACCTACCTAAACATGAAATACACATACATCAATGGGTGAAAGCAGTCCCTCTGTAATGGTACCCCTCCTGTGTTTCCTGAGTATAGGGTAAATGATAAACAATAGTTGTGGAAGGAAAACAGAGAATAACAACAGAAATGGTAAGGGAATCACTGCTCCTTCACAAATGAATGACGAGTCATTGTTGTGAGCGTTAATAACACACCCCAGTTTAATTGACTCTGTTACTGAGTATCCAGGCTAAGTCACCAGCGGTTTGCTATGAGGAAAAGGACAAACCCAACGGTTCTCTGGACGGGCTTCAAAGTATCTTTCACTCTTTGTGAACACTCGTTTCCCCTCAGCCGAGAGGAAAGCAACAGCTTCTCAAGGTGCCACGCTGAAAACGTGGCTCGTACGGTCCAAATAAGGTATGCAGCCAATAACAAGGTTTCGCTGGTGGACTCCGCGTTCTTACCGCTCCTTCGTGGATACCAACCGTCACTGAGGAAATACAAGGAATTATCGGCGCCATCTGAATCCTTCGGGGTCTCTTTATTTCCGCGATACGCACGCACCGTGCGTCGCTTACGTGACGTACCCTCGGCATGATGGGAAATGTAGTCTTTAGTCTTTCCGATGCGGTAGGAGCGCGCTGGTCGAGTCACCGCTCTTATTGCCTTGCGGTTCTTGACACAGAATGTACTTGAGGCTGTCTTCATCCAGGGCCAATAAAAGTGGATGACAAACCTGGCAAAGGTCCTGTCCTGCCCCAGATGGCCTGCAATGGGTATGCAATGAGCCAGACCCAGTAGGGAGGCTCTGTGGCACTGGGGAGCTACCAATACACAAGCTGCCTCAGACTCAGAAGCCTTAGGCTCACTATATGTGAGGTCATTCTACCAATAGAAAAGGTGATCTCTAATGGTGTAACCAGTTGAATGGGCTTCAGCTGGTTACATCAAGCCCTCTAGAGTTTGGTACTCTTTCAGAGCTCAACCAAACTTTTCCCCCTAAATGTGGAATACAAGACAAATATTTGTTTATTGTGAGGAAAATTATTCTTGCATCAGTCAGTGAGACTGATTGGCACGTTAGTTACCCACCATTTGAACCGTTAATCATACGTCTTTGACAGTTGGGAAAAATCATGGCTTCAGTCTGCACGCCAATATATAACTAGAGACAGAAGACGAACACAAGTAGGTGTGCATTCTATCACCTTTTACATTGTAGTCCCACCATAAGCCTGCCATCCTACAATCTCAGGCAGGTTTCCAAGGGCTGAAATGTCCCCACCTGTTGGCTCCAGGGTGACACACTCAGTTTCTACTTCCTCCTGGACCATGGGAGCTTCAAAGACTGGTTTAACACACCCCCTTTCCCTTTCTCTTTCTGGCAGCTGCCTCTGACATTTTCCTAAGCTCCAAGCCTCCTTGACTCCCCTCTTTTAAAGAACCTGAGACCCTCTTCACCCCCACTCAAAGGTAACAAGAGCCACTGGATAGGGATTTTCACTGTTGTTGGCTACCACAAACTGGGAGATTGTTTTTGGGATACCCTGCTCTGAGGACACCAGAAGACACTTTACATTAGTCATACTGGCTCCTGTGTCCCTCAGAGCCTCTGCCCTCTTCCCATTGATGGTGATGCCCTACCTGTAATTAGAATTATGTGAAGGCATTTGGGCTTTTGGCATCATCTCTTTGTCACCTAGGGACACTATGGTAGCTTCAGCTCTACCCCCACACTAATTGGGGCAATCTTCTCCCCAAGCTCTACAGTGGGCATCCCTTGGGTCCACCCACAAGTGGGTGGCTGTGGCCTCTTGGGATACTTGTTATCCCCCTTCATGTGCCCTTACGTATGACACTCATGGCACTTGGAGACAAACCTTCTTTTTTTCTTATTTTAAAAAGAAAACATTATTTTTCTGGTCAGATTAGGGCTGGTCTCCTTATTTTTGTTTTTAACTACACTCTCTTTCTTCTGTTGGGGACCCTGACCACGCTTTGGGAATCCCACTACCCCCTCCCTCTCCCACATATCTTCTTGGACACTCTGGTGCTGATCTAGAAGCCCTCCTTTGTGCAAACTCCCTGATGTCAGTTAGCTCGCAGTCAATCAGATGTTGATGCAAATCTGTAAAGCAAATATTGAGCATGTGCTCTCTCAAAATTGGATTGTACAGCCCATTAAAATAACTCACTTTACTGCCGCTCACCCAACCACTTAGTGCCTTGCTAGAGAAATCTAAGAAATCCACCAGACTAGTTTGGCAACCTTATGGCTATCCCTGAATCTGATGCATTGTTTCTTTGGGGTGAACCCAAACTAAGTGAGCGGAATGGCCTTCATGTGAGCATACTTCATCTAATCCCCCACCTCTAGTGTAAGAAGGGTGTCCGTCCGCATTATGGACATTTGTTTCCATGTTTCCACAAGCTTTCCCCCCAATCCTCTTCTGGGACATTGTGCATCCCCAGGGCTACCTCATAGGCTGAAAACAATGTATCTATATCACCCCCCACCACAAAGTTAGGCACGAGTTCTTGTGGTATTTGGCTCTCACCTCTCTATTTGCCACTGGATTGCTGCCAACATCGTTGCTAGACTCTGTTGCTTGCTTAGCTTTAAGATTCTGTTCCTTCAAACTCACTTCATGAGCCAAAGCTTCCTTATAGTCAAGGCTCTTTCAGTCAAAGCCTTCACTTTCTCCGGGCCAGCTTCTCTTTTGCCAAGGTTCTTTGTGCTTCAGCTTTCCTCTGCCCCAGAGCCCCCTGGGCAGCAGCCTCCTCCTTGACTGCTTCCACCCCCTACTTGATTTGGCCAGCAGCAGTTTCGAACTCCCTCTGTACTCTTCTGTCCTTCAGCTCCTCTGGGGTCAGTTTGTGGTACCATAGTCTTCTGCCTGTCCATGAATTGAACTTTGCAGGGACCCTTACTCCTGTGGGTCCTCCCCTCTCCTCTGGAGCTGCCCCATTCCATTTCTTCCTCTGCTCTTCCTCAACATCCTTCTCCGCATCCTCCTTCTGTACTGTAGCCTATAACTAAGGCTCCCGGTTTTCTGTTTTTACTGATTTTTACACATAATACAGACAGAAAACAAATTGTCTCCTCCCAGGTGGCTTTGTGGAGCTTCTGCTTCTTGGAACTCTTGGAACTCTTGTTTGCTGGAAGCTCCTTCTCTCTGCAGAATTCCTTTAGCAGAGCTGCAGTGTAGCTCTCCAGGTTGTTGAGATCAAACTCCATGCTTGCACCTGGCAGAGTGACAGATGCTCAAGGTAAGGTAGAATGGAAGTGAAGTTAGAAAGAGGTCAATCAATGAGAATTTCAAAAGAGGTTGAATCTGGTATCATATTATTTATATGTGATTTTAGTGTTATTCGAAATCATTGAATGGCACTGGATCGTACTGCTGCCACTAATGTACAAAATTGGGTTATTGGTTGAGGAGGTTGTAAACCCTTCTCAGGCAACAACCAAAATGCTTGTCAAGGTGAATCACAAAACATCACTAAATTACCCTGTGTTTAACCCTCTGGTAGCTTGGCACAAAAGCAGTGAGGCTTAACTCAGTGTGTTAAGTATTTATACGCAAACACAACAGGTGATGGACCGAATGTGGATCAATGTCACACACTCACCCCAGTCCAAAGATCTGGGCACAAATCCATCGCTTTTTTGCACTCCACACCACCCTGGGTTAGACAATGGCGATATGCAAATCAGCTCTGACCCTGTGCCCCATGGGAACAGTCCAGTCCGAACTACAAAAGCCATGTCCTTCCCAGAACGGAATCAAGCATCCGAGGATCGGACCGGTTTCGAGGTAACACCTCTCATCAGCCCGGCTAGCTTAACTCCAGTGGTGTGGAGTGCCTGGGACCCACGTCTGGGCATCCCCAGCGCACTTAGGGCGGAGTGCAAAAAAACGATGCCCACAGGTTCAGGAGTGTACTGAAGGGTTAGTCTGAGGGTCCAATATCTATCCCTGGTGCTAGCTTTGAAGTGGGAAAAACGTCTAGACACCCCTCCACATCTGATTCTGAAATTTCCTTCCTTTCCCTGCCCAATCTCCAAGGGGTATGTAGTGACATTAGGCTGTAGTGAGGTTCTTTGTGAGTGTACTGGAGGCAGCACCTTTGAAATGTAATTGGGACAGGGAACACCTCTGATCTTCCCATCTTGGTATGAATTTCAGCATCAGGATTTGAGTAGCCAAAACATTTACGGGAAGACCATCTGATGGAATGTCAGGTCTAACATCAGCTACACCAGTGTCACTGAGAACTTACTACCAAAGCGTTAATGGTGTCTGGTAAAACAGGAGGACTCCAAAAATGTGGACGATCTCCACAAAATGGATTTGAACATCAAGGAGGGGTACGGGAAAGGCAATGCAAAGCTCGCTTCAAATTTACTAAAGACAAAGTTCGACTTCAATAAGGACAGATAGACAAAGAGAGACCCGCTACTACTCAAAAAGTTCTGATTTGATTTGATTTAGATTTTTCTATTTATATAGCGCGCGAATGCCCGAGGGCGTCTTGGCGCTGAGACGTACCACTGGCTCTTGAAGATGTTGACTAGAGCTGTGCAGAGAAGAGCCATGTTTTAAATTCCTTTCTGAAGGACTTCAAGGATGGGCTGGTCTTAATGTCTAGTGGTAGTTGGTTCCAGATTCTTGCTGCGTGTACCAGGAAGCTTCTTTCGCCCCAGTTAGCTCTCCTAAATCTTGGGATCCTGATGAGCTTCATTTGGCTAGATCTGAGAAGCCTGTTTGGCTCATATTGTTGTAAATGCGTCTTTAGAAATTGTGATCCAGTTCCGTTTATTGCTTTGTATGCCAGGCACAGTGATTTAAATTGTATCCTATTTACAATTGGTAGCCAGTGCAAGTTTTTTAGTTTGTGGCTGACTGTTTCGAACTTTGGTATTCCTAGTATCAGCCTGGCTGCTGCGTTCTGCAGGTGTTGTAGTTTGAGTAGGATTTTCTTCCTTGCTCCGGCATATAGGCCGTTCCCGTAGTCCAGTTTGGACAATGCTATTGCTGTCACTACTGTCTTGCGTGAATCATACGGTAAGTAAGGTAGAATTTTTTTGATCATTTTTAGGATGTACCAGAGTGATGATGCCAGTTTACTGGCTTGAGCGTCGAATGAGAGATTAGTGTCTAACGTGATCCCTAGGTTTTTCACCTTTTCTGACGACTCGGGCATCTTCCCAGATCTTTTGGCCACCATGAGGGGGACCATATGTTTGTGTCCCCTCCTAATATCATGACCTCACTCTTATCACCGTTCAGTTTTAGGCAGTTCATTCTCATCCATTGGCTGATTTGTGCCATGCAGAGTTGGAATTTTTCTGCTGTGTCCTGTACATCCTTACTTATTGACACCACAATTTGAGTGTCGTCGGCGTAGGATATTGGGGTGAAGCCACTGTTCCTTATTATTTGTGCGAGGGGAGCTACATATAAATTAAAAAGAGTGGGGCTCATCGATGAGCCCTGCGGGACTCCACTTGGTAGGTTGAATAGGTTGGATTTTGTTTCTCCTGATTCTACTGAGAAGGTTCTATTCTCTAAGTAAGAGGCTATAAGGGCACAAGCTGAGTCATGTATATTTGCTGTTTTTAGACGCGTTATAAGGATCTCGTGGCTGACTGTGTCGAAGGCCGCCGATAGGTCGAGTAATATCAAGGCGGCCTTCGATCCGTTGTCCAGTATTTGCTTAAGTTCCTCCCCTGCTGTAATCAGGGGCGTCTCTGTTCCATGTCCCACACGGAAATCGAACTGAGAATGGTCCAGCCAGTTGCCGTCCATCAGATATTGAGATAACTGTTTGTTTAACAGTTTCTCCAAGACCTTTGCGGCAAAAGGGATCCTGGCTATGGGTCTGTAATTATTAGGATTTTCGCAGTCTAGCTTAGGTTTTTTTAGCAGCGGCCTGATTGATATCATTTTCCAATCATCTGGGAATATATTAGTATTGATGATTTTGGAGAATAATTTTTCTAGCACTAGGCTCAGTTGCTGGGAACAGATATGCATCATTTTGGGTGGGCAAGGGTCCATTGGGCTACCTGAGTTAGTGGTGTGGATCTCTTTCTGGATCTGTTCAGCTGTAGGGGATGTGAAGATGAATGATGTGGTTTGGACTGGTTGTATTACTGGGTTTGGTAAGTGTGGAGTATCCTTTTCTACTGTCTCCATGCTCTGATTTTTAAAAGCGTCGTAGACTGATGATACTTTGCTGACAAAGAAATCCCCTAGCCTGTTGCAGAAGTTTGCTTCTGAGTTGTTGTTCTCAAATTTTGATAACTTCTTGATAGTGTCAAAAAGGGTTTTGCTGGAGTTTTTAGACTCATTGATTTTCTGAATGAAGTAATTACTTTTCTCTGTTATTATTAATTTCTTGTAGCTGGCTAAGGTAGCTTTGTATTCTTGCCTGAGGTGGATATCGTAGTTGGTTCTCCACTTTTTCTCTGCTCTTCTACACGTTTGTTTTTGTGTTTTTAGTGCTTCTGAGAACCATGGTTGTGAGGGGGTTTTTCTTTTAAGAGTGGCCTTTTTTTGTGGGACTGTCAGATTGACTGCATTATCTAACCATTTGTTGAATTGTTGCAGGCTATGTTACAATTTTCGTCGAATGTGGGATGGGTTGGTTGGAGTGCTTCTAGAAATGCCTGGTTGTCAATTTTAGACCATTCGAGATAGGTTACTTGCTTGATAATTTCCACCGGTCTTCCAGTGTCCTCTTTAACTTCCAGCGTGAATCGGACTAGTTTGTGGTCTGACCATGGGATCGGAAGAGTGTCAATTTTATTTAGGCTCTGACATGAGGTGAAAATACCGTCCAGTGTGTCCCCGGCATTATGGGTATCTAAGTGTACCTTTTGTTTCAAGTCAAAGTTTGTCATTGCATCGATAAATGCTGCTATCTTTGGGTCTGATTTTTTCTCTAGATGCAGAATAAAATCTCCTAGGATTGTATAATCTGGACTTGTCACACTGGATTCAAGAAATGGACTTAGTAGTTCAATTAAGGAGGTTTTTGCACTAGGTGGTCTGTATATTAGTAGTTGTTGGACCCGGCCCATTGGGCAGGTTCACCCCCAGACTTTTTGCTTCTTCCTAGCCTGTTTCTGGAACCTGGTGGTGGTGATTTTAGGCCTCTGCGCACTTTTTCACTGTGGTAGAGTGTAAAGTGCTTGAACTCTCTGTGAATGAGTGGTGAGTGACCTGCCCTCCCATAGGAATGAATGGGGAATATGTATGCCCATGGTAGTTCCTGAGGTGTGGGGAGTGCAGGGGCGAGTTTAGTATGTACGAACTTGTGAGAATGAATGCTGCAAAATGATATATGCGGCATGACTGTGTCTAGTCTAGAAGTACTACTTTTGGAAGTTGGCATATTTGTGTAAGTTGTTGCTGGCATGTGATTGGCTGGTGAGCCTGGCCCAGAGTGCCTGGGTCTGCTTGTAGATTGACTGTCTGGTTTGAGGATGACAGGGGCTGGAGGGCCCAGGAGGTTGTCTGAAGTCAGCCCATGGATGAAAGGCAGCATCTGCTGCCAGGGAAGTGGGAGGAGATGGCACCTGATAGTGAAGGGCTGTGCCTGCCTGACTACAAAGCTGGCTCCACCTCCCGCTGGGCGACTGTCACCTCTGTCCCTGATACTGAAGGGACTTCCCTATAACCAGTTCTAGCTGGTTCTCACACTGCCTGCTTCAAAGGACTTCAAAGGACTTCAAAGACTTTTGGCTGTATAAGAAGGAGCTGTGTCCCATTCCTTTTTATTTATTCTTTTATTTTTTTATTTTTTTATTAGCAACACAAGAATCAACAGTATACAAAAATGAGTCAGATTAAGAGAAATAATCTAGACATCTACAAGGTTAACGTTAGGATGGCATTAGATTATTTAACAAATTTCTAGTTAGATCCAAACAAAATATATACATGTATCTTGACACATATAAAACAGAAGACAGTAATGATCTAGATTAAACATGATTTTTTAGATTAAAATATGAGAGACCTCCAGATCTTATTAAATTTAGCTAGAGATTTAGTACCCCTAAGCCTGGCCAGCGCTAATTCCATACTATGAATTTCATTAAGGAGAGACCACCATTCCATTATATGTGGGGGTTTAGGGGAAATCCAAGCGCGAGCAATTATAAGTTTAGCACAGGTTACCATAATAGTAAATAAGGATTTGTGTTGGATATTCCTACCATTAGTGTCTAACATAACTAACGCAGAGTCTAAGGGGGGTTTATTTCCTAATTTCAGTGTTATTATAGTCTGAAAAGATGTCCAGAATTCTGAAAGTTTAGGGCAGGTGTAAAATATGTGCACCAAATCTGCTGCGACCAACGCACATTTGGGGCACTTAGTTCGTTCACTATATAGGCCCATTTGGTTATTCTTTTAGGGGTATGGTAAAGCATACAGGTAATTTTGAATTGCAGCAATTTTAAGCTTGACGATGAGACCAAATTATTAATATTTCGTAGAGATGAACTTATTACTGCCGGAGTAATATTAGTCCCTAACATCCTACTCCACTTCTCTGATATTATATTGCAGTCTATGTTTCTATAAGTGTTGAGAGATTTATAACTGCTACTAATTAATGATTTAGCTTCCTGTGAATAGAAATTATCCCATATGCTTGAATCAGAAATATTCTTTAGTTTCATTTTTCGAGAAAAAAAGTCGAATAGCTGCAGGTACTTGAACTTCGTAGAGTCAGGGATATTATATAGTATTTTAAGTGTTTCAAAACTTAGGAGCCCTTGTGCTCCATACAAATCCCCTAACTTTTTTATTCCATGTGTTCCCCAAATGTTAGTTAATCCATCGTTGAATATTCCCGGTAAGCCGGGGTTTCCCCACAAAATCAGATGTGTCCCCTTCCAAAATGTTCTTGTTTCCAACGTGAATCTACCAGGGGCGGGCGCTGCCCAGCCCCTGGAAGCCTGGAGGACTTCTGGGGGACCCCTCTGCCTTGCCTGGGCTGATGGGGGGACTTTGCTTTGCCCTGGGATCCTTGGGGACCTTCTTCTTATCCCCCCAGGACTCTGCTGGACTCCTGAAGGACTTGGGGGCTGACTCATTTACTGGAAACGCCTGGAAGCGCTGTATTTGCTCATAGCGCTGAGAGCGCTTTATTTCCTGCCCATGACGCTTTGGTTACACTTCTATTGCTGGAGCGCTTTATGTGCCTCTATAGCGCTTGGGAGCGCGTTGCTGCTGGAGGCCGGCGGCGGATCGGCGCGGGAGACCACTCCGCTTATTTTGCCAACTTGGATTTGCCCAGTTATTTATTTAATTAGTGAGTGTCCACCTCGCGATTCCTGCCCGCCTGCCTGCCTAGCGAGGGCCACCGCCCTGCCCGCAGCGACCCAGAAGTACCTGGCCGGCCGGCCAATCCCTTGGCGTCCGGCCGGAAGTCCCGCCCCCGCAGCCCGGGTGCCGAGGAATGGCAACCGCGAGGCGAGGGGAGAGAGAGGAGAAGAGTGATGGCGGCCGGCTTACAGGGCTCCCGTGAGCGGAGGGAGCCCTGCAACAAGAGGAGCGGCATGAGGACAGGAGCAGAGGGGGCGCGAGGCACATTGCCGGTGCCTGCCCCCACCGCGAACGCAGGAGAGCCCCTGCTGCACAGAGAGGTCACCGCCCGGAGGAGCCCGCCCCTGAGAGCCCGGTGAGTCGGCAGGGCTGGGGGGGGGGCTCCGTGTGGCTGCGGTTGGTGCCGGTCGAGGCACTGAGGAAGGGCGGCCCGAATGGCAGTGGGTCGCCCCACCGTGGTGGCAGAGCCCGTGAGAGGCTCTGGGGGCATGTTATGAAGCTAGAGTCCCCCGTAGGGGACTCCACCGTGAATGCAGAGTCAGGGCGGCCCCGATTGGCAGCGGGTCGCCCCAACGTTCTAGAGCCCCGAGAGGCTCCCTGGGGGGCCATTTTAATTGGAGGGGGGCGCCGGGGCACATTCTCGGTGCCCGCCCCCTCCTACCAGGGAGCACCTTGGTTTTAGAGCCTGTGTGGCTCCAACGTCTGGGGCATGTGGGATATGCCCAGAGCCTGTGTGGCTCCAGAATTTGGCCGCAGTGTTTGTTTAGAGCCCTCGAGGCTCTTGGCGCCATTTTGTTGATTTCGAGTCCCCAGAGGGGGGACTCCAACGCTGGGTGCACAGTTAATGTCAGAGCCTGTGTGGCTCCAACCTGGCGCAGTTTGATTCCCCAGCTGCCCAGCACTTTGTGGGCAGCTGCCACGTTTAGGCTTTTGTACTTTGAGACTGGCGGTGCATGGCAGCGCACCCTGACATTGAGACTCAGGGCGTCTGAGCCCCAACAAGGCCAGTTGGCCTAGGGACTGCCACAAGTGGTGGCTTATGTAAGTTATGCGCAATGTGATTCCTATGCTTTTAATAGTAATTGCCTACTGTGTGTTTTTGCGCTATTGACTTATGTTCTGGCACCTCTGAATGTGTAAGTTTATGCATCATGTGTCTTTCTTTCCATGCGCTGCACCTCAGAATGTTTTAGGCATCATGTGTCTTCTTGAGCTGCACCCCTGAATGTATTTTATTGCATCATGTGCTTTATTCTTAACACCTCTGAATGTTTTAGGCATCATGTGTTTCTCTTTATTACTCCTCTGAATGTGTTTCCTGCATCATGGGTAATGTGTTCTGGTATACCCCTAAATGTATTTTATGCTTAGGTGGTTGTTCTTTTTAGTACAGGTGGTCCTAGGGAGGTCCTGGTCCCCTGCGTGACATGCTCCTAAGGTGTTTAGGGTTGCGAGGTGGTACTTACCTGTTACCAGTAGATACTGGCTGTGATTTCTAACTGTTACTTTGTGCTTCAGTGATTTTATATTCTTTTATTCTAATTTCTGACAGACTTTTATTTCTACTAAGTGCTGAATATGACAGTGGCCCATGTGGCCCTGTCTTGTGAATAATCCCATGTGAATATTGCCCGTGCCAGTTGGCACAATGTATATGTGTGATTTTATCTGATGTGTTTTTACAATACAAAAGTTATTTTTATAATAACCTTGTGTGGAGTCTCTTTTGTGGTGTGCCTAGTATGTTGTTGCTGTTGTGCGCTGACGCAAATGCTTTACACATTGCCTCCGAGTTTAGCCTTACTGCTTGTGCCAAGCTACCAAGGGGGTGAGCAGGGGTTATCTTGGCATGTGACTTCCTTGCCCTGACTAGAATGGTGGTTTCTGCCTGGCTTTGGCGTCAGCCTTAGCCTACCAGAAATAGCCAGTTCTAACAGTAGTCCATTAAACGTATAATTGTTAGTGATTTTTATTTGGAAGGTCAAAGTTTCACAGTCTGGGGTGCTTCCTTTGTCTGAGATTTTAATTCTAAAGCCTTCTTTTGCTATGATTGCCAATCCTCCCCCCGTTTTATTTTTCTGTCAACTCTGGAGAAGGAGTATCCCTCCGGAATAGCTAAGGCTAGGTCAACATCTGATGCTTCGTCTGCCCATGTTTCGGTGATAAATAGTATATCAATATTTTGTTTATCTATTAGTTCAGCTGTCTGTATATTATGCTTGACTAATGACCTGACATTAAGTAAGCCAATTTTCAGAGTATTGTTTCTATATTTTGGTATCCTGGATTTATCCAGGTTCTTAATGGGAAGAAAGTCAAATGTACATGGGCATGTTGGACATTTTTTACCTTCTTTGTATGGCTCTATCGGGGCGCATATGATGTCTGTTCTCAGCCCTTGAAGTTCCTGGCTGGAGTATGTCCGTAATCTTTTATCGGGGTCACTTTGGACAGGGAGTATGGCCCTTGGCCCGGTCTTGGCGCGGACAGGCGCAGACCGGCTTGCCTTTGGCGTGCGTCCGCTGCCCATTTGCGGAGGGCACATTTTTAGTGGCGGGGAAGGGGGTGTGGCCTGCGTCTGTGGGCGTGGCTTGTGCTCGCTCCGATTTGGCGGCAAGAACTCCGACCCGCCGCAGCCCTGAAATCGGCAGCGCGGGATTTTCTAACAGGTGAGGTGGGGGGAGTGCTCGGGTTACGTGCTACGGTCTTTCAGAGTGCAATTCTAATTAAGAGCAGTCTGTGACAGCAGCGTGCATCAATTACTCAACATACAATTTTAAAAGTAGATCTTTAAAATCGGAAATACAGAAAGTAGTTTAAAAACAATTTACTCTCCTGGCTATCTCGCCTCAGGAGTAGGATCGTCTCTGTTTAGCGGCTTGTGCTCAGCTTGCTTTTAAGGTTTTGCGGAGGGGGCATGGCCTGTGTCTGTGGGCGTGGCTTGTGCTCGCTTCGATTTGGCGGCAAGAACTCCGACCCGCCGCAGCCCTGAAATCGGCAGCGCGGGGAGTTTCTAACAGGTGAGGTGGGGGGATCAAATCAATCAAATCAAATCAGATATTAGACCACCCAAAGTCTGACTCTGAGGTGATACCCTGTTAGCTTAAATGACCCACGGGTTTCGAGAATATGTTGGTTTGCTCCATGCTGATGTGGGGGAAGGCAATACAAGGGGGTGCACTGAAGGTCAGAAGGCTTTCAGGTGCAATGTAGCCACCAAACCTGGGGGTATATTTAAAAGTGCACTGTGCCACTGGAGCATCACTTTTTATGGCGCTCCGCGGTGCAATGCCCTGCTCCATATTTGCAAGGCGGCGCTAAGCCACTTTGCATGGCTTAACACAGCCTTGTAAATATGGCCCTCCTTGCCACCATTTTCTGCAGCAAAGGGACATGCAATGGGTATTGTTGTGGTTGTTCCCACACAAAACTCATTGCTTTTGACACTGTCCCAGATTTGACAAAATCTAACGCCTTTGAAAAGAAGGCGTTAGAGAGCGCAACATGGGGAAATACCTTTATTTCTTCTTGCTGTTTCCTCTAATGCAGCACACATAAAAGGAACATAACGTCATTAACGATTGTTTTTGTTCAGGAAGGTGTACCTTCCTGCACAAACACAACCATCCCTGCAAGTCAGGCACCCTTTAACCATGGTGCAAGGGTGCAAACGCTGGTGATAGCCGGCGCAAGGGAAAAAGCAGAGGTTCACCATATTCTTGTCAGTACGGCGCATCCCTGCAGTTTTTAAATGACACAGCAAGGCTTAGCTAATTTGCTTAAAATGCCGAGCTCTGCCTTTTCTTTGTAAATATGCCCTCGGTTTTCCGTGTCATTCAATAACCAACAGCACAAGACCCTCACCTCACATCTCCCACACACACACCAGTATTCAACATCCCCTTTTCAACCATGCACACCAAAAGGTACAGGTGTGCACACACTCAAAAGAAGCCACGCCAGCTTTGCCAAAGCCTTTCTTGTTTGTTGAAAAAAGAAAATAGAGACCGGTGAGGGTGAAAAAAAAAACATTGGGCCTCCAAACCCCTTTATCTGTCTGTGTGCAGAAAATCAGTCCATTTGTTTGCGTGCCCATTGTTCCAGAACATGGGTAATGGACTGGCAAAGAATGCATATGCTGCAAGCTGATTATTTTGCCTCACAGGTTCTGTTTTTCACGCCTTGACTAGTTTGAAGGAAGAACGCCGTTCAGTCCAGCTGTTACTATACTTGCTGAAATGTTTCTGCAGGGTTTTCATATCAGCCAATGGTGGCATCCACAAATATATGGTGTAAACAGATCCCTTGGATACATTATCTGCCTATCTATGTAATGTGTACTGTGCTAACTGTATTATTGTCATTCTGTCTGTTCATGCAGAAGAGTACATCTTTTTTTTATATATATTTATTTATAGTATTTGTACATATACATACAATACAAAAGGGAATCGACTTACCATAATTATGTGTGAAGATAGAAAGGAAGGAAGGGTGACACGGAGGGATGGAAAGAAAAAATATGAAGAAAAGAAATAGAGAGTAATAGGAATAAATGTCAGGAGAAAATTAGGCAACGCCTAAGTAGCTTAATTTGCATTAGTGAAATTATTCAAAATTGCCGAAATATTACGCCAAATGTATGGCAAATGTACAAAATTCAAAACTGGTGCTGGGTGCTATATTTAAACATTAAATGCGTGCATCAGACAATTTCGGACTGGAAAGATAGATTGGGGCAGATTTACAAGCTCTTTGCGCCACTTTTGCGCCACTTTTCCCATGTTAAAAGTGACACAAAAGTGGCGAAAGGGGCTTGTAAATCTGCCCCATTATGTACAAAAAAAGTAGCGCAAAAAACACAAGCGTCGCAAATAGCAGTTGCTCGTGTTCTGCTTGTTCACATTATTTCTGTGCACTTCTGCTAAATTTTCGCTGCGAACTGTGTGTAATTTTTGGGTGTGGGGTAATGGTGTAATTTTGAAAAATTCACAAAGCAGACCTAACACAAAATTACTAAATGTATGCGAAATTAAGCCGGCACTACAGACATTTCTCCTTGCCAAAAAAAGTTATGTTTGTAAATCCTTATGTTTTTAATTTGTGCCACCTAGTGGTGGTACCCTAATACTGCTGACTTAGATGCGCATTGTGGAGGCACCAAAAGTTAGAATAGGACAACAAAAGCTCGAATGGACTAGGATCACATTTAAGAGAAGAATCCCGTTTTTGGAGCTTCAAAGTTTAGGAATGCCATAACTTTCTTGTACTCTTAGTTAGAACCAGGTGTCACACACATATTAATATCCTGGCTGCTTTCACTTCAGGTATAAGGACATCAGTCATTCATAATTCCCATCATTGTTTGTAATGGGAACAGAAGCCACTAAACATTCAGATGCAGGGGAAGAGAGGATAGTATGAAAACAGTGATGCTTACCGGCACTTTTTCATTAGAGATTAGGCCTTTCAGCTCATTTCTCAACCGGAAGAGACTGATGGAGCTGTGCATGTTCAGAAGCACTGAATTCGAATTTTCTGCCTTTGGCCTTCTGGAATGCCCTTGGTCTTAATGACATTTTATTGCTCGTGCGAAGATCCCTAGTGGTTTCATACAGGAGGTGCCTCTCCTCAAATAGTTAGGAGCAGACCCTTGTGTGATAGCATCATGCATCAAGGTCAGAGACATTTCGGCCCCTACCCAATCTGGAAGGCAGTTCGAGTTAAAGTGTTCCAAATCACTGGGGCAGTGAGTAGCGGATTTTCCAAGTGGCTTTTTACACCTGAATTGCTCTGTTTGGTTAAAATCGGAATATTGGGGACAGATCAGCAAGTCCCAGCCTTTCACCACCTTTCACATCATCCAGACTGTGCAGCAGAATTGTTTTTTCACAGTGAGTTGGACCTTAATATATTTATTTCTGACTTGTTTAATCCTGTGGGGAAAGGTATAGAGGTTCAGGAGCACAGGGGGAAGAGAGCAGTGATTGCAGTTAAAAGCTGAAAATTGAAAAGATAAGAAGTTTAAAAAATAAAAAAAGGCTACAATGGGCAAACCGCAGATGGAGGGGGAAGAGCCCTCAAAACTGAATAAAACAGAACTGGCTCCTCATCAGAATACAAAGACACGTCTCGCCCTAGCCAGGAAAGCTGCTCAAAAAGCAGCCAAAAATAAAGACAGAAATAAAGAGAAAAACAAAGAAGAAAATTCTGCAGAAGATACTCTTCCTGAATCTTCAGATAACAATGGGCATCTTTCATCCTCCTCTTTAAATGGCACAGAGCCTAAGAAAATAGCCACGGTTAAAACTGTCACCTTAAATAAATCTCTATTCCCCAAGTCAGCATCACCGATGGTTACTTCTCCTCCTATAGTCTCAGAGTTTGCATCTCCCAACCTAGAAGGGAAGAATACGAACGCATCTTGAGTTATGGGAAGTAAGGAAAGGAAGGATTATCCTCTTTTCGCAAAAAAAACTACCCCAAAATCGTTCATCCATCATGCTCCGATGGCTCCTGTCCCCCAGGAGGAGCCTGCTTCTATTGCATCATTTAAGGGCACTGGTTCATCTGTTTCATCTTTGACGCAGCCCCTTGACCAGAGTCCGGAGTCTTTACTCGCATCCCCAGTACAATCCTCGCAAACTGTGCCAGATGAGTTGATAGTTGAGGGGATATCGGGCCAGATCTCCTCTCAAAACCTGAGAACACAAGAGGGTGCACAGGTACCAACAGAAGAGGAGGTTAAGCTGAATATCAACAAAAGCCCAAGAGTTATGAACGTAGATCCAGAGGCGGATGAAACAAATCTATCTGGGACAGAAGTTAGATACCAAATGGATATTCGTGAGATGCTATATCTGATTCTGGATGAAATACGCGAGATAAAGCATAACCAACAAGTAGAGATAGCTACTCTTCACTCCAGAATGGATACATTTGAGGAATCGATGTTGGCATTTCTCAGTAGACTGCAGGAGGCGGAGACTAGGATCTCAGTTCTCGAAGACAAGGTGAACTTGGTTATGGATGAAACTAGGGAGTCAGCCAAGAAGAAGCTCGCGCTGGAGCACAAACTTGAAGAACTTGAAAATCACTCAAGAAGGTCGAATCTAAGAATAGTAGGGGTTCCGGAGGGAGTGGAAGGCTCTGATACTATCCAGTGGGTCTCCTCCTTTATACATCAAGTAGTTCTTCCCGAGTTTGAGGGAGATTTGACAATTACAAGGGCTCATCGGTTTCCAGCGTAACGTTTTGCAAATTCCCCATTTTCTAGAAAGATACTCCTAAATTTTGCTGATTTTAGGATTAAAGAAAAGATTTTGTCCAAGGCCTATCAACAACAACAAAAGACCAGCCGCGCCCTCGCCGCTGTCCCCCGCATCCGAAGAGCCACAAAGGGAGGAAGATCCTTCTCCTACCTGGCCGCCAAGATGTGGAACTCCCTCCCCACCCACCTCCGCCTGACCCAAGACCACCTCGCCTTCAGGAAGCAACTCAAGACCTGGCTGTTCGAGCAGTAGCATCCCCCCCCCCCGCTCCACAAGTGCCTTGAGACCCTCCGGGTGAGTAGCGCGCTATACAAATGCTTTGATTGATTGATTGATTGAACTGCAGTTTTCAGTGTCAGAAACAATAAAATGTAGAATTTTCCCGGATATGACTGCGGTGGCTGCCAAAAGGCGCAAGGAGTTTGTTAAGATCTTACATTTCTTTAAGGCCAATGGCGCCCAAGCATCGATTGCTCAGCAATCAAAATTGAAGGTTTTGGTCAAAGGGAAGTTCTATATGTTTTCTGACATTGAAGATGCACAATCCCTCCTTAAAGAGATCTCTTCTGGTTCTAATGTTTGAAATGGAAAGAATGTTTTTTCTTTTAGGTATGCCTGATCAAACCAAATAATTAGAATGTAGGGGGCGGTCCAGGGTTAACGGGTCGCATCAGGGTGTAGCAAGAGGACACCCAAAGAAGAAAGAAGAGGGAGAAATGTGGGCTGTGTGGACGGGGAGGGGGGCTCCACATTCAGGGGGGGAAGGGTGGGGGGTAAACGCAGTAAAAAGGAACAAGTGCAGTAGGTTTTGTAATTTGATTTTTATCACTGGTTGGTACAGAATATGTAGAAGAATTTACAAGCTTCTAGATGAAATATAAGCGTTATCCTGTCCATAAATGCGAACGGTTTGCTTAATAAGCAGAAATATGGAGCTTTACTGAAATGGGTAATAACTTTTAATCCGCAGGTGGTCTTTTTCCAGGAGACGCATCTGAAGACAAATACCCCGAAGTTGTTTTTGCCGAGATATTTTTCTCATGGGTTCTTCTCCTCAGCAGGGATTGCCCAGAGGGGAGTTGCTGTCTATTTTGCAAAAAACCTTTCCTGGGAAATCCTTCAGGTTCACAGAGATTCTAGAGGTAGATGGCTTTGGGTTGCAGCAAAGCTGTTGGGAAAAATATATAACTTTGTGAACTACTATGGCCCCATCCTCGATGATATTTCAGGCTTGTTGGAAATTAGTGAGGTTTTAAGGGGCACCCCAGGGCAAATCATATTAGGAGGAGACTTTAATTATATCCAGGATTTGAGGAGGGATACATCTAACAAGAACAAAAAGCAATTAAAACCTAAGACAAAATGTGTATTTGAAGCACTTCTGTCAGAATACCAATTGCGGGATTCTTGGCGCTCTTGGAATGTAGATAAGGAGGCCTATACTTGCTATTCTAACAGGTTTCAATCAGCATCCAGAATAGACTTTTTTCTGACTTCTAGATCACTTCAAATCTCTAGAACTTTGATAGGATGTAACCCTTTTTCAGATCATGGGAGGGTCGAAGTCGAGTTTATGCTAGGAGGAACGGAAGGGGAGCGCCCCAGGTGGCAGCTGGATCGCACCCTTCTTCAGAACAAGGATTGGGTTTCAGGGTTCAAAGAGTGGGCGATCAAATTTTTCTCTGTGAACAAAAATTCAGCCGAGCCTTTTTCTGTATGGGGTGCATTTAAAGCAGCTGCTAGGGGGCAGATCATTGCGTTTTCCAGCAATAAGACAAATGATCGCAAGCGTAAAATATCCGCTCTTCAGAGTACTGCCGAGAGGGAATATGCTCTAAAACTTAACCAGCAGCCGAATCAATGGGATCAGGCTAAAGCTCTATTAAGGGATTTTTTCACTCTGGAACAGATAAATAGTTCAAAGGCCTTCCAGCAAAGGGTCTACGAAGAGAGTCAATTGGCGGGGAAGCTTTTGGCTAATTCTATTAGAAAGAAACAAGAGTCATCCATCATTTTGAAAATTCGAGATCCTCAAGGGGAGTAGAAACTCAGAGTGAAGGAATTGCTAAAATATTTCCGGATCATTATGAGAGAATTTACTCCACGGAATACCAGGTGGAGGATACAATGATTCAGGAATATTTTGCTAACCTAGAAATTTCCCAAAATCTCCGATTCCCGAAGTAATCAAATCGGGGGTGAAATAAGCTCTATTGAAATTCACGACAGTATAAAGGCAGCATCGGGAGCATAGGCTTCCGGACAGGATGGGTTCCCTATCGAATTTTATAATGTGTTTACTAAGGAACTTGAAGAACCTCTTAAAAATGTATTTAATAACATTAGATTAGGTGGAAAGGTCCCTCCAGAATTCATAGAATCTACAATAATTAGCTTTGTCAAAAAAGATAAAAATCCAGAAGATGTGAATCCTTATAGACCGATCAGCTTACTGAACTCTGATTACAAGTTACTGATGAAAATCTGGGCGCAAAGATTTGTGTTAGCGGCACAGGAGGTAAACCATCACGATCAGACAGGTTTTATTGCGGGTCGGTATATGGCAGCTTCTGCAGAATTTCTGAAACAGGCTCTAGATTATTTTAATATTAATTCTACAGCTGCATGTATTTTAATGATTGATGCAGAAAAGGCATTCGATCTAGTTAATTGGTCAGCACTTTTTTTCTCTCTGGGTCATTTTGGATTCCCTGTTTCAATTATACAAATGATAAATAATATCTATGAAGGGGCAACAGCCCAGATAATTATCAATGCTAAACAAGCTGGAAAGATTAAAATAAATCGGGGAACAAGGCAAGGTTGCCCATTGTCCCCCTTGCTTTTTACTTTTTTTTAATTTTTTTTATGGTATTTGTACATATACATACAATACAAAAGGGAATCGACTTACCATAATTATGTGTGAAGATAGAAAGGAAAGAAGGGTGACACGGAGGGATGGAAAGAAAAAATATGAAGAAAAGAAATAGAGAGTAATAGGAATAAATGTCAGGAGAAAATTAGGCAACGCCTAAGTAGCTTAATTTGCATTAGTGAAATTATTTAAAATTGCCAAGAAAATTACGCCATATGTAGGGTAAATGTACAAAATTCAAAACTGGTTCTAGGTGCTATATTTAAACATTAAATGCGTGCTTCAGACAATTTTGGACTGGAAAGATACATTGGGGCAGATTTACAAGCCCCTTGCGCTACTTTTGCGCCACTTTTCCCATGTTAAAAGTGATGCAAAAGTGGTGCAAGGGGCATGTATATCTGCCCCATTATGTGCAAAAAAAGTAGCGCAAAAAACACAAGCGTCGCAAATAGCAGTTGCTCGTGTTCTGCTTGTTCACATTGTTTCTGTGCACTTCTGCTAAATGTTCGCTGCAAACTGTGTGTCATTTTTGGGTGTGGGGTGATAGTGTAATTTTGAAAAATTCAAAAAGCAGACCTAACACAAAATTACTAAAGGTATGCGAGTTTAAGCCGGCACAACAGATATTTCTCTTTGCCCAAAAAAATGATGTTTGTAAGTCCTTTTGTTTTTAATTTGTGCCACCTAGTGGTGGTACCCTAATACTGCTGACTTGATGCGCATTGTGGAGGCACCAAAAGTTAGAATAGGACAACAAAAGCTCGAATGGAATAGGACCACATTTAAGAGAAGAATCACGTTTTTGGAGCTTCAAAGTTTAAGAATGCCATCACTTTCTTGTACTCTTAGCTAGAACCAGGTGTCATGCACATATTAATATCCTGCTGCTTTCACTTCAGGTATAAGAACATCAGTCATTCATAAATCAAATCATTGTTTGTAATGGCAAAACAAGCCACTAAACATTCAGATGCAGGGAAGAGAGGATAGTATTAAAACAGTAATGCTTACCAGCACTTTTTCATTAGAGATTAGGCATTTCAGCTCATTTCTCAACCGGAAGAGACTGATGGAGCTGTGCATGTTCAAAAGCACTGAATTCGAATTTTCTGCCTTTGGCCTTCTGGAATGCCCTTGGTCTCAATGACATTGTATTTCTTGTGCGAAGATCCCTAGTGGTTTCATACAGGAGGTGCCTCTCCTCAAATAGTAGTGATAGCATCATGCATCAAGGTCAAAGTCTTAAAAGTATTTTTTCTTGCCCAGGCTGTCTACACATAATCTGCAATTCAAGGGAGAGGTGTTGTCTCCTGGACTGACCGGTAATAGTCTTTGCCATTGTTTTGAACAGCACTTGCAATTTCCTAAACTTAGTTGTAAAGGCATCTGCTTGTAGTGCACTACAAGAAATCAACTTAGTGCCCAGACGGGCCCTTCCAATAACTACCCTGTGTTTTTCTCCTAGTGTTGCGTTGTATGGCGTTTTTGGATCCGAGTGAATTTTACAGATTCTTGCCCTTATATAAGTACAATTCACACTGCCCTAATATAGGCATCGAAATCATTCCCTTATTTGGCCATGACCCATGCAGACCAAATACAGGTATGGCTACTTCCACCCTTATCAAAACGTCACAACTATTTCTTGGAAAATCGGCTTAAGCAGGCAGGGACCTTCCATTGCTTGAATATTGATTTGTCCAAGAACTCATGTACTTTACAAAGAACTACTATTCCCTTGGGGTAATTTCCTGACGTATTTATGCCGAACTTTATGTCAATATAGACACCTTCAAGGTATAAATATGCCTTCACTTGCTCTAGCAAGACACAGTGGTTCGGAGCAGTTTGACTATCTACTTTACCCGACGCAGTCTGCTACAGCAAGTGCCGAAGGAAGACGACCCTCCAGCTGACGCACTGATTGAGAGGCTGCATTTCTCTCGGCGAGAATCCAGATCCAGGGTTTCCAAGCTCCCCTTGCGGGGTGTTGGGAAATCGAGTCCAGAGACTGAGATAACAGACCTCATTCATTCTAAACTAAAGGTATGGAGCTGATTAGAACCTAGAGAAACCTTGGATAGATTCTTGGCAAAGAAAAACTAAACCTACGCTACACCACACTTACTTCTTCCAGCGTACTAGGCTTAGGTTAGGTACATTGGGGTAGGCGTATTTTAGAAGCACCAGTTGAGTACTTTTAGCCCTTGTTATTTAAGTATATATCCATATATGGTTTAGAAACCAGACAATGCTCTTACAGTATTATTTTATATTGTTCTCGCTGTACGCATTATACTTTGCAGTCTGCATTACGATTGTAGCAGTTCACTTTACTTGCATGAGAAAGAAGACTATTCAATAAAACCTTTTTATTGAAAACGCCTGTCTCTCTATTTGACTGCATCTCTGTAGAAACAAAGCATGCACAAGTGACTGAGTGAAATACTTATCTATTGTTTCCACGATTCTAGAGATACTTTTCTTATTCTTGGGAAACAAAGTTGTCATGTGAATGTGGTTGTCAGAAACGAATCCCTTCTTGTGAATTCGAGAACGTTTCTAGTGACCTCTGAGCTAGCTGGCATTCACTATTAAGTTTAATATATTCTATAGAGACTTAGTCGACCTCAGTCCTACGTCTAATATATAGGATATATTATTCCAATGCGTAGAGCCTATTGGGAATATAGGACTACACTACATGGCACCCAACGTTTAGTAAGGCACTAATTTAACGCTAGATACTAAAGTAACTCAGTCGTACTTTTCTCAGAGACCTTTTTTTCCCATAAAATACTCCAATAGACGTCTGGAGTGGGTAAAAGGATAAAATATCCTCCATAACTGAGTAGGACGAGAATCCTATGTATTAGTTTTTGGTGTATTCATTTCAACGTTGAAGGATACAGTGTTCCAAAATATTGGGTACCTTATCTTTGTTTCCTTTAAATTTGCTCTGCAACTTTCATTAAACAATGACCGAAGACGACTATAATGCAACCAGTGAAGCTGCGGCCCTACTCGGCTAAGACATTACAGGTTTCCAACAAGACGACTTGGATGCTATAATCATCCCACAAAATTTAAGGAAAGCCATCACTATAAAACTTATAACAAATGGCCTATTATCAAGAGGTGGTAGGGTAATTATTGTGATAGAGGCACGCGAATATCGTCAGACAGAGGTATTCTATTCATGGATTATCTTCCCTCAAGCAAATTCAGTAACACATGTGTTTCACTTCTACAAAGTAGAGGAAGATCCAAGGGAATACTTTCCTTTCGAGGATATTGAAATTCCACTAACTTACCAAGAGCATGGACTCTGGTTTAAAGGTGCCCTACACCATCAAAATCACATTACCAGGCTCGGTCCACTAGGTAGACCAGGAGCAACATGGCCGTACTAGCCAGCTATACACCGCATCCTGACATTGAACAAAATGTCAGGTGATGAACTATTTGTTCAACTAAAACAACTAATAAAAATACATCGACAATTGGTTCAATATGTCATGCGGACTCTAACAGTCCAAACTCCTATAAGGATTCCACAACACACCCCTTACCAGGGGAACACAAATAAAATCACTTCACAGACTTTACAATCAGTCGTTGGTAAATATACCTGCAAAAAGGGAACAAATTCCATTCTGGATAGCTCAAAAAATTACTCAAATCGAGGCAGTATTTCCTAAAACTACCCCTCATGAAGAACACTAAACAAACTTCTAAAAAGAAGCGTTCTCAATCCCGAGGTAGGTCTTCTCAAAAGGAGCCCTCTGAAAGGAGGTATAACCTCAGGGATAGGGATAATTTGAGAAAACCTGATAGATTTAAAGATACTGGTACACGTTCCTCTCGTACCTTTCAGACTTCATCACAGAAATCGGAAAGAAGCGGGCGATCAGAACCAAAGGAAGAATGCGTGAAGTCCAAAGACGATCAACATGCTTAAAAAAATAAGAAAACTCAATTCACCAAAAAGAAGGTAGCAGGTCTAAAAATAAGACATGCCGAGGATCTTGAGGACACAACTCAAGAACAGGGAGTGGGTTCAGACGATGTTAAACAGCATAGCAGAAGTAACAGTAGATCGAAAGATCTTGAAGGATCATCTGGAGACAGTGGACTTGAAGGAGTGCATCCAAGTTGAAACTGCTGATACCAGGGTTAGTGTACCGGACAAGTTATATGAAGTAACACTCCGGATGGAGGGGGAAATTACTCGAAAAATAGGAGCGCTCTTTTGGGAGAAGCTCTCTAAGGGTTATTACATTCTTCTAGCTGAACAAGACTGACCACCTGAATTTGTCAGGGAGTGCCCACAATGCGAAGACATCATTATGCCAGCCTTCTCCAACGACATTCCAATTCATAAAAAATACACATATGCCAGAAAATGGGCAGGCACCTGCATTATATAAAAATCATGTGGGATGGGATGAGGATTCTTCTCAACATAAAATCCAGTTAAAAACTCAACCAACTGCACAAAGGCAGTACCCAGTTTAGCAAGAAGCTAAAATACAGGTGAGGGAGATCTTAGATCAACTTGAATACCAAGGGGTGATTGAAACATGCAACTCGTCAATGAACAATCCTTTGTTTCCTGTATCCAAACCAAACAATACATATCGTCTAGTTTTGGATTACAGACATTTGAACTCCTGTTGAAAAACATTTGCAGTACAAAATGCACACAGTGCATCACTAATGAATAACATTGTGCGTAAAAAATATAAGACAACATTAGATATTTCTAACGGTTTCTGTCAAAATATTGCACCAGAAAGCAGGTATCTGACCACTTTCTCAATCATGGGGACACAGCGTCATTTCTGTTGTCTCCCCCAGGGATTCAAGAATAGTCCAGGGTTATTTTCAGCCAGAGAAACAGAGTTACTACAGACATATGATGATAAAGCATTATCATATGTCGATGACATCTATCTAACAGACGACGACTTGGATAGGAACTTACATTCTAAAATATGCAGAAAGGGTTAAACCTCTTTATGAATTAATCAAACAGGATTTCAAAGAAATAAATTGGACTCAAAAACACACAGAAATTTTGCGTTCAGTGCAAACAGACATGTTGGCAACCACACATTTACAAACATGTGTAAATATACGCAATTTAGTAATCCGAATAATTCCAGGAAGATGCGGATTCACGTACTTAACCTTTAATGAAGGCAAAAAAGTACCAATTGCATATAAATCACACTTATACACACAAGCAGAAATGGAATTCACTTCTACAGAAAAAATTCTGACAGCGGTTCAAACTGCAGTAGCAAAAGAGAGAGCCCTTGCACAGGGAAAACATATAAAGGTTGTTACACCTGTACCTGCTTTAGAAGCAGTAACAAAAGCGAGCATTCCGAATGCAAAGGCTTTACATCCAAGATGGATACAATGGGTTAATTCTCTTGCTGCAACAGACGTTGAATACGTTTTGACCCCTATATGAAAACACAAGAATTTCTACAATATGAACAAGAATGTCCTCTGCCCACTGAGTTTCTGCCTCTAGAACAGTACGGATGTGTAATTTATACAGACGGATCGGCACAACCCGCAATTGGGGGTAAACAAGCTTATAGTGCTGCGTGTGCAATCGGTAAAGGTCGCTGGCGCGAGGCTAAATTCCGACCTATGGTCACAAAAACACAATCTCTCAGAGATTGTACAGCTCAGCGAGCTGAACTACAGGCTTTCAAGATGGCGCTCGAAAATACAGATAGCGAATTCCCCACACTCATAGTGTGCGATTCATATTATTGCGTTCAATCTTATAACGAATACTTGCAGAACTGGATTGAAAACGGTTTCAAAGATGCAAAAGGTGGCACGATCAAGCATAAATTGCTTTGGGAATAAGTAGTTCAGCTACGAAAAGAACTACAAAAAGCTCACATGATCCATACACTGAGGGGCATATTACCAACAACTAGCGATAATTATCGCTATGTTGGTTTAGCAGCGATATTTGTATCGCCGAGTTGCTGCAATTTTTATCGCCTAGGAACCTTGCTATTATCAAATGTTATCTCCTAAGCGATAAAAATCGGCCGAAATGCATGAATATCGCTGAAAAGTCAGCGATATTCATGCATTACCGAGCTAATGCTCTTAGCCATGTTATCCACCTACCATTGGATCAATCAATCAATCAAAGCATTTGTATAGCGCGCTACTCACCTGGAGGGTCTCAAAGCGCTTGGGGACGGGGGTCCGCTACTGCTCGAACAGCCAGATCTTGAGCTGCTTCCTGAAGGTGAGGTGGTCCTGGGTCAGGCGGAGGTGGGTCGGGAGGGAGTTCCAGGTCTTGGCGGCGAGGTAGGAGAAGGACCTTCCGCCTGTGGTAGCTCTTCGGATGCGGGGGACAGTGGCGAGGGCGTGGCCGGTCGATCGGAGCTGGCGTTTGGGAGCGTAGAAGTTGAGGCGGCTGTTGAGGTATCCTGGTCCTTGGTTGTGCAGGGCTTTGTGTGCGTGGGTGAGGAGACGGAAGGTGATTCTCTGGTTGACCGGGAGCCAGTGCAGGTCTCGCAGGTGTCCGGAGATGTGGTTGCGATGGGGGATGTCCAGGATGAGTCTTGCTGAGGCGTTCTGGATCCGCTGGAGTCTCTTTTGGAGTTTGGCGGTGATTCCGGCGTAGAGGGAATTGCCGTAGTCCAGTCGGCTGGTGACGAGGGCCTGGGTGACCGTCTTCCTGGTCTCGGTGGGGATCCACCGGAAGATCTTGCGTATCACATAACATGGCTAAGAACTGCTCAGGGGCAGGTGTTAGCTTTTGGAGATATTCGCTCTTAGCGCGAATATCTACAAAATTTGGTAATAGGAGATAGCGATGTTAGCGACTGTCTCCAGTTGCTAACATCTTGGCACGCCCACTTTGCATATCATTAGTGATAAATATCACTGACATGCAAAGCGGGGCCCAAGATGGTCGCTATCTCCTACTAGCTGTCGCTAACTGGTGTTAGCGACAGCTAGGTAATAGGGAGATAATTTTATCTCCGCTTTCTTGGCTTTTAAAGCCAAAAAAGCGGAGATAAACCCCCTTGATAATATGCCCCTGAGTCTTCAACGTGATGTCGTTCATGTTGCAGGGAATTCATTGGCTGATGAAGCCGCGAAGGCAGCTGTGCAAGTGGCTTCCGTAGCTGCAATCACTTGTTCAAAAACGAAAATAGACAGCGAAATAATGCAAGCTGTCAATGCTTCAAGCAAAGACAGTGGTAAATCATTACCAAAAGGCTTTCCACTCAAATACTCTATATAACTGATGCAAACAATGTTCTGTTTGCTCGAATCCCTGGAGTGGGGACAGAGCACATGCAGGTGTTTCTGCTACAGTATCATTATTAAAGCAGCGATACTGGTGGCGGCGCATGAGGAAACAGACCGGAAACTATGTTTTGGAATGTGAAATCTGCCAAAAGATGAAAGTCTGTACAGTGAAACGCCCGGCACAGACGCCCCTGTTAATTTCAGATAAACCATTAGCTTGCGTTTACCTGGACCACTGCAGTCCTTTACAGAGGGATGGTAACTATAAATATATCATGGTCGCAGAGGACTCGTGCTTGAGATCCATTTGGATGTGACCCCAGCGCTCAGCTGACGCCCGAACTGTTATAACAGATTTGTGAGTCTTTATTGGCACATACGCAGTAGGCACGCTACATTCTGACCAGGGTCCTGCGTTTAGCTCAAAAGCTTACAAGGAGGCCATGGACAATCTGGGCGTTGCATTGTGGTATTCTAGTCCATTCCACCCTGAGGGAAATTCGGCCGTGGAGAGAAAAAACCGGGACATAAAGCAATCTATAATAGCTAGGGTACTACGCTCGGGTGACGGGTGGGTCAAACATCTAATAAGTGTCCAACGTAGTCTTAACAATCTGCCAAGAAGTTCTCAAGGGGGAATCACTCCATATGAAATCCATTTTGGAACTAGAATGATTGTCCAGGACCTTGATCGTCACACTTCAGTGGTAGAACAAAAACCTTTTGATATCAAAGACCGTTTAGCTATTTTGCAGGACTTAAATGAAACAAGAAAAAGTCAAAGCAACGTATTCCTGAAGCCAACGACCACTGAAAAAAAAACACCCGTCCCAGCAAGGCCTGTCTGGATTCCAAAGATTGGGGATCTAGTCAGATTAAAGATCGCAGACAAGAAGGAATTTGGGCCTTCATATAGACAACCAGTACCTGTGCTAGCAATCTGTTGTAAATGTTTTCTTTATTTATTTACAAGTTTACCTAGCCTTTCTTTTATGTCTACATCCATGTGTTCTGTGTAGAATCTATCAAGGTTCTTACTACTTACAACACTTGGCGACAATACTGAAGATTAAGACCAGACTGAGAAGAAGAATTTCCAAAGGGAAACATATTTTAATGGAAGTAGATCAACGCTACGTCGCAGGGAGAACCTACCGTGCATTGAACGCTGTTTAATCAGGCAACATTGTACTGTGAAGTTTTTGGAGCCTGTCCAGTTTCATCGGATGTTTCTTTTCAGTGGTTCGCGGTGACGTCATCGTATTGAGGCATCGAGAGTGGTAAAGGCTGACAGCGCTGTTGTTTTTATTTGAAGTGTTACCAAGAGGTGACGTATGCTGCATGCGATACACGCGCATCCAACTTAACATCCTCGGCGTTGTCAAGAGGTGACGTATGCTCCTAACCAACGCGCACAAGACCTCTCAGCAAAACGTGTGTTGTCATTACGCAAGAGCATCTGCGCGCAACCACGCAACACGTTTTTGTCCATTTTAAGGAAGTAAATATATACTTCCATAGCAACCACGGATACTCAACGGAGTCAAAAGGAGAATATAGGCAAAGGAAAAAAAGAACATTTGTGTGAAATTTTGAACGGACATTATCACACAATTTGTGGTATGTACTTTGACTTATGATTTCCTGTTTTTAACAACAAGAGCACAGAAAGAGCGATAAAAACGATATATTCGCTTTTAGACCGGCATCATTTTTATTTTTAGATGACTATTGTTTGGGAACTATTTGAAATTCAAATACTGCCTCATAGTATCTCATATGCATTATAGAGTAGTAGATATTATGTCATATGCATTATAGAGTAATAGATTGAGGAAAATACATTGAAAATTATTATTATTGCCTTTGTTTTATGTAAGTAATCTACATGTATCAAGTGACTACACCAATTTAGACCTTAAATATAATTTGTAGTTCAAACAGATTTAGTGTAAGAAGTTATGGCACAACAAGTCAATGCAGCACTTCCACCGCAATTCCTGAATGAACCAGGTAATCCAACAATCAGTTGGGAGGACTGGATTGTAATGTTCGAAAATTATATAGAAGCTCTTGATGGTCAACAATTTTCCGCGAAACGGAAAAAGGCGTTTTTATTATCTTCTCTAGGGAAAGAAGGACAACGAGTATTTAAGTACTTACCACAGGTTCTACAATCTGGAAGTGTTTCAGACTTGGACGAATACAAAGAGGCAATTCTGAGACTGGAAACAAGATTTGCAAAAGAAGAAAACATAGTCATGAACAGGTTCAAATTTTATAAAAATAAACAAAGGAATGAGGAGTCAATAGATGACTTTGTGGCTCGCCTACGTGAACTGTCCATAAAATGTAACTTTGGACAAATGTCAGACGAACTAATTTGTGACCAATTAATTGTGCAATGCAACAACAGAAAGATTCAAGAAAGACTCTGGGCTGCAAAAAATCTTTCACTTAAGTTGGCCATTGAACTAGCAAAAGTGCATGAAAGAGTTGCAGAAAGATGGTGCCCAGCAAGAAATATCAGAAATTTCGGATAAAAATTGGAATGAGAATTCAGAATGTGATGAGGGTATAGTAGGTTTTGTGAAACAGAGAGGGAATACTTTTAAAAAAAAGGCCTATGTCACGAAATTTCAAAACAAAATGTGTAATAGATGTGGTAGTAATGCTCACTCTTCTTATTTTAGATTTTGTTTCGCAAACAATAAGGAATGTCTGAAATGTGGGAGATTGGGGCACTTCGCAAAAATGTGCAAGACCAAAGGGAAAGGTAAAGTTGCATGTATAGAAGAGAGTAAAGTTGAAATCAAAAGAGGGGGAAATAAGATATCAGTGGTTGGTGAGACAGACATCAATACCATTAATGAAAAAAGGGAGATTAGACCGAAAGTAGAATTCAATATAGATGGTCACATTGTTGTCCTCATGGTGGACACAGGTTCGAAGTGGACCATTATACTGGAATGCTTACTTAAAGACATTTGGGGAAGCAAAACATTATCTGAGAGTGATATAAATCCCAGTGGGTATCAAGGGGAGAAAAAAGAGGTCCTAGGTTACTTTGAGAGTAACATCTGTTTTAAGCATCGCTCAACTTACGGTAAAGTGTACATATCAAAAGATGGTCCAGCAATTTTGGGGTGGATGCACCAATATGATCTGAACATTAGAGTTAATCCAAGAGCAGATGTTCAGATCATGGTGGTCGAAGACCAAGACATTTCTGAAATCCTGAATAATGCTAGTGGGGTGTTCATAGAAGAATTCGGAGAATTGAAATATATTTGCACAAGATTATTTTGAAAGAGCACTCTATACCAGTAAAACACAAGGTTAGGAGAGTACCTTTGGCAGTAAGGGATGAAGTAAAATAGGTCATTGAGGAGATGCTCCAGGGAGGAATAATTGAGCCAGTCGAAGCATCTAGCTGGATTTCTCCGGTAGTGATCACGCAGAAGGCAGATAAAAATATTAGATTCTGTGTGGATCTCAGATCCTTGAACAAGTGTGTTGTAGCGGATGTTTTTCCATTGCCCAACATAGGCGAATTGGTTACTACTTTACAAGGTGCTAAGTATTTCACAAAACTGGATTTAAAAAGTGCTTATCACCAAGTACATCCACATCATGAGTCGAAACATCTGACAGCATTCATCACCAGTGAGGGCACCTTCCAGTTTACAAGGTTACCCTTTGGCCTAATTTCTGCGGCCAGTGTATTTCAGAGGAGGGCCACTGAAATTTTTAAATGTGTTAAAAGAGCTATTTTCTTTCAAGATGACATACTTGTTTTTGGGAGGGACATTGTGGAACATAATGAGGCACTTATTTCTGTCTTGAATAGGCTGCAAGAGGCAGGTTTGACACTAAGGAAGGAAAAATGTTTTTTCTAGTTGAGGAAATTGAATACTTGTGCTATGGTATATCATCTGAGGGCATTAAACCCAAAAGGAATCTCTTAGAAGCAATTGAGCTAGCTCCATATCCTTCGGATAAAGATCAATTGAGATCCTTCATGGGTCTCATTGAATTTTATGCGAAGTTTGTAAGGAACTCTAAGAAGTTTATTGAAGAAAGGGGTGAAATTTGTCTGGGGCGAGGAGCACATTATTTGCTTCAAGAACATTAAAAAGGAAATATGTGAAGCAAAAGTATTAACTCCATTTGATACAAAACTTTCATCAAGTTTGATGGTTGATGCAAGTAACTTAGGAATTGGTGCCATTCTTTTGCAGAGACACTGTGATGAAGATAAAACAATTGCTTTTGCGTCTAGACTGTTGTCGTCATCAGAAAAGAATTACTCGGTTATCGAGAAGGAAGCATTAGCGGCAGCTTGGGGAGCGGATTACTTCATAACATACCTGTGGGGCACCAGATTCAAAATCTACACTGATCATAAACCTTTAGTTAACATTCTTGCACCAGGTGGTACAGGTAAGGGTTCACCGAGATTGTCAAGACTAGCTTCAAGGCTTCAGGAATATCAATTTGAATTGTTTTATATACCAGGATGGAAGAATGTGCAGGCGGATTGTCTGTCAAGACTTCCGGTTTCAGGTAGTAATCTATATCTGGAGGAAAAAGATGAGGAGGTAGCTGTTGCCTTCATCCAGGACATCTTATCTGTGGGCGAAGGTTCATTTGCAAAGGAAGAGTGGTCCTCTTCAATGAAAAATGATTCGGTTCTGGCTAAAGTTGTAGAATTAGTAAAAAAAGGTGCCACCAGAGAAGGTTGCGTTTTGCCACCTGTGCGACCTTATTTGAAAATCATGGAAGAGTTATCTGTGGTGGATGAGGAAATTCTAATGAGAGGGAATACATTTATTCCGCCATTTGCCTTGAGATCAAGGATTGTGAAGTTGGCTCATGAGGGGCATTTGGGACAAACTTTAACACAAAGAAGGGTCAAAAGTAACTTTTGGTGGCCTGCCATAGATTCTGAAATAGCTTTGTGGGTAGAGAATTGTACAAGTTGTAAAGAGGGCGCGAAAAGGTTAAAAATAGTCTCCACACAAGGAATGGGTCACATTGTTTCAGCAGACAAACCTTGGCATAGTGTATGCTTAGACTTCATAGGTCCAATGAATGATCTTCCTTTTTATAGTCGGTTTGCAATGGTGTTGATTGATGTATATTCGAAGTGGCTTACAGTGAGGTTTACCTAGGACATTACTACTGAATCTACAATTAGTTTTCTTAAGGAAATGTTTAATGAAGAAGGAGTTCCGTCTGTCCTCATAACAGATAATGGTACACAATTGATTTCTAAAAAAGTGCAAGATTTTGTGTCAGGTTGTGGCATCAAACATCATCGCACCTCACTTTACAATCCACAGGGCAATGGTCTGTGTGAGAGGGTCAATAGAGTTGTTAAGGGAATCTTGCAGATGTCTATTTCAATGGGAAGCTTCTCTAATGAGACTGTCCAAGAGATGGTCTGGGCATACAGGACCACAACACACAATGAAGATAAAGAGTCTCCATTTGAAATGATGTGGGGCAGGAAACCTGGAACCAAGCTAGTTCCTTCCTGGTTTAAAAATCACAATGATAAAATCGTTGGTGACAAAAAGAGGTTAAGTACAATGCTCCAATGTCTGTAGGAGATATGGTTAAGGTTAAACCAGGGAGAGTCATAAAAGGTCTCACAAAGTACAGGGGACCGTTTTGGGTGGAACAAGTCCATCCACATTATGTGGTGTTAAAAAATGGTGAGAAATGGAATTATAGGAGGATTGCTATATATCAGAAAGGAAATTCTAAAACTTTGAATAAGCATAAAAGTCCCTTGAGCAATAGTGGCTATATGCTGTCTACTCAGGAAGACTTCTCTAATCCTGATATTATTAATCGTAGAAGGGAGGAAGGTAGTGGAGATGCTTCTCTAATGAGTAACTTGGATTTGAGATGTGACTCAGGTGGGAACGTTCCATCTGTGCCCAACAATGTCAGGGCTTCATGATCACGTCGACCTCCTGTTTATTTAAAAGATTATCTTTGTTAAAGAATTGTTTTACATCTCATTGTCATGTATTTATTAGAATGACATACTTTATTTTCATATTAGTTACATTCAGTCCAAGGGAAGGAGATGGGTTGTAAATGTTATCTTTATTTATTTATAAGTTTACCTAGCCTATATTTTATGTCTACATCCATGTGTTCTGTGTAGAATATAAGCATGGGCGAATTTTGCGAATCTCGCGTTCGCGAATTTTGCGGATTTGCGAACTCGCAATCCACAAAATCCGCGAATTCTCGCGAATTTGCGGATTTTTTTTTTTTGTGTTTGCGGGGGTTTCTTCCAGTTCGCGAGGGTTTTGTACACTTTCGCAAATTGCGAACTTACCTGTCGGGTCGCAAGTTTCGCGAACTTGTTGTTTCTACGTGTCCAGCCTGTTTGGGACACTCTTCTTCATCACTGCCACTCTCTGTCACCACTGCCACTCTCTGACTACTCATGCCACCCTCTGGCCCACCCATGCCACCCTCTGTTTCATCACAGCACCCTCTGGTTGTCCAGTCAGTGTACATTATTGTGGCAACGCAAGCACACCTTCCCTGCCTCAAGTGACCTGAATTAATTTGGGGCTGATTAATGTGTCACAGAATATTTTTTTTGCTGGCACCTGCTTCCTTAGTGCTTCCTGATTAGTGATCTTTTGCACTTGCTAAGTGCTTTCATTGTTGCAAAATTAGTTACAACACCTGCCCTGCCCCAACTGACAATAATGAATTAGGGGCTGATTAATGGATTTGAACTTCCAGCCTGGCTCCTGCTTGTCTCCCTTAGCTGTAATTCAGGACCTTTTTGGCATATGTGTAACTATTCTGAGGTTCAGAGCAGGGTCACATAATAGTTGCAACTGGCAACTGAACTCTGGAGGGGCCCCTCAGGAAGCACTACAGGAAATGGCTACTAATGATGAGCCTGAACTTTTGAACCTGGTAAGTAGTTTCAGTTTTGCTAAGATCGTATTTCTGCAATTTTGCACTTATTCGCGGGGCGCGAAGTTGTACTGGGAAGCCGCGAACTCACGCGAACAGTGCGAGCAAAATCCGCTGCTCGCGGATTTGCGGATTTTGCGGGAGATTCGCGAATCTCGCGGATTGCGAATTTACCGAAAATCCGCAAAATCCGCGAGCGAAACGGATTTTCCGCCCATGCTTAGTAGAATATATCAAGGTTCTTACCCATGTCATCAATGTGTTATGATTCCAGTTTGAACAGTTGGAGTCTGGTCTTCTGTAGAGATGTAGCGTTATTTCTACTCCTGTGATTAAACTTACTTGTTGACTCCCAAGAAGCCTGCTGAGCTTATTATACTACTTACAACACAATCCACGGATCGAGAACAGTACTACTGCCGCCCCTTGCTGGAAGAAAGGAGAACAGGTTTGTATCCATCAACCAGGTAAAACCACATCATGTGGCCGATCATAAGTAGTAGGTCGAGTGGACTCCAAAGATGCAGCAGATGCCCTAATCTGGCTACAATCCAAGAGGTTCAGACTGAGAGATTGATAACATTCGAAGACTCTGCAGCACAGAACAAAGGATTATGTAACAAAGCCATGAAACTTGTGCCTCTTGAGACCCAAATAACAGTTTGTCAAGAAACACCTGTCTACAATGATATAGCATCTGAGTATACTAACATGACAAGTGATCAAGTGATTCCAGCGATTTCATCAAATCCTGAAGCAATCCCTACAATTGACAGAACTGCCTCTGGCTGCTTCATTAACTTTGATATGTTTTCTGAGGATCCAAGTGAACCTGAAATGACGGCAGCTAAAAAATCATTTAAAGAACAAGCAACTGAACTCCTGCAACAACTGGAAAAAATATATCTGGTTTCACCATGGGTTGAAGTATGGATTATCTTAGGTGTACTTTTTCTTCTACTTTGGTTGACTCTGGTATTTACCTTGGGAATGCTGATCAATGGAAAATATAGTACAAAGGACACAGTAGGAAAGAACATCAACTTACTCCTCAAACCACACAAATCATCCCATCCTGAACAAAGAGACTTGTCAGCAGTAAACATCACAGCCATTCCTATACCAGGTGGTATAGCCTGGGACAGAACTGAGTACGACATTCTTGGTCCGGCAGAGCTGTTGAAGATTCCACACCAATTCAAGGTTTCCTTGAGTGATTTTGTTTCACCCAGCACATTTTCTGATGATTGGGACTTTGAGACTGTTAATAATATGATGTCAGACTTAGAAATGTCTGCAAAGTTTGCAAATCATGAATACTTACAAGGTTCATCAGACTATGAACAAATGTACTGTTATAATCACTATGGTCATCATTTCGTGCATAGATCTGCAAACCTTAGAATTTTTTTTTACTTTTTACTTATAGTCAATGGGAACATTGTCCAACACCACTAAGAGGTAGCTCAAAAACATTTTATGACAAATTTCCATACTTTTCAGGCTTTAATATTTCCTTTTTTTTTAAAATGTATTTATTAAAACTCCAGATAGTACAGAAATCCATAAAAGAAAAGCATGACTAGAAAATAAAGAAGAAAATATATGTACATCAAAAACAGATAATAGAAGATAGGGAAAATTTCATGAGCTTATACTGAGTTGCTAGAATAAGTTATACATCTCAATTTATATCTAGAATATAAAGCAACACCGTAATACAGAGAGAAATACATAGTATTATTATACATTAAAGAGGTGTTATATTGATCTTAACACCGCGCTCCAGGCTGTAATAGGGGACCAGATCCTGCTGCCCCGCATTCTAGATTGCCTTCCCCTTTTGGCATAAATGGCTTTTTCCTGATTAAACACCCCCAGAAAGCGAGTTAACCACATTTGAAAGCTCGGTGGGTCTGGATCTTTCCAACGAGCTGCAAGTATTATTCTGTACACGGCCGTACCAATAAAAAGAGTTGATTCCTCCTCCAAATTTAGTTCAAGCGTGCTATCATAGCCCAGCATATATAAGATGGGAGAATCGGCTACTTTATGGCCAAACACCTCTTCCCAAAATTCTATTATCTTTGTCTTAATCAATGTTAATTTATCACATTCACAAAACATGTGTATCAGTGTAGCTGGAACTATACCGCATCTTGGGCATTCATCATTTATCCTTTTCCCCATGCATGTAGCTTTGCCAGAGTGAAATACAAATTATAGATAGTCTTATACAGCTGGGCTTTTAAGCTGGACGATATAAGCAGGCGTGATGTTAGTGATAAGCTCGCGTCAATATCTACATTTGGATTAGCCAGTTTGAATGCCCATGCTACTTCAGTTTGTTCCAGATCGTCCTGTAGTTTTTCCAAAAGCATCCCATATATTAACCCAATTCTGGTAGTACTTTTACATATGGTTTCTATGAGTGGGATACTTTCTAGTTTAATTTTAGATGCTTTTAGCCTTAAAATCGTATTAACTTGGATAAATTTAAAATAATCACCATTAGATAAATTAAACTTTCTCTGTAGATTCGAGAAGGTGGTGTACATATCATCGCCCAGAAAGTCCCAAACTGTAATAATTCCCATGCCTTTCCATTTTTTAGCGATGTCATCGTTGGCCAGTACTGGAAGCAATGGGGAATGCCACAGAGGAATGTATCGATTAATCCTCGGAATCAACATATATTTAGAAACTTTTGACCAAACTTTCCAAGCGCTAAGAATAACCTTAAATTTTACCTTTTTAAAATAGCTTGGTTCTAATTGTCTCAGCAAGAGACCATTAGTTTTCATCCCCATTGGCAGCTCATAAATAGAGTGGATGAGGTGATATTAAGGAGTGGTGCCATTTGTTGAAGAATCTTTAGAAAGCTAAGGAGTTAGGTCCATTTGGGGCATGGAGTAGGCTGGGCCTTATTGTATCAGAAAACACAAAAAATTGCCTAAACCATTCTTGATTTCAAAATCTCAACTTGAAGATCAAACACAAATTTCTTTAGTTTGACGCAGTATTTTTATTTATACCCTTCTAATTTGTCATTCTTTTTATCCTCTCTTTTTCACATTTGTGCATGAAAAGGAAAAACTGTACATTCTTTACATTTGCCCTAATATACAATACAATTTACAAACATTTATTTACATTCCACATAATCACTAAAAAAAATAAACATCATACATCCTAGAAAAAATACTTTATACAAACAAGCATTATATATTTATGCTTTTCATTCAAATGAGTGAATCTATATCCAAAGACAAAAGACAAAGTCAAAAAAGGAGCAAAGTCACCAAGAGAAAACCAATTTTACAACTAGAAGATGCTAGTTTACACTATTAATGACATTACTCGCTCCTTCAGATGTGCCGACGCGTTTCAAATCCGGGGAAAACCAGTTCCCGGATTCTCATCAGGGCTTTGTCACTTTTGACGCGTTTTAAAGACAGGGAAAACCAGTTTCCGGATTCTCATCAGGGCTTTGTCACTTTTCTGTATAAGATGCTGAAAAAAACTAAAGTTTTATTTACAAACTTGAAACTTTTTCTCTCTCTTACATTACACTGCTGTAGTTTAAAAGTGTGTTTATATACCTGTATCAATCAGGCAGACTGGGCCTTCCTGGTTTTGAAAGAAGGCTCAGATTACACTGTCTCTATCCTCATTTTGGTGGTGATGGCTCATTATATTCGTAAAGAATATTAGTACCCTACAAAGGAAGAATATTTAATTTGTGTGTAAAAAACTGCTTGTTTACCGTTAAACACAAAATACTTAGAAGAAACTGGAGAAGCTATAAAGTCGTACCTCTATTTGACAAGTCGAGCTCTCTCTTAGGGGAAACATTTGTGGTGCCAATCTTTATTTTAAGACGAGTTCTACCAGGAAAAAAAGAACCAATTAGGACCACACTGCTTGCCAACTTAAAAATTACTCGTTTGAGGGACACCGCGCGTGTCACATACCTTTTCAATGGTGTACGAAGCTGACACTGATCCTTTTCGTGAGCTTCAATGTTACTTTGTTATCCCGGCAGCTTCCATAAATAAAGCTGGCGAGGGAGACAAAGAGAGAATACATTTGTAGGCTTCTGCATCTAGGTGCCTGAACCATTAAAGACATTCTCCCGCAGAAATATTTAAATGCGTACCTGATCGTAGTTCTCAACTGGTAACCAATGCACTTGCCGGCTCGATGTCAATTTCAAACGATTCCTACAACGCAACAATATTTATTTAGCTCATAAATGCGGATAAGCGCAGCCTAAGAAGAATGAAATGGCATAATACCTCTCCATCCAACACCAGGGCAGTACAAATTTCACTCGACCGTGGCCGCGGCCTTTTTGGAAACAGTGAATTTACTTCCTCTTACTACGGTAGAGGATTGTGGGACACATAGTGTCCAAATATAACTATATTCACAGGAAAACCTGGCGTGTAATAAAGCTGTTCCTAATGTTGGTTAAGTTATGTGTGCATCCACCCCAATGTTTTAGTTAACATTTAAGAAGTCAAAGGTGCAGAACCATATTTTACAATCTAGATATTTCGGACAGACTGTTAAGTCTTGTTAGTGTGCTGTTAAATTTCAAAATTAAGTATGTTTCCTTTTGCAATAACACTCTGTCTACATCAGCAGGGCGCATTGTTTGATTCATGGTGAATAAAATTGACCATTTGAAGTCATTTTCCCCATATGCTTTTTCAACAAAATGTTCAACCATTGGGGCTGTCATGACTTTCTTTTTAATGCGGAACCTGTGTTGGGTGATTCTCATATTTATTTGCTGATTGGTCTTTCCTGTGTAGAGCTTCATACATGGACATATTATTAAGTAGACTACATTTTTTGTCTTACAATTTGAAAAAAACCCAATGTTCCCACTTAACACCTAGATGATTGAATTCATTCCCTTCGATGGTATTGGGGCAAGCCACACAATTCCCACATTTGTGATGGCCCTCAACTGGTTTCATATTCCATTGAGATAGTAAGTTGCCTTTGGCTTTTGCTATTGAGATGTCTGCTCTGACAATCTGTTGTCCTATACTTTGATTCTTTTTGTAAGCAAAGATAGGTCGCTGAAAAGGACATTCCAGATCCTCAAGGAGGTGCCAATTTTTAAGTACCACCTGTCTCATTTTGTGTGTGTCTGGTCCATAGGTTGTTACACACACCAGTCTATCTAGCTCTTGCTTCTTTTTAACCTGGAGGAGACATTCACGAGGTGTGAATCGTGCCCTTTAACAGCACACTGACAGGACTTAACAGTCTGTCAGAAATATCTAGATTGTAAAATATAGTTCTGCACCTTTGTCTTCTTAAATGTTAACTAAAACATTGTTTGGGGTGGATGCACACATCACTTAACCAACATTAGGAACAGCTTTATTACACGCCAGGTTTTCCTGTGAATATCGTTATATTCAGACACGACGTGTCCCACAATCCTCTACTGTAGGAAGAGGAAGTAAATTCACTGTTTCCAAAATGGCCGCGGTCGAGTGAAATTTGTACTGCCCTGGTGTTGGATGGAGAGGTCTTGTGCCATTTCATTCTTCTTATCCCCGCTCTTTGAGGCGGATTTTTATAGCCAAGGCCTCGCCTATGCGCATTAATAAGCTAAATAAATATTGTTGCGTTGTAGGAATCTTTTGAAATTGAGCCGGCAAGCGCATTGGTTACCAGTTGAGAACTACGATCAGGTACGCATGGTACGCATTTTACAATTTCTGCGGGAGAAAGCGTTTAATCTTGCAGGCACCTAGATGTAGAAGGCTTCAAATGTATCCTTTCTTTGTCTCCCTCGCCAGCTTTATTTATAGAAGCTGCCGGATAACAAAGTAACATTGAAGCTCATGAAAAGGATTAGTATCAGCTTGGTACACCATTGAAAAAGTATGTGATACGCGTTGGCAAGCAGTGTGGTCCTAACAGGTTTTATTTTTCTTGGTAGAACTTGTCTTGAAATAAAGATTGGCACCACAAATCTTTCCCCTGAGAGAGACCACGACTTGTCAAATAGAGGTACGACTTTATAGCTTCTCAAGTTTCTTCTAAGTATTTTGTGTTTAACCCTTTGTAGGGAACTAATATTCCTTACGAATATAATGAGCCATCACCACCAAAATGAGGATAGAGACTGTGTAATCTGAGCCTTCTTTCAAAACCAGGAAGGCCCAGTCTGCCTGATTGATACAGGTATATAAACACACTATTAAACTACAGCAGTGTAATGTTAGAGAGAGAAAAGGTTAAAAGTTTGTAAATAAAACTTTAGTTTTTTTCCGCATCTTATACAGAAAAGTGACAAAGCCCTGATGAGAATCCGGAAACTGGTTTTCCCTGTCTTTAAAACGCGTCAAAAGTGACAAAGCCCTGATGAGAATCCGGGAACTGGTTTTCCCCGAATTTGAAACGCGACGGCACATCTGAAGGAGCGAGTAATGTCATTAATAGTGTAAACTAGCATCTTCTAGTTGTAAAATTGGTTTTCTCTTGGTGACTTTGCTCCTTTTTTGACTTTGTCTTTTATCTTTGGATATAGATTCACTCATTTGAATGAAAAGCATAAATATATAATGTTTGTTTGTATAAAGTATTGTTTCTAGGATGTATGATGTTTATTTTTCTTTAGTGAGTATGTGGAATGTAAATAAATGTTTGTAAATTGTATTGTATATTAGTGCAAATGTAAAGAATGTGCAGTTTTTCCTTTTCATGCACAAATGTGAAATAGAGAGCATAAAAAGAATTACAAATTAGAAGGGTATAAATAAAAATACAGCGTCAAACTAAAGGAATTTGTGTTTGATCTTCAAGTTGAGATTTTGAAATCAAGAATGGTTTAGGCAATTTTTTGTGTTTTCTGATTTGTTCAAGAAAGGCAGCCCAGAAGTAGAGCAGCATATTGGGAATTGCTAAACCGCCTCTATGCTGTGACAAGGATAGATAATTCAAAGATCTCCTAACTTTCCCGTACTGCCAAACAAATTTTGACATCTGAGATTCGAGAGCCTTAATAATATTATCCTCAATAATCAAGGGGATGGCCCGAAATAAGTACAATACCCTTGGTAGTATGTTCATTTTTTTTAAATTCCCCCTGCCGATAATTGACAGATGTAAACTATTGACTCGTGCTAAGTCATTTCTTATGGTGTTCATTAATGGTTCGCAATTAAGTTTAGAGATAGATTGGACATCTGGACTTATACATACCCCTAAATATGTTACTTTTTCCGCTTTTCTGTAGTCGATAAAATTGATGTTATCGGTGCACAGTATGATTGTTTTATCTTTATTGAGGGAATGTCCCGAGTAGTAGCCATATGTTTGTGTAATAGCCTCTATTTCCATGATTGCTTCAGCCGGGTTGGGTGTTAGAACTGCAATGTCATCGGCATATGCAAGTTTCAAAATCAGGGGGTTAAAATAAAGAGCGAATAAGATTGGGGAGCAGTGGCAACCTTGCCTTGTACCTCTTGAAATTTGAATTGTGCCCGATTCAAGACCCATTATTTGAAGCTTAACCGTAGGATCTTGGTACATTGCTCTTATTGATTTTACAAAATTAGGCCCAAAGTTGTTATACTCCAAGACCGCCCACAGGAAATCCCACGACACTCGGTCAAAGGCCTTCTCGGCATATAAGAGGATCATCGACATCTGGCCCCCGTCCCGGACATGATGTCAAAGAGTGAGATAGCTCTGTGAGTGTGATCCGTGGTACCTTTTCCGGTGATGAAGCCAAGCTGCCACGGGGAGACCAGATGTTCGATAACCCTCCCGAGCCGATTAGCCATGATCTTAGCATATAGCTTTGAGTCAGAATTAATTAGTGAGATTGGGCGATATGATGATGGTAGATCAGTGAGTTTGCCCTTTTTAGGAAAAATAATTCTGTTTGTTTCTTTCCACGACTCAGGCGAAATGCCACTCCATTGTAAGTAGAAGAGGCCCTATAAACTCACCCAAGGTTTTATATAATTCTAGAGGAATTTTCTCTGGGCCTGCAGCTTTCCCTGAGGCAAGAGCAGAGAGGCTTTAATATTTCAAAACCAAAATCATTTTACCTAAAAAATGTTAATAGGACAGGAACGAAAAGTATGTTGACAAATACAAAGCAAATTTATTCTGCGGCCTTTTATGCTCAGTTGTCTACATTAGGTTTGGACTTTTGGAAAGACACCATTGAACAAATAATGTTTCTGAATGACACTCTTCAACCGACATCTTGTCTTGAACTAGCTAAGATAAAATATTTAAACAAACTGTAAAGTACCTACACCTACACCTGAAAAAAGTAATAATTCAGAGGGGGTGGTTGACGTAAAAACTATTTTACTTAACAACACAACAGATCCTGATTGGAAAAAATGGTTAATCTGGCTCACAGACACGAACAACTGTCAATATAGATTCCTGAATAAAACACAAGGGTTCACATTCATTAGGCCAGATCCAAGATATGTCCAGAGACAAAATCGAGGGATAGTAACATCATACAGTGTGGGTAAACTTTACCTTGAGTGGCTGCAAAAATCTACACTGAAGGAAGTAAAACAACACTTATCTTTACTTAAAGATGGCGTTGATTTAAGGAACTTCTTACAAGGACCTGCAGAACCGTGTCATAATTGTTTTATATATGCCAGTATTTATGCCATGTATAATGAAGCATGGAAAACAACGCAAGCAGAGACTACAGAACGGATACAAGAAATTGATTGTATTAATTTAGAGAAATCTCTCTCTGTAGTTGACAAAGGGTTAACAACTCTTTCATCCAGAATATATTCTTTGGAAAGCATAATATCCTCTGCCATTGACATAATAGAACAGGAATCAGTCATGCACAACATGGTCAGCTACAATTGCGCTCTACAATGCTTTTGGGCTGGACATTGCAAAACCTTAATTCTGGATATGTGCCATGGCGTCTAATCAACACCATGTCATTGTTTTCTGAGTTTAACCTTACAGATAAACAAATCACTTTGACACAGAGAGGGGCAGACTATACAGTGCTGAGCATTGAAAAACTGGAAAGATTACCATTAACTGTTTCTGAGAAGCCAGCAACAGAATGGATAATACGTGGTACAATCACTTTGCCTGTGACGATTTACCATTTTCAGTATTGTATTGTATATGAAAGGTTGGGTAAAGAATACATCAAGACATCCTGGGATTTACCTTATACACACAAATGTTGGAGTGGGGGAAAAGAAGTATTTATTAGTGGTACTAATTGTGAAAACTCACTAAGTGGTTCACTCTCATGTCAGTGTATTAACTTACACTGGGCCTGCGATGGTTCTTTGGACAACTTATCCTGCCACCTGCAAGGTTCTCCAGCTGCAGTGATAGATCCAATTTTCAGGCAGTTTTCTAATGGAAGTTACATTATGATGAATGATCACAGCTGTTGTGGCATGTTGCCAGGAACCCCCTATCTCGTAGGCCAGGGTCACTTGCTGTATGTAAGTATTGTTTCCTAAAACTAAGACAGGCGGGGAGTCGCCATTATGGCCTTCACTGAACATCTCTTCTACTCGAATTGATACTTTAAGCAGACTGAAAGCGATTCTTTTACAAAAAACGGTGCCACTGACCTAGGCCAAAGAAACGTATGATCTGCAGGTTGCAAGGACTTCTGCAGCGATACATGCCCTTTTATCAACAAACTGCCCTATACATTTCTTAGAAATGTTAGGTCGTATCTTAAAATTGTCAGATGCCAGTGGTATTGTACATGTATTTAGGACGATTTTTTCGGGACTGTTACCACCCTTTGAAGCAGTCCTAGGCATATTTCCAAACTTCGTGCATGTTTGGCGGCCTGCCTCTCATTTTGGGTCTCGTAGCAGGAATACTGTTTTTATTCATTCTGCTCCAGTATGGCAAGTCAGGTCACCATTGATAACCAGAACACCCTCCTGGCAAAGAAGTGTCGTGAGCACATGATACAAATTCTGGGCTTGGCTCGTTTAAGAGATCTAAATACCACATGGTTTCTATCATTCTGACCAATCTGGCAAGATTGCATCTTACCTGTTCTACGATGCCTGCTATGTGGAGAAGAATGCGTGCTAGACATCTGTCTGACACTCCCATCAGTCCTGTCAACGGAAGTTGATACTTTGCTTGAACCAGTAACAGCTTATGCACTGTGTTGTCCCCAGAAGCTACCAATCCTGATGACGGCATTCGTTAAGATCTCACAGACGCAAACTGCAGACGGTGAGATACGTGGAGCAACAGGCACACAGGTACCATCCACTTTGAACATTGCTAATGTGGCTGACACTGACGGGGATGCTTCTCATCTATGTGCAATTGATTTGCTTAACGAGGTAGTTCAACTTTCACCTACAGAAGTAGACAAATTCTTTACCACCTTAGAAGATTTGATGTTTTCTCGAAACAATGACACTGACTTTTGAAGTTAGCTTCCTAGAGAAAAAGAATTCTTTGAATACTTCCGAAGAGACAATATTTGACCTTGTCCACAACCAAACACTTTATATTCTATCATGGAATTGTCTCGACCTTTTCTTCTGTATTTAAGAGCCATTTCATAAATGTATTTTTCATGATTCATTCGGATAGCGTTTTTAAATTTCATCTATATGCTTTGAATGAAATATTGCTTTTAAATCCGTGCAGCACAAATACTCTTTTTGAGTAAAACCATTTTTAATGCATTTTTATGTATTTTTTGTGGTTTTATTTTAACACATCATGCTTAGATAGGTTTTATGTGTTTAGAACTTAGTACTGTTGTACATAATAAAGTGGAGTGGGTGTTGTATGGTGTTTTAGGATCCGAGTGAATTTTACCGATTCACACTGCCCTAATATAGGCATAGAAATGATTCCCTTATTTAGAAATAGCCCATGCAGATCAAATACAGGCACGGCTACTTCCACCCGTATCAAAACGTCACAACGATTTCTTGGAAAATCTGCTTAAGCAGTCAGGGACCTTCCCTTGCTTGAATATTGATTTTTCCAAGAACTCATGTACTTTACAAAGAACTACTATTCCCTTGGGGTTCTTCCTGACGTTATTATGCCCGACTTTATGTCAAACCAGACACCTTCAAGGTATAAATATGCCTTCACTTGCTCTAGCAAGACACAGTGGTTCGGAGCAGTTCGACTATCTACTTGCCCGACGCAGCTCGCTACAGCAAGTGCCGAAGGAAGTCGACCCTCCAGCTGACACACTGATCGAGAGGCTTCATTTCTCTCAGCGAGAATCCAGCTCCAGTGTTTCCAAGCTCCACTTGCGGGGTGTTTGGAAATCGAGTCCCGAGACTGAGATACCAGATCTCCTTCATTCTAAACTAAAGGTATGGATCTCATAAGAACCTAGAGAAACCTTAGATAGATACTTGGCAAAGAAACACTAAACCTATGCTACACCACACTTACTTCTTCCCGTGTACTAGGCTTAGGTTAGGTACATTGGGGTAGGCGTATTTTAGAAGCACCAGTTGAGTACTTTTAGCCCTTGTTATTTATATATGTATTTATATATGGTTTGGAAACCATACAATGCTCTTACAGTATTATTTTATAATATTGTTCTCGCTGTACGCATTATACTTTGCATTCTGTATTATGATTGTAGCAGTTCACTTTACTTGCATGAGAAAGAAGAATGTTCAATAAAATTCTTTTATTGAAAACGCGCGTCTCTCTATTTCTCTGCACCTCTGTAGAAACGAAGCATGCACAAGTGACTGAGTGAAATACATTATCTATTGTTTCCATGATTCTAGAGATACTTTTCTTATTCTTGGGAAACAAAGTTGTCATGTTTATGCGGTTGTCAGAAACGAATCCCTTCTTGTGAATTCGAGAAAGTTTCTAGTGGCCTCTGAGCTAACTGGCATTCACTATTAGGTTCAATATATTCGATAGAGACCTAGTCGACCTCAGTCCTACGTCTAATCTATAGGATATATTATTCCAATGCGCAGAGCCTATTGGGAATATAGGAACTCCATTATGTGCATAAAAAGTAGTGCAAAAAACACAAGCGTCGCAAATAGCAGTTGCTTGTGTTCTGCTTGTTCGCATTGTTTCTGTGCACTTCTGGTAAATTTTCGCTACGAACTGTGTGTAATTTTTAGGTGTGAGGTAATAGGGTAATTTTGAAAAATTCACATAGCAGACCTAACACAAAATTACTAAATGTATGCGAGATTAAGCCGGCACTACAGACATTTCTCCTTGCCAAGAAAAATTATGGGGCATATTACCAAGCAATAGCGATAATTATCACTATTGCTTGGTTAGAGACAAAAATTTACCGCAGAGCTGCGGCGATTTTTACCGCAAATAAACCTTGCTATTACCAAGGTTTACCGCAAATGCGATAAAAATCGCCGCAATGCCTGAATATCGCTGAAAAGTCAGCGATATTCATGCATTACCGAGCTAATGCTCTTAGCCATGTTATCCACCTCCCATTGGATAACATGGCTAAGAACTGCTCAGGGCAGGTGTTAGCTTTTGGAGATATTCGCGCTTAGCGCGAATATCTCCAAAAGTTGGTAATAGGAGATAGCGATGTTAGCGACTGTTTTCAGTCACTAACATCTTGGCACGCCCACTTTGCATGTCATTAGTGATAAATATCACTGACATGCAAAGTGGGGCCCAAGATGGTCGCTATCTCCTACTAGCTGTCGCTAACTGGTGTTAGCGACAGCTAGGTAATAGGGAGATAATTTTATCTCCGTTTTCTTGGCTTTTAAAGCCAAAAAAGCGGAGATAAACCCCCTTGATAATATGCCCCTATGTTTTTAAGTCCTTTTGTTTTTAATTTGTGCCACCTAGTGGTGGTATCCTAATACTGCTGACTTGATGAGCATTGTGGAGGCACCAAAAGTTAGAATAGGACAACAAAAGCTTGAATGGAATAGGATCACATTTAAGAGAAGAATCCCTTTTTTGGAGCTTCCAAGTTTAGGAATGCCATCACTTTCTTGTACTCTTAGCTAGAACCAGGTATAAGGCATATATTAATATCCTGCTGCTTTCACGTAAGGTATAAGGACATCAGTCATTCATAATTCCCATCATTTTTGTAATGGGAACACAAGCCACAAAACATTCAGATGCAGGGGAAGAGAGGATAGTATGAAAACAGTGATGGTTACCAGCACTTTTTCATTAGAAATTAGGCATTTCAGCTCATTTCTCAACTGGAAGATACGGATGGAGCTGTGCATGTTCAGAAGCACTGAATTCCATGAGCATACTGCCCTAAATTCAAATTTTCTGCCTTTGGCCTTCTGGAATGCCCTTGGTCTCAGTGACATTTTATTTCTTGTGCGAAGATCCCTAGTGGTTTCATACAGGAGGTGCCTCTCTTCAAATAGTTAGGAGCAGACCCTTGTGTGATAGCATCATGCATCAAGGTGAAAGTCTTCAACGTATTTTTTTCTTGGCCAGGCTGTCTACACATAATCTGCAATTCAAGAGAGAGGTGTTGTCTCCTGGACTGACCGGTGACATTCTTTGCCATTGTTTTGAACAGCACTTGCAATTTCCTAAAGTTAGCTGTAAAGGCATCTGCTTGTAGTGCACTACAAGAAATCAACGTAGCGCCCAGACTGGCCCTTCCAATAACTACCCTGTGTTTTTCTCCAGGTGTTGGATCCTACATATGAGTATGATATGGTAACTAGTGAATGAAGCAACCTCGTTCACATGCTTCTTAACGAATATCCACTAATCAAATATCACCCGCAATGTCTTAACTTTATCCTGGAAGAAGATTTCACATTGCAAGTATGAGATGAAAATCAGGAGATGTAATGGAACCCTGAAGCTCCTCCAGGAGTGGTTCAGATAGAGACTTGGCAGATTTAAATTGTGCCACCTCAGTTCTTGCCAACAGGAATGAGGAAGAATGAATCCAGGTCCTGTGTGCCATATCCCATCCTGGATAACGGGATTGTAGTATCTTGTTAATAATAAATCCACAGATCGAGATGGAGTTGAGATAATTTTTCCAAAGAAAAGAGCACGTCTGGTATGATCTGAAGACAGATGGAAACTGACATACTATGGAACATATTACATTCCATTACAACTCCTCTAATAGAACATGGAACATAACATATTCAAATAACTACATTGCATTTAAAGAGATACACATAACATTAATATATGACATTAATAGCATACTGCATATCTTCCCCTCTAACAAAAAAACCTCAAAAGAAACACTAATAAAATAAAAATTATTTGTACTTATCAGGCCTCTTAACAGATCTTCCTAAGGAAGATTTTTTCTCAGAAGGAACTGAGACTTCAGTATCTTCATTCTGAATATCATTCTCAATAACAAGGTTGTTATCAGTAGAACATGAAGGTAGGTCATGATAAGATGAATCTTTATCCATATCTAAACACCAAAAACTAATTATGAGGTCTTGAAACTGGAACAGAATCATTATCATTGAGTGAATGCGCAAGACTAGGATGTGCTAAGGCCAAACGACTCATATGCCATTTTTCACCATTATCCAATGTTACAGAAGTACAATTAATTTTTGTAACTCTTCTTGGAGAACCGAACTTGCTGTGAACTTTCTTTGCACTCTAAATACAAACCCATTGACCAACTTTTAGATTAACTGGGTTTGATCCATGTTTGGAATCATGATATATCTTATTCTTTATATGTGAAGAATTAATATTAGATTTAATTTCATTGGTATCATAAAAACATTTCACCTAATTCCATCCAACTAGGATTTGTTTTAAATAAAGGAATTCTACACCTCATAAGAGAAAATTGACTTTTTCCTATAGAAGGATGTGGTGTTATTCTATAAGCCCACAAATTGTTTTTAAGCTCACACTCCCAAGAAAGTTTTTATTTGAGACATAATTGTTGAGTACTTTTGATGACTCTATTTAACGTCTCCACAGTACCATTGCAAGAAGGATGATAAAATGGCGTTAATTTATGTTTGACACCATTTGAAGTGAGAAAAGCTTGCATTTCCTTAGATTTAAAGTGTACACCATTGTCAGTTAAAATGGATGATGGACATCCTTCTTGTACAAAAATGTGTTCTAAAAAATCTACCACATTAGCGGTAATAATTATGTCAACAACTTTTACTTCAAACCACTTACAAAATAAATAAATTATGAAAATGATATACTTTAAAGTATTATCAAACCAGTTAATAGGACCCATAATGTCCATAGCCAAATCTTCCCATGGAAGATTTGGAGTAGAAATTTCCCCCAACGGTGTATTGAAAGTTTTCTTAGATTTGTCTGAAGATTAACAATTAACACAAGATCTAACAGTTTTCTCAATGTAAATATCCATTCCTGGCCACCAATATTGATCTCTTACTCTATATTTAGTACGAGAAATGCCAGGATGCCCTTCATGAGATAACTGTATTATTTGATTTCTCAAAGATGCAGGAGGTATTATTTTATCTCCTCTAATGAGGAAAGGATCAGAAATTGAGAGTTCATCTCTGACCTCCCAAAAACCTCTTAAATTATCATTATGATCCTTTTTGCAAAATTTACTCCAGCCATTTATCACCTTAGACTTAACATCACTCAATATATTGTTCTCAGAATCAGCTTTAAACCACTGTTCTTAAGAAATGCTGTCAAAAATGTTGTCATTAGAAACAATATTCACAACTGAAAAATCGTTCCAAGAATTTTGCTCAGATTCAATAATTGGTAAAGAAAACCTACTTAAAAAATCCGCTATAACATTTATAGCTCCTGGAACATAGCGAATTTCAAATAAGAAATCTTGCAAGCGCATTGAAAGTTTTGCAATTCTGGCAGTGGCTTTATAGAGACCTTCAGTTGTTAGCAATTTAGTAAGTGGTTTGTGATCAGTCCTTACACAAACATTTTTTCCCCAAATAAACTTTCCAAAATGCTCCAATCCCCAAACAACAGCTAAAGTTTCCCTTTCAATCACGGAATACTTTTCCTCTGTATGCGGTCAAAGATATAGAAGCGAATGCATTCACTACTTCCTGATTACTCTCTAAAATTTGAGTTAAAACAGCTCCCAGGCCTTTGAAGCTCGCATCGGTGGTAACCAGTGTACAAGCACAAGGATCAAAACCTTGAAGATTAGGAGCACAACAAATAGCTTTTTTTATTGTAGCAAAGGCTTGCTGACATTCTTCAGACCATGAGAAAGGAACGTTATTTTTCAAAAGATTTCTCATAGGATGATTTTTTTCAGAAAAATTAGAAACGAATTTCGCATAAAATTCAGCTAAACCTAAAAATGATCTTAAGTCAGCCTTAGATTTAGGAGAAGGTGCATCTAAAATAGCTCTTACCAATTTATCCTTTGGCCTTATACCTTGTTCACCAATCTCATGTCCTAAATACACCACTTTATTCTCCAAAAATGTACACTTTCAAATTTCAGCAGTAAGTCATTTGTCATTCAAATACTTTCAATCTTTTTGGCAGATCTCCCCGCTGCCCTTGAAGTAGAAAGAAGTGCAAGCCCAAAAATGAATGGCCATAAAGTCCCTTGCCTTCTTTATGCTGATGACCTAGTGATCATGGATCAAACTGAAATAGGACTTCAAAGGAAATTAACCGCTTTTAAACACTATTGTGATAGGAAAATACTGACTGTAAATAGGGAGAAAACTAAGGTTTTATGTTTTGGGAAGAGTAAGAAGAATTTCAATTGGTTTTTGGGTGATGACAAACTAGAGACAGTTAATGAATATAGATATTTAGGCCTCTGGTTTGACAGTGCACTAAAATGGCGCACCCATTTGGAGGCTCAAAAGGCAAAAGCATTTTCATCCACCTGTGGGCTAAAAAAGTTTAATAAAGAATATGGAGACATGACACACAAACCAATGATAAAGGCATTTGAAGCAATGATCCCCCCCCAAGTATTGTATGGGGCAGAAGTGTTATACTTGAGCGGTAAACATACGTGGGAACAGGAAGAGGGAAAAATTTTAAAAATGTTATTGTCTTTACCAAATTGTACAATGGTTCAAGCAATCAGAATGGAACTAGGGCTGATTTCCTGGAGTGTACAATCTCAAATGGCCCTAGCAAGATTCTGGAAGCGCCAAGACCCAGGAGTGACACCTAAGGTCTCACAATGGTGTGGAGAGGAAATCCTGACAAGCAATCTTGGCTGGGCAAAGGAGGTTAGAAAGACTCTCCAGAAAGTATCAGGGCGTCTTAAATTGAGTCCTGCCCATAACACCCTGATAGGCCACTTTACAAAGAAAACACTTAGGGAACAAGGCCAGTCGCTCTCAAGGTCACAGGACCTAAATTACATGCAGGAGAAAAAGTCAGTACAGTGGTTAAAGATCTCATGGGTAAATGAAGGCTGGTTCCCTTATCTGGAAATATTGCCTAACCAAGGGTTACGACATGAAATATTAAGGACCCGGGTTGGGATCAACCCCTGGAAGATAGACGGGAAATTAAAATCTGTACTGATTGCTCCAGAAGGTAATTGTAAGTGTGGGCGTGGTATAAGAAACGATATGTTGCACATTTTGCTTGATTGCACATTTGTACAGGATTTAAGGAAATAGTTTTTACGTCCTATATTCCTATCACATAAGACATTTACACGTGCCCATGCGATAGGCTTACTAACAGAGATGCATTCGCTAGAAATTGCAATCGCATTGGGCAAATTCCTGAAGGCCGTAAAAGATTTTGGTAGGGAGATATCGAAGGATGGGCACTGATTTTAAGTTCTTTTAAGCCTTTTATAAAGTTTAAATCTGTCTTTTTATTCTTCCAGATATGTGAAAACTTTGGTAAAATTTGGGTTTAATGAATTGTGTATCAGGAGGTGTTACCCTCTTTTAACCTTCTCTTTTTTTTTTTCTTTTTAACAAATATGAATTTTAACTATTTATGACGTAGGAATATTTTGTCTGCTCGTACTTTGTCCGATTCTGTTTGCATTTTGTTTGTATTGTTTAAAAGACTATGGTCTAAATAAACAAGTTTCTCTCTCTCTCATTTGTCATTCAAAATACTTAAAACCTTTCTTAATCTGGAATTATGTTGATGCGCATTCTTTGCCATAATAAGGATATCATCTTGAAAAAAGATGACCCCCTGCATATCTCCAAAAAGATGAGTCATGAGTCGTTGGAATACTTCAGCCGCAGCTGCCATCCCAAATGGCATGCGGCGAAAACAAAAACACCCAAAAGGGGTGCAGAATGCAGTCAAATCACAGCTAGAATGGTGTAAAGAAATCTGGTGGTACGCCGATGATAAATCTAGTGTAGAAAAATACTTGGCTCCACGGGTTAACAACAACATTTAGTCTATTCTAGGCAAAGGGTATTGATCTACTATTATGTTGTTATTTATATTCCTTAATTCTATACACAAACAAATTTTGCCATTGGCTCGTCTAGCTACGACCAATGGAGAAATCCACTCAGCAGCTTCAATTGGTTCAATGATACCATTTTCTTGTAATTTCAGCAAATTCACTCTTGACTTCCTCTCTAACAATAACTGATATGTTGCATACCTTATGTACTTTAGGAATGAGAACACATTTGGAAACTCTTTAAGAACCCAATTTCTTGTATCCTCACTCTCACCAGTAAAAAGAACCTGTTCAGGACTGTTGGGATCCAATATGATATGTAAAGATCTTTGGTCTTTCCAACCTAAAACAGAAGGACAATTGTGGAGGACAGCAATGTACAATTTACAAAAAGCAGTGCGATTTTTGAATGCAAACACTAATAGGCGATAGCCCAACATATCAATTTTGTCGCCAGTAAAACTTTCTGGAAGGACATGAGTAGGCTCAAGATGAGGTCCCAAATCATTAAATAACTCTTTCTCCCATACTTTTCAGGCTATAATAGTGAACAAGGAACCAGAATCTGCAGCAACTTGTAAAGGAATACCACCAAATTTTACAATGCACAAAGGTTTGCTTCTTTCATTTTCACCAATATTTAGAACAATATTGCATTGTTTGTTTATATTAAGGTTGTGTACAGAATTGTTCAAGTCAGAATAGTAATCCGAAGAATCAGTGTCAGTAAAGCAGGTAACTTTAGATCGTTGAATCAACTTCTTGTTACAAACTTTGGCGAAATGACCTTAAACGCCCCAATTAGAACACTTAGTGGATCTCGCTGGACATTTCTCAAAACTTGCATTGTGATTCTTGTCTTGTCACCACAATGATAACATGCAAATGTAGGTGAGTCATAAAGATTTGGTTTGGATTTGTTAAATGATTTATAATTGAAGGGTTTAGTTTGAGAATTCTTGTTGGCATGAAAATTCTTGTTACTTTTCTTTTTTGAATACTCTTTGTTTTTCTTGTAATCAGATATTTTGTTAACAGTACAAGTAGAAGCAGAAGTAGATTCAGACTGTTTGGATAATGCTTTTGAACTTCTGTCTGATAGCTCAGCTTTTTTTAGAAGTATGATTACGTCCTTAAGGCTGGACTCACCTTCAATCCAAAGTCTATCCTGAATACCCTTATTCCTCGTGCAAACAACAACTTGGGCCCTAATGAGTTCATCGTGTAACACACCAAATTTACAATGTGTGGATAATAATTTCAATTGTGAAACATACTCTTCTATAGTTTCATGCTGAAGTTGTTTCCTCTTGAGGAAGGCACGTCTAGTGACTCCTATACATACAGTAGGTGAATAATGCTCAGTCAAGTCTAGTAAAGCTGCTTTAAAAATATAAAAATCGCCTGACCGCTCTGGTTTTTGCATTTGGTTATAAACCCTAAGCCCTTCAGGACCAAGACTGTGTAGGAGCATCCTTTTTTTCCTTCAGGAGAAAGAATGCCAACATTGTCTTCTAAAGTCGAAATATAGTTCAAAAAGTATTCTTTCCATTCTGTCCATGTAATGATAGGTTCACCTGATGCTGTTAAAAATTATGTAGGAGTACTCAAATTGATGATAAAACATGAAGAGTTTGAAGCAGTAGAAGAAGAAGAAGAGGTAGAAGCTGAAGCTTAAGAATCTGTATTAGTATTACTCATGATGCTTCCCGAAATACAATATCACACAAGGTATTAAAATTGATTTGAAATGTTGAAGTAAATATTATTCAAGTAAGATGTGACACATAAAACAGTACCAAATTGACTTACCTGTGAAGGAATGAGGAATTTTGTAGAAGCAATTGATGTAAATTCCTTTTAAACTGCCTAAACAAGGTCGGTGAATTTCCTTTGAAGAATTAAAAAATGTGGTATATTTTAAAATGGCGGCACGAAGACTGCGTAGGGTTACGATGCGTGAGTTGAAAGGGGATAAATCAGCAGACGCGAGAAAGAACGTCTGACAAAGGTGGTAACTAAGGAGACGTTGCTATGACGTATAAATCTCCGTGCGCGACGTTACTATGCACAAGACATTTTAACAGCGGTGCGCGAGAGAAACCATGCAGTCAGCAGCGGAAACGCTAGTTTAATGCGCCTTTAAAAGTAAACAAGGGTAAGTGAAGAACAAACAAGAAAATAAGTTGTGTTTACTCACGTGAACCTTTAGCTCAATTTGAAATGCACCAATGTCATGCAAGGAAGTTACGTAAACAAAAATGAGAGAAGGAAGAACTGGTTAAAATAACCGCTCGATCTACTCACAATTTACGTAGTGCTTCATATGATGACACATGAATAAATTAATCTTCATCGGCGTAATCCATTGTGCTGAAGGGATGTTACAGCCAGAAAATTTGTATTGTGTTGAAGAAATTATCGAATCAAGTAATTTCCATTCAAATATGCGGGTAAAAAAATGCTTCCCTAGACTTCACAGTAGATAGAAAAAAAATCCCAAGCATCGCCAAAATAATTGTAGTATCTTGGTAATAATAAATCCAAAGATCGAGATGGAGTTGAGATATTTATTCCAAAGAATAGAGCACTTCTGGTACGATCTGAAGATAGATGGAAACAGACATACCATGGAACATATTACTTTCCATTACAACTCCTCTAATAGAACATGGAACATAACATATTCAAATAACTACATTGCATTAAAAGAGATACACATAACATTAATATATGACATTAATAGCATACTACAGGATGGCCAGGAATCCCTCATGGCTAACAGTATCAAACGCTGTCAAAAGGTCTAAAACTGATACCAAACTATAAATATGAAAAATCCTCCACCACCAGATTTGAAAAAGGGTTGTCTGCTAGGCATGCATTTTAAGGGGAAATAAATTGCTGGAGATTTCTGAATTGCTGTGACAATCAAGGAAAACAAGGTGGTACAATAATTTCCAAGACATTTGGTTTTTGGGGGTAATAATGTTCTGGTGAAAGATAAGAGATTGGAATAGAAAGAGTGTAACAACTTGAGACTAGAGATTCCACAGACAGATTTGCTTGCAAGTCCCTAATGTAAGTAATGGTTCTGTCCCATTGACTGTTTATTTTTCTTTAAAAAACAACATCAGTTGGATCTTGTAGTAATCTGTTGTTTAAACTGTTCCTGTTTTAACATTTATGTCTTTCAAGGAATCCTTGGTGAGTCCAGGTTTCATACTCTATTGAGTCATGAGGTGGCACTTTGGGAGTGCCAGTGAGGCAGACTGGCTCCGGAGAATCCGTGTATGTGCCACTGAGTGTGTTGTTCTAAATAAATTTGCATTGAATTGACTATGGTGCATTGATCCTGAATGCTACAGATCTGTTGATACTAAGCTAACAGAATCTGCACATTTCTATGTAGTAGACTACATAGAGATTTACCACTGAGAGTTATGTAGATGTGTATCTTTATGATTGCATCGTTTTTAAGGTCCAACCTCTTCCTGAACGAGAGCCAGTGTTATTGCTTTATATGTAAAAACAAAAATAGGTGCAGAGGCCCGAAGCCTTTCTCAGAAGTCCTCATCCTACAATAAAATAACTGCAGAACTTAAAAGCCTTTTTAATGGCCCTTTACCAACATTTAAAAAAGTGCAGGAGTCCAAAACGTATTTATTAGTTTTCTGCTAAATTTGCTACATGCTGATATTGCTCAATACTAAGGCTATTTAGTCTTGATTCCACCCAATTTCTCTTTTCTCCACTACCCTAAAGCTGTCTTTATCTCTTGTAGGTTGTTTTTCATCCACCTTGCCTCGCTTTGTCACTGTTTCCCATATTTCTCTTCCATTTTTTTTCTCTCTGTTCTGCTTTTGCTCTCTTTTTCTGGATGATGAAGAAGAATATGTTCTGGTCCTTCACAATACGTATTGATGTTAACCACCTGCACCCAGAGGCACAATTTTAACAGTGGCTCGTCGGAAACAACCAGCAATTGGCAGGCAATAGATCTATCCTCACACCTGCGCCCATGAAGAATCATTAGTCTGGCGTAAAATAGACACTGGCCATTGAGATAATGCCAGCTCACCTAATGCCAGAGCCTGCAAGTGTGAGTCACTATAGGAGGCACAATTCATTTAGGGCTGCTCAGCTGCCTCACAAACTGACTCTAGAATGGTCTTGTAGTGCTGTTGGCTGTCGATGGGTGCCTCCATACAAATTTTACATCACAGACCTGAGACTGAGTTGTCTGATATTTCTAATACTGTGGGGTGTAACCGCCTGGTGTGAAGTTGGATGTTGAGTTCAACTTTTACGTAATACATTTAATGCATGTCTGGCATGATTTGTACTGCATGTGGAGGGATTAACAGATGCCTAGATATTGAGTTGAAAAGACATTTGCAGATGAAAGCTTCAGTGTTTGATTTAATTTGTGACAGAATCAATTAATTCTCTATGGGTTCCCAATGTTTGTGCTGGAGGGCGGAATCCGTGCAAGATTTTCATGATATCCTCATGAGGTGAGTTTACATATAGTTAATCTAAATGGAACACACCTATATAGTCAGAGGAGGTGGTTTGGACGTGGTAACAGGAGTACATTGATTCTGATACTGTCTCTACGTTGGATGGTAGAAGAAACTAATCAATCATTCAGGGTTCTTAGAGAGCACGGCTAATACCCCGTGAGGTCTCAAGGCGCTGGGGGTGGTTCTGCAGTTCAATTGAAGAGCCCGGTCTTAAGGTCCTTCCTGAATTGAGGTAGTGCAGTGACAGTGATTGCCTGAGGTATGGAGTTCCAGGTCTTTGCAGCGAGGTACGAGAAGGATCTTATTGCAGCCGAGGTCTTGCGGATCTGTGTGATAGGGGCCAGATGGATGAAGTGGAGGTGTCTGGTTAGTGTATAGAAGGAGAGGCGGTAGTTGAGATATTCAGGTCCAGTGCATGAGAAGCTTAAAGGCGATTCTTTTGTTGATTGGGAGCTAGTAGAAGTCTCTCAGGTGACTGGAGATGTGGCTTCAGTGGGGGATGTCCAGGATAAGTCTGGCGGAGGCATTCTGGATGCGCTGCAATTTCTTGTGGAGTTTTTGTGTCATGCCGGTATAGAGTGCATTACAGTAGTCGAGCTTGTTGCTGAGGAGTGCCTGGATGACCGTTCACCTGGACTCTGTGGGGATCCATTTGAAGAACTTTCTGAGCAGGCAGAGTGTTTGGAAGCAGGAGGACAATACAGCTTTGATTTGGCAGTTCACAGAGAGCGAGGAGTCAAGGATGATGCTGAAATAGCGTGCGTGGTCAGTGTGTGTAAGGGGGGTTCCAAGTGCTGCTGCTACCAGGAGACATCCTAAGCGGAGGTTATTTTAAGATTGGCCTCTGTCAGACCAGAAGGTCACAGGAGATGTACAGACCAAACCCTCTAAGCCTACTTGAATCAATCAATCAATCAGTACGTTTGTAGAGTGGGCTACATACGCGTGAGGGTCCCAAGGCGCTGGGGGGTGGCCACTGCTTCTACTGGTCGAAGAGCCAGGTCTTGAGAAGTCTTCTGAAGGCCAGCTGGTCTTGGGTCTGCCGTAGGTCGGTGGGGAGGGTGTTCCAGGTCTTGGCGTCGAGGAAGGAGAAGGATCTGTTCCGGCGGTGGTTTTCCAGATGCGTGGAACTGTGGTGAGGGCGAGGTTGGCCGAGTGGAGGCTGCGGGTGGGGGTGTAGAAGCTGAGTCAGTCATTGAGGTATGCTGGTCTGGCGCTGTGAAGGGCTTTGTGTGCGTGGATGAGGAGTTTGAAGGTGATTCTCTTGTTGACAGGGAGCCAGTGTAGGTCTCTCAGGTGGGGTGTAATGTGGCTGCGTCGGGGGACGTCGAGGATCAGTCATGCCGAGGCGTTCTGGATGCGTTGCAGCCATTTCAGGAGCTTGGTTGTTGTTCCTGCGTAGAGGGCGTTCCAGTAGTCCAGTCTGCTGGTGAGGAGGGCCTGGGTGACTGTTTTCCCCATGTTGGAGGGGATCCATTTGAAGATCCTGCGGACCATACGAAAGGTGTTGAAGCAGGACACGGAGATGGCGTTGACTTGCTTGGGCGTTGAGAGGGTGGAGTTGAGGATGACCCCTAGGTTGCGTGCGTGGTCGGTGGGTTCTGGGGCAGCTCCTAGTGATGTAGGCCACCAGGAGTAGTCCCAGGCTGATGGGGTGGGCCCGATGAGGAGGACCTCCGTCTTGTCTGAGTTCAGTTTCAGCCTGCTGTCCTTCATCCATTCGGCGATGGCCTTCATTCATCTGTGGAGGTTGGGTCTGGCGGTGTGAGGGTCTTCGGTGAGGGATATGATCAGCTGGGTGTCGTGAGGCTGTGTTGTACTGCGACGTGGTCGAGTGGTGCCATGTAGATATTGAACAGTGTAGGGCTGAGGGAGAATCCCTGTGGGACGCAGCAGATGATCTCAGTGGTCTTGGAGTGGAAGGGTGGGAGCTGGACGCTTTTGGTTCTGCCGGAAAGGAAGGATGTGGTCCAGGCCAGGGCCTTTTCTTGGATTCTGGCGTCATAGAGGCGTGCTTTTAGGGTGCGGTGGCACACCATGTCAAAGGCTGCCGATAGGTCCAGGAGGATGAAGGCGGCTGTTTTTCATTTGTCCATAAGGATCCTGATGTCGTCGGTGGCGGCGATGAGGGCGGTCTTGGTGCTGTGGTTGCTGCTGAAGTCGGACTGGGAGGGGTCCAGTATGTTGTTGTCTTCGAGGTGGCGGGTCAGCTGTCTGTTGACGATCTTTTCTGTGACTTTCGCCGGAAAATAGAGCAAGGAGATGGGCCGGACGTTTTTGAGGTCTTTGGGGTCCGCCTTTGGTTTCTTCAGTAGGGCGTTGATCTCGGCTTGCTTCCAGCTCTCTGAGAAGGTTGCTGTCTCGAAGGAGAGGTTGAATTTTTTCCGGAGATGGGGTGCGATGGCTGTACTGGCTTTGTTGAAGATGTGGTGAGGGCATAGGTCCAATGGGGATCCGAGTGGATGGAGTTCATGGTCTAGATGGTGTATTTATTGCTGACGTTGGACCAGGCGGTCAGGCGATTGGTGCGTGTGAGGGTCACAGGGGTGGTGGTCTCGGCAGTGCCGGTGTTGAAGCTGTTGTGGATGTCGGTGATCTTGCGGTGGAAGAAAGTGGCCAGTGAGTCGCACAGGTCTTGTGATGGTGGAATGTCGTTGGTGTTGGAGCTGGGGTTGGAGAGTTCTTTCGCGATGTTGAAGAGCTCTTTGCTGTTGTGTGCGATGTTGTCTAGGCAATCCTTAAAGGCGGTCCTCTTGGCGGTCCTGCTGAGTTGGTGGTGTCTGCGGGTGGCGTTCTTGTGGGCTGTGTGGCTGTCTGGATTTAGGTCCCTTAGCCTGTTCTTTTCTAGCCTCTGACAGGTGCGCTTGGAGGTTCGGAGATCTTCGGTGAACCTTGCGGCTTTCTTGTTGGTGTGATTGGTTGAGGAGGTCGAGTGGGGCGAGGGTGTCGGCGCAGCTGCTGATCCACTGTTTGAGGTTGATGGCGGCGGTGTCGGGGTCGGTGGGGTCTGTGGGAGGTCCTAGGACGAGGGTGGTGGTCAGTTGGTCCTTGGTGATCTTGCTCCAGCAGCGGCATGGCCACTGTTGGGTGTGATGGTGTGTGGTGGGTTTCCTGAAGGTGAAGTGGACGCATCTGTGGTCTGTCCAGTGGGGTTTGGTGGTGTGGTTGAAGGAGACGTGGGGGCTTGCGGAGAAGATGGGTTCCAGTGTGTGTCCAGCGGCGTGGGTGGGAGTAGTCATGAGCTGTTGGAGTCCGAGGTTGGCAAGGTTGTCAATCAGGGCGGTGGAGTTGGGTTGTTGTTGTTGTTCTCGAGGTGGAAATTCGGGTCCCTGAGAAGGATGTAGTCCGTGGAGGCGAGGGCGTGGGTGCTGACGAGGTCGGTGGTGGTGTCGCTGAACTGTGGTCGGGGTCCGGAAGGTCTGTAGATGAGTGTTCCTCTGAGGGTGGTGTTGGGGTGGGTGTGGATCTGGAAGTGCATTTGCTCGGCGGTGGTGAAGGTGCCATCATTGTTGGTTGAGACTTTAAGGGTGTCCTTCTGGATGATGGCGATTTCCCCTCCTACTCCGTTGGTGCGGTCTCTGCAGGAGATCTTGTAGCCCTCTGGGATGGCTGTGGCGATGTCTGGTGCCGAGGTGGTGTTCAGCCAGGTCTCCGTTAGGAAGGCAACGTCGGGGGCGGTTGAGTCTAGAAGGTCCCAGAGTTCGATGGCGTGTTTGGGGGCGGAGCGGGTGTTGAGGAGAATGCATCAGAGGTGGTTGAGTTCCCTGGTTGATGGTTTGGCTGGTCGGGTGCTGGTGAAGCTGCAGTTCCGGCAGGTGAAGGGTCCTTGAGTGCACTTCAGGATTGCCTGGTACCAGGAGTGATTTTGTCCGGGGTTGAGTGCATGGAGGGTGCCGGAGTCGTAGTGCAGTCTGGTGTTGTGGCGGCTTCGGGGTCCAGGGGTTCTGGCGCTGGTCCAGGTGCGGACGCGCACAGACGGGTTTGCCTTTGGCGTGCCTTCGGCACGCAATCGGCGCGTCCGCTGCGCGTCCTGTTGGCGGTCGCCATTAAGGCGAGGAGGGAGGAGAAGCTGGGAGGCGGGACCGGGGTGGCGGGGGCGTGTCCTCAGGAGGAGGTGGCGGGAAGGAGCCGGGATACAGAAGGCAAAAGAGGAGGGGTGAATACAGGTGGAAGTGCAGAAAAATACAAGTGAGAGCGAAACAGATTTAAGAGAAAATAGCGCTGTACTGCGGGCGAAAATGCAGAGAAGAACAATTGGGAAAGAAGCACAATTAGGAAAATGTGGCACTACCACAGGAGGAGTGCAGAGGATACAAGTAGGAGAGAAGGACAGTAAGCAAATTATGGCACAGTACAGCACAACTTAGAAGCAGCTGACGAAGCGGTAGGAGGCAATGGCAACGGTCACTGCAGGCGTGAACTCGCGCTGTGGAACACCGGCGAGGCTTCAGCAGGTGGAGCTGACCGGCGGTCGGGGAGGCGTTGTTCACCCAAGATTAGTTTCCTGAAGTTGTTTTGTAAGTTGTCACATACAATATACTCCCAGCAGAGATTTGGAACCTGAGATAGGTGGACTCCTCTTCGAACTGTCTGTTGTCTTATCTTTATCCAGTCTTAGTTTTCTGTAGAGCAAGGAAGATTAAATGTGATGAGCAAGTAATTGCCCAACACTGGGTGGCAGGGCATGACAGTGAAATGATACAGTAAAGCAGGCACCAGTCAGACAAGTCAGAGAATGCCCCATATAACAACAGCATTCCTGTGAATAAAATCCTAGTAAATTTTTTTTTGCAATCAATACTATATCTAACATATCGCCACTTTACTTGAAGCCGCTAACCAGCCTTCCGCTTTATACCTGGTTCTCTTCAATTATATGAAGCAATCTTGCTAATCATATTCACTTCTAAAATTGTCATTTTCAGAGAAGCAAATATGCTATCAGAAAGAAAAAAAGCTGTATAATCATCTGGAGGTGGCTTCTGTCTACTTGCATCAATGTCCCAATCTGTGTTCTTGCATGATACTTTTGACAACCGGTCTGGGCTCTTAACTACTACACTTTGTAACCAATATTTGCTAGGGTAGGACTGCTTGGTACAGTCATACCAGGAAACAGGTAGCTGCACTGAACAGGTCTTAGTCATTGAAGGTGTGAAGTTCGAGATCCTGGAAACTGGTTACAAAATACATTCCTATGCCATGTGTCACATCCAGTGATAAAGCAAACACAAGTAGGTGATGGACGGAGCGCTGAAACCTTTCAGACACACACCCCCAGTCACAGATCTGGGTTAAATCCATCATCGTTCTTTAGCTCACTTCGCCACCTCAGTTCAGGCCCAGCCATATGCAAATCAGTCTTGACCCTGTGCATCATGGGAACAGTGAGGTTACCTCAGGCAATGTGGAAAACATCAACACTCTTTCGTTATACTCTCATACCAGTCCAAAACAGGGAGTAAAAGAAGACACGTGCAAGTTTGAAATATTTATTTCTAATGCCATGTTCTCATGTGCAGCATCTTACCTAATACAAGCAGACATATTATCAGAAACAAGATTGTCAGCATAGTTACTATTCCATAAAACACAAAGGGAGAAAGCATGTTATAATGCTAAATGGAAACATGTTTAAAATATACCTATATTTCACCCTCCCTTGCTAGTAGGTTATTTTATATCTACAGAAGGTCTCTTGGGATTACAAAAGCGGCCCCATACCTCTGGTATTAACAGAAATGGATCACATCAGATTCTGCACCAGCTCTCAGCATATGAATGTTCTCCAAGTGTGTGTAATCATGCCTACGCAGTGCATTATTAAAACGCGCCAATCTCAGAGGTGGCCACAGCTGCATGTGTGTTTTGTATAGAACGTGTGCTGATCAGTCCGAACAACAACCACTGTGTTGAAATAACCTTGAAGGCCTCGGCACTCACTGTTCAGACTAAGCTTACTAAGCAAGGCTGTTAATATAGAAAAACATGTTATCCTCGTGTGAAGCAAAACACTCTACTAAACTCTAAACATTTAATAAAGTGTGTGCCGCGTGCAAAAGACAGCATAAACGAAAAATGGCGTTTAAACTTCTAATAAGCTCATGTCAACTTAACACTGTGTGAATGCAAGGCTCAGCCCCACGACACCATTGCTTCATGTTCATTAGTGCTGGTGAACAAAGCATTACCAGATAGAAAAAAGAGAGTCCAAGGCATATTTACAGACCTGCGCAGATAAATCCCCTATCCACATATGACAACTACAAAGAATCTGCGGGTCTAGGATGAAGTTGTTTTTTTAAGGTTTAGACCAACATACAAAGGTGCACCAAACAGGAGGTAATCACAAATGGAAAAAATCTCATTTAAGAGAATAGATTCCCATCAGTCACCGAAGTGATATGCTTCATCATTTGGGGATCTCTTCTCGGCTGCATACTAGTGTAACCTAGGAGCTGCACCTCCTTGCTGTCGTAAAAGGGGAGCTCTCAGATGGAGTCCAAAACTAGAACTGAGATTAATGAAGCGTAACGCAGTGTAGTGACTGTGTAGTGCAGTGCAGTGCTATGTGAATTAAAATTGATTACCAGAGGAAATTTATGTTTAATCAGTATCCTATGGTATCAAAAGCTAAAAAGGTGTGAAGGCGCCCTCAAAAGATGTGTGAGCGCCCTAGTAATGAGGTCGACATGTTTCAGCCATTTAAAGTCACGGCTTTCTTCAGGACCTAGATTTATCTATTGCACATAAATAGTGAAAAAAATAAATAAATCTTATGTTGAACGATACAACCATATACCTGTACTCAACAATTGATGGCACCAAGGCATAGGTGTCGAACTCCTGTTAGAGAAAGATGTGAACACATTTGTTTTAGGTGCAAGTTGAACATTGGTCTAAACAAACAACACATTGGAATAGAATGTGTGCTAAACAAAGTCCTCACAGAGGGATGGACTACATATCAAAAATCCTTACCCGTTTCAAATCGGGAGGGTACTCACCGCTCCTGGCAACCGCTCAGGGCGTGAGGCAACGCTCTGTAGAAAAAAGGGGGAAATAAAATAAACTAACCCATGTGCAAATTTTGGGAAAACTGATGCTAGTAATAATAAGCAACATGTGCTCTATCATAAAAAACAGATTTATAAAGAATAAGATAAAAAAGGTAGAAAATTAAAAAGTGGGTCACATCTAAATGGAAATGTCAAACGACACCGTAAGCAAATGTCAATCTTACAGGACAAAGCCTACACTTGGTGCTACCTGAGTGTGCATTGCTATCTTCTGAAACGATAGACCAAACAGACATGAAAGCTGCAGAAACCACGTTCAAAACAACACATTGCAGGCATTTCCTAGAAGACATGGGTAGTTTATCCCAGGCAGGCTGATCTAGCTACGGGCAAACAAACAAACAGAATGGGGTCAGAAGATCCCCTAACCTGATCCGTCGCTACCCCGGACCGGAACCTGAGAGTCACCGGCGGTGACGTCCCGTCTGGGGTAGCAGTTTAAATATTTTAAAAAATTGTTTAAATGGCTGAAACATGTCGACCTCATTACTAGGGCGCTCACACATCTATTGAGGGCGCCTTCACACCTTTTTAGCTTTTGATTCCATAGGATACTGATTAAACATAGTTTTCCTCTGGTAATCAATTTTAATTCACATAGCACTGCACTGCACTACACAGTCACTACACTGCGTTATGCTTCATTAATCTCAGATTTAGTTTTGGGCTCCATCTGTGTGCTCCTCCTTTACGACAGCAAGGAGGTGCAGCTCCTCGGTTGCACTAGTATGCAGCAGAGAAGAGATCCCCAAATGATGAAGCATATCACTTCGGTGACTGATGGGAATCTATTCTCTTAAATTAGATTTTTTTCCATTTATGATTACCTCCTGTTTGGTGCACCTTTGTATGTTGGTCTAAACCTTAAAAAAACTTCTCCATCCTAGACCCGAGGATTCTTTGTAGTTGTCATTAGTGCTAGTGTTCAGCTTCATGGTGCCTCATGAGCAGGTAAGCCACCCCTCCAAGTGGACCAGATGTACTCGTCCATGTGCCATTATTCTTTCTTTGTTGTGCCCTGCATTTTTCTCTCCTTATGCCCTGGTGCAATTATAGGTGAAAACAGTTCATTTTGCAGACCTCTTGCAGGCAGTACCACCGTTGTACTCCTCTTTAAGCTTATTGGCTTCACACTTACTTGCTTGTACCGTTGTTTGTGATCTTGTAACAATATAAATCTATTTAACCTATTGCTAAGACCAGATATATGCACCGAATTCAGTGCCAGACTTACATTACTTATGATTTAAAGTATTGTCTTTACTTTTACAAGTATCTGTATAAACATGTACTAATAATATTTGTGATATCAATATCTGATTTTTTTCTTTTCAGATGATTTGGATCACTCTGTACAAATGTCCTGCATCAAACCACTTGGTACGTCGAGATGACGCTCGGTGTCTCGGATTTTGTTTGACATTGTCTTGTAGTGTAAGTCAATACTTACTCTACAAGACAATTCATTGCACTGAAATATGAACCTCGTATATCTGTAAAGCATGAAAAGCATTTGGAAAGCAGACCATCATGAGTGAAAAAAGTAACAAATTCAGTACACACATGGGCATATTCTCAAGGATTTATCGCCAAGTTATCAGCACTTTAGAGCAGCATAAGTGGTGAAAGAATATCGCCCCATTCTCAATCTGGTGCAGACTGCCGATATCGCCAGTTTTCTAGCGATAGCTTCTGCAAAAAACATCGCCACGATGAGAGCGACAACTAACGCTAATGAAATGCAGAGTAGGCGTTCCCGTGCAAAAACACACAAAAACACCACTTCGCGATATTCTTAATGAGCAGCCAGATCTGCGATGCGATCCAAAAACAGGTGATAAGGCTAGTTAACAGCAGGAATTTAACATCTGCCTCTTACTGGTGTAAAGCAGGATGATTACCTGCAGTATGAAAGGAAGCCCAGCCCCTTTCATGACCTCTGCCTATGGCCTACAATGCAGTCAGCAGGGTTTACACACATCAAATCCATTCCTGACCTTCACGGACGATGCATCATCACAGGCTGCGCACCCGCTGAGTGCCACAGGTTCCACTAACTCTGTGCACCACAGCTCATGGACTCTTTATGATTGAATCAAGTGCTGTGGACTGCGGATGCAACAATGTCCCCTCAGGCAGTGTGGAAGATCTAGGACGATGATGATGAAGATGAGGCAGGTGTAACACACCCCACTGCAGCTGCAGCAGGAAGATCCCGAAGGGACATAATCATTGACAATTTCTTCACATGAGCACACTCAGGTCTGGTGCCCCTACCTCAGTGCACCACAATTTATTGCCCCATCTGATTGAATGTTGGGTGACCTCTGTACTTGCTCCAGCTACCTCCATGATGCTTCGCAGTTGCTTGTGTTATGTTGGTGTTTTCTGTTTCCGCTTTCATAGTCATCACTGTTCAAGTTGTTGCCAGCACCAACCACTCCCTGAGGGCTGGCTCACACTCACCCCACACCCATCCAGCACAAGCGTCACTCGAGATGTGATCCTGGTAATAAAAAGGGGCCGAGTGCACGTGCCCGTAGCCAGTTCCACTACCTATCCAAGTGTGTCCCTATGGTCATTATGTATGAATGATGGCCTCGGGCCCTACCACATTACATTGTGCTGTGGACAGAGGACGCAACCATATCACCTCAGGCAGTGGGTAAGAGCTTGGACATGTAGCTAAGTGGTCCCCCCTGTAAGTGACAATGTTGCAATGTAGCATGCACCCGGAGGGCGGGCTTCCATGAATGGAGTAATGAAGGAGCGCAAGACCGCTCAGGGTACAGGATCATATATGCCTAGTGCTGTGTGTATCTGTATTGCCGCAGCATGAGCCAAATGCCTCGTCACATTAGCAGCGCCAGTTCAGCCAGGCATGTACTCTACATATGTGTCTGCCCTATCCTTACCATAGGCCTACACTCACGTGGCCCACCACCTTCAACGGCCTACATCATAGTGTTGTTGTCAGGCTTGTGGACATGCGCAGACAGGCATGACAATACTGTGCCGTACGAGTGCAAGTGATGCAATCGCACAGCGCACAGAAGTAAATGGGTTCAGGGAGAGGGAGGAGCAGCTGTGAGGCAACGTAACACACAGTGATGCCACTTATATGCCACATGCAAGACATGTCAAAAATGAATCCCAAAGTCGCACTCATCCCACTCCACCTCCAACAAGCCACTTCACATTTCATGACTGCAAGCATATTACAAACTTACACTAGGGATGAAATCTCCTTTGTCTGAACTATTAGGTGGAAGCACATCTGCACCTCCGACCTCAGAACTGCATGTGCCCGGCACCCCCTGACAGATACTATAGCAGCTGATGCCGACTCCCACACACTGCACAGCTGGACAAGAGACCAATGTATATACACCCCACACACAGGAGTCCTTGCTCGAAGTTATTTTGCATGGAATGGCCTTCACACTTACTCCTATAACATCCAAGGCGTACAACTGGTGCACACTAAAACAACTCATTGATCCGAGATGTGGCATTTCATCCACAGAACTGGTGCAGGTCAGAGCAGTGCTCCTTCAACAAGAGCCACTAACACAATGGCTGAACATCCCGGAGACATGCACAACCCCTGTCACACGGAACTGTACCCTGTACAAATGCTGCATTTACTGGGGGCACTGCCATTGGCAGTGCTGCGGATCAGTTACCGGCTAAGCATCCGCCTTGCCAACGTTACCTGCATTCAGCCTGTGTTGCATTGTCGATCGTGCATATTCGAGTGTTCCATGGATGTCTGCCTATCACACATGACTGCAGCTGAACTGGATTTTGACATGTGTGTGCACCCTCTGTTGTCATATGACCAGGAGTGTCACCGTGATACCCATTGGGATGGGATGGGATGTCTTGATACTTGGCATTCATGCCAGCAGCTGAACGTGGGAGATTGCACAAATCCTCGTGGGCATTGACCACATTGAACCGCTCTCCTATTGGGCTGTAGTGCAAATTGGTGAAAGGGGGTGGACGCAGCACATCTGTCCGGACCTGCTAATGGATGGACTCGCCGTCCTGTTTGATAAAGTCGACAACGACCTCATGTTGGAAATGTTAGACCACGAAGCTGCAATCTCTTTCATGGATGAGTAACTACGTACCTGCAGCCACAATAGATTGGAACACATTGTACATGTCCCGACACCTTGTTGCATCATGGAGATCTGGTCACATATCCCACAACAACAGTGGACAGGGCTGCATTTGCCTGGACTCCGAATACATGAGCGGACTACAACGCAGATTAACACACACCTGTGAAAGGTGAGGAACTCCCCCGGAGTGGACAGCGGCACTTGGCAACATTCCTCATTCTGACATACAGCTGCCTCGGTCTGTATGTTGTGGCACTTATCTTGCCCGTACTGACACACATACGCTAATAAAGTCTACCCACCTTCACTTTTATCCGTTTGTGATTAGTGTTGATTTGAATGACAATGTGTGTCTCAATGCCTATCTGGGTCATGGCCATACATGCCCATTGATAGCATTACCCAGGGTGTACCTTTTTGTGGAATCACTGTCCCCTCATTCATCCATACTTTCATTCTTGATTGATCATGGCCATGACACATCTGTGTGAATTGGAATGTTTTATTCACATTCAGTGGAGTGTTGAAGCTGGACCAGTACAGGGCCATACAAACCCCACTTTACATTGTTGGCCCGTGGAGGGCCTGCCAGAGTCCTTTCGGGATTGACAAGTTCATAGGGAGAGGAATACTACAGTCCGCAGTGTGATTGCTGTGTCATTGGTAACCAAACCAAATATGTCGAGGTACAAGGTGAGTGTCGCTCAGTATATAGGGGTACAGTTGGAGGTGTTACTCCAACACATGATGCAGAGGGCAGAACCAAGCTGAACCTGGCCATATGGCAGAGATGAATGCAACCACTTCATTCTAGCCACAAAGCCAGATTCATCATCTTCTTCGTCCTCTGATGTTTCAGGTGCCTCACATGCAGGTGGTGGTGTTTTGTCTGCATCACTGTGAGACAGTGACACATTAGGGGACAGAGGTGGAAAATCTGCTGCACTGTGTGGCACTGACACTTCAGGGGGAGGAGATGTGGATGTGGTAGTAGCACCAGCATCTATTCGTGCCAGGCCTTGTGGTGGCAATGCCATGACAAGAATCTGCAGGGCATGGAAGATCACAGCTAGTGTGCAGCAGTGGCAAATATTCTTCCCCCTGCATCCGCTCCAAGCTCTCCATCATTCTCCTTATGTGTCCCAACTCACAGATTACATTGCTGGGGCCACTCTGACTAGACAGTTGTTCTTGGCTCAGACTCCAGCGATGTCAGCCATGGCTTGTTGTAGAGCAAGGAGCGGACAGTGGGTGTCCGTTAAGGACTGTGAGTGGTCCCTGATGAGACTTAGACACCCACGCATGGCATCTAGTTTGGCTGCCATGAGGTCGAACCCTACCCGCAGCTGGTCAGACATCTCCTCCTGGCACACTAACACACGGTGTTGGAAGGCCATGTGTTGGTCCGGTGGGTCCTGGGAAATAGCCGTGGTGGTGGGTGCTTCATGCTGTGTGTTCTGTGCAGGTGTGGGGTCTCATGGATGCAGCTGGGCTGCCCTGCTCCTGGAGGTGGGGTGCTGGAGCGGTCCCTGAGCTGTTGGAGGGCATGGGTGTCGATGTTGGGGCGATCCTCTTCATCATCGGTGCTGTGTTGTTGGGTCTGCTCTGCAGGAAGTGTTGATTATCCCTCTGCAATGTGAAGGGGAAATTCAGATTGACATTGTGTTCCCATGTATGTTCACGCATTGTACAAGTTTACTGTCAGACTGCATGGCAATGTACATTGTGACTGCTTATGAGGAGACTCCTATTTGAAGCGGGACAGGTCTACACCATCAGGGATGTGAGGTTGTACTTGTACAGTCATCTCACAGTTTCCTGCTATGCCAAATGCGAATGGCCATTTTCTACACACAAGCGGCAGCAGTTGTGTCCTCTGTTCTGTTGTAAAATGTGTTGCAGTTTGTACCGCATTGTTGTCAAGGTAGGGGTGCTCGGCATCTTATGTGTATGTGCTGCAATGTGGGTGAGTTACCTCTTCAGCTCTGATTTGGCCTGCCCTTATCCCTTTCAGGCGGTGTGCCTTTCAATTCTGTGCTTATACAGTGCTGGGAATTTGCAGACTTGCGTAAATTGAGCTCTTGGTCAGAGTTGTGACTCTTGGGCATGGTTTGTCCGCAGATGTGTTATACTTACGTGTGCATGTGTGCCACTGTGCCCATCTCCCCCCGTCCCCCTAGTCCCTGGTCGTAACTCACCCAGTTGTTGTTGGCTCAGGTCATGTTGTGCAGTGTCCGGCCCCCCAACTCCTGCCACCGTCTCCTCAGTGATGGTCCTAGGCTGGTCCTCCGTGGGGCTTGTGGGGTTCTGGTTGTCCTCTGTACTCGCTCCGGCTACCTCCATGGTGCTTCCCAGTTGTTTGGGTCTTGTTTGTGTTTTTGATTGCTGCTTTTATAGTGATTTTGGCCGCCTGACTTGTGGGACTTACAGGCTGGTGCTGCTTCTCGCTGGATTTTTTATAGCAGTTGTGCCCATCGCAAGTTTTTTCACGTTGGGGTTTAGATTTTTATCGCCATCCAGGGACTTTTATAGCGGACATTTGACACGTTGTCGGGATACTATTGCATGTTACCGCTGGGTCGAGATTACGACGTTGACAGACTTATTTTCCTGCGATAGACAGCGATATGAAATATTGCATTTACGGATTTTGACGATGATTATCGCACGTTCGTGAGAATATCCGCCACAGAATGTACATAGTCCTTGTAAAATTGACAATCGTTTCCCACACAAAAACCTTTTCCCTTGAAAGCATGCCATTTAAAAATGATTCTATGTTAGAGCCTGACTCACTGTATCACTTCTTTTCCTATATCATAGTACTCTAATCCCCCCCCTACCTCCACCATCGCCCCACACGTTTGGCTTCTTATTCACATTCACAGTGCCCTATCACGCCAAATTAACCCTGCATAGCACCCCTTGTGCATAGCCCTAAGAGTCATCTTCTGTTCAGTTCTACTATGAGCCACATTTCCTCTCAAGATGAGTCTCAGGTCCTTGGTCTGATGTCTCGCTGTCTATTGTCGATGGACTTTGATGCAGTGTACAGGCTCATGCGGTCTTTGTATGTTTCATTTATTATAAATGCCAATAAATTTGCTTATCAAAAGAAAAATGAGTCCCAGAGACCCCTCATATCACTCATACACGTCCTGCCCCCGCCACAATGATCTTCCAAATCTCGCACCGCCATATTCCCTAACGTCTACCACAGGTTCGCTGTTTTAGAGGTACCCGCACGAGTGCATGATGTGATGGAACATCCCACCTCTTCCAATCCTCGGCCTACACCGCACAGCTTACTCATGCTCTTCCTCCCCTCTAAGGGGTCCGCAAGTGGTTTAGTTGCCACCTCACACCCATTCTGCACCCCTTGGCGGATTTACCACTGAACTGATAAATTCAAGTTGCTTAATGTCAATCCTGATGCATGTAATGTTGTCATTCTCCTACTGTGTCATATTGTACTGATAAAATGCCTCAGTAAAAAGAATTTGAAAAAAAATAGTACTCTAATGATAGAGATGCGCATAAGTGCAACAGCATGTAATATGCAGAAACATAAATTGTCTGTTTTCAAGAGACTTCAAGCATATGGGGATTAGATTAGTGAACTGAGCCTTGACCACCATGACACCTAGCTTTCTCTTTAGCTTTCCTCCATTGCATATTAGTTTGGGCTAAGACTTGTAAAGCATGTAAAATGAGAGTAGAGTCTACCTTGTGCTCTTTACCTTCTTCCATGACAGCCTTTTCTGTAGGACCAAAGACCCTATCTCATAACACAGTTATTAGTTCAGCATGTCCCTGGTCCTCATTGCACTCCTCATCCATGATACGATCTGCTACAGTGAGGTGCTTCCCAATCTGTACGTATCACAGTACACACAGCACACCAGGGTGTCTGATAACCATTTATTTTTCCAGCCTGGTAATCCATTGACTATATGGTGTTGTCTAAAGTGACTACTTGTTTGGGGAAATGTAATTATATCATTACAAAGGTATCCCTACAAATGTCAGAATCTACTGAACAGGGACAGAAACAGAGATCTATGTTTTGACACAGTAAATCGGATACTGTCCGGTTTATCGACATGACTACTCAGTGTGCTGAGGGGCAGACTTTCCTGGCATATGTATGTGTTTGTTTCCATGAACCTTTATGCTTCAGGACTGACACAGCAGCAGGTTCTTGTACTGAGTTGGGAACTTGTAATATAGCCAAACTCTTTTCCCTGTTTGTTGAGTTGATGGTAGGAATGAAAGGGGTGAATACTCTAAATGTTTAGGGCCCTGAACAATCCTTTGGTCTGTACTCATTCCAATAGATGGGTCCCATTCAGTAAAGAAAAGAGGGCCCCAGTAATGCATCTCCTCCTGGGCAATTGTCCACATGTGGTGCAGAGTGACTGCAATTGAGGCCTTCGATCCCAGCTCTGACTGTATTGTTGTAGATTACCGGATGTCCCCTTGACAGAGATTCAGCTTTTCAAAATTATGAGCTGCTTCTTGAAATGCACTTACCACTAACTGGTCTCATACAGATGTAGTATATGACGTATCTACATTTCACCCCACAGCTTGTCTGGCTCCGGAAGATATTCTGATGATTATATCACTACGACCAGCTACATTGGCTGAGTTGAGTATATCAGTGGCTCTTTTAAGCACTTCCTACTGTGTTCTCAGTGGCGGCTGGTATGAAATGAGGTGGTAGGCCGTGAGGGGCTAAGAACAACTAAAACAAAACAAAATAAAAATGTACCTTTTGCCGGCTGTCATCTCTCCTGTGCTTCGGTCCCTTCCCACACTGCCTTCTCCTCAGCTTCGGCAGAAGCAGGAAGCGCACAGGTTCCCTCCCTAAGCTAATCATTGGTATGAGCGCAGTGGTTCGGTGCTTAGGCGGGGAATGGGAGCCTGAGAATGTTCCTCACTTGGGTGTGTAATGCAGCCTGGTGGGGGACATGCAAATTGTGCATGACTGTTTGCCCGGCCCAAGAGGGCCGGCCAAACAGTCCTGCACAATCAAGGAGTGCAAACCACTCCTCCCCCTACGATCCTAACCCTGCCCTAACCTAGACCCGTAGTGAAAAATAAACAAATAGTAATGGGGTCATTTTGTTTTTCTTTCTCTTGCTCTGAGAGCAGTGGGGCGATGTTCCCCCGCCTTAGCAGAGGAGCCGCCCCTGCGTGTTCTTTTCATTCTTGACCTTTTTGATTTTCCTCTCTCCTCCCTGTGTTTATAATTTCCCTCTGTATCTAGCAAGGTGTCAAGCTCAGTTCCCACAGTTCCCTCATATGTTCACATTCTTTCGGCATAGTCCGATCAGGGAAGACTATTCATTTAGGCACATATCCATTTCCAACTTCAAAAATTTTATTTCCGGACATTATGGGCAATTATTCCTTCCTTAGGCCACATAGGTTCATAAATACTAGTTTTTCACAGTGTGTTCCTTGGTATGCCTAACTGTCAGAGTTGTGGCCTGTGTGTAGTGTGTTGTTAAGTCGCTATTATTTCCTCATCTTTGCATTCTCACCATCAAATGGTGTTTTCTGTGGCATTATGGAACAAACAAACTACATATATTCAAAAGTGCTCACTACTCCTAATCTATTAGTATCTATTAGAGGCCCCAGAATATCTTTTCTATGTGTGTCCCATGAACCCTTTATCATTTTGTCCATAATATGCAAATCTACCACATCCACCGGTATGTTAGGCCATACATTTGCCAGTTGTATCTTGACAATCTGCAGAAAAGAACACAAAAGCCATTATTCTTTTTAATGCCATCAGTGAAAGCAAACATGTAGGGGAGAGGGAGTCTTCTGTGAAACTTTGCTCTAAAACAGAAGAGACACTGTTTTTGGCTATTGTACCAACAAATTAGACTACACAAAATTACAAATAAGATTTGGATACCGAAATATATTTTCACAATCAGTTATTACATGCAGAGAAAAGGGAAATATCCAACTATATTGGCGCTGGAAATAGACTTATTTTCTTTTCTTACACAGTGCCAGATCTCATCTAAAAAGAATGAATATGAAATTTACAACTAACAAAGCACATCTCTCTCTTTTTCTGTGTATCAACAAGTCAATTGTTTATTTAAACGTTTCCTTGCATCACTGCTGCACCAACAGGCTTTGCTACTATTTCGGGACACATGGGGAGCACTCCTGTCATTTTGTGCACATTTCTTGTTTTTACTGGTTTCATCTCTTCAATGTAGATCCAGTGTTTCTTGTCTATTTCAGAGTTGTGTACTTGATACACAGCAAGTGACAATGTATCTGTGATGACATATGGCCATGAAAACCATGATGCTGGAAAAGGGATGTATTTATCAGAACAGTACACTCAGCTCCAAGATTCATCTGTCTAAAATCTGAATGAATGTCATATCAGTTTCATTTCTTCTCTCATCTGTTGGTCTGCAGAATCTACAAATGCATGTACTTCTGCTAGCCTGTCAATCATTTCCTGTTCAAATGATTCTGGCACCTCTTTGGAGCACTTAAATCTGCAGACGTGGTACAATTAATCCACCCTTGTATTGGTCTCCCAAAAAGGGCTTGATAGGACCTTGTGCCTATACCTGAGAGGTTTTGTGCTTGTGCTGCTTGAACTACATCTGACAAATGCTTATCCCATCCACCTCCTTTAGCATATGGCCCTTTTTTCAACTGTTTTTTTTAACTCTGCATTCAATTGTTCAACTAGTGAGGTTTCGAGTTTTAGTTACTTCAAGTTATGAGTTATAATTACTTAAAACAACTATAACTGGTGAATTTCATCGGTTGTGTTAATTTAAACATGTTGTTTTAATGGACATTTCCACCTAAACCTTTGGGCTTTAACCCTTTAACGTTTGGGTTGTTTTTTAGAGAATGTCTATGTTTTTTTAATGTGAAGAAAGAGATTACAATTCTCAACTACACTGTCACTTTAAAAGTTATTTTTTGCAGTGAATTTATATGTGTATTTTTTAACATGAAGTAAAATAACTATAAACAAATGACAATTTCGTAAATTTACATTTTTCAATATTTAATAATAGTGGTTGGTGGAAACATTTTCAATAAAGCATTTTTTTTTTTAAAAATCATCATGTCTTGGAGGTTTTTTGCCACGTTTTTCAGGCCATAAGGAGGAGCCATGGAACCAGACACAAGGGCTCACTGCATTTCAGATGAACAGCATACAGCTCCAGTTTATTGTGCTTTAAAAAATGTTGTACACTTTCCTGGGGTAATTGATTCAATGATTCCGGAGACTTGCTGTGAATTTTTTTTATGTTGGTTGAGGGCTGCTCTATGGGCAATTTCTATGGAGTACTGCTGGCTGATGGTCATCAAGTAGTAGAAGGAGGCAGCTGCCTCTTCATGGTCCCAGCTGGAGGGACCTTGGCAATGACATTGCTGCCACCAAAGGCAGGCTTGATCTCCAGCCACCCAAGGCTCTCCCCAAACCCAACCACCATCGCAGACTTTGCCTTCCAAAGTCAAATCACTTGGGACCTGTAGGAAATTAGGGAAGGCCAGCAGGATCTCATGTGACAGATGGAGGCAGTGGAGGCTCATTTTTATGGGAGGCGGTGGGACTTGTGAGTGGTGAGGGTGAGAAGAACAGTTGGGTGACAGATGTTTTTTCCTTACTTTTTTCGGGTTAGGCGGAGGTGGTGGGCCTGTTGTGAGAGGAGAGGTTTGGAAAGACATTCGGAGCTAGGATATTTTTGACTTTGTAAGGTGAGAGAGTGGGCCTATTGTGGGAGGGGAGGGCAAGAGTTATTTGTGTATTTAAATAAAGGGGTTTGTTTTCTTTCACTATCTGTCTTTACATTTGTGGTTAGTGTTGCATCAAAGTTAATATAATACAAAGCACTGTCCACGCAGTGATGAAATAGGCTGTTCTTCAGTCCGCACCTGTCCCACCAGATAGCAAATGTCCCAATGCATTCATCCCCTTCGCCCTCTACATCTTAGTAGATCTCTAGCCATGCTCCCTTGCCATTTGTTTTTAAGTAGTGAAGAACCGGGTTTTAGAACCCAGCGGCGCCAGGGATAACGCCCGATGTCTTCGGATTCCCCTGCCTCGGAAAACAGAGACACGGGACACTTCTTGATGACGTCAAAGACCAAGTTTATTGGCTGCAACCAGGAACAGAGGTCTACGAAGCGCAACATGGGTGGTTCGCTAGAGACTGCACGAATTCATGGAGCGGAGCATCGTCTTTTATGCCAAAAATCACATTCCTGGCTATCATCAATTACATACAAACTGACCAATGGAAAAATGGCATTTCAAACATATCGCATGACGACAATCCCACTTTCCGTTGTCCAGCCCACCAGAAATGACCAAGCAAATTCCAATATCCTGTTCGATCAGGCCAGACAAACCCATCATAAAGACCTCAACCCAAATCAGTAATTAAGCAATAAAGGAAGGAACGGAAACAGATGAGAAGCAAGATAGAAGGGTGGGTGCATGTACCATGAACTCAGCAATGTCCTGCTCTTTGATCTTTATCTGACCAGCTGCTTAACAAGGAACTGGCTCAGCGAGGTCAGCCTCGGGCAAGGGAGTCAGTTCGGCCAGGTCACACAAGAGTCAGCTAAGTCACATTGGCCTATGTGAGGGCAACCACACAAAATGGCTACCATACACAAAACGGAACCCGAGGGTTCAAACGAAATCCCTTAATACGTAGTGTTCTCATTGATCGATTACGACAAAAACAGTCGTACACACCGCACTCGTGATTTGCGGTCCGCTGATACCAAAATCGTCTATATCTGACGACCTTTATTGTACGGGTTCAGAATCTACGAACCACGGACCCATGAACTACGGAACCACAGTAGTTCACTGCTTTATTCCTTTAAACCTATAACCCACTGCGCAAACAGTGTTGTAAAACATAATATGAATGACCATACATAACAATACCACTCTCCAATTGCTTGATCGATCTGGACAGCACCAATCTCCCCATCAATGTCACTAACAGTTGTCTACTACTTACTGCTTTTACCCCACCACTGGTTACTAGTGGTTGCTAAAGGAGACTGTCAGTGTTGGGGGGAAAGTCTACTCAAATAGCTGGGGGGACGTCTACCCCAGTAGCACATTTGCACTTTTTCTTAATGCAAAATACCTTCACGCGCTCAGTTGGGATGTGAGGTGGCATTTTGCAATAAGACATCAACACTAAATACCGGGGAAAAACCTTATCCAAAAAGCACATTTAGTGAGTAGCTGCTTGCTCTTGCTATTTGTGTTCTGTTAGAGTTAGCACAATTTCTTAGAACAAAATGCATTTGTGCACCCATTTTGGATGCAAGGGAGCATTTTTGCATTAAGAAATAGCACTAAATGCTAAATTACTGATATTACATAATTATGCATAGTGTTGCAGAATTTTGATTACGCTACACTGAATTACATGAGTTATGCCCACCTCTATTAAATAAACAACTAGCCACATAGAGTTAAGTTACTTATGAAAGCATAACAAACTTATAAGAATTTGGGTTACTGGTTAAGGGGGATGAAACTCTTTTCAAGCAGAAACCACATTCCTTGTCGGGGTGAAGTCACAAGCAAACCCCAAATTAACCTGTGCTCAAACTTCTGGAAGCTTGGCACAGGGCGGTTAGGCCTAACTTAGAGGCAATGTGTAAAGCATTTATGTAGCACTTCAAACAGTAATAAAGTGAAAAACAACACAAGAAAAATCCCTCTACAATTCAGAAAAATAGGGCAAAATGTAATCAATATTTAAGACCAACGCAACAAACATCCAATCAGTGAAACAGTAGATATGTAATTTTGAAGAGTTAAGTATAAAATGCCACCAAAAAAGTACAATGCGGGAATTGTGAAAATCTGGTTGCTTCAGAATGGGACAAAGTCACAAGTTCAGGCCAGCTGTGATGAAGTGCGGGCCAACTACAGGGATCCAGTTAGGCCCGCTGAACACAGTGCTTTAAATCCTGGCATGCAGAGCGTTGTGAGAATCCACATCGAAGATGAGTTGCGCCGATGAAGCGAAGCAGCAGTTATGAGATGAAGCGGGCTGCATGAGAGGGCCTGTGTCGTTATGAAGGATCTGCCAAGAGGGCTCATAAGCAAAGAGTAACATTGAGGATGCAGTGTGCACTCGAGGCAATGCATCTGTTCCGAGGAGCATTGTTGTTGAGGCTGCCGTCAATGAGAGATTTGAGGGCCTGTATCAAGGATGCGTTGCGCATTGGTGGTTCTAAAGGCAATGCAGGCTGCGTGTGGCAGCGAGCCCTGTCTTTGCGATGGGCCCCATCCACACAACAGCGGAAATATGTCAATTCTGCTCTGGGTTGCACCACACTGCAGGAAAGATGTTTTGGTTCCACTGGGTCCACAGGGGATGGCAGAGTACCTTAAGCCCACTTCCAAGGATCCAGGACTTGACTCACACATTGCAGAGTCCTGATGTAGTTGCAAGGTTGCTCTGAAGCTTCAGATCAGTAGACCAACCAACGAGCCCTTGGAATCACTATGAGTTCTGCGTTCAAGAGGTGCAGGTCCAGTTCTTCTCCAGTCAAAAGGTCAGCAGGCACCCGGTCAGCACAGGAGGGCAGCAGTTCCTTCAGAGCAGCTGTCCAGCAGAGTGGCAGTCCTTGTAGTGAAAATAAAATGTAAGAGTTTTTCACTACCATGACATGTGAACTTATAACTACATGTTCAACTTTTTAAATACAATGCACCATGCCCTTGAGGCGGTCCAGGGCATACCTTAGTGATGACTTATATGCATTAACAAGCATTGGAAATACAATAAGTCCCACATTTGTTGGAGTTTTAACTACTGGCAATGTAAATGGCAATGTTTTGGACCTATACGATAGTACTTATATTTGCTGGAGTTTTTGGCATTGTAAATGGCAATGTTTTCTACTTACTTTATTAGAAAATTATTATATAGCGCTGGCCTGACCCGGAGGTATCAAAGCGCTTTACAAGAGGATCAGCGAGTTGCAGGTTACGTAGTTACATCAATTAAATCAAAGAATCATGGTGGGAAGAGGAGGGGCAGGGGGAGGGAAGGAAGCACAATGGGTAAACCAGAAAAACAATGTCAGATGACCGGCTGGGTAGGTGACAGCCAAGGGGGTTAAACCATGGCCAGACTCCTCTATAGCTGCATAGGACAGCTCCACCGGGCATCGGCCAGGGTTGCTCGTGCACCGAGGTAAGTACAAACAGTTTTGGTATCCGCCCAGGGGGCATCATCAAAGGTCCATCGAAAGTTCCATCACAGTTCCACCGGGCGAGGGCCCTGTTGATTCGGCTCTGTGGTGTGTACAATGTTCAAGGTTTCGGAGGATCAGCAAGTTATGGGTTACATAGTTACATCAATTAAATCAAAGAACCACGGAGGGAGGAGGGAGGTGGGAGGAGGAAGGGGAGGGAGTAAACACAACGGGGGAATGAGGAAAACCATGTCAGATGACCGGCTGGGTAGGTGACGGCCGAGGGGGTGAAACCAGGGCCAGACTCCTCTATAGCTGCATATAACAGCTCCACTGGGCATCGGCCAGGGTTGCTCGTGCACTGAGGTAAGTACAAACAGTTTTGGTATCTGCCAAGGGGGCATTGTGCAAAGTCCATCGAAACTGACATCAAAGTTCGACCGGGCATGGGCCCTGTTGATCCAGCTCCATGATGTGTACAATGCTCAAGGTTTCAGTCCAGGGGACATCGTCATAGATCAAATTGGTTTCACCCATCCCAAAGTTACTGGGAGACCAAGACTTATGTTAGGATTGATATGCACTCGATAGCAATGCTTCCAGGAGGCAGGCCAGGACAGCCATCTTGAGGTCAGGCATATAGAATGGGGAGGACCAGGGTTGTAGGGCACTCAGCTGTTGCCCCAAGTAATTCTCTTGGTGTGAGTAAGGCTGACGTAGGACTAAGTGTATAAAAGAGTCCCATTGCAAGACTTTTGCGCTGTGGAGACCCTAGTGTGAGCAACAAAATCACGCTCCAGGTGCCATTCTAGTGACAGCCACAGCCCTTGCCTGGCCCACCTTCAAGCAACTCTGCCATGATTTCTGCCATTTTGGGGTCAGGCGGGGCTGGAGTGGATAAGCGGGGTGGGGGTGCTGAAGCACCTGGGGTCAAGGCATGACTGCTCTCAGGAGTCAGGGAAACGAGGCTTCGTGGTGGTCGGCAGACAAGGGAATGGAAAGCCATAACAACAGGGCACACTTCTGAGGCGGCCCAAATCTTCACGCACGGTCCCCCATCCAGGAGCAGGTGGCTGAGGGGGGCAGGGTAGCACCCTGAGAGTCCAGCGATCAGCCTCTGTAACACTCAGAGCCCGGGGCACCCTTTGAAGGAAACTGACTCACCCAGCGGCTGGGGAGTCAGGATTCCTCGGACGTAGCACAGCTCCTGTACCAAAGGGGGTCCCAAGGGATCAATTTCGCAGAGTTCGGCCAGCACGGGTAGGTTGCCAGTGGCCCAGGTGCAATCAGTCTCAGAGAACCTAGACTGCCTCAATGCATCCGCAGGACTCACCAGCATCTGCGCATCAGGACTCGGTCTTCTCCAATCCACTCACTGGACCGACGTAGTCCCTGAGGATCATCAGCATCTTATTGGAGTATCCGGGTTAGTTGCAGGGAGAGCGGTTTCACATACATCCAAAGCTTCCTTTCAACAATGCGGCAATCCACTCCCTGGTCCACAGCAGTTCAGGGGGAGCCTCATCATCGTATTTGGCTACCGGGTAAATTGCCAGGAAAACCGGCAGCCACCACAGCCAATTCTTCCTTGCGGGGAAGTGAAGCAGACCACAGCAAAGCGGAAACAGGCCTCTCTGCGGCGGTGTCGATCATACGGGTGGACATGTTTGGCATAAACGTGGATATTCACTAAAAAGTGATCCCTCACCCCAGAGCTACATCGCAGAGCTCCAGCCCAGCGGCCATCTTGGTTCCTCAAATCCTTACGTGTTATGGAGTGTATGTATGTAGTGTGTTGAAGACTTATGTAGGTTGGATTGGGTTAGTTAGTTGTATAATTGTTTGGAGTGGAATAGTGTGGTGTGGAGTGGATTTGTGTATTGGAATCATGTGACATGGTGTGTTGTGAAATGATGTGGATAGTAATTATGTGGTATTGAGTTAATTGGAATTATGTGGAGTGGGCTTATATATTTTGGAGTGTAATTATGTGGAATGGTATTTTGTGTTGTGGAGTGGTATGTAGTCTTTTTAGGAAGTAATAGGTAGCAGATCCAAAATAGTAATAATCGGGTCTCCAGTTGAGAATTAACATTAAAAGCTTCAACAATTTTCATAAAGTTGACTTAAGAAGGCACATAAAGGTGCAAGAAACAATAGTGCTTGCGTATTGTAATGGGACATTTCACCTGCCCATGTTACCTATTTTTTACAAATGTGGATTTTGAATAAACTATTTTTACACATTATTAGGGCTCCCGGTTTTACGGGATTTTTTTTTTTTACATTTCCGTTTTCATTTATCCATAATTATTTTTGCTAATTTTATTTGTATTTATCCATATTTCCTTTGGGGTTTATGGAAAATTTAAGCTGAAATTAGTATATTTCCACATTTATTTAACCAATAAATATGCCCTGATGCTTGCCTGCCAGGTTTCAATGTTGTGAACACCCGCAGAAGTTAGATTAATTAACTTATAGGGAAATATGCAAATTTCAATATCAACCTTGTACATATCTACTGCTGTTAAAGCCTCCTTGATTTTTTAACCTCCTTGCATATCAATTAAGCATGGGCGAATTTTGTGAATTCGCGATCCGCGAATTTGCGGATTTGCGAATTCGCAATCCGCAAAATTTGCGAATTCGTGTGAATTTGCGGATTTTTTATTTTTGCGTGTTTGCGGGTGTTCGCGGGGCACTTTGCGTGTTTGCGGGTGTTCGCGGGTGTTCGCGGGGTGCTTTGCGTGTTCGCGTTTTTTTTTTTTGCCTGGTTAATCACTGCCACCCTCTTGTTTTTTATGCCCTTCTGCCCTCTGTACCACTCGTTTCTGTGCCCTTCTGCCCTCTGCCCCACTCATTTTTTATCCCCTTCTGCCCTCTGTCCCACTTTTGTGCCCTTCTGCCCTCAGCCCCACTTAGAAGGGCGCCGGCAAGCTGCCTGCGCCATTCTAAAATAGCTACAAAGAGCTTCAACAGGAAGCTCTAATAGATAAAGTAAACAGGTGCTCGAGTTGAAGGTCAAATTAAGTTACAAAATCATTAATCACCCCAAGTTTGGGGTGATTAATGATTGTGCAACTGAATTTGACCTTAAACTCGAGCACCTGCTTTACTTTATCGATTAGAGCTTCCTGTTGAAGCTGACTTTTGTAACTATTTTAGAATGGCTCTGGCAGCTTGCTGGCGCCACTCTAAAAGAGTTACAAAAGTCAGCTTGAACTTTTGACCCAATCCGTTCCGCTCGCGGATTTTGCGGGAAATTCACGAATCTCGCGGATTGCGAATTTACCGAAAATCCGCAAAATCTGCAAGCGGGTTGGATTTTACGCCCATGCTTAATATCAATCCACACAGCTACTGGACAGGCAGTCATGGCAGACAGTATTTAGAACTACTTAAAAAGCAACCAAATTTCTGTTTATATCCATATTTTTTAAATAAACACAGGCAAGTAAATAGATGTTTTCTGTCTGTATGCATCTGTAAAAATCAGTAAACATGGAAAACAGGGAGCCTTAGTTCTAATACAGAGGAGTCAGGACTGACACCTTTCACGTTGATTGAGGATTTATGGTGATGCTTTGCTGTAGGTGCTGGCACTGAATTATTTGGCATTCTCAGAAGCGACAGTTTATTCGCTCAAATAAACACATGCAGAGTGCAGGCTGTTGCAAACAGCAAAAAAGCACTCAGCCACACAGCATCAGAATCGCCCTTTTTGAGAGAGAGAGAGAGAGAACAAGAGAGAGAGAGAGGGGGAGGGGGAGACAAGGGGATGAAAAGAGAGAAAGTGAGTAAGAGAGATTACGAACCCAGGCACATAAACCTAATGATGGGAGGTTTAGGTGAACAACTCCGATAAGCGCTGCAAGCGGTGATCTGAATTAACTAAAACCTACAGATTCTGGTAACAGTGATGGGGGATATGGAGTAGACACTGAAGGAAAGAAGTTCCATCCCCAAATATATACTGGAGGATGGAAGTTCGTCTCCCGGAGTTCAGAATTGCATCCATTTATCTCTCTCTCAAAGATGGTAGAATAGCGGTGGTAACACACAACCCAGAGGTGCAGCAAATCTAGATATAGGTATAAGCAAACACAACTTAAATACGAAAATAAGTCTCTGTCACAATGCAGCATCGCTTTCTCTCCTGCACACCGACAACAGCGGGAATCTCAAGCTGTGGTTGGTATGCCTTCCAGCAGCGTGTCTTACCCTGCCCACTGCCATCAGCAGGAATAGCCTGCAACACAAGTCAAGGCAGGCAAGGGAGTGTTCAAGCACACCGGCGGGCTGCTGCCTCACTTCAAGAAACGTACCCTATGGAGGCTAGCAACAATTGTCCCAATGCAACAGCGCATTCTCTCCCGCATGCCAACAACAGCTGGCATCACAAGCTGCAGGTGATATGACTTCCAGCAGCGTGTCTTTCCCCGCCTACCGCCATCAGCAGGAGCAGCCCATAGTGGGAAGGGTGTGCAAACTGAGTGGCTACGCTTCGGATGGACGTGCGACCCCAACAATGAGGATCACATAAAGGGGTGAGAGGCATATCTGTTATGGTGAAGATAGTGGGTATTGGACTCTCCAAACAAACCCTGAAAGATTATTCCTAGGGCGGAAAGGCTAATACCAGAACGGCGAGTGATCACATAATCGTGGGAATGCTGGGGTTTGTAGTTGCCGCCTCCTGCTCACCAAGGTCGGTAACAAACAAGCGAACAAAACGTGGTAAAATAAACTGTACAATATAACATATAAAATGTGCTTGAATTAAAATGTTTCCAGTTACAAGATAATGTGCGTCACATGAAATAGTATGTGCGGTGAACAAGATAAAACATATGGTATTCTCGATTCCTCACTGTAGAGCGGACACATAAAACCCCAGGAAGGAAATTCCCACCTATCAACATACAAATCAAGGAGCATGGAAGGGGGATTTTCTTTCTGTTGACAAAACTAGCTATAAATAAACCTACAATAGACAGATTGGAGGAGAGAAAGGTGCCATCACATGCTTTAACAGTGTGATGGCCAAACAAAATGTTCTCTTAGTGAAATTGCCTAGGAGGGAGCTAAGCACACAAGGGAGGGGCATTTAAACAAATGCACCAATAACAAGCCATCATTTTTAAATGACACACATAATAACCAATAGCAATTGGTGGGTGTGCCAAATGCCCATAGAAGAGATACAGCAGGTCTTGCAGACCGCGTAAACTCTGTCAAGGCTTGACCTGAAATGGAAGGTATGGAACTAGTAAAAGGTTTCTTTTGAAAGTTCCAAATGACAGTTCAAACTGCACACACAGGCTTCAATGGCAGACCTGAGACATGCTTAAAGTGCTGCTTATGTGGGTGGCACAATCAGTGCTGCAGGCCCACTGGTAAAAGACACACAAATGATGGACAAAATGTGGAACAAATCGAACATTCACCCAGAGTCAAGAGATCAGCGGGAAATCCATCATTCTCTTGCTCACCATGCCACCCCAGTTTAGATCCAGCTATATGTAAATCAATCTTGTGCCTGATCCTCATGGCAGACCGGGACCCACGTTTGGGGTACCCGGCGCACTTAGGGTGAGAAAGCAAAAGACACTCAAATGATTGACAGAATGAGGAACAAATCAAAATTCACTCAGAGTGTAGAGATTTGGGTTAAAGCGATCATTCTTTTGCTCAACATGCCACACCGGTTGAGATCCAGCCATATGCAAATCAGTCTTGACCCTTCTCCTCTTGGGAGCCCGGGACCAATGTCTGGGGTACCTGGCACACCTAGAGAGAGAAAGCAAAAGACACCTAATAATAGACGGAATGCGGAACAAATCAAACATTCACCCCCAATCAAGAACTCTGGGTTAAATCCATTGTTCTTTTGTTCTCCATGCTGCCCCACTTTAGACCCAGCCAAGTGCAAATCAGGCTTGACTCTGCTCCTCATAGGAACAGTCCAGTCGGAACTGCCAAGCCAGATCTTCCCTGGACCAGAAACAAGCATCCTGGGACTGGTTTCAGGGTATCCCTCTCCATCAGCTAGGCTAGCTTGAATCCAGTGGCATGTTAAACCCGGGACCCATGTCTGGGCATACCCGCCCCACTCGGGAGACAAATGCAAAAAGAACAATTGAATGATGGATTGCTGGGCAATGTCAAACAATAGGCACCCCCATCCTGATCTGCATCTTCAGGCCTGCCTGGCTCCTAGGTCTCGTTGCTGAATCACAAGGCTTGAGACCTGGGGCCTGGTGCCTTTGTCCTGGGTGCTGGGGACTGAAACCGTGGGCCTGGGACCTTGGTCCCGGAACCTTGGGCCTGGGTCCTGGGTCATGGGGACTGGACCCTGGGTCCTGGCACCTGGGGCCTTAGTCTTGGGGCCTGGGTACAGGGGCCTGTGAACTAGGACCTGGGTCCCTGGGCCTAGGTCAAGGGCCTGGGTTGAGAGGCATGGGTCCTGAGGCACAGGTCCTGTGGCCTAGGTCCTGGGTCCTGGTGCCTGGGTCATGGGTCCTGGGGTCTGGGTCCCGAGCCTGGGGCCAAGGTCACGGGTTCTGGGGCTCAGGTCCTGCACCCAGGACCTGGGTCCTTATGCCTAGGTCCTTGGGCCTGGGTCCTGGGCCTTTGTCTTGGGCCTAGATCATGGGCCTGGGTCGTGGGGCTTGGGTCCTGAGGCACAGGTCCTGGGTCCAGGGTCATGGGTCCTGGGTCCTGTACCCGGGTTCTCGGTCCTAGTGCCTGGGTCCTGGTGCCTGGGTCCTTGGGCCTGGGCCTTTGCCCCAGGCAATCTGGTCCTGCGCTTTACTTGTGCATTATGGTGCCCACTGGCCTTGGATCAGAGCTCCACCAGGGCCCCTCTCGTAGCCTTGTGCCTGAGGCCCAGCTAGGGCTTCAAGCATCTGGGCTGCAGGCTCCCCTGAGCCTCGCCATCTGGTTGCATGCTATGCTTTCCAATGGAGCAACCAGATGGCTGTGCTGCCCTGGAACTCCTGATGAGGGCTCATTTGCTTCCTCAAGCCCAGCCAGGGCTCCAGGATGTCGGATGCATGTGCGCCTTCGGTCTCCTCTGTCACTCTGTGCATGGAGATTACAAAAAAAGGGGTATTCTTCCTCCAGATCTCTACAATTAGGGTACTCTGAACTCCCTTGTGGCCCACGGTTCTCAGCGGGGTGCTGCCAGGGCCTGGGGTGGCCCCCTGGAGTACGGGCCCCCTCCTGCCTCCCAGCCCTGCCCAATGGATCTTTCTTCAGAGCCTGTCTTCCCCAAGAGCAGTCAGGGACACAAAGTTGACATCCCAGCCGACCTGGAGGTCCAGATGAGGGCTCATTTGATTGCTGAAGCCTAGGCAGGGCTCCAGGAGATTGAGTGATTTCCACCAGTGTTCCCCTCTGTCTCTCAGTATGCATGAATTACAAGTAAGGAGGGCAGCCTCTCTCTGGATTATTAGGGACATGGTACTCCAGATTGCCTTGTGGTCCAGCTGTTATCAGCTGGGTGCTGCCCAGGTTGGTCCACCTGGTATCCCAGGGGCCTGGGTCAGCGCCTGCCTCCCAGCTGTGCTTGATGGGCCTTTCCTCCTAGCCTGCCCTAAGATCAGGCAGGGAATTAAAGCTGCCATCCCAGCACAGGGCTGCCTTCCAGGGGAGGGTCCGACCAATGCCAGATACTCTGATTGATTGGGCATGCTTTGTCCATTTAGGGATTGACTATTTGGCCAGCCTTGGCTGTTGTTTCAAGCAAAGAGCTTCCACCCTGCCTGGGACAAACCGACCCGAGGGCATGTCATTTGTGGAGACCCTACTCAGCAGAGTGAAAGTAAAAGCAGCCATGGCAGCTTGTGGTCCCCTCAGTGGCCTGACCAGAGTGGAAGGGGATGGTTGGTGCCAGGTGCTGGGTGCTGACTGGCGGTCTGGGCACCCATGCACCATGCCGTCACCCTCCTCCGCCAAGCGCATTTCCACAGCAGCTCAGACTGAGCATTCTGAGGGGTGTCCTTAGCTGCCTGACAAGCACACGTGTATCTCACTCAGGCTTCACCTTGGCCTGCCTCTCCCTTCTGAGGAAACATCTGGGCCTGCTGGTGCCCGTGTGACTGCACCTGTGACCCCCATCAATCTCACTCAGATGGTTAGGCTATCCCAACAGGCTCCTGAGGTGTGAAAAGGTCAGCCTGGGACTGCCTGGGACGGGCACATGGCTCCAATCAACCTGTTCAGCAGGTGCGGCTACCTGGTTGATCCTACCAATAGCATATGCTTGTCTCAAAGATTAAGTCATGCATGTGTAAGTACACACGGATGGTGCTGTGAAACTACGAATGGCTCATTCAATCAGTTGTGGTTCCCTCTGTTACTTGCATAACTGTGGTACTTCTAAAGCTAATACATGCCAGCGAGTGCTGACCTCCCAGGATGTGTGTATTTATCAGATGAAGACCATTCTGGGCGTGCTTGGCTGCATTGGTGTCTCTAGATAACCTTGGGCTGATTGCCCGTCCCTGTGATGGCGACAATAAGGTTGGATGTTCTGTGCCTACCATGGTGACTACGAGTAACTGGGAATCAGGGTTCCATTCCGGAGAGGGAGCCTTCAAAATGGCTACCACATCAAGGAATGAAACAGGTGTGCAAATTACCCACTCCTGACTCAGCAGACTTGGTAATTCCAGCTCCAATCGTGTATATTTGAGTCGCTATACTTAAAAACATCATAGTTGGATCTTAGGATCAAGCTGTCAGTCTGTTGCGAGTCTAGCTGCCCAATGTCCCAGCCCCTGCCTCTTGGTGCCAACTTGATGCCCTTGACTGAGTGTCATGTGGGCCCAAATCGTTCACTCCGAAAAAACTAGAATGTTCACAGCTAACCAGTCGGCTGAATATTTCAGCTAAGAATAATGAAATAGGACTCCAGTTCTATTTTTCGGGTTTTTGCAACTGGGGCCGGATTAAGAGGGATGGCCAGGGGCATTCGTATTGTGCTATTAGGGGAGACAGTTTTGAATCAGTGCAAGACGAACCAAAGCAAAAGAATTTGACAAGAATGCTTTCATTAATCAAGAAGGATAGTCGTAGGTATGAAAGTGATCAGTTCTCTTCATAGTTCCGACCATAAGCAATGCAGACTAGCAATCTGGCTGCATTATTTCCATGACCCGCAGAGTAGTTTCCAGGAAGCAAAAGTATTTTGCATAATCTGAAAATTAAAGGAATTTACGAAAGAGCACCACCAAGAGTGGAACATGCGGCTTAGTTTGAATCAACACGAGAAAACTCACCTGGCCCGGACACGAAAAGATTGACAGATTGATAGCTCCTTCTCGATTCTGTGGGTGGTGGTGCATGGCCATTTGTAGTTGGTGGAGTGATTTGTCTAGTTAATTCCAATAACAAATGAGACCCCTCCATGCTAACTAGTTATGCAACTCCCTGCGGTAGGCATCCAACTTCTTAGAGGGAAAAGCAGCATTTAGTCACACAAGATTTAACAGTAATAGGTCTGAGATACCCTTAGATGACCAAGGCTGCACACGTGCTACACTGAACTGATCTTTTTATAGGAAAACCTTGAAGGATCTAAACATATTACCCCTTGCTGAATTCAAAATGTTGTCTACTTTTCAGAAATGTATAGCATTCTGGGACCCACCATGGGTTTCACACCCATTTCTACTACTAACTAAAAAGAGGATGAATGCACAAAAATTGGTAAAAATGAGCTATGTCTCAATAAAATGCCAAAACTGTGCTGAAAAATTGGGTTTCTGATTTAAGGTGCCTGCGTCTGAAACCTGTGAAGATAGTGATTTTAGCACCACAAACCCTTTGTTGAGGCCATTTGCAAGAACAAAAACAAATACTTTCTTCTGAAGCACTTGTTCCCAAAAAAATAGAATTTAGGTGTATTTTCTCTAATTTATCAGTCCCCTACAGGGGAATCGACGAACCCTATGTACCTTTAGTATCCTCAGGATGTTTGTAAAAAAGGGCATACATTTGGCATGGATACCTTATGAGGACAAAACGTTATGGGTCCTAAGTGTAAACTACCCTAAATAGCCACAAAGAAAGGCTTAGCACAAGGTCGGAAGGGTGGGCCTTGCGACAGAAGAGTTAATCACAAACAGGCACCTTTTATACCTGATAGAGAGGAGTGTTATCAGGAGTCAATTCAGGATGGGCTTCTGCCAGGCTAGAATTTTACAGGAGATATACAGGCCAACTGACTAAGTGTGCTTAAAAGCACCTCGTCCAGCAAAGATAGATGTCCTGGAGATGTTTTGCCAGTTGTCACGTACATTTCTCTCCCAGCGGGGATATAGACACTGAGATAGCTGAAATCCTCTTGGTCTTATCTTTAAGAATCCAGCCCTGGTGGCCTGTAATCCAGGGGGCTTGAATGCATTGAGCAAGTGATAGCCCCACCCTGGGTGGCAGAGCAAGACAAATAAATGAGACTGCAATACAGGAACTAGTCAGAGAATTGAGAAAATGTCACATATCACAATAATTTTCCTAGCAATCAAAACACAATTGATTTCCTATTCCAATGAATATCACATTAAGAAATCCATAGACAAAGCAATTAATTATGCAGCACTGAAGAACCAAATAAAGCTAAAGAGATGACTAAATTATACATAAAAAGGCAAATTGTGTGGCATAGTGTGGTACATTTTCATAATTTATTATTTTATTACATTTTTAAGAGTTTTCACCTCATTAGCCAGCATCAGTACCACACCTGAATATGGCCTTCTGCAAATAAAAGATGAACAGTTAACCTTTGCAAATGGCCGGTTACTGTGCCGCATCACATGTGGTAATTTTTAAAGTATTTATGATCCGTTTGAGCCCCAGTTTTCTTCATTGAAATCTGCAGATGCTGCAGCAGATGGTGGTTTATCTGGCAAGTGCAATGAATCCATATTTATGTACAAAAAAAATGCCATAGCGAGAGAATTGCATAATTATTACGGACCTGCCCATAGAATGACCAGTAACAAAATGCCTCAATAGCTGAATATCAAATAGCAATTTATGGGTGGTTTATTGGTGTTCCTAATGGCCACTTTTAACTTCTTCAAACAAAGCTTTTCAAGTTTGACAACTTTACAATACGTTTGCTCGAAGTAGAAATTAACATAATTGAGATCGTGTTGGAGGAGTAGAGCTAACATCTGAAATTCACCCAGTAAGTTTATCAAAGTCGCCAAAAGTTACACTTCGCAATGCTTTCAAAATATGTGAAATTTCCCACAGGAAAAAAAAATTCATTATGGAAAATCTTTGTGAAGCCTCAGTTTTCTACTCTATTCGCACCCTTTACCAAAAATGTTTTTCACTAAACTCAGATCCCCAGCTCCACATCTCTAGAGTCTAAGAGGGGGGGGGGGGGGGGAATCAATGTCGTACATCTCTGTCCATGGAGCAGCTATTAGACACTCCAATTCTAACGCTGCCACGGAACACAGTTACATTCTTCTTAGCGGCCCCCCTTATCTCTGTCACTCCCAGCAGGAGGCACTGTGGGTCATTGTACCAAGAACCCACCTTCTCTCATTTCAGACTTGCTCGGCAGGTGTCACTAAAGGACGCTATACGCTCTGTCCTCCCAACACCAACCTGTTGCCACAATCCCGACCATCAATACAGAAAGCAATGATCAATGTGTCTCCCATACTCTCCATCTTCTTGCACCTAAACAGATTTTTGAGGCGATCGTGGGCAGTGCCCGGGCGTGCTGCCTTTCCCATTCCCCCATCCCGTGGTCAGCACTGTGTGCCCTGCTAACTAGGCACGCGCCTTTAAGGGAGTCTTAAAATAACCCACTCGCCTTGGCTATCTGATGAATGCAACAGGTGCAAAAATGATTTCCAGGCAGAGTGTGTGCCCGCGTGTGTGCATGCAGAACTATCAGGACAGAGCTCGCTACTGCTCCGGTGCTTGGGCCGCGCTTCCCTGCCCTACAAAAGTTCCAGGAGAACACTAGCTAACACATGATATAAATACCTCAAGTCCAAACACAGCAGCCTACGTCGCCAGCGGCGGAAGTAGAACAAGCACCGGAAGCGCCGTGCACCTGTCTGGGACCCCACACAGCTCCAAACGTGGCGAACCCTTCAGAAGCAAGGATGTGGTCCAACTTTTTCATGCAGGAGGAGGAACAACGGCTGGGGGCCCGGGGCCGAGGGAACCGCCAGGGCATGAGCGACGCCCAGGAGGGCAAGATCAAGTTGGCCTTTTTCGTGGCCATCGCGGGCGTGACTTTGACCGTGCTGGCCGTGGGCACCGAGTTCTGGGTGGAGATGAACACCTTCAAGCAGAACCAGAGCCTCACCTGCGAGGCCGCTCACTTCGGGCTCTGGAAGTTCTGCTACAAGAAGATCTACGTGGACGACGTGGACGTGCTGCGGGCCACCTGCGGGCCCGCCGAGCTCCCCGGAGGTAGGGCTCGGCGACGTGTGTCCCTTCCCCTGGTGTGTTGTTGTCACCGGCATTCGGTGCGGGTTCGTTCTTGACAGCCCGTTAGCCAACTCCATCAGTGCATTCAGTGAGATGTGACAAAATGGAGGCTAGGAAAATCTGACCAGAATGCAAAAAATAGAGTGGTTTTACACTAACAACCCTAGAACGTTTGCATGCAGTTAGTTTGCTATGAGACAGTGGGGTCCATGAGTCCTGGTGCAAGCTAGGAAACTGGCCCCTTTGACTTCTGTTGGCGTAAAAAAATGCAGCATTGTCAGAGTTCAGTGCGCCCCTCGGAGATCTGTGTCCCGGTTCCACTGCACCTGCTACACCAATGATAGCTGCGCCTCTAGTCTTTGGTCCAGGCCAGTGTAATGTTGCGCGCTGTGCAACGCTGGGGCGCTGGAAACGTTTAATGTCGAATAGCAACGTGTTTTTTTTAAATCTGAGAATAGTACACCTAAGAGGACCGACGTTGCGCTCGGATTGCAGGTCCTATACAACCGACTTTGTGGTAGGTTGGTGGGATGCGTGTACTTGCTTGATGGCCATGCACAGGGCATGGTTCTTTTTTGGTCTGTGTCAGTCTTTCCTTGTAGCACTTCTAAGCGCAACACGGAGCTATTCTGAGGTACACACAACGCCTTGAGACCCGTCTGACGGTGGTGGGGGGAGGAGAGATTAATGATGTTATTTGCCTGTAACGTAGGGACGGAGACATCAATACACCTGGCTCCAGTCCGAATTAGTGGGCAGGTGTCCAGTTTGCACCCTCTGCCAACCGACAACCTCTGCTGAGAAATCAAGTGCTGATTACGTATCAAAACGAAGCATTCACACCTGCAGAGACGATTGGTCGGTTCATTTATGGGCCGAGGTAAACTGGCAGCACATGAGGATGCCAGTGCGTCCATGTGTGCGCTGAGCGCGTGATGGTCATGTGAGCCCATTTTCATGCACACGCTTGTGCACTTGTGTGTTAGTGTATCAACTGCTCCCAGATAGTGAAATAGTGAAAATGGCTAATGTCCTGCTTATGTTAACTGTCCCCTTTGTGTGTATCATTCTCTCGTTTCTCCACAATGCTGCCCTCCTTTGGGCGGAACACAATTGTCTGTAGAGTTTATCAACAATTGTTCTTTGTTTTTGCTGGTTATTCATCTGGCAACAAAAGATGTTTATTTTGTAAGATTCAAGGCGGGACAGGTCTGTAATTGACCAGCGTCCCTTAGAGATGTCCCACGGCCACAATAATATTCAAAGTGCCCCTGCTTCATTCATCACATGTCAATTGTGTGAAGCCAGTGAAAACGTTCGTGCCAATACCTTGATTTTTCAACAGCCACGCTGGCTTATGATGTTAAAATGCATTATAGGACAAGCAGGGCGCATGAGAGGGGCTAAAAGTGCGGTGGTAATGGAGACGAATGTGGATTAGTATAGGTGCTAAATGAGAGAAAAAACAATATTTTGTAAAATAACCAACACTTTTGAAGATTTTCAAAAAAGAGTGGGAGAAAGTGTGCATGTATATTATTTACTTGTGTGTATATAAACATTCCTGGTAAATTTCGACAGAAACCTAACAAAACCCGACGGAAAGCCTCTGTATCCAACTATTTACCAGAAAACACGTGTATTGGGAGGGGGTGGAGGGTGTAACGCCCCAAAGTCCCCCTTGAAGCTTCACACCCCTGACGTGAAGCTACACCCCTGACGCTCTGTCCATCGGCCCGGTTCGTAAATAGCTGACACGGTGTCTGCCCGGATCGCCTTCCCGGCCATACTTTAGGAATAGATCGCTTTTCGAAGTAACGTGAGATTGTCTGTAAGGGAGACGGTCTTAGAGGCTGATGTGCGAAGAACACTTTCAGTCAAGGCTAGCATTCCCTTGCTGGCTTCTCAGTAATCATTTAGTTGCCTTCAAATACTTATTTCAAAGGTTGAAACATCTGTAGCAATCTATGAAGGAATTAGGGAACATTCAGTTTTGCAATCCAGTCCTGGCTCCGCTTCCACGCGCTGACCACTCTTGTTACCCTGGGCAGCGCTTTGATGCGCTCCTTCTGTGAAGCTGTGCTTTGGAAGCGCACTGTCACTCACGCGCTCGCTTGGTGCTTGCTACTTTTGATAAGCAGGGCTCCGGCGCCCTTGCACTAAATGTGGCCATCTCAGCTCACGTGGTGCCACTGCTCCGCTGACAGCTATCATTGAAAGCACCTTCCTTTTCACAAGAGGGCTCGCTATGACGGGACCTCCTCGGCAGCGCGGGCAGGGACCTGGAAAAGTATCCTCTGATGTTCCTTGCAATGGCTGACTGTTGTGCTCTCTGTTCAAAGGGGGGTTCCACCAGGCCAGATTCTGTGGCTTTTGACCACTCACCAGATAGTGCATTGTGCACATTGAGTTCACATCTGCCACTGCTTTTAAGACTCACATAGGTAGGAGCTGAGGCGCTGACACACAGCACTGTGCACATCCCTCGTCCCCTGTAGTCCATGGAAGCGCCCTCTGCTGTAGATTCACACACACCAGCTGGACCACCTCCACAAGTTCCAAAGCTCAGCTGCGCACATCCAAGGTTCGAAGTGGTAATGCGGGCACTTGGGCAACGGGCGATGGGCCGGTATCTGAGTTGCAGCTGTGGGTCGCTTTTTTGGCCAGTATGCTTTCCGAATGGTGCAGTGTCTGTGCTGTTCAGATGCCGCCAGTGGGCCATTTGGGGCCTGAGCAGCCTTTCCAGAGGCTGCTGGGCCGCTATTCCCCCCCTCTTTTTAGGTCTTGCCTGAGCCAATGGGCTTGGGCATTGCTCCGGCAAAATTATAGTAAGCGGAAAAGAAAAGTCTACCAAAACGGTGGGGATCGCATACAGTTCATGTGATCTATGTGCGTGCACACCATCGCCACATAACACACCACCATTTGTCTGTGCCTCGGCATCAGACTTCAAAGGCTGTCGCTCCCCCGCCCCCCGCGTGCACATCGCGCACCACCATATGTCTGTGCCTCGGCATCAGACTTCAAAGGCTGCCGCTCCCCTGCCCCCGAATCAGACTTCAAAGGAATGCGCTCCCGCTCCCCTGCCAGAGCAATGCCGAGAGCTTGTTTCTGGATGAAAGTGAAAGCATACCGTGCTTGTTTACAGTAGCCTTGCTCCTCAAATGCTGTTGCTGTATTGCCATCTCTCTAGGGACACTCAGCTTGAAAACACTCGACTTGCTCCCTGCAATGCTACATCCGCTATGCTTTGCGTCTAGACACATTGATTCCCTCGCAGACTGTGCTGACTCTGCCCCTCCTGATTCTGAAACTAACCAATGCAGTCACCACGCAGTCTCTTCTCTCTGTCTTATGATGTCTGCCCTGCCACTATTTACTTTGGACCCTCACCCTCACACCTCCTCACCCACGCACCCTCACACACCCTCACCCTCACACACCCTCACTCACTCTCACACCCTCACCCACCCTCACATACCGTCACTCACCGTCACTCAACCTCACCCAGCCTCACTCACCCTCACTCACACTCACACCCTCACCCCACTCACCCCCTCACCCTCACAACCCTCTTACCCTCACTCACCCTCACCCCCTCCCACCCCCAAACCCTCACACCCCCTCACCCTCACCCTCACACACCCTCACCCTCAAACACCCTCACCCCGTCACCCTCACCCTCCCTCACCCTCACACCCCCTCACCCTCACACACCCTCACTCACCCTCACACCCTCACACACCCTCACACACCCTCACATCCCACACCCTCACAACCCTCTCACCCACACTTACCCACTTACCCCCTCACACCCCCACACACCCTCACCCTCACAAACCACATCACTCAGGGGCACCACCACATCACTCAGGGACACCACCACATTACTCAGGAACACCACCACATCACTCACAACACCACCACATCACTAAGGACACCACCACATCACTAAGGACACCACCACATCACTCAGGGGCACCACTCAGGGGCACCACTCAGGGGCACCACTCAGGGGCACGACCAAATCACTCAGGGACACCACCACATCACTCAGGGACACCACCACATCACTCGCGGACACCACCACATCACTCGCGGACACCACCACATCACTCGCGGACACCACCACATCACTCGGGAACACCACCACATCACTCGGGGACACCACCACATCACTCGGGGACACCACCACATCACTCGGGGACACCACCACATCACTCAGGGGCACCACCACTTTACTCAGGAACACCACCACATCACTCAGGGGCACCACCAAAACGCTCAGGGGCACCACCACATCACTCAGCGACACCACCACATCACTCAGGGACACCACCACATCACTTTGGGACACCACCACATCACTCAGGAACACCACCACATCACTCAGAGGCACCACCACATCACTCAGGGACACCACCACATCACTCGGGAACACCACCACATTACTCAGGAACACCACCACATCACTCAGGGACACCACCACATCACTCAGGGACACCACCACATCACTCGGGGACACCACCACATCACTCGGGGACACCACCACATCACTCAGGGGCACCACCACATCACTCAGGGGCACCACCACTTTACTCAGGAACACCACCACATCACTCAGGGGCACCACCAAAACGCTCAGGGGCACCACCACATCACTCAGCGACACCACCACATCACTCAGGGACACCACCACATCACTTTGGGACACCACCACATCACTCAGGAACACCACCACATCACTCAGGGACACCACCACATCACTCAGGGACACCACCACATCACTCGGGAACACCACCACATTACTCAGGAACACCACCACATCACTCAGGGACACCACCACATTACTCAGGGACACCACCACATCACTCAGAGACACCATCACATCACTCAGGAACACCACCACATTACTCAGGGACACCACCACACCACTCGGGGACACCACCAAATCACTCCGGGACACCACCAAATCACTCCGGGACACCACCACATCACTCAGGGACATGACCACATCACTCAGGGGCACCACCACATCATTCAGGGACACCACCACATCACTCAGGAACACCACCACATCACTCAGGGACACCACCACATCACTCGGGGACACCACCACATCACTCTGGAACACCACCACATCACTCAGGAACACCACCACATCACTCAGGAACACCACCACATCACTCAGGGGCACCACCACATCACTCAGGGGCTCAACAGCAAATATGAAGGCAGGGATGGTATTTTCATTTGTTTTCAGGATGAAACACGAACTGCTGACACATTCTCCCTTTTTCTAGCTATTTGTTTTATTCCCTCCTCTCATCCATGTCATTGTTCTGAAACGATGAGGGCCAGCACGCAACTAAACCCAGGCAGACGCAGAGAAGAAAGACCAAGTCACTGGAAAAGAAACACACATCCATGATCCAACCACCATTTGACTCAGTTAGGTGGATTCGAGAATACCCGTGTGGCTTCCAATAGCTTAGTGTGCCATTGCACTGTTGGGAAACTTTCCTGTGCTATGGTTATGCCATTGGAGCAATGTAAAATGATGCATAAGGATGGTAACAGGACACAACAGCGTAGACTTAGGTGTCTACTTCACACATATACCGAAGCTTGATTGAAGCTGGGATCCCAGGACGGAAGGTAGCCCTCTTTCACCACGGGTGCTCCACGTACTTAGACCCCACCCTGATTTTGCCTGGGAAGCCATCCAAGATCTTTCATCCAGTCCACATTTTTTGATCATCATTGCCTGTGAATAGTCCATCCATAGGTGAAAGCAGATCCATTAGTCTGGTTATTATATGCATTTAATGCTCCTGAAGTGCACAAAAGTTAAGACCTGTAGACAAGACAATTACTCACCTGTTTATGGATCAACTGCTGGATAGTTTAGTAGCTGTGCAAGGTTAAATCACCAGAAATGACTGACCTAATTTACAGAATAAGTTTAAAAATCTGCATCCACAGGTTTCCGAACTAGCCTGGGTCCAGATTTCTAACTTTTTGCATATCATTGAGATTTAGAAGGGCACGCCTGCAAATCTGCTACAGCCTCAGGGTTCAAAGTGTAACCCAGAAACTGTTTGGGGATTTCCGTTTTCTCACATGCAGAGGCATTTCTACCGGTGCAATTGTACATAGTGTTCAATTGTGAATGAGGGGATGGATTCTGATGCTGAGAATATATATTTTCTCTGTAAGAAAAGTATTTATTCCCTTGGAAAAAAACATTATCTAGACGCCTGCCATTTTTGTTTTTCTTTACCAACTTAATTTAAAGTGTGTTCACAAAGGTTTAAGAAAATCCACATTTTACAATATTTAGCAGTTATCTAATATACAGTCTGAATGTATTGAAATATGTCATAGAATTGTAAGATAGACATTGATTTTTTTTTACAAATTGTCATTAAAGTTTTCATATCCAAGCAGTGTGCTCATAGTATATAGATCTCACATGCTTTTGGATGTAGAGGATATTTCCCATTATGCCAAGCGTCGAGCATGCTAGTTGGACCCCTTCTATAAAGCAGTTCTAGTTCCATATACATTTTAAATTGCAAACATCTGTGACAAATTGTGTGCCTTTTGCTTGTTAATCCCTTGTAGCTTTTCTAATGCATATATATTCCGTATCCTTGACTACCATAGGTGGTGTCAACCGTTGCTTCCGAAATTGATCTATTGATAACCGATTGGCCTAGTGAGGGGGCGTATATACTGTTCACCCCGATCTTTCAACATTAGTGCTCTGGGTTCATGTATGTATCTAATAACTGTTGATACCTTTTCCCAGTATCATTGAATGTGTGCACAGGGCCACCACATATGAAACATATAACCTTGTTCACCACCTTTCCAACACAATTCTGAACTGACACAGGTTGCTTTTAATCGCATAGGAGTGACATTTCTCCTTGTTAGCATTTTATGGTAGTTTTCCTTGTCCTGCATGCATATAGACAACTTTGAAGCTATTACCCAAATATTGAACCACAACCTTCCAGATATTGTTGTATTCAGATTTCTTTCCTAGTTAACAAAGTATTTATGTGGTTTGTCTGATTGTCTGATATTCATATGTAGACAGAAGTGTGATGTCCTATTCTTTGTTTCTTTTATTTGAGAAGATTGTCTCTAATGGTGTTTTTCCTCTAATTGCTAGTTCTGTAGTTTGCCTTTTGTTTCTCCAGTGTTGCAAGCGAACCGTTCTGTAGTGGTCCTTTGGTGTCAATGCCCCTTCCATTGCTGGAGTATTTCTTTCTAATTTCCCCCATTGAAAGAGTTTCCCATTCACCCAAAGGACAGAAGTCACCCCAACTCTTTCAAAGATTGATATGGGCCAGAGAGAAGTTTTTCAATGTATTTGTGGGTGTGTCCAAAATCGTAGGGGCCTCTCTTCAATTGGAATCACGTGCAAGACCCTGGCCACCCTCCATCTCACCCGTTATATATGCTTTTTTCAATAATTATGTAAGTACACCCTTTTAGGAGTGTGTAAACCAACTTTTGTGTATTACAAAGGTGAGTTTACATTTGTAAACAAATTTGTTGTGTCCCTTAGCTAAACGTACAGGCTCCAATAGCTTTGTGAATCCGCATTATGTAGATACTAACACACAGATGGAGGACAAGGACAATCATCCTATATAGTTTTCTATGGTGCGAACAGCTGATAAGCTCTTGCCCTTGCATATCCCCCAGGTTCTAACTTTGGTCTAAAACTGTGATTAGGCACTGTCAAGTGTTCCTAACACTGACTAAAGTGATGGACCAATAAGCTTCAGCACTAATGCACAACAATCACATTTGAAAAGATAGCCGAGAAATTACACCCACTCCATCCGATCTCTCAAAGATGAGATAGACACACCCTGTCGAGTACCAGCTGCAGTGGTGCTTCTACTATAATTGATAACAACTCAAGAATTTTTAACAACCAATTTAATTTCATCAGGCTCTCCAGCATTCACATCTTGATCACTGTTTGGAAGTAAATTGTTGGTCTGGACGAAGGGAGAAGTAACTTGGATGAGAAATGATTTCCTCAGGCTTGGTGAATTCATCAGATACCTTAAAAACAAGCATTGGTACAGTATCGGTTTCGCTTATGTTATGAAAAATAAGCTGTTTTTATGAATCACCGTCCAGGACGAAGGAAAGAGCTCAGTAACAATTATAACAGGAGTGGAGATGATGTGGCACAGAGGCCAGAGCTACTAACTCAAAAGCTGGGGATCCGATTCGATTCTTTGTGGCACAACATCCTGTTCTTCTGGGCAAATCCCTTAATCTCTCCAGCCAGATGATAAACAGCGCTATATAAATCCGCTGCATGATAAAAAAGCAGAAAGAGGCAAAATTTTATGTAAAAATAGTTCCACCAAAACAAATTTTAATAGTATTTCGGCTACCAGGAAAATGATAAGAGAAGCAGAGGAGGAACAAGCAATGCTAAATTCAAGAAAATAAGCTACAGCCAATAGAAATGGAGGAACAGTAAGCAGCAAGCACAAGAACCAACGAAAAGCCAGGAAAGCCAGTGGGATGTAAGCCTCCTTTTAATTTTATATTAAAAACAATAGATTTCACAAGCACAGCAGCGCGAGCGATGTGCAGGCGAAACCTATTGAAAGCTTTATTTCAGGTTCATAGGGGAGCAAAGTTAAAAGTGGGATAATTATTTATAAGAATAGTTATCTCTGATCTTCTTCCAGCGAATCAATGCCTCACTTATAATACGTTTAATGGTTTGCTTTCATTAATGAATGGGAAGTATGGATTCAAATCCATCAGTGGTTAATAAATCTGAAGGGCTCCTTTTCCTTCCTTTCCGCCAAAGAAGCCTTCAAAGACCACACCAACAAAAAGGCCCAAACAGCAAGGTACTGTGTCATATTTTCTGCAGAATATAATATCTTTTACCCTAAATCTTTCACTTATTCATAAAAGCACATGCTTCCTCCCATATTTGAATTTGAATTTGAAATTGAATTTGTATAGCGCGTATATCACCCGTAGGTCTCATAGTGCTTGCGGAAATTCAGTGAAAAGACAGAGGGAAGGGCAGACCTAAAAGAGCCAGGTTTTTAAGTTTCTGCGGAATGTGTTGTGATTAGGATCTGTTCTAATCTGCAGGGGTAGAGTTTCTATGTTTCTGTGGCTATTTTAGAAAAACATCTATCCCCATTTCTGACCGTGCAGACTTTTGGGACAGGAGGTGCTTGTGTGAGGAGCGGAGGGTTCTAGTCGGGCAGTAATCAGAGAGTTTTTTTTCCAAATATTTAGGTCCTTGGCCATTGATAGTTTTGTGGACTAGGCAACATACTGTAAATTTGATGCGTTTTTTTATAGGGAGAAAGAAAACACCCTGCTCACTGGCCCTACCAACGCTACCCTCATCCCACTCACAGGTGCCTAGCACCCAGCTCCCTTGAGATAATAAATCCAACCACAGTCCTACCACCGTTACTCACCTGCAGAAGCTCGCCAACCTAGATCACTTGAAATTAAATTCATGGGCAATAGCGTCCGAGGTGTACGCACATAAACCCACCTACCTAGAATGGCTAGTGACACTGAACTGGCTGCGCTCACCACACTTTTATCACTGGCCATTTCTTCATGCACATACAAAAAGCAAGAAAGGAATAAACCAAAAAAAAAATATTTTCATCCAGTAACCCCATCCACTTGAGAATGAGACAAACCCCTCCTCTTCAGGGAACAGCCAATTTACGAAGGGCTGTTTGCAACCATGATGTGCAAATAGTGCACCAGCTGGTTTGAACTGCCCTTCACTCGGCAATGTGATTAGAATACTTACCAGTCGCATTTAAAAATGTGTATTCATTGAGCATCACAAAAGCTCCTACCTCACATATATTAGCGAGGAGCATGATACCCGAATAGGAAGTCTTAAATTACGACTTGCAGAAATATTAGGGGGAGAATATCACGAAGGTCAGTATTTATAAGTAAAAATAAGCTTCTATAAATAACTTTACTTCTAGGTATCATTAGGATATATATATATATATATATATATATATATATATATATATATATATATATATATATATATATATATATATATATATATATATATATATATATATATATATATATATATATATATATATATATATATATATATATATATCTTAAAGGAACGTATGTGGAATTAAGAATAGTAAGTCTATACTTAGCAATATATACGTATTTTCACAACATTCTGGTTTTCGATATGTAAGCATTGTATACTTATTTTCACAATATTCTGGTTTTCGATATGATTCCATAAATATTTTTTCACAGCAATATTTGTGAACTCGATATTGTGACATACAAGTAATGGAGATAGGATGCATTTTGCGACGCTCTATGAATGCCTGTGACACAGGGATGGCAGCCGGGAGGGGCATCACAACCACAACCTGTTTCTTAAAGCCGCCTGTGTCCTTACATGTACCGGGTCTGCTTTCATAATCATGTCTCTTGGGGCTCTGCCTTGTGGATTGGAATCAAATGGCTTCCCTTTTGTACTGTTTTTTTTTCTTTTTTTTTTAAACGTATGCTGAACCATACAATATAATACAATTAATTGATCATAAATCACGCTTACTCTTTCCTTTTCTGAAAATAGTCATCCTTTCAGACATGTGCAAATATTGTCCACAATTGCCATAGTAGGCAAGGATCCCAAGAAAAAAGGAGTGATCACCGTACATTAAATTCCATACCCAGATCAAGAGGTATGCCTAGCTATCCTATAAAATAGATTATTCTTCTCAGTCAAAACAAAGTGAAAAGGTTGAGTGCTCCAGCAACTACACATTTAATAAAAATGTGGACATGCTGAAAAGACTTGGGATTGGCCCCTTCCAGACGACGTCACTCATGATACCCAATGGGGAAGTTGGGCAATTTTCAAATGGAAGTGAGATGCCCTTTTGATTACTCTTCCCACTTGAGATTAGGAAAGAGCTACCCCTTTAGAAAATCAGAAAAACATTTCCAACTCCTAGAAGGAGTTTGTTTGCATTTCAAAACGGTATTATGCGATTCTAAACCATATGCCTTTGCAACTACTAGGCTTTGTGACTCGAAAATACCTTTGTATATTGAGCCCCTCACCCCTGTTATCTGAATAATTCGCACCCTAGTAATCCACCGCCATGCATGTTAACAGACACCTACATCTGTGTAATCAGCACTCACATCATGTAACCCTCAGATTTACATAAAGCTCTCCGCTATCACCAGGGATTAGAACTGAGCTATTTTAATACCCCTAAATAAAAATAAATAAAATACATGCATTCCCTCATATTGTATTGTTTAGAAGCAACTGCCACAAGTGGACTGGCATTTAGAAAATGTGGGATTCATTCCTCAAAGGCTGAGGAAAAACACATGCCACTTACCTATAAATACAAAAATGTAACATCAACATTTCTGTAGGTGGCTTTATATTTCCCGAGTCCTAGAAAAGCACACACCTGTCTAACTGTGTCCATCTGTGTCACAGAAATGGAATGCAGTTTGTCATATCATATCTCCTCCCTTGCACAAATGCTAAGTCCTTAGCTGTATCAGATAAGACCAGTCTTATCCAAAAAGTCCATATCTATTTGTAGAGAGTACATCACTAGCCTTTGACTCTCCAGCTCTGTTCAGCCAGCTTCCTAGAATCACCTTGGCTAGTTGTTATGCGGCAGACCAAAGAAGTGGCTAGAAGTGCAGTGGCTTGCAGCAGGCATTTGCACTAGATTTTTGTCACTTAACGGCAGTAGTGGCCCGTGGAGGGATTTCCCTGGGGTGGTGAGGCGGAGCAGGGAGGGGTGGATGGGGGGCATTTTGTGATGCAGCACAAGCAACAAATTTCATTTTATGAATTTAAATGTTTACTTACCTCAGTTCATCCATATTCCGATGTTTACTACCCTCACCCCACCCTGCCCATCCCCTGCCCCGCCTCACCGCCCCACGGAACTCCCTCCACGGGTCTCTACTGCTTAACTGTTACAGAAGGGAACGTAAATACTTGTGCAACTGCTTATGTAATTACCAGTTTGCAGTGAAACATTTCATGTATGCACACTGGTAAGGGGGTGCTTCCTCATTTGAATTGAGGGTGGCCCCATGCAAATAAGGAAATGTCTTTGCCATTAAGACTGTGCCATATTACAGATGCAGGTGCAAAGAGGCTCTCGGTAGATGCCTGAGTTGCCCACTATATTTAAAATGATGGATAGTTAGTGTGTCACAGGAAGCAGAACTTTTACAGGAGTGAAAGAGGGACCCACAATCTTCTCTGGAACTCCAGGTAGGTTGTTGGAGTCTGCGAGGACATCTCCATACTCCTTGCAAATGAAAGCTTTTTCAAAGGCAGTAACAGATACAGTGGCAGGTTAAGAATCAATACTCTATTTTCACTTATTCAGTCTCTCTGTAAGAGATTGGAATATTAGTTGAGGGAGTTAGTACCCACCACAAATAATAATCACAATCCTTGTCCAGGAGAACCACAATAATCTCTAGATAAACCTGTGGTTAAGCCTCTGGTAGCTTGGAACAAAGCAGTCAGGCTTATTTTAGAGGCAATGTGTAAAGTGCCAATGCAGTACTCAAACAGTAAAAAAGTGAAACCACAACACAGGAGAAATCCAAAACCAATTTAGAAAGATAGAGCAAATTTTAATACATAAAATGACACCAAAGACAAAATTCAATAAGTTGAACTGGAGTTATGAATTATTAGAAATAGCGTCAAAAAGCATTAAGCACCATTTGTGGTCATCTGATTGCATTTCACTGGGAATTTGAATTGAATTTAAAATATTTCTATAGCGCGACGTTCACCAAACGGTTTCTTGGCGCTTTAGGAACATGCAACTATAACTTTCTAAAATTGTAATTTCTAAAATAGTTATATAAAACCGGCCTTGACCATTAAGCTGGATTTTTAATTGCTATTAAAATGAGTTCTTGAAACTTTTTTTCTAGCTACTCCCAAACTGGATTAAACCCTTATTAAGTGTAATGGTGTAAACCAGTGTTAGCCTATATGAGAGTCAGCCTTGCCACAGTGAAAAATAAGTTTCGAGCTTTTCACTGCCATGGCATGTACAACATTGAGGGGCAGATTTAAAAGCCCCTTGCAACACTTTTGCGCCACCGTTGCGTTACTTATATGACACAGTGGCACGCGCCGCAATCAATGCGGCTAATTTACAATGTGACGCATCTAGGCAGATGAGTCATGTTGCAAAGACCTGCATCCCATTATACCTTGGTCAGGTATAATGTATGCAGGGTGGGCGTTCTCATGCAGGAAAGCCTTGTAAAAGTAACGCAGTGAAATCTATAGGATTTCACTGCACCACTTCTAAGACGCCACTGCATCAAACCTTAACGCCTGCTTGAAGCAGGCGTAAGGGGTGACGCAGTACAATAAGTATAGGCCTCAACATGCATTGCAGGAGTTGCATCATTCTTGCGACACAGCTCAAGGAATGTGTTACTTTTGGGCCAACAGATGCGTCAAAATTTCTGACGCATCTGTCAAACGTTGCGCCATGGTGTGCCGTATTATGAATACCGAAAACAATGAAATGTACCTAAACCTCAAACTTCTTTTATAAGCTTATCTATTTCTGCTTGAGAGACAAAAAAAATAATGTTTTTTCTCACTATTTTATTATACTTATTTATTTTGTTTTTTTGATTCGATTGATTTTATATTTTACACGGAGAGTAAAAACATTTCAAATCATAGATCAAATTTTATCAAAAACATTTCAGACAAACAAATCAATTGTGCTATACACCAAAAAACATCACAAAGTCATATTTTACATCAGTGTACAACACTAAACACAAAGTGAAAAAATTAACATCAGTCATCAACATAAAAACATACAATTTATACAAACATCCCTTTCTTTTAGAAGTGGATTTAAACCACAAATCTTTGACGTTTCCCGAAAAATGTGCTGACGCGTTTCGAGTTCAGATATTTCTTTCACTGGACTCTCATCAGGGCTTTTTAATTTGTATTTGAAAAAGATTTTTATGTGATGTCAAGAATTGTTTTGTATTTCTTTCAATTTCAGTCTGTTGCTCTAGCTCTCATTTTCTATCTGCGTTTATTCAAATAGTCATACCTGAGTGCTGATAGAATGACCCAGGACCCCTCTAGCGGTACAATGTACGTTATTTTCGTTTTCAGATCTTGTAACTTTTCAAAAAGCTGCAGACAAGGATAGTTAATTTTGAGTGTCTGCAGACATTTTAAACAAGATAAGACACGCAACAGTTGATTCCGCACTGTCAGGATGGGGCGGGTCTGATGCGCTGATGATGGGGAATAAAAAAACATGTATCAACCGGGCTTGTTCTTTTACAAAATATTATTTCTCAAGAAATATAGTTTGATAACTAGTTTTAAATGCGTGCATGCTGTTTGCGAGGAATGCAGCTAGAGAAAGCAAATTTAAAATACAAAACACGTGTGCAATGTTATCAAGTGGATTCTTGACGTAAAAACAGTGTTCAGTAAGTGTCAAATACTGACCAAAGACAAATACTGCAGCTTTCACATAGGACATGCAAAAGAATTGTCAATGGCAACGGGCGCCGACTAGCAGGAAATGCAGCAGGAGGTGGTGTGGGACAGCACGCAGCGTCCCAAAAAAAAAAAAAAATAAATACCGCCTTCGGGTAAAGTCCGCGCTATATAAAAATGCATAAATAACTAACTAAATAAATACCGCAAATCACCGCCGCCACTCTGCCGGCCTGCGACCAGGAAGTCAGGCAGGCCGGCACGACAACAGGAAACAGGAAGTAGGAGGGCGGGAGCCTACCCCGCCTCCCACGGAAGAGCCGCGATTGGACGGAGCCGCCGTGTTTGGAGCACCGGAGCAGGCAGGAGCCTACCCTGCGCCCCGGTGCCGAAGGAGGGAAGAAGAGTCCTGCTGCCAGGCCCTGCAGCTGAGGAGAGCCGCCGCACGAAGGAAGCCGGTGAGTGGGTTGCTGAGCGGGGGAGGGGGGGGGCAGGGGAAAAGCATGTGGGCGCGCGAGTGCGGGCGGGCGGGCTTTGTATGTATGTGTGCGTGCGTGTGTGTGACTGTGGGGGAGGGGGGTGTGTGTGTGTGAGCGAGTGTCTGTGTGCCTGTATGTGTGTGCCTGCGTGTGCATGCGCTCGCCTGTGTGTGCGTGCGTGCGTGCATGCAGAGGGGTGGGGGCTGCCTGCCTGCGTCTGTGTGAGCAAGGGCTGTGAGTTACTCTGCGCATGCGCGGGGACTCTGCGCATGCGCGGGTCAGACGCGCGCTCCCGCGGTGAAAACTGCGAGGAAAAACGCTCGTAACAGATTGGTGTCCTCATTCCCAATAACGGGCGACAAAAGGGTCTGAGCAGACACTCTCAATGCTCACGCATTGAGAGTAAGGTCTGCTCGACCTAAAAAGTTTATCTTTATACTGTATCGGTGGATTGTTCTCCTACCTTGATGCTTTTACGGTTGATATTCAACATTCTTCTCACAAGAATGGTGTTCCTACGGGAATGCATATATTTTGTTTTTACAAAGCTGTTCAAAGATATTATTTGATACCACAGTGTCTATTTACTTTTTTTGAAAGGTACCTGTTAAGGAGTCAGTGACCGCCAGCCTTATGCTCTTGTATATTAGGTGTGCTTTTCGAATCGCCAAGGCTGTGGATGAAGAGATTGTGGACTATTAACTGTGGTTGTTGCAACATTTATAACGACTTAATTGTGACATTGTTGCACCTAAACGTACCTCCGTGCTTGCGAGACGCGCGGAGCCTTCATTTAGTGAGCTTGCAGTTCTCCCGTTCGATTTAATCTAAAAATAAAGGGGCGCAAATTAAATCTTTTGAAAAAGTATGCCCGTATCTCTTTTCGCCTTAAATCCTTACCTTGTGCTTTTTGTGACACAGTTATGGCTGCAGCTATCTTTCGCGTTTTGCGGCAGTGGCCATGTTGGATTTTAGGCAGTGTCAGGGGAAAAAGGCCTCTGCTATTGTGTGGACCAATCGTGAGCAAGTATATTCCAATGCCCAATCCAAGTGCATTGTGGTTTATCTAGTCAAAACTTTCAACGAGTCCTTATTTCACTAGGCAATATTTTTTGTTAACTTCAAGACCAGCGGTAGAAGTGGGTGGGGACAGAAGGGCACGGCGTGCCCCTACTTCTAAAAATAATTTCAGTCCGTTCCCCTACTTCTTTCTTTGAAAAAAGCATCCCGGGACGGAGAGAATAATCCTACTAAAAACGTAATTTTTTTTATGCTTCCAGGGGCTGCTCGCATTCTCTGTTGAACTCCAGAGGCTGCAGCAGCCCCTCCCTGAGCTCGCACAGACTGCGGGCAGGCCCATTGTCATTCCGATTGAGGCTGATTATCCCCTTTCGAATGACAATGCGCCCGCCTGCTGCCTGCCTTTAGCATATGCCAGCGAGATCTGCATGAGGTGTCTCTGGTATCTGGGTGCAGGCCATAGCTCGTTGTGCAACAAATATACGAGATGGGTCCGCAAATGTGTAATCAAAACTTTAAAACAATCCCGCTGGGGCGTGAGAGGTGCGCTGTGGGCAGTGTAATCTGCTGTTTGGAAAACACAACCCTGACGTCGACGATGCGGAGGAGGCGAGGAAAAGCATTACATTCGATCAAGATATTTTTATAGACAGTATACTTGTAAAAACACTTGTGGCTGTCAAAGGCGTGCCCGAAGGTGCTTGCTTCTTCTAATGCGTTTTATGGAATATATATTTTGCTTAGTGCTCTAAGCTGTGTTTTTATAAGTGTGTTTTGCTGCTCGGTACGTGATGTATTAAAGGGGAAATCCGGCGAATATTACATTAGTCTCAACACCCAGCAGATGTAATTGAACAAGGGAACATCGTGGGATGCCTATTGTTGGGGATTGTTCGAAATACAGGTCTTGATAAACAGAACGGGGTTTTCCTTTAAACTGCCAGACCCCTTTAACTGGAGGACAACGTGATCTCAAGCCCTCCTCTGTGATCCTGTGGCCTTTAAGGTGTGAGGCTCTGCTCAGGGGAGAAGCCAGAAAATCAAAATGCCCTGAACTTTGAACTACACTTATAATGGCAAGCAGGGACAGGAGACAGGAGAAGTGAAGGGACAGGAGAAGGAGAAGTGACAGGAGAGGAGAAGGAGAAGGGAGGGACAGGAGAAGGAGAAGTGACGGGACAGGAGAAGGAGAAGTGAAGGGACCAGGAGAAGGAGAAGTGACGGGACAGGAGAAGTGACAGGACAGGAGAAGTGACGGGACAGGAGAAGTGACGGGACAGGAGAAGTGACGGGACAGGAGAAGGAGAAGTGACGGAACAGGAGAAGTGACGGGACAGGAGACGTGAAGGGACAGGAGAAGGAGAAGTGATGGGACAGGAGAAGGAGAAGTGACGGGGCAGGAGAAGTGACGGGGCAGGAGAAGTGAAGGCACAGGAGAAGTGAAGGGACAGGAGAAGTGAAGGGACAGGAGAAGGAGAAGTGAAGGGGACAGGAGAAGTGACGGGGACAGGAGAAGTGACGGGGACAGGAGAAGTGACGGGACAGGAGAAGTGAAGGGACAGGAGAAGTGACGGGGGCAGAAGAAGAGACGGGGGCAGGAGAAGTGACGGGGCAGGAGAAGTGACGGGGGCAGGAGAAGTGACGGGGGTAGGAGCAGTGACGGGGCAGGAGAAGGGAGGGGGCAGGACTGTTCCCATTGGGCGCAGAATCTAGACTGATTTGCATATGGCTGGGTCCAAACTGGAATGGCATGGTGAGCAAAGAAACAATGGATTTAGGCCCAGATCTCTGTACTGGGGTGAATGTATGATATTGTTCTGCATTCAGTTGTTCTTTTTGCTATATTATGATTGAGCAGCTAGCTGGCGACATGAATATGAAGGAGCCTTTTTGGGTTTCCGTGAGTCTAGATTCTCCTGAAGAGTCCCTTTCTCTTCTGAGCCCTGCTTAACACAGGAGGAACCCTGTTTTCATGACCTCAATGTTTGAAATAAAAAAATCATGGATTTCTGAACATTGACTAAAAGCATTAAGGTAACATGTTGTTCCTGCTTATATTTCACACGCTTTACATAAACCTGTATTCCCTATGACTGTTTGTTAAACCTCAAACATGTTTATCCATTGTTTTAATTAAATAACGTTATAAGCTGTAACTGGTCAGTGAAATGCTAAACGTACTAAAAATTGGTATGTTTTGCTATTTCTAGCCACGCCCCTGACTCTGCCCACTGATTCAATCTTCGGTTATTCCCGCCCCCTGATTCTCCACCCACAGTTCCCCTACTTTTTTTTCCCCACTTCGACCACTGTTCAAGACAATACATCTAAACTGATGCATCTCGTCTATGTAGCCTCTCGTATATAATATGCTTTGTACTCGGCACATTTTGCAAAAACAATCGCCAGAAGTGCGGCAATATTATGTTAGTTATTCTGATCGCGCAAAGTGGCTCTAGCAACATACTGACAAACATATAATTCGAAAAATCTTTCAAAGATCATCAACTTGTCACAACATGTTTGGAGGTACTTATACATTTTGTACTAAACATAAAATCAATTAATTCAAAACAAAGCCCTTGTCGAAAGGATGCCACAGTTATTGTACACAAGTTGATATGCACATCTCAATTATATACAGACAGATTCATATATTCATTTGGCAGCGATGTAGTTGGTTTTCATACATACATCACTTCAACATAGATATTTGTTTTCGAATAATGTCATATTTAGTTTAACTCGCTCAAGTTATTCAGTCCTGCCATGATACTGTTAAATTTCATTATGATATACGCTTCTTTTACGCAATACAGCACTATCTACATCAATCAGCCTATTTGTTGTATTTACTGTTGACAAAACTATCCACTTAAAGTCATTCGGCCCATGTTCTTTTTGAAGAAAAAGCTCTACCATAGGGGCAGTAGTGACTGACTTTCTTCTTAATCCTAGACCTGTGTTGGATGATTCTGATGTTCTCCTGCTGGTTTGTCTTCCCAATGTAAACCTTTTTACAAGGCCTTAGGACCGCATAGACTACATTTTTAGTCTTGTAATTTGTGAAGTCAGTGTGTTGCCACTTCACTCCATCATGATCAAATTCTGCTCCTTCGATAGTGCTATTGCAAGCCATACAATTCCCACATCTGTGGTGTCCCTGGATAGGTTTTAAATTCCATTTTGAGAGTAGATCACTCTTGGGGTTGGGCAAAGAACTGTCCGCTATTATTATCTGCTGACCTATACTTAGATTTTTTTTCATTGCAAATATAGGTTTAGGAAAAGGACATTCCCGGTTTTCAAGGAGATGCCAATTTTTCAGTATAATTTTTCAGAATTTGTTCGTATCAGGACCAAATGTTGTAACGCATACTAGTTTTTCTAGGTCTTTTTTTGCTTTCACATCTAATAGATTTTGCCCTTTTCGTAGAATTCTTAGGTAATTTTTTAGGGCACCCTCTTTTCAGCATTTCTTTACAGAAGGAAACTGCATGTTTCCCAAAATTTCTCTTCACTGTACAGTTTCTTTTGATTCTTAGTAGTTGGCCATATGGAAGGTTCTCCTTGAGACCTCTCGGGTGAGCACTCGTGAAGTGTAGGATTGTGTTTTTATCTGTTTCTTTTTTATGTAGTGATGTTTTAAGTTGACTTGATTCTATACTAATTTCTACATCTAAGAAAGTCATTGATGTTTTATCAGACTGAATTGAAAAATTTATGTCACTATGCCTACTGTTTAGCCACTGATGGAATGTATTCAATTCGGTCTGGCTCCCCTGCCACAGGAGCCAGACAGCATCAATATAGCGAAACCACTGTGTTTTGTTGTCTTTGAATGGATTATTATTTTCAACAAACCTTTCCTCATATTGGGCCATATACAGAACTGCCATTTCCGTGCATAAGGACATCCCGTGGCAGTACCTTTTACTTGAATAAAGTACTGCTCTTCAAACTTGAAGTAGTTTTTTTAGGGCTACTAAAGTACAGAGTCTTATGGCCAGCAAAATTGGATGCAACAAAAAAAAGGCAAACATCTGGGGTAATTGCATGCAAAATATGTTCATCTCCAATATTTTTTGACTCAGGCACTTTGATAGTTAGCACCTGATCTGGATAAAGCACAGTATTTTTGTAATTAAACACATACCTAGATTGTGTCCCAATTTTAGTATTACAGAGTCTGGTGCACTGTGGTCAATCAATGGTGTGGATTGTGGAGTCCACTAGAACATCTGCCCAAAAGGCCATGGAGGGGGAGCAGCAATGAGTGGGCAAGTCGTACCCGCGGGGGCTCATTAGTTGCTGCATTTGGTATCATAAACACCCAAGTGATGTCAAAGTTCCAGGAAGGTCCTAAAGATATATTCAGATTAACATCAGAGATTACCTGTAAGGCAATGTGGAGCTGCACAAGATGGCGTCCAACAGAGTCAAAGGAACAAGGGGTGCTCTGGAAGGTTCTATTTTAAAACTTACCAGGTGACTGAGGCCAGTAAAATTCTCTGTTTAAAAAGGATTTCACTTAGATCAACAATTACTCTCACAAACTCTTTCTTGTTTCCTTCACAGTGGTCTTTGCAAACTATCAGGGGCGGCCTTAGGCATGTGCAAGCTGTGCACCTGCACAGGGCCGCCAAACCCCAGGGGCCACCATGGCAATATATATCTTTAATATAATAATCCTCTGAGGATGGATACATATTTGCGTGGCGGCCCCTGGCAGGGATTTGGCGGCCTCAGACTCTGTTCAATTTCCAAACACCCTGACACACCCTTCTGCGGGGCCCCGCTCAGACCCTCTCTTCCGGGGCCCCCTACCTACGCTCCCTGCCCAGGGCCGCCATGAGCCTAGAGCCGCCCCTGAAACTATCCTGGTTCCATTGTTTTCAGTGTTATTCAAGGATATTCTTAATCCATAAAGTTTGACATTGTAAATACATTGTGGTTGCTTTATTCCGTTGTTTCTGGTATTTTTTGTTCTCATTAACACGTAGGCGAACTCTCCTATTACACCAGGGCTTTAAGTGGGCCGGGTCGCACCGGTGTTGAACACCGGCAGTTTTTTAAAGGAGGCCTCGAAACGGGTCTCTGTCGGGCTGTGATTTGTGCCCTAGCACAGGCGATCTGGTTTTTTCGAACTGCAGTGACAACAGGCACATCCATTTGCGCCTGCTCACACTCAGTAGTCAAGAAGTTACGGCATCACGTCATGCCAGGTGAGCCTTGTAGGGGAAGGGAAATCCTTTAAAGAGAGTAATTTTCTCTCTGGATTTCCCTTCTCTTTTTCAAACTCAGGAGCAGCTAAATTGTCGGGGTGTCACCAGGGCTTTAAGTGGAAGCTTTTTCAATATTATATACAAGCCATTGTTGCTGCTTATTTATCTTATGCAACTAACAACCATTGACAAAGCCAATAGTTCTGAATTGTTGTAGGCATAATGTTACTTGTTGTATCATATATCTTGATGACATGACAGAAACAGCAAAATACAACTCGGGCAGCACACTATCCTCAGCACATATTTTTTGCTTAAGTGTGTTTAAACCACGCACTTAATTACATTAGCCAGGCCCCTGTGAGAGACCCCCCTGTTTTTTCATGCCACTTAAAGCCCTATATTACACTATCAACATTTACGATCCTTAATCCTGGGAGACAGTGTTTTAGAGGTGTGCTTGTAGCTAATTAGTTGTATAGTGCATAGTAGGTTCGCCATCAGGGATGGTAAGTTCTGAACCCGTAATGTAAGAGACGGGAGATTGTGGCGGACCTCCTTGGTAGCATGTCAACTGAGCGTCGGCTGTTTCTTAAGGACAACATCTAAATTGAGACACACAAAGCCATTTGCACACCTTTGTTGAGAAAAGACACGTGGAGGTGTGAAAGATAGCTTCAGGTTGGATAGAGGTCTGACATAAGGAGAGAGAGCAAATCTACAAAGCTCCAATTATTTTTTTAGCGAGGCCCCCTGCTCCCTTCTCAGGCTTGCAAAACAGCTGAAATATTCTGCTCTCTAGGGAAATGACGATGGAAACACAGCAATGGAAGACCTATGAAACATTTGAAGATAAATATGGGACCTAGACTGCTATCTTACCATTATTGAACTTCTGTTGTTAATTCCAGTACTCAATTTGAGCTGGTGTTTGCAAGTGGGGCCTACCAATACCCTATATTGGGGACTTGCTCCTATTTTTTCTCAAGAGACTTTGACCCAAGGCAAGAGAGAGAAAAACAGTAGAAAGAGAAAGACAGAAAAACATTGACAAAGGGAGAACGCAGGGAAGAAATAGAACCTTCAAGAGTGAGATAAAGAGGCAGGGATTGTCTGGTGATGGATGAAAGAGCTATGAAATGGAATTAAGACTGCTTAGCCTTAACCTTCGATAGCGCCAGCTGAGTGCTTCTGTGAAATCTTTAGACACCGGCACAAATTAATTAAAAAAATAAGCTCTGGTAATTCTCTTTATCTGAATATAGCAAAACACAAACTAAATTAATTCCAAAGCCAAACAGTAAGATTGCTCGGGGATGAAACAGAATGGGCCTTCTGAAGATATTTAGGATATAATAGAAGATGTTCTATATAGCTAGCAGCCAGAATTGAAATCCCCAAGAAACCAATTCAGTATAATTAGATTAACCCGAAGATTAATGTTCACAGTGACAAACACTTTGAGAATCCCACACACTATCACACCTTCATGGGTTGAGTGACCATCAAAAACTACAGATTACTCGTCGGAATAAAGACAGGATCCACAGAATTTTTTATACTGCTGATGTTGATTAGGACTGCGTGAAGTCTGCGGAGTACCATGCAGCAGATCTCATCGAAGAGAACAAAAATCTCTGCAGGCGACAGAGTGTGTTAGGTCATGCTATTTGCGTGGATTTTCCGCACCAGGTTCTTTTCCTGCACTTGAGCATCAGCACGAACGGCACCATGCGCAGGGCAAGAGGGTTCTGCTTCTGTCTGCCGAATGTGTACATTTTCTACTCGAGTAGCAGCTTCCTCAACGCTAACGGATGGTTTCTCAACGTGAGCGGTTGTGACAATCCTTGATCGCCCACTTTGATAAATCTCACTGGGAGGTCGTCTTGTGTTGGATTTTCGACGCTCCCGCTCGCCAACTCAACATTGGCAAGCACGAGCGAGGAAAAACTTTGCTCCGTGAAGTTTTTCTGAACTCTGCGTGCTCCGTGGTGTGCGGAAAACTCAGTAAACTCCACGAACGGAGTAGAGTTCACCAACCTTCATACTGACTGAAAATCATGCTTGGGGAAGAGATGCCAAACCTCACTCACGCTTGCCAACTTACAATTTTCGAGCCGTGCACGAGACAAAAACTTGGCAGAATTTGGTGGGAACTCCGTGTTACAAGCATAATTTGGAGGGGTGGAATATATTGACCACTGCTAATTTTGCATTCACTAGTGCACATTTCACTAGTGTGAAAATTACGAAGTGAAAACAGATCACAACAAGAAAAATTGTGCTGAAATTGTGTGCCATAGCTCCGATTCAACACATTACATACTACCACCAGGCAATATTCAACATGCTTTCAAAGGTCAAATACACAATGAATACTGATGCTCGGTAGATAGGGCTGTGAGAAAACGTCATGGCATAACTTAATTTTCCTATATAGCATAAAACAATGTAACCTAGCATAACAACATAACAAACACAACATAATATGTTGAGTTACAAAGTGTACCTTGTGGCATGTTAAGACTCGCAGGGACCTAAACATTTTCTTCGGAGATGACCGCCGGCACTACTGATTGTAGAATTGCTTAATCCCAAAGGTACTTGTTAGGTCTCGGAGTACGTAGGCTGCGCTTGCGCAGTCTCGCTCTGAGATTTTATGTTTCTAATAGTGGGGCTTGAACCCGCCCCTCTTCTCCATTGGCTGGCTTCCTAAATGGAGGCCAGCCATTGGAGAAGAGGGGTGTCTGTCAATTTAAGCCCCATCTTTTTCAGATTCGGGGGAGGGGGTGTTTTTTATGTTCTTTCTCTCCTCTTCCCATTGGCTGGAATTTTACATTCCAGCCAATGGGAAGAGGAGAGAAAGAAAAACACGCCCCCCAGTCTGAAATCACAGGGATTTTCGTAGAGCAATTTTTGCTTGACCGCCGCCGGAGAAGCAAGGGAGAACGTCTGAGTCCTCCGCCCCAGGTGGTGAGTGCTCGCTTTTCTTGCCTCTGTTCCCGGTTTGTGCCCGTTTTCTTGCCTCTTCTTGCCTCTTTTCCCTCGTTGTGATTGTTTTTCTGCCCCCTCGTTGTGCTTGCGTTTCTGCCCCCTCTTCTTAGTGGAGAAGTGTGGCTCACTGGTTAGAGCGGCAGTCCCTGGTGCAGAGGTCTGGCCTGGGACCAGGGTTCAATTCCTGCCTCGGCTGGTCATGGCGGATCTAGGGCTCATAATTCCTCTGACCTGATTTCACGCCTCAGTGCCTACTCTAAGCATGGGTCCCACGCTGCAACTCTGGGCAATAGCTTTCTTAGTCTCCACAACGGCCCCCTACAGCGCTAGGGATGCCTGGTTGCCCCCTGGGGATGCCCAGGAGTGGACATTTCACTGGGAAAAACCAGGAAGGGTTCCCTAGCGGTATGAGTACAGCGCCAGGACACTCTGGAGTATCAGTGCGCTTTACAAGTATGTCTAAATTTACATTTACATTCCATCGTTGGGCTTGCTTTTCTGCCCCCTCTTCCCTCGTTGTGCTTGCTTGCGTTGTGATCGTTTTTTCTGGCCTCTGTTCCCTGTGTGTGGCTCTGTGTGTGTGTGTGTCTGTGTGTGTGTGTGTGTGTTTCTGTGTGTGTGTGTGTGGCTCTCTGTGTGTGTGGCTCTGTGTGTGTGTGTGGCTCTGTCTGTGGCTCTGTTTGTGTGTGTGTGTGTGTGTGGCTCTCTGTGTGTGTGGCTCTCTGTGTGTGTGGCTCTCTGTGTGTGTGGCTCTGTGTGTGTGTGTGTATGTCTGTGTGTGTGGCTCTCTGTGTGTGTGGCTCTCTGTATGTGTGGCTCTCTGTGTGCTGGGCTCTCTGTGTGTGTGGGGCTCTGTGTGTGTGGGGGGGCTCTGTGTGTGTGTGTGTGTGGGGCTGTGTGTGTGTGTGTGGGGCTCTGTGTGTGTGTGTGGGGGGGGCTCTGTGTGTGTGTGTGTGTGGCTCGGTGTGTGTGTGTGTATGTGTGTGGCTCTCTGTGTGTGTGTGGGGGGCTCTGAGTGTGTGGCTCCCTGTGTCTGTGTGTGTATACCATTTATTTAAAAAAAACGAAAAAAGAAAAAAATGCCAATAGCTCTAACTTTAACAAAGACGAGTCCATTCCATTGTGGATGCTTGTTTTTGATTCCAACTCAAGCCACTTCCACCACCCTACGCTTGTTTTTAGGTCTCGGCTAGCATAGGCTGCGCATGCGCAGTCTCGCTGGCAAGATCTTATGTCTTCTAGTAGGGAGGTAAACGAGCTAGCTCTTCTCCATTGGCTGGCTTTCTAAACAGCGGCCAGCCATTGGAGAAGAGCTGTGTCCGTCACTTTAAGCCCCGTCCGTTTCTGATTGAGGGGCGTGTTTTTTGCTGTCCTTTTCTCCGTGATGTTTTCAGTGGATCACTGACATAATATAGAATGACAAAATATAGACTTACCAAAATATAGTCACCAAAATATAGAATGCCAAAATATCGAATTCCTATCTACAAACAGGTAAGTACAAAAATATCAAATCCAAAATATAGTCTGTAAAAAATATAGACTGTCAAAATATCGAATTTTTTTAAATGTCTTAAAAGTAATTTAAAATTAATGAAATAATAAATATAATTAACTAAAACATACATAAAAACAAATTACCTTAAAATTAAGATATAATTAATTTAAGTTATTAATAAAAAATGTACAATATTTTACAGTAGGATAGCAGGAGGGTAACATTTAATATTACCACTCCAGTGAGTGCAACAGTAGGGAAAGCGTTGGATAGCGTAGGGGTAAAAATACTATTCCCACTCTAGTGAGTGCAATAGTAGGGAAAGCGTTGGATAGCGTAGGGGTACAAAATACTATTCCCACTCCAGAGTGCAACAGTAGGGAAAGCGTTGGATAGCGGGAGGGTGAAAATTACTATTCCCACTACAGTGAGTTTAACAGTAGGGAAAGTAATGATTTGATATATTATTAAAAATAAATTAAATATCAATACCAATAAAACATTAATTGAAATTAATAACCAATTTAATATTATGTCATAATTAATTAGAAATACAACTATATATTAGTTATTAAAAATTAATAACCTATTAATAATTATTTAACAACTAATTAATTTTCAATAACAAAAACTAATTAATAATAAAAAATACTACCAATTAAAAATTAACAGTAAATTAATTATCAATACACAAAAAGTATTTTTAATATGTAATTAATTACAATTACATTACTTCCCACCCTATTCCCCTATAAACCCACATCCCACTACAGAAAATACATTAATACAATTATCATAATTATCAAATATTTAATTAATACAAAATAATTACCAATTAATAAAAGTTAATTGCCAATTAATAGAAATTAATTACCAATTAAAAATTAATTAACAATACATTTAAAATCAATACCAATAAATGAAAAAAAATGTACTTAATTACAATTAAATTACTTCCCACCCTATTCCCTTATAAACCCACAACCCGCTACAGAAAATAAATTTTGAAAAATAACATAATTAACAATTAATTATTTAATACAAATTAATTGGCAATTAATAAAAATTAATTACCAATTAAAAAATAACAATAAATTCAAAATGAATACCAATAAATAAATAAAAATATTTAATTAATTACAATTAAATTACTTCCCACCCTATTCCCCTATAAACCCACAACCCGCTACAGAATTAAATTACGCAAAAATTAAATAACATAAAATTCATTACTTAAAATACATTAAACATACATTACAAAAATTAATATACACTTTTCACACATATACTAACATACAAAACACTTAAAAAAAATTGATACTATTAAAAAATCGATATATTTACTGCCTATATTGTATACTTCGATATTTTGACTTCTATATTTTGAAAATCGATATTACTTACCTTAAATTCGATATTTTTAACCACTATATTGTGTCCATTCGATATTTTGTTCATTCTATATTTTTACTTCGATATTATGTCCATTCTATATTTTGGAATCAATATTATGACTGTTTACCGTTTTCAGTCACTCAACAAAAAACACGCCCCCCAGTCCGAAAAGGACGGGGCTTAGTGACTGACAAATGCGGAACGAGCCGTTCAGGAGGGGAGAGAGGCGGGTGCCCACCCCGCATGTCCGTTTAGTGCTTAATGTGCTTAATTTCGAGGGAGCCTACCCCTCGTTATTTCACCCCGAGAGAAGAGCCGCAGCGAGGCTGCAGCGCTGGGCCGCACGGTTTTTGGTTCGGGACTCCCTCCTCGTCATCCCAGGTCCGCGCTGAGATTGGTTCCAGCCGCCCGGGAGTCCCATCGCGTCATCATCGTCCCCGCCTGCCATTGGTCCGGCCGCGAGGGCTTCCCCCAAGGCTGGAGAATTGCACCGGAGGCCGGGGAGCAGAAGGCAGGAGCCGGCAGCCGAAGAAAGGAGCCTCCGCCTCAAGGGCTTGCACTCTGTCTCTTGATGTCCCCTTGTCGTTTGTGTGTACGACTCAGCAGACACAAACCTCCCCTCGCTGTCCACTCACCGCGTGCCCACTCGTCTGGCTCTGCCTCTTTCTACGCTGTCTCGCCAGACGATGGCTGTCTGGTTTGCACTCACTCATTCGGGTCTGTCTCCTGCTTGCTTTCTCGCTCACTCTTCCCTGTATTGCTGTCTCACACGCTGCCTCTGCGCTGATCTGGCATCTATCTGGGTGCAATCACCAGAGAATGTTGATTTGCCTTAAATGTTTTTGTAGCACTTTCATGAGGTTTATGCTCGCTTCAGGACACCAGGCAGCATCGCGCACTCTCCAACAGTGTCTCGCACTAACACTTCAGTCGCCTATGTGATCTCCGCCTTTCAACATTGCACTCTCAGATTTCAACTTTCACCTCACTCTTGCACAGATTCACTTACAAGTCCAGGCTGTGGCTCGTGGCCACTAAATGTTTTATATTCCATCCCCACCGCTTACCCGGACTCCTCCGGCCACACCTCCATCCCCGAGCGCTGGCAGCCCAAAGCTTGCTCCTTCTCATCTCTTCCCTCAGGACCTGAGATTCCGCGCACCCCGCGGTCACTGGACGGCGGCTGCTGCTCTCTGGAGCATCTCCTCATGCAGCCCCCGAGGCGGACCCAGCTGCCCCTAGCCGCCCGTGCACACGCCTCCCCAGAAGCTGCCCCTTCCCCCAGGAAGGAGCACTAGGTCTGCAGCACGGACACTGGGTCCCAGAGTACAGCTCCTCAGTGCGACCCTGCAGCTCCCCTCAGCGTCGAGCATCAGTGAGGCTCCCCGTGCAGTGTGACAGGTGTGCCTGCAACCATCCAAGGCAGCCCCCTGGCGTGCGTGCTTCCAGCGGTGCCAGTGTGCCCAGGCTTTCACTGGCCGAACCTCCCTCCCCCCCTGCCAGCCCCCACCCCTGCTTACTACTGTGGAGAGAGAGAGAGTGCGTGTGTCGCAGAGTGGTGACAGGATGCACGAGTCGGAGTTAATCACAGTGCGCGGTGGCAGGAGGCTAGATTCCCTCCTCATACATACCCCGCTCTCCCCCACACCACACAGCATGCTGTCGCTGCCCTGGGGTTTATTGAAGCAGGTCAGTGTTTGACCCCCACCCCCAGTGGCGGCCCCGGTTGGCGAGTAAGTTAGGGTGGTGAAACGCTTCCCAGGGTTTGCCTGACTGGCATCATTTATGAAACTGTACACTAAATCGTAGTGTCCAATTCTATTACGCACAAGACACAAACCCACATGTACACACAACTCGTGCTGTACAAGTTATAAACTGAAATACTGTCCATTATTAACATGCAATAATTATGCACAAATAGGAAGAAATGGACACGATCACCCCATTGGGTGAGCAACGTTTTCCATATCTATCCAGGAGTGGAGGAGAAAAAGACAGTACAACTTGACCCCTCTGGGAGCCCTGTTACTGAAAGGGTTAACCTAGTCCGCTACAGCGACCAAGGGTTGAGAAACAAACAAACGTCATGAAGTCACCCACCGACCCAACATCCATTTTGCGTGGCAGCGGGGATGGATCTAATGTTGCCTTCTTCATCTCTGGGCCCCACTGACTACGTGGGGGTCCTGTGTCATTGCTGCTCTGTGCCTGGGCATGGGGGGTGCCCTGCACGCCACAGCTGGCCCACCCGATTGACATTTGAAGCCTTTATCTCCAATGCATTCCCGAGGGACAGCAGGGAAGTCGGCCCCTCTTCTCATGTCAGACGTTAGGCAACTCTTGTGGGTCCAGTCCGGGGAAGGTGGTCTCTATCAGGAGCGGGTTCGATCTCCCAGTCACTTCGGCTCGCCAGGCAGTAGGGTCTTGGCCCCCTCATTGCTGAGTCCTCACGGGATCTCATGGCACTCCACTCAGGGCCGCTCAGCTCAGATGCCGGCCCACTTTCCTCAGGAGGACCCAGCTCACTCTTGCCCGTGCGCTGCCCCTCCCACCTGCGAATTTGCTGGGCTCAGATATATACATCACCGTGGGCTTTTGCGCGGCTCACTATGTTGGCCCCTGGGGTGTTGCCCGGCAGGACTTCCGCATCTAGGTTCCTTCTTCCTTGTTCAATGTAGAGCGGTTCCCCTCAGCTAGATTTTCGTGGCCGCCATTGTGGGAAGCTGAGCCTCGTTACCGCGTTTCCTCATTTTTTCTGTTTCCTCTGCTTTCGATGGGCACAAATAACTGTACAGGGTGTATTGGTGCGGAGGGGGCGCGAGGCACACTGCCAGTGCCTGCCCCCACCGCTTCTGAAGAGGGAGCCGCCAGCGAGGAAGAGAGATCGGCTGTGCAACAGAGAGAGACTCCTCCCCCCCTCCCCGAGCCGGTAAGTGAAGCCGACTGGTATTTTTCGCTTTTCTTGCCTCTGTTCCCTGATTGTGCTTGTTTTGCTGCCTCTGTTCCCTGCTTGTGCTCGATTTTCTCGCCTCTGTTCCTTGCTTGTGATCGCCTCTGTTCTCTGCTTGTGATCGTTTTTTCTTGCCTCTGTTCCCTGCTTGTGATCGTTTTTTCTTGCCTCTGTTCCCTGCTTGTGATTGTTTTTTCTTGCTTGGGGCGTTAGTTCTCTGTGTGTGTGGCTCTCTGTGTGTGTGGCTCTGTGTGTGTGTGTATTGGGCTCTGTGTGTGTGTCTCTGTGTGGCTCCGTCTATTTGTCTGTGTGTGTGTGTGACTGTGTGTGGCTCTCTGTGTGTGTGGCTGTGTGTGTGTGTGTGTGTGTGGCTCTCTTTGTGTGTGTGGCTCTCTGTGTGTGTGTGTGGCTCTCTGTGTCTGTGTGTGGTTCTGTGTGTGTGTGTGTGTGTGTGTGTGGCTCTGTGTGTGTGTGTGTGTGTGTGGCTCTGTGTGTGTGTGGCTGTGTGTGTGTGTGTGGGTGGCTCTGTGTGTGTGTGTGTGTGTGTGTGTGGCTCTGTGTTTGTGGCTCTGTGTGTGGCTCTGTGTGTGTGTGTGAGTGCTAATACAATAGGTCTCGCATTTGAGAGAGATTAAGCTATTGGCATTGTAAATGACAATGCCATTTATTTATATGTTTTAAAAACAAAATAATGTCATGAGCAATGCCAATAGCTCTAACTTTAACAAAGACGAGACCATTGCATTGTAAATGCTTGTTTTATCTGACATTTGCAGATTCTTTTACAGCACTGCTTTCTCCCTTTGTCAGTTGTTACATATTTCTTTTCCTTCCCTTTTCTGCCTTTGTCTATCTTGTTCTCGGTCAAAGTCTGTTCATGAAAAATAAGTCCCAGTCCGAGTTATGGGTGTTGATGCCCAGCACATGTCGCCACAGATACGTGTGCTCTGTAGAAGATGCAAGATTTGTCTGCTGCCAGAATTACAGACAGGCTAATACCACCAAATGGCCAGTATAGCGGAGACAGAGTGAATTCCAAGCGAAGCTGACTTGAAAAATGTCAGATGTGAATCTCATGCAGGGACAATTTAACCATTCAAACTTCTGAGGCCCAGTGTTGCATCACAGCAGCACCCTTTACTCTCCTATTGGGGAGTTGCACTTGCTGCTGAGATTTACGGTGATGGAATCTCCATCTTCACAAACACAGCCTTTCATCTTTCCTAGGTCGTTACATTGTGTACCATTAAATTGTACAATTATATCATTTGTTGTTTACGGCGCTTAGAAACGGGGGACATTCTGTTTATTTTTCAAGCGTTGGTTCTGTGTAAAGGTAATCTCGCGAGATCGTATGTCTCTAATGGCACACCGTACGGGTAGAACCTGAGGGCATTTAGGACTAACAGGAACACATCAAGTGATGCCTGGACTTCAGATCTCAGATGTTACCCCTCCCCCAGTCAGCAGCAGATGAATTGTCACAGAGGGGAGAGCTGAACCAGAGGCCAGGCTTAGCTCTAAGATCCAGGGCACGAGTCGAGCCATCAAAAGATTTAAATTGAGCAACAACAGTCATGAAGAAATAAAATATGAAAAATACTTAAAATGAAAAAAAATATATGTATTCTTCAACATTTCTAGGTCTCTACGTTAATTGCATACAGTTATATCACTGGGTTGAGGGACGTTTATTGGAAAGTATGTTTTTAAACATGAAACAATAAAGAATGCACTATGCTCTGACATCGTTTGCAAGAGTTAATTAAAATGTGTCAGTTTGTCATGTTCTCTATTTACATAGCCTATATTGTTATTAAACATGAAGCAATGCTATTTTATGTGGACTATATATAAGGGATTTCTCTTCATAGAGCACAGATCCTGTACTGAATTGTGCTCTCAAACTGGATTAAGGAAAATGATACACAGTGAAGTAAAAAGGTAGGCCCTAGATCACACAATTTGGCTAAGTGGGGAAGGTGGGATTGAGGTCATGATTCCATGCTGTGTAGTTCAAAGACTATAGGGTTGCATTCTTCTGTCATCCATTTAACACCAAAGATATGTGCTTTATGTTTGGTTATTCAGTTAATGTTATTCAGTTTGGGATAGTATATGGTGTTTCATAAATACACCTATCACAAAAAAATCTAATTGATACTATACTCGTATATATATAAATATTTGCATAGTGATTAGATGTGATTTTCTGTTTTGAATGTTTCCACAGGCCTTGGAGATCAAACACAGTGAAATACCATGCCTGTCTGAAATCGGGCTGCACTTCACACAAGTGTTTTCTTGAAGTGCTGGTACTTAAGGAGTAAACTCTGTGGGGGTACTAAGACCTCTTCATTTTTTACTAATTGTTTAATTGCATTATTGAGGTTTTGAGAATCTCCTAAAAGATGTCTTTTTCTCAAGTCTGCCCAGCTGGCAGTAAGATTAACATAAAATAGCCTCTCCTGCCTTCCCATACTCTTATGGCATGTCAAACAGGATGATTGTCATAGAGCCTTCCTAGAGTTTGATCCTCAGGTTACAGTGCTTTTAAAGGAGTTAGGCCGTGTGCAGCATGGATTCAGACAGACCTCTTCTGTCTGAAACTGTTTATCTTTAGTTTTCACTTCAAAAATTGGCGAGGAGGGGTTGGGGGGATATTGTTACCTGTTCCTGTGTCCTGCCACTCACGATTCCTTCGCCCAAGCGTGTTTAGATAGGGCTGACCTCACGTTGGGCTTGCACGCTGAGCACAATGCAAGGCTCACTGTACAGTGCAGAATTCATTAATAAGGGCAAACTAAGCCGTAGGTAATTGATTAATTCCTGACAAATCTAGGTGACTAAGGGGGAGCCAGTATAGGGTTAACTATTATGCGTGACATAGAACCAACTCTGCACCTCTGTCTTTTAGAGCCACCCAACACACATTCCCAATTCTATGCACCCTAGCCCTCTTCTGTACTGTCTCAGGCGTTTATATACTAATATGTTGTGCCATGAGCAGGCAAAGCGTTGCATCAATTTACTTACTGTGCAGTGTCGCATAAGCGCCCATAAAACTTGGCCTCAATAAGCAGTTCCACATCCATAGAAATGTGAATAAGCAGTTCACTGGTATATTAAACGAACAGTCTTAGAATAGCACAGCCTAAACTATTTTAAGCCACAGCAGTTTTTCCTAGCTGAGTGAGCACCTGAGGAGGGTCAGGTGATAGCAGCTTTCCACGAACCAGTGTGTGAATTCCTGGGGTCTCCTTGCTAGGACAGCTTGCATGGTCTTGATTTGTGTCTTAATAACTAAGGGGCATATTATGAAGGGATTTATCTCTGCTTTGTTGGCTTTAAAAGCCAAGAAAGCAGAGATAAAATTATCTCCCTTTCAGCAACAGGGTGCTAACAAGCAAATTTGCATGTTAGCACCCTTTTTCTCTACGCTTCCCCTTGCATCTCAATGAGATGCCAAGGGGGCGTTCCAGAGAAAACTAATAGGAGAAATGTTGTTAAGCGACAATTCTCCTATTATAAAGGATATAGCTAACCCTGTTAGTGATAAAAAAAGCAGCGCTAACCGCGGTTAGCGCTGCTTTTTTTACACCTGGTATTTTCCTGACTTAGCCATGATATCCCATGGAAGGAGGATATCATGGCTAAGTTTATGAACACCTATCATCAAGCTAACGCCAAACTTCGAGAGATTATCATTGGTTTTCAAGCGATAATCTCTCATTTGGCAGTTAGCGTGAGGATTTTTATCACTTCTGAGATAAACGTTGCTAATAGCAAGTTATATCACCGATAATTTCCGGCGATGCTTAGCTATAAACAAATCATTGCCAAGCCTAGTTAGCGATAAATATCGCTACACGTTGATAATATGCCCCTAAGTATGGCCATTATTGTTCCTTGCTCCTTTGGTTCATTGGCAGCATGTGGGTTTTCATTGAGGACCTTTCCAGAGGGTGGTTGGGTCTTCTGATTTCCCACCAACACGTGCAGGTGTACTGTGGGCCACGATTGATGGTTATTTAGGCATATGTAGCTATTTTATGTCTGTGGGAGAGTGGATGAGCATTTTATTATCAGAAGATCACTTCCAGAGGGAGCTCTGTTTTCTTGAGTCTCCTAGATTTCTTTTTAGGTCTCGCCTGTCGATGCGCATGCGCATCGAGCAAGCGAGACTATGGGGGCTTATCCACTCTTTATCCAACTTGCAAGGAATCGTGGCGATTCCTTGCAGTGCCCGTGACTTTTAAGCTCAATGCGCATGCGCATTGAGCTTAAAAGCACGTGCACATGCCCCCAGCCGCCTTCCTTGCCTACTCTCCCGCCCCCTCACTTCTTGATTGCACGGCCGCTAGGCCGTGCCTTCCCTACTCTCCTCCTCCTACTCTCCTACCCTCGCCGTCTGTTCCCGCACTCCTCCCACACCCCCGCTCCGCCCCCTCCCCTGCCTGCCATGTCGCGTCGCATGGAAAGGGCTTATCTGGTATTGAATGATCGCAACTTAATTATTGAGTATTGGCTAAACAGCGGTATTATCCTTGCAACATAAAATAATTTGTACTCTTCATTAAAAATAAAAGTGTATTTTGTGTAACGCTCTCCCGCCCCCTCACTTCTTGATTGCACGGCCGCTAGGCCGTGCCTCCCCTACTCTCCTCCTCCTACTCTCCTCCCCTCGCCGTACTCTAAATCCAGTGGACGGCGCACACGTGTTGCCGCAGCCTGGAGCTCGAGTTAAGGATACCCGTATTGTACGGCATTCTTTTAGTCTGTATCATTCTTTAATCTGCTCTGCCTGTAAACGGTATATTGACAAACTAATGTAACCAAAAAGCTCGTGCTCAGTTAGTTCGTCGTGTATCAACACGTATAATGGGTGTCGGGAGAACACACCTAATGGGTCTGTCTTGAGAGTCGGCCCAAAAGCGATTCAGTTGTCGTCAGCTTCAAATGTTTTCCTCTGGATTCAATCAGTGTTTTAGATTTTTGGACCTGTATAAGTTTCATTATGTTTTTAACAGTTACATTTTACTTCACCGGAGTCTCGAGTTTATATTAAATTAAACCTCGGGGCCCTGTCCACTTATATTCCGTCCATACAGGGCTTGGTGAGCAGTGTCTTAAGCTGTGCGCAGGTGCAAAAGAGTAAAGTATATTTGCGCGCTTGTCTGAAAGAGTAGTTCATCACAGTGTAGCCTCCTCCCTCGAATCACGCTGTGCGCATGCGATCAGTATTTCATGTTGCGCATGCCTATGGGATACACGCATGGTACCTTGATGAAGCTTTTTTTCAGGGAATTGTACTCAGCGGTTTGCCCAGGGTCAGGAGAAGCAGCAGCTGTTGGGACCCTGCTGCTTTCACACCCTCTCCCCGCTCCGCCCCCTCCCCTGCCCGCCGTGTCGCATTTCTCCTCCCCCCTCCCCTTCTCTGCCTGTTTCAGCCTTCTTTCCTTTCCGTCCATTTCGCTTCCTCGCTCTTTATTTTCCCTCTGCTCTTTCCTTTATTCTGCATTTCTCCTCCCCCCTCCCCTTCTCTGCCTGTTTCAGCCTTCTTTCCTTTCCGTCCATTTCTCTTCCTCGCTCTTTATTTTCCCTCTGCTCTTTCCTTTATTCTTTTTCTCTTTCCTTTCAGATTCCGTTTCTTTCCTTCCCCAGTTTGTTTCTTTTTTCCTGTTCCATTTTAAACCTATTTAACAATTCTTCCCTTACTCATCGTTTGTTCGATCCGTGTGACTTTGCCGACTTACACCTCCCCTCCCTACTTTCTGCCCTGGCCCCTCCCCCTCTCCTTGAGGTGAGCTCGGCATCACCCTCGCTCATAGCCTCGAATCCATCACCCTGCTTCCAGTATGCACACCCCGAGCACGTCCTCGAAACACATTTCCATTCTGTCCATTCCTATGCATCATTCATTTATCACGCAGACACCTCTCAGATCCGTTTCAAAGCCAAACTGCAACTTTCTTGCCCTCTCACTCCTCCTCACTCACCCTCAACCCCTCACCCTCACCCTCACTCACCCTCAACCCCTCACCCTAACTCACCCTCAACCCCTCACCCTAACTCACCCTCACCCTCACTCACCCTCAACCCCTCACTCACCCTCACTCACCCTCAACCCCTCAACCCCTCACCCTCAACACCAACCCCTCACCCTCACTCACCCTCACCCTCACTCACCCTCACCCTCACTCACCCTCACTCTCACTCACCCTCAACCCCTCACCCTCACTCACCCTCAACCCCTCACTCACCCTCACTCACCCTCACTCACCCTCACTCACCCTCAACCCCTCACCCTCACACAGTGCAATAGGTCTCGGAGCATTTGAGTTAGAGCTTTTAGAAATGTTTATGGCTTTTTTTTTGTAATTCTTTAGCATTGGCTACAGGAAACAAAAATGCTAAAGATTTACAAAAAACCCCATAAACAATTCTAAAAGCACTAACTCTAATGCTGCGAGACCTATTGCATTTCCAATGCTTGTTTGTTCTAGGTATCAACAAGGGGCGGTGACTTTAGTCCAGTCTGTCTAGATTTACAGAAAGCTTTAATGTAAAAACAAGTGCTGGCCTTAGACTTCAGAGCGTTGAATACTTACCTCGTTGGGTCACGAGGGAATGTATCTGGTCTTGCCTATCAAAGATGTCCTCCCTTTGAGCTCCTCAGATACCCACCAAACTTGAGTACTGCTGGAAGACAATGAGGGTTTTGTCTGATGCAACCTTACCACGAACGCTGTGGTCGGGTCTTATAACATCTTACTTCATTTCCTTCCATGGAATCCATATTTCTTCATATCCCTATAATGGTGTTTCATAAAATATCTGTCTGATTAAAGTATTTTATTCTCATATGGAAAAAAAAAACATTTGGTGCTGTGTTGTAGGTGAAGCGTGGTCTCATATTGTGTGAGACTGTGTAGCCATGGGTGGTGCATTTCCCCATGGCTACACCATCAAACTTCCAAACCCAAACCAGATACAATTATTTGGAATCTCAAGACTTTGCAACTTCTGTAGCTGTGACAATGGATGTAAATTACATCTACCTCATCACCCAGCAACTCTGCACCCTCCCTCATAGGCCAGAGGCATGTTCATTCCTTGGGATATGTGCAATTTGTCCGATGGTTTTGTGAGGGGGGATGTATTCATGCGCAAACTGGCAGAGCCCTGGCCGAGCACACAAGCTGGAGACTGGGCTGCGACCACCATGCTCAGTCCCCATGGTTCTTGCAGCAATCACCAGCCCAGCTGCGTTTACAACCTGCTGTATGAGGACGACTTGAAATTGAAGACCAGATTGTTTCACTGCCTTTCTCAAACTGGAACATTTACCCAAATGGATATTTTTTGTATGGAAGAAAGGGCTTGTTTCAGGAAACGTACCTATTATATGAAGATTAAAAAAGGGATCGAATTACAAATTCCTCAAACCTTCTGATTGGGTTGTGTAAACATTTGCAGCATAATCAAAGGCTCAGGAAGGTAGGAGACGAGCGGGTGTGTGTGTTTGTGTGTGTGTGTGTGTGTGTGTGTGTGGAGGGGGGTGGGGTAACTTCCCATAAACCAATGCCGAAGCACAGAACGATAGGTTACTGTCAGTGCTCTAAATGGACAGGTGATGTCCAGTACTAAGTTCCAGCACTTATTTAATTGTGCAGGGAAAGTACATGCACTACTCAGCACTGCTGCAATACATTTAATGGGGAGTACAACACTTTTCAGCACTGCAGCAAAAAAATTCATGTGAGAGTACCGGCACTTCTCGGCACTGCTGCAATACATTTAATGTTAGAGTACTGGCACTTCTCGGCACAATTAATGGGAGAGTACCGGCACTTCTTGGCATTGCTGCAATACATTTAATGTGAGAGTACTGGCACTTCTCGGCACATTAAATGGGAAAGTACCGGCACTTCTCGGCACTGCTGCAATACATTTAATGGGAGAGTACAAAAATTCAACATCCGGCACCTCTCAGGAGCAACGTCTAAATAGGGAGTACCTGCACTTCTATATTTCTATTTACTTCACTTGTTACTATAGTAATATTATAATAAGGGCATACTTGGCTGTGCACTTAGCCTGCCTCCATAAAGTAGCCTGAACACCGAACTGTGTACGTAAAACTTTTTCCATGCAACACTTCATTCTTGTGCTCAACCTGTTTTTTCTGACGCCCTCTCAAGTTTGCAAATAGAAACTGAGCTCCGGAGAAGTAGACACTTGGCCAGACACAGACAGTTTTTTTTATTAAGGGCAAAATGCAGGCCAGACCTAGTAATCTATTCTGACACCATTGTCGGCAGGCTTCAATACACTATACATAACACGGAATTCAATAAATACGGGGATATAGCCTTGTCGAAGGACGTGCGTCATATCCGGTCTCTACAAACTAATACATGGGCATCTGTGTTGTGAAGCGTTCGTATTCTTCTGTCAGCCCACTGCATAGTGCGACAGGATATGAACGGGGATGTTGATTCCGCGCGAGCGCAGGGCTTTCACGCTCGCAGGCCGAGGTACAACATTAGCAGAAGGGGCTAAAGGAAATATGCGCAGCTGCGTCAGGGCAGAGGGGGCATTCCAGGGTTTATCGAGAGGCTGCTTTTAGGATCGCAAGGCCTCCATCGAGGGGGCCAGGCGTGACTTACTGACAGCTTCGAAATCTGAGACCAGGAGTGAAACCTGCCGAGAGCAGTGCGAGAAAAGGGGTAGGTGGCACGACGGCGCGTGACTCCTACCCCACCTCACCCCATCATCCGGCACGGATTCCAGTTGCCGCACTAAGAAGTAATGCAGCTCATTTTTTTGCTCAACTTGTTGCTCAGTGCACGCGCTTGTAAAATAGACCGCAGGAGATAGTTCAGTGGGTTGGGCATCTGCTGCAGAGGTCTTTGTGTATCCTGAGCATGGATGGTTGAGTTCATGCTGCCATTTATCCTTCTGAGACTCATAGGAGGGCTACTGTGCAGAAGTTCACTCTTGCTCCCATAGATACAGTTGTGGCTGTTGCCAGGGAGACTGAGAGCCTGTGCCTGCTGCACCAACCTGGCAACTCAGCTCGGGTTGGCGATAGCTTCGATGTGCATGTCGGTTTGGCTGGCCTAAGACAGGTGGCCAAAAGGTCATGTTCTTTATCAAAGAAAAGAGAGGGACCCTTGGAAACCCAAAGGACTAGGGTTAATGTAAGAACTATGGGCTAGATGTAGGTAAAATAGATTTACCGATTTTTAATAACCGAATTTTACCGATTCAGTAATTAAAAATCGGTAAATCTAAGCTGTGGACATGTAGGTATTCCAGATGTGCTGGAATACCGAATCGGAAGTATTCGGTATTTACCGATTCGGTAAATACCGAATCGGTAATGCCCATTCATTCCTATGGGCTTTGAAGCCCATAGGAATGAATGGGCATTACCGATTCGGTATTTACCGAATCGGTAAATACCGGTTTCCACAAGGGTGCAGGGGGTGTCACTTTGACACCCTTTGGCACCCCCAAAACAGGCTTGGGTGCCATGTGGCAGGTATACATGCCCTAAGGGCAGGTCTGCCTGTCACATGGCATAGGTGTGCATGCACACATGTGCATGCACACCGGAATCGGTATTTTACCATCAAATTGGATTTGATGGTAAAATACCGATTCTGTAAGGCCTCTGGGACTCAGAAGAGTCCCACCTACATCTGGGAGCCTCAGATTCAGTAAATTTACCGATTTTTTATTTTACCGATTCGGTAAAATTACCGATTCGGTAATTTTACCGAATCGGTAAAAAAATGCCCCCTACATACCTGTCACCCATTTACCGATCGGTAACGGCCAAAATCGTCCGTTACCGATCGGTAAATGGCCTAAAACGGCCACCTACATCTGGCCCTATATCAAGAATGTCCTCTGAGTACAATACAATTCCTTAATATCCATTCATCTAATTATTTGACACAGTTATTAATCACCTCCACCCACTGGCACTCGAGGGACTCCCAAATATTGGCACAAGATATCAAGAAATTTTTTAAAAACAATATAAAATTTATTGTGACAAACAAAATTTGATAAAAGTTTTCTATGAGTAACAAAACGTCATAGGTAATTTAAAAACACATCATTCTGGCGTATTAAAAACACATCATAGTCTTAGGCAATGACACAAATACACATGAAAACAAAAACACAATATCTACGAGAGTTTATGCAGACAATACTCTTTGTCATTAGATGCCACAATTAGATGCTGCTATACCACTTTATGATCTATACACCCTACTAGTTACCACATATTTGTGACCATCTGAGGTGATAGTACAGCAATTGAATTTGTGGCCCAGTTAGTTGCGTCAACGCGTTTCGAAGGATTTATTCTTATAATACCTTCTTTATCAAGACTGTGATTTTTACTCTTGTCTTTGCAAAATCTAAAAATGCAAATAAATGCAATTACATTACAATTCACATATATTTTACTTATAAATATGCTTTTGTTCACTCCCTCTCTGTAAATTTAAACCTGACAGTTTCTAAAAATACATACACTTATATACAAATGAAATCTTTCTATACCGATATAATGTGCCGATATCTCTCTTTCTGATCCCTCTTCTCACTCATACCCATTTGTCATCACATTCTTTGAATTATTGTACTAAATCGTATTTCATATAAACAAATTAGTCCCATTCTAGTATATGAATCATAGGTTTTTCATCCTGGGGCCTCATTATAGAATTTGTCGGAGTGGTACGCACGGGGCTGGACCCCATGTAGTACTGATTAAGAGCTTGTAGGGGACAGCTCGAAGCATGGTGACACAGACGCAATATTAGGGGAACCAAACTCATTAAGGTCAGGTTTCTCCCTGGTATTAACCCCTGATTTTAACCATACCAGCTAGGGGCAGGAATAAAATAGTAGCTCACTAGTTAGGCATTTTTAAGACTTATCTTCCTTCCACTTCACATCACTGCACCTCACATAGTCATAGCTAAGTGCTCCTATGTACTTTGCAAGTTGCAGCATGCCTCAATCCGTAGAGGATTGAGAGGAAGCCCAATGATGAAGCATGCCACCTAAGGGAAACCCTGGTGGGTGAGGGGTCTCTAGAAAAAGAGTCTTTTTTTCTAGTAACGTGATTATGACAAACATTTGTTGAATTCTAGTACCCCCAAGGTGAGTTTTTTTTTTCAATATACTCGAATTTTGTGAAACTATATACAGTAAGGAAGGTAAACCTAGTCTTAACCTCTACCTCCCCCTGATTTTTTGGTTTTTCTGAATGAAGGTGCCTTTTGTGTCACGGATGGGTGTAGATACTCAATAAGTCATTGTGTTTGTATTTATGGTATTTCTAGAGTGAATTAGACCAGGAGGCGTCAAAGCTCTCTACAAGAGAAAGGAAAGAGTAAAAGGTGGAAGCCTGAGGCAGACAAAACCTCCTAAAGAATATCCCCTCACCAACCTAATTCGTATCCGCTCTACCTGATTTTCTTGCATCTTAGAACTGCTACCTTATAACGTCCCACAGATCTCAAAGATCTCTTTGGAAGAAACAAAATCATGTTTGTCCTAAGATAGCTTGAGCCTCTTGAGTGAAGGGCTTTATGCAACAAACATAGTACTTTAAAAGACACCGTTTCTTTATTGGCAGCCAATGAAAAGATCTCAGACCTTCCCTGACCGAGGCATGTTTGTGTATTTCCAAAACCAAGTTTGCAGACGTATTCTGGATGACTTGGTGCTTGTTTGGCAAAAGTTGATTGATGTTTAGGTACAGGGCTTTGCAGTAGTCTGGTTGTGAGGTGATAAGAGCAATGACCACTGATGCCCTGAGTTCCTCTGAAGTAACGGCAGAACCTTCGTCAAGTTCCTGCTCATCAAGGAACATGAACTCACTGTTCTGTTAACCTGGGGGTCGAGGTGTTGTCTAATAACTCACCCAGGTTTTTGGCTGTTGCCATAGGGATTGGGGGCGATACCATAAGTAGCAATCCACCAGCGTGGAGTCCAAATTGAACTGTCTGCTCCAAACACCACAATCTCAGTTTTTTCTCCATTCATTTTGAGTCAAGTATCCCCCATTCATCTGCGAGTCTCCTGCACACACGCCCTAAACCTGTTCACTACGTTATCCCAGCCGTCTGAGATGGAAACGAGGATCTGGTTGCCGTCCGCATATGACAAAACCTGGAAACTGAAAGATAATACCAGTTTCGCCAATTGGTCAACATACAAGTTAAATAGGGTGGGACTTAGAGACGACCCTTGAGAAACTCCACAGGGACTCTGAAAGGGAGCTGATATAAAGTCACCACAGTTTTGTCCCAACTGTCAAAGATGATGAGTAACGGTAAAAATGGTGGGTACCTAACGTGCCAATCAGTCTCACTGCCTGATGCAAGAATAATTTTCCTCACAATAAACAAATATTTGTCTTGTACTCCACAACTAACTGTGCACGTTCTATTACAGAGGGGGGACCTCAACAGCTATAGGGTTATATCTTTCAGTCAAGCCTTCGCAGCCTTTGCACCAAAAAAGATGGAGATATGGGGTCAAAGGATCCTGACAGGTCTAGCAAAACCAGGACTGCCACACATCCCTGATCAACTTGCCTATGGAAACAACTTGTAGTGTCAATAAGCGCTGATTTAGTGCCATGATTCTTCCTGAACCCATTCTGCAAAGGGTGCAGGAGTTCAGGCCCAAGAAGGTATTTGGCATGTTCCTGTTTTATATGCTTTTCCAAGATCTTCGCCGGAGAAGGCAATAAACATATCAAACACAGATTTTCAAGTCTGTGGAGTCACCATCAGGCTTCTTCTTAAGAGGGATGACAACTTTCCCCTTCCATACCTGTGGATATGTTCTGGTCTCCAGGACCTCTGAATAGATCTTCGCCATAGCCTCAGCCATCATAACCGTAACCAGTTCCAGGACCCTAGGCGGACATGGATTGTCCGGAGAACCTGAGGTAGTGCCAGCTAAAAAGGACTTGATGTTAGATGCAGGCAACGGGGACAATTTGGCTAAAGAACTGGGGGTGGGATAATCTGTGGGTGCCTCTCCACATCATGGAGAGATTGACTTCCAGAGCCACTAGGCTCCTCGCAGGGGGGGTGGGGGGGGGGGGGGTGGAAAATCTGTATGGATCTTAAAGATTTGCTCTTTGAAAAACTCAGCTTCCTTATTACAAAAAAGTTTGGGAGTTCTCCACCTCCTGCACCATCGGCGGTGACATAAGAGTGCTTACTGTATTAAAGAGTTGTTTTGGGTCATTAATGGCTGACATTTTCCTTTGAGGAAAAATAAGCAGATTTTTTTTCTTTAATCATCCTTTTATATTTGAGAGTGAGCTCCCTAAGTTTGGTTTTCTCCTTCGGCACTAAAGCCAGTTTCCATTTCTGCTCCTGCCTCCTACTCTGTATTTGGAGCTACTTGAGTTCTTCAAAAACCCAAGGTGCAGAGGGTTTCTTCCTACCCTTCATGGCTAACTCGGGGGTCCAACCTCTTCTATAGCCAATCTTACCCAGTCCTTAACATTTTCAGCAGAAGAACCCAAACCAAAAGGTCCTTCCCCTTAAATTTCTCCAGTGCATGGGAAAATTCTCCTACAGCTATTTTCCCCCAGTTTCTAGTATTCTTTGTGTTACTGTGTGTGTCCTTTTTTGCCCAGGTCTCCATGCCAAAAAGGCAGTCCAACCGGGTTGTCTCAATCGACTCACTAGTTTCCAAGTTGTGTTTAATCATCATTCATCAAAGCACAGTGGAGAATTTTCCTGGTCGCCTAGACCCCCTCAGTATGTACTTCCCAGACATTCACCCGGGGAGCCATATCAGGTGACTTCCTATTCACCCCCTTAGGGCTTCCAAATTTCCAGTTATAGCAGGCACAGCTACACCTTCCACCCATCCATAATCTAGAACTATCACTTCCCAATATCATAGGCTCTAGATTCTTAGGAGCCAGTCTAGAATAAGTCAGGCGGTGCTTTAGGACAGACCAACAAGCCCTGCTAATGAAGCACACTCATTGTCAGGTGGATGCACATATATGATCTGAAAATGCCATCATTCGTAGGGCAAAAAAGTCAATGACTGATGTAGACTGAACCATTACCCCATGCAGTTCGCTGTCATGGATGGAAGCAGAGTGTAAGTGGCAGACAGACCAATGGCAGAACAGAGTGGACCCAAAGGACCTCTATGTATCTATGTGGCTATATATTTATATAGAGAGATGTATGCATTAATACATTCTTTTTGTATTATTAATGTCCTGCCAGACATCTAAAAAGAGATTCCAGCAAGAAATATTAAGTTCAGTTCTTCTCCCCCTAAGGTTTGTCAGAGGCAGTGCCAACACCAAAATCATTCTCATCAAAGTTAATTTGGAATTTAGGCATAGTAAAAACAATCCACACATATATTCCTATTGAATTTAATGTATGCATTTCTCAATCAATATGTCAAGCCTAATATGTTTATCAAAAATATTCTAACAAGGATTCTGACAGTACAAATCTCCTATACCCATTGTTTATCAGAAGGGGTAAACAGCACCAAAATCTTTGTCTACTATAGTAATCGGTGTGATTTCACGTAACTAAATACCTATTAGTGGGCTTTAGTACAGAGTAATATAAATCTGCACTTAAATACCTATTGACTTTAACATACATTTTTCACAATCACTATGTCAAGTCTATTGCCTCTGTCATAGCTTTTCATTAAGAAACAGTTAAGCTTATAACATTTACAATTAGAGCTCCGATCTGCATTCGACCTCGTACAAAGAGACAAGCTAATTACGCTAGGGTCCGCTACTGAAAAATGGGGGAACTTTCTGCTCCCTTTAGAGTCGAAAAGGGGGTCAGGCAGGGGTGCGTCTTGGCCCCCACACTCTTCTCCCTATTTTTTCAACGGCCTGGTTGATCACCTTCAAGGATCGAAGGATCGAGATTGTCCTCGCCTGGCGGATGTATGACGTTACCACGCATACCATTACCACGCATACCATTACAACGCGGTATTTACAACGCATACCGTTACAACGCATAGCGCTTTGAGGTGCTGGATAGTGGTAAGTATAATTTTATATTCCAACTTCAGTCCCCGTGGATACTAGGGAAGGTGTTGGATATAAAATTAAACTTATTCCCTATCCTAGAGCGCCCCCCAGCGCAATGCGTTGTAATGGTATGCGTGGTAATGCCTGCGTTGTAAGTGTAGTGCGTGGTAAAAAATGCGTGGTAAACGTTGTATACCTCGCCGGGCAGATCGTCTCGTACCACCTCTAATGTTCGCTGACGATAACTTACTTCTTTCCAAATCATCTATGGGTATTCAGCGAACATTGGAAGCATTTTGTAACTTCTGCTCATTAAGGAACCTGGAGATTAATCTCTCCAAAACCAAATACATGGTTTACCACGCTAGAACTGTAAACTGTCCCCACCCTCATATGAACGGTCTGGCCCTGGAAAGAACCTCCACATTTGATTACCTGGGGATTACCCTGAACGATCGTATGGACTGGCGGTCCCACGTGACCAAAGCAAACTTAAAACTTGCTCAACTTTCAGGGGGTATCTTGAAGGTACACAATGACTGCCCTCAAAAAATCCCAGGCCCCCGCTGGAAATATACAAGGCCCAAGCAAGGGGAGGAGCGCTGTACGGAGTTGAACTCTGGGGACATGCCAACGCTACTTCCTTGGATGCGAACAAGAATGGTTTTTTGAGACGTCTATTAAGTCTTCCCCAGAGCACCCCTCTGCTCCCATTAAGTCTAGATGTTGTTTTGACCTTAATTAGGGATATAATTTCTAATCGCCCCTTATTTTATTGGAGACGTCTCTGGAGCACCCCCGAGATTATCCATTACAGGGAGGAATTGAAGGACTTCCTACTCTCCCAGGGTGCAGGGAAGATCCCCTGGTTCATGCACATTAAACAACTATGGCCCACATGCATCATTGTGTCATTTTGCATTTCTTAATTTGCGAAAAATAAGGAATCGCAAATTAAGAAGTGCAAAATGCTATGCATCATTTTTTTCGGTATTTCTTTGTGATTCGGTAAAAATCGCAATTTTTACCGAATCCCAAAGAAATACCGAATTCTTAAGTTAATTTTCGCAATTCCCATTGATTCCTATGGGCCAAAAGGCCCATAGGAGTCAATGCAAAATGCGAGTGGCACGTAGAAAATTTCATGGGTGCAGGGGGAGGTCCAAAGGACCCCCCCATGCACCCCTGAAATGTATTTTTTGCATCATGTTTCACACACACATGTCCTAAGGACATGTGTGTGTGAAACATGAATGTTGAAAAAAAACATTCAAAGCATTTTAAACACTTTTTCCAAATTAAATTTGGAACCCTAATTGCGAATTTCCACTTGTCAAAGTAATGATGCATTGCTTTTAAGAAGTCGCATATCTGCGACTTCTTAAAAGCACCCGCAATTTTAGAACTCGCAACAATGTTGCGAATTCTAAAATTGCTTCATGCATCCCAAAAAGCACTTTTGCATTCGCAAACGGCCGATTTTAAGGAATCGCACCGTTTGCGAATGAAAAAGTGCTTGATGCATGTGGGCCTATGTCACTCACTGGGAAGGGCTGACCTATGGCTTACTCCAGAACAGCATGTCCCTGTATCTCAAAAAAATCTCTTACACTAGCAGTCAAGGAACAGCATCTGGCCAATATGTTACAGAACAGTGCCATAGGAGTGTTAAGCTCAAGATTTTTGGAGGTTAAGTGCACATATCGTTTTGAACAATTCTTGGACAGTATTCAAACCCCCTTGCAAAAAACGTTACATGTAATTTAGACACGGAACACATCCAGTAAGGGACTTTACGAACAAGTGGGCAGGTGCAAACTCTCCACCCAAGGGCTGCCCTGGTTGTAATGCCAGTGTAGAATCTGATCTACATGTTATACTCTTCTGTCCTTCTTATGCCAATGCAAGAGCCAAATGGATCTCTGTAAAAATCTAGGCATTAGGAATTATCAGGAAGTGTATCGTATTCTAAAATACGATTCCTCCCCCTTACTGGTATTTGTGACATCCAGATTTCTATTCTCCATGTGGTGCCATAGAAGGGCCAAGCTTAAGGCGCTTGATACTGCGCATAGCGCCTAGGTGGTTCCAATTTCATACAAATAAAGGAAGGGGTCGGGAAGTGACTAGACCCACAAGCTCAGCTTTCTTGCCTAGTATTTAACACTCTTATTTAAGTAATGAAATTGCTTGTGATTAATTACTATCAATATTTTAAAACCAATTTTAAAGGATTTTACTTGATATTACTTAGTTTTAACCACAAAGTTTTATGTCAAAGATGTTTGTGTTTAGTTTTGTACGTCAGACTAGTCTAGAGATGCTTTATCTTTGTACTGCTTTTAAGGCCTATGGCCGAAATAAAGTTTGATGAATGACTGACTGACATTTACAATTGGCTTATTACCATAATGAACACAGACCTACTGTGTTAGTTCATACGCCTTCCCACAGGGAAACCATCAGGTGTATCATCATTTTTATGTGCAAAGTGCAGGTGTGAAAACAATGCAAAGTCCCTACTAATAGAACCTACTAAGGATGACCATAATGTAAATTGTCTATCCTCATGGTTTGTTCACGTGGGTCACCAGTACTAAACTGTTTGCCTGCTACACTAATGTGTGAGATTTAATGTAACAAAATGCCTGCCTTCAGACGTTTTATACAGTGTAATAACAACCCACCCTTAAAAGCTGTTTACCTTTAAGATGTGTTTTTCACAATAAGTAAGTAGGGCCTACATGCTTTGTCATAACTTTTCATTCTAAAATGATCCCACCTAAGGAATCTGAGATAACTTTTTCCAGTGAACTTTTCCCAGTGAACTGATAAGATCTCTACCCTTTACCAGTGGCATGCCATTATATACAAGCCAGGCCTATGGAAGTAGACAGGATCTGGCAAACTTGAGTAATACATTTATAAAATTACAAATATGTACGAAACTACAGTTTACAAAACAATCTATGACCCCAAGACCTAACAAGAAGCATCACAGTGAAATGCCTGTCTTCTTTGTCAAAGTAGGTAACTAACACCAGCCCAAGTCCCTCATTCAGCAGGACTTTGACAGCTCTTGTTTATTAATCACGCAGTGACAGTTGCACTGTCAAACCAGACCTAAAAATCCATTTAGGTTATTGACTGCCCTCCTCCCATATGTGTTGCTGTCAGAGAAAAACACTATAAATTATCTAGTAATCTAAGACAATATAATAGCATTAAAATGTATGTCCTTGAAAGTTTAAGCTTAGGCAGTTGGATAAGTAAATACAACGATCACAGCTGCATGGAGGGCAATCACTTTTTGGTTGAAGCCCACAACAGCTGCTCAATAGGAATATACTCCTGGCTCCCAACTTGTGGACGGAGCCAAAGCCCCTCTCCTAGTGATGCTCACATAATTGTTTGGTGACAGCTGCGCTGTCAAGCCACACCATAAAATGCTCAGGCAATTGAATAAATAAGCAAAATGATGACATTTAGGTTATTGACTGCCCTCCTCCCATATGTGTTGCTGCTAGAGAAAAACACAGTAAATTATCTAGTAATCTAAGACAATATAATAGCATTAAAATGTATGCCCTTGAAAGTTGAAGCTCAGGCAGTTGGAAAAGTAAATAAAACGATCACAGCTGCCTGGAGGGCAGGCACTTTTTTGGTTGAAGCACACAACTTCTGTTCAACCAAAACATGTACTCCTGGCTCTCAACATGTGGACGGAGCCAAAGCCTATTTCCTGGGGATTTTCGCATAACTGTGTGGTTGCAGCTGCACTGTCAATGTACAACAAAACGTGAACGGCCATGAGCTAGTCAATGGACAGACTTTTCTAAGATTGACTTGCACATTTTTTGTGTGCAGAATATTGCATTAGATGTGGAAAAAAGAAAGTGATAGAATGCGACCATATTAAAATATACAATTTCAAACTATGATGGGGGAGGGGGGCACATTCCCACAAACAATTGTATAATTGAGTAGAGGAATGAGTAGCGTGACCAGATTTTTTAATGATAAACCAGGAAGTTCCATAAACATAGACATAGTACTACTATTTTTCATTGATGGGGGCAATAGTGGAATTTAATTGACAGCGTTGCTCAATGACATCAAAAACACATACAGCGAGGCACTAAGGTGAACATCACATTGCTTTCTGATAGTGGCTGCTAATTAATTCTGAAAAAGAACAAATGAAAATAATAATTTTTCTGTTTTCAGTGGATTCTCTCTGAAATTTGGAAAATTTGACAGGAAGGAGAATGAAGAACAGTGACACTTATCGGAGTTGCCCGGTCATCCCAGTAATAACACATCTGGGGCTGTATCATGCACAATATAAGCATGCGCAAAAAAAGTGGTTTGCGCACCTCCACTTGCACAAAGGCAGCTGTGGTTCAATAACTATTGAAAAGGATAATATGTGCCTTTGTGCTAATCTCAACATTAGGCATGAGTGCAATGTGGAGTTCAATGTGACAATTTGTGTACCAACCTCCAAAAAGTGTCTGAACCTGTGTGCAAGTGTATAAAACAATTTCTGCACAGCCCCATGTTAAGGTTCCTTTAGTTAATGACCAGCAGACAATTTAATTTGTTGTGTGCTTCATACACAAATAACTTATCAATAGGGATTTGTTATTGCTAATAGTAATATAGTTATGTTAACTCTATTAATAGCGATGATGCTCATCATAATAATAATCATAATAATATTAGTTTATGTATTTCCAGCTAGTACAGCTTGTTGTGAGAAATGTCCGGAAAGATGTAAGCTGGAATTGGCACCGTATGCTCTGGGAACGCTCTCCCATAAAACGAGGATGGAATGAAGTATCAGATCCCCAGAGAATGCAATTAGTGAACAGTTTGTTTGCTCATTAAATGAGTGCAAGTGTGTTGCTACAGACCAAAACTGCAAACGTAAGCAGAAAGTCTAATAAACATTCTCAAGCCATGCGATAAACGATTTTACTGCACCCTTTAAATGGTTGGACGAATGAATTCAGCGATAGGACTGTGCCTACTCTCACTTTATAATGTCTGTCTATCGGTGCATATATAAACCTTCCAGAAATAGTGCCATATTGGGCCTAGTTCTGCATGGAAAGATTCAGGGTGATCCATTTGGCGGTGGCTGAGAAAAAGGGGGGGTCCCAAAATGCTTTTCCCCCTTGCAATTTCTATGGGGATTTTGCAGTTTTTCGACACAACTACAGCCCGAACCGCTGAACGGAATTATACCCAATTTAGCAGAAAGCTAGACCTTGATCCAGAAAGATCTCTTTTTGTAATGTGGTGTAAATCTGTTCAGTTGTTTGGGAATTATGAAAGAAAGAAATTTATAAATATTTAGAGACGTGGTTCTTCCGTGGATCACGTGGTTACACGCGGGGCAGGTACCCATAGATCCAAAGCTCAATGGAAATTTAAAAAAACCATACCACCGCTGCACACGGACTATGGCTGTGCGCCACATGGGGTCAGGTGCATGCAGGGCCTTACCTATTGTAATAAATATATTACTTTATGTTAAAAAAAACATAGAAATTCTCAGGAAAAGGTTACAGGGACGTTATTGTTTAGTTCACGTTTTACCCTCTCAAAACCATAGATATTTGGCAGTTATAGTTATACTGATCTAAAAAAACTATAACTTGTGCCACTAAGTAGCTTTAGGCCACAAGTTATAGTTTCTTAACATAAGCATAACTATAAGTATAACTATAACTGCTGAATCTCAATGGTTTTTTTCGTGGGCAAAATGTTAATCTAACTATAAAGTCCCTGTAACCTGTGTTTCTTTCAGCGCATGCATTTTTGGTTTAAAACAAAGGTTAAAATGTAGTTATAGTTAGGAGAACTTAATTTATTAATTTTACACAAAACCTACTTAAACTACACAAACATTAAAGACTTTAACTTTATAGTTAGAACTTTGTATTTATAGCTTAAAGTAATAATTTGCTCCCTGTTCAAAACTTACTATAACTAGAGCACCTACGTACAGATTTGTCAACTCGCTAGCCACAGTAAGAGAACTATAACTTGCACATTTCTCATGCATAGTTTATACTCTTTCTTATTACATCACTTGCAGCATGCTTAATCATAGCATTCATAAGAACACTCATGATATCTGAAATGACATCATTTATGTGAAGACTGTGCATGAGGAGGGGCGAGATATAGTTCATTTACTGTGGCTTGACAGTTGACAACACTTTGTACATAGGTGTATGAGTTATAGTAAGTTTTGGGTGAGGCAAAATTATGACTTTAAGTTAAAATCAATATCATTATAACTATAATTTTTGAATTTCTAGTATGTGTGGAGTTTAAGTTGGTTTTTGTATAGAAATAATAATTTATGTTTTCCTAACTATAACTAAGGTTTAACCTAATTTTTCATTGAATTTACATTTTTATATATTCTGTAAATAAAATTGCGCTTAAAATTATCGAGTGTAATTTCATTCAGTAGAAAAATGTAGAGTTGCATTGAGTAGAGTGTTGTAGAGTGTAGTGGCATAGACTGGAGTAGAGTATTGTAGAGTCGAGTATAGTGGAGTATCTTTGAGTTGTGTGTCATAGAGTAGTGTGTCATAGAGTGGAGTGTCATAAAGTGTTGTGGCATAGAGTGGAGTAGAGTGTTATAAAGAGAAGTGGAGAAGGGTATCATAGACTGTGGTAGAGTAGAGTGCCATTGTTTGTCTTAGAGTGGAGCAGCATAGAGTTGAGTAGGGAAGTAGAGTACAGTAAAGTAGTATGTCAAAGAGTGGAGTGTAGTAAAGTGTTGTAGAGTAGCATAGAGCCTTCGCTATTGTAATAGTCTAATAGTGTCTACCCTATTCCACTGTACACCACTCCACTGTAAAGCACTCCAATCTACAACAGTACACTGTACAACATTCTCCTTTACTCTACTGAACCACACTACACTTAATGCACACCACTCAAAGACAGCAAACTCTACAATTTAGAACACATAAAAATCCAAAGAAAAAAACAAAGGTTAAACCATTTTTATTGTTAGGAAAACTTTACTTATTCTTTCTCTACAAACCAAACTTAAAATGCGCAAACATTACAAATTCTAAAGTTATACCCTAATTATATACATTATGCACTTCTTTTAAAATTAATATAGCTTTATTTATTCTTTAACTACAAACCAAACTTAAACTACACACAAATGAAAAAAAAACGCATATTTCTATGTAGAATATTGATAGCTTTGTTGGTTTTAAGAATAGGAGGTAAATAATAAGCGTATAATGGTTGCACAAATTTTATTTTCAGCCTGCCTGACAACTGTTTTATTAGTATATTTTGTAATGATTTTTACAACTGTTTTATTAATATATAGTGTAATGATTTTTAGTAATCAATTAATACATTTTACTTAGTGTTAACATTGACACTTCTGCACCTCCCCTTTCCTCCTGTTTTCCCTGGTGCCCTATCATCGAGTCTGTAGGTAGGAGGAACTGAAGAATTCTAGCTCTTGGAGTTTTGAACTTTCCCCATAAAATTACAGTCATCTTGATAAGCCTCACTAGGCTGCTGAGATACAGAAGATTCTGAACACCAAAAAGTTGCCTCTCACACCTATATTTTAAACCACATTTGCGGAAAAGTTGAGCACACCAATAGTCGTGATCAACAAGGTATTTTTATTTATACCGAACCAATCTGGGAATTAATCAAGTTTAAGCATGTTTTCACACATAAAGACACATAGAAACAAAAAATATTTACAATTTGAATATGAGATACATTCAAGAAAAAAGGGGGGATATAATCCTGGTTCTAATAAGCAAAAACCATTTGTAAGCAAAAGTAAGTGATTATTCAAAGACAAGACAAAACCATTATGAACATGTGTAACATACAGTGAAACATTTCGGGTTGTGAATAATGATTAAAGCAAGCATAGTAATGAAGAAAAAAAGGGGGGAAAGTAAGAAAGAGGCAAAGTGAATTTGTGACTTTTTGCAGTAGCAGAATAACTACTGCCTTGAATTGACTCAAAACAACTCCTTCCTAACTGGCCGACGCGTTTCGATTCCAGTGCAAAAGTTGCTGGAATCTCATCAGGGCACAAGTGAAGTTCTGTCTGTCAAGAGAGAACGGAATTGAATTAAATCAGAACTATATAAGTTCTATCTCCCATTAAAAGTGACGCTCAGCAAGGAACCTACCAGAGTGTAGGAATTGAAGAAATGCACATAATTTTTCAGTGTGCAGCGTGAAGCTTCTAAAACAGGGGATCAGATGAGGGTCACCTAAAAATATGAACATTATGTGGTCAGACTAATGTTTAATTGTCCAAACACAATCAAGAATTGAAAACAAAGGGGACGTACCGTCCAAGGCGAATATGCAAATTCCGCCTGCCGGCGCTGTGTCACCGTTTGTAAATCAATGTGGGGGAAGGCTGGACCAGGGCTCTTGTTCGCGCTGGGAGAAAGAAGAAGCGAGGCCACAGGTCAAAGTTTTAAGTAAATATTTGTGTGAAATACTAACTGCGATTAGATGGAAAACAGGACGTACCTTACTGTCAGCAAACAACCGGGCTTAGCGCTCCGTAAATGATTGTCAAGGGAGTCCCGTCATGACATCTAATTGGAAGGGACATCCACTGTGAAAAGGAGGCGGAAAAAGCATGAGACCGCGTCCTTGAACACTATTGTGAGTGAATCTAAGAGCAGCGCTGGGGAGCATTGCCTACCTGTGTTGAGTTAGTGTCAGCCTTCAGGCGTTCTGGCGATCTCTGTCGAATCCAAGATGGGCGCCAGGTGAGTTTACCTGTATATGAGTCACAGGTAAAAGTGGGCATCATGGGATATGTAGTTTCTAGCCCAACATGTGTGTTGAACAGTTGAAATACATCTTGAAAGAATGGCATTTTTATAATTAGGTGACCGAGACATGTACAGCTTTGGAAGATTTAGAAGAGGAGGGAAAGAGACAAACAGAGCCGCCCGGATGGGAGCGGTCTGCCGCAGCATTAAGTTGGAATCTCTAGACCCTTGAGATTTCTGATAAGGTGTTAAGACCGTTTTGGGCACTCCTGAATTTTAAAATGAGATATGCTTCTTTCTGGAGGAGCATTCTGTCGATATCCACGTTTCGATTGGAAGATCGGAATGTGTACAAGACCGTCCACTTGAAGTCATTGATGTCGTGTTTCTCATTTAGAAAATGATCCACCATTGGGGCATTTGCAGTTTTATTCTTTAGCCTTGATCTGTGCTGGCAAATACGAGTGTTGACTTGTTGTGTCGTCTTACCGATATAGATTTTGGCACAGGGACATTGGACTGCATAAACCACATTCCTGGTTTTGCAATTAGAGAATTCTCTATGGTTCCATCTTGTCCCCTCATGCGTGAATTCATCCCCTTCAATGGTGTTGGGGCATACTACACAGGTGCCACATTTGTGGTGGCCTGTGATCGGTTTGAGATTCCACTGACTCAATAAGTCACCTTTCTTTTTAGGTAACGAAACATCCGCTCTCGTAATTTGCTGCCCTATGCTTTGGTTTTTTCTGTACGCAAATATAGGTCGTGGGAATGGACATTCAAGATTGGCAAGCAGATGCCAGTTACTCAAAACGGCCTTTCTCAATTTGTGGGTGTCTGGTCCAAAAGTGGACACGCAGACCAATCTGTCAAGAGCAGGCTTGGGTCGAGTTTGGAGAAGTGTTTCACGGGGGGTATAGCGCGCCCTTTTGCATGCGTGCTTAAGTAACTTTTTAGGGTATCCCCTATTTTCCATTTCTTGACAAAACCTCTCAGCATGGTAGGAGAAATCCTCCAAGTGCGAGCAGTTTCTCCTGATTCGTAACAGTTGCCCGTATGGAAGATTGGATTTGAGATTACGGGGATGCGCACTCTTGTGGTGCAAAATGGTGTTACGGTCAGTGTCTTTTTTGTACAGGGATGACATGAGCTCCCCGTCACAGGATGTCATTTCTACATCAAGGAAAGTCATCTTAGAATTGCTGTGGGCCATAGAGAATTTAATATCGCCATGTCTATTGTTTAGCCAGTCGTGGAATGCTACCAGTTCGGTCTGGCTCCCCTGCCACAGGAGCCAGACGTCATCAATGTAGCGAAACCACTGGAGTATATGCTGTCGAAAGGGATTATTATTCTCCACAAATCTCTCCTCGTATTGTGCCATATACAATACGGCCATTTCCGGCGCATAAGGGCACCCCATAGCGGTGCCCTTGATTTGCATGAAGAACTCTCCATTGAATGAGAAATAGTTCTTCTTCAAAGCAATCTCTGCCAGTTTGATGATGAAAGTTGTGGGCACTTGGTGGGGTCTGTCTCTCATCTCCAGGTATACCTCCATCACCTCCAGCGCTTCTTCCTGAGGAATCTGCGTATAGAGGGAGGAGACATCCATGGTGACCATTAACTGGGTCTCTTGATCAAATTTGGTCCCCTCTACCTTGAGTAGAAAGTCGGTAGTGTCTCTCAAATAGGATTTGACCTTCGTCAAAAATGGTTTTAAAAAGAAATCCACATACTGGGAAAGTGGTTCAAGGCAAGAATCACACCCAGACACGATGGGGCGTCCTGGTGGATCTTGGAGGCTCTTATGGATTTTGGGCAAAAGGTATAGAACTGGTGTTCTAGGACTCTTTTTCAGGAGATATTCATGTTCTTTTTTGCCCAAAAATCCTTCTTCAAACCCTTTTGCCAATGTTTCTGTAATGAGCTGTTGGATATCACTGACTGGATCTTCATTGAGGCGTCTGTACCAAGTCTGGTTGTTGACTTGCTGGGTGCCTTCAGCTAAATATTTGTCACGTGCCCAAACGACTACTGCCCCGCCCTTGTCGGCCTGTTTAATGACTATTGAGGTGTCTTCTTTCAGGGATTTCATTGCCGCACGTTGTCTATGGCCGATGTTTTGGTGAACAAAATGTTTTCCTTTTTCGAAGTTGTCAATAGATGACAACAGAACTTGTTCGAAGGCTAAAACTTCCTTTGGGATGTTTTGGTTGGGAACAAAGTTGGACTTGTTTCTTAACCCAGTCACTTCCACATTAGGTGACGGTACATAATTGCAAAAGAATGTTTTAAGTCGAATTTTGCGACAAAGCTCAATTGCTTCCAATTTGAGTCTAGTGTAGTCAGTACGTTTGCTTGGCACAAATTTTAATCCCAGATTCAAAACCGAATATTCATCCGGTGTAAGGGATTTTTTGGACAGATTGACGACCGTACTGCCGCTACCTACGATTTGTAGGAGCGGTTCCTGGTCCTCATCTCCCAAGGTTGTTTGAAGCGGGTTTTTGGCTGTTGGCCCTGTTCTAAAAAAGCCACCTGTTTTTTTAGATTGCGGTTATCAGAGCTGGATGAGTCAGAAGAAGACGTTTCTGAAAACGTAGTGAAACGATTTCTAGACCGGCCCTGGTATGTGGATAATGCTCTACGAGAGTCCTGTTGGGTGTAATAATCCTCTCTTAAAAAAGGATAGACCTGCTCTATCTTGAAGGACTTTACATCCCTCTCATACTTGGAGGTTTTTTCATTAATGGTGTTATCTTTAAAGACCCTTATGTCTTTTTCTATTTTTTCCAACAATGCTTTGGCATCCGCAACCACCGGGCTGCTCTTTATTGTCTCAATAAGTTCCTCAATCTCCTTTGCTTCCTGTAGGCATAGTCTCTGGGCGGTTTCAATGGTATGGACCATGAGGTCCCGGCTGCACTTTGTGTTTATGAAACTAAAACCTTTTTTATATTCCGCATCTTCAATGAATATTACAGGGACATTTTTCACCTGTAGGCCCCAAGGGATGGTACCACCCTTCAGGTGCCTTAGGAGGAAATGCCCATGTAACTCTGTTCGTACATGTTTTTTCTGTAAACGTATTAGTCTGTCTGATTCATTCTGTTGCTTCGCTGTTGAGCTGAGCGTCACGTTGGAAAAGGGAGAATTATCGATTAGATTTTGGATGTGACTCTCGCTAAAGGATAGCGTGTCTTTATCTGCCATGTTTTTGGGAAACTAAGAAATTTCCCAAACTGTTTCCTTGAAAAATGTAAACAAAAACAAGAAATGTCCGTAAGCTCTCGCGGGTAGCCACCCGCACAATAATGAGGGAAAAGAGAGGAGCCAGGCCCTTATGGACAGGTGAAGAGGCTGGACCCTATTATATTCTGAACACCAAAAAGTTGCCTCTCACACCTATATTTTAAACCACATTTGCGGAAAAGTTGAGCACACCAATAGTCGTGATCAACAAGGTATTTTTATTTATACCGAACCAATCTGGGAATTAATCAAGTTTAAGCATGTTTTCACACATAAAGACACATAGAAACAAAAAATATTTACAATTTGAATATGAGATACATTCAAGAAAAAAGGGGGGATATAATCCTGGTTCTAATAAGCAAAAACCATTTGTAAGCAAAAGTAAGTGATTATTCAAAGACAAGACAAAACCATTATGAACATGTGTAACATACAGTGAAACATTTCGGGTTGTGAATAATGATTAAAGCAAGCATAGTAATGAAGAAAAAAAGGGGGGAAAGTAAGAAAGAGGCAAAGTGAATTTGTGACTTTTTGCAGTAGCAGAATAACTACTGCCTTGAATTGACTCAAAACAACTCCTTCCTAACTGGCCGACGCGTTTCGATTCCAGTGCAAAAGTTGCTGGAATCTCATCAGGGCACAAGTGAAGTTCTGTCTGTCAAGAGAGAACGGAATTGAATTAAATCAGAACTATATAAGTTCTATCTCCCATTAAAAGTGACGCTCAGCAAGGAACCTACCAGAGTGTAGGAATTGAAGAAATGCACATAATTTTTCAGTGTGCAGCGTGAAGCTTCTAAAACAGGGGATCAGATGAGGGTCACCTAAAAATATGAACATTATGTGGTCAGACTAATGTTTAATTGTCCAAACACAATCAAGAATTGAAAACAAAGGGGACGTACCGTCCAAGGCGAATATGCAAATTCCGCCTGCCGGCGCTGTGTCACCGTTTGTAAATCAATGTGGGGGAAGGCTGGACCAGGGCTCTTGTTCGCGCTGGGAGAAAGAAGAAGCGAGGCCACAGGTCAAAGTTTTAAGTAAATATTTGTGTGAAATACTAACTGCGATTAGATGGAAAACAGGACGTACCTTACTGTCAGCAAACAACCGGGCTTAGCGCTCCGTAAATGATTGTCAAGGGAGTCCCGTCATGACATCTAATTGGAAGGGACATCCACTGTGAAAAGGAGGCGGAAAAAGCATGAGACCGCGTCCTTGAACACTATTGTGAGTGAATCTAAGAGCAGCGCTGGGGAGCATTGCCTACCTGTGTTGAGTTAGTGTCAGCCTTCAGGCGTTCTGGCGATCTCTGTCGAATAGATACAGAAGATGGCTGTCTTATCTACCTACATTTAATCCTTCTGTTTATGGTAGATGTGTGACCCTGGAGCCATACATGCTCTCCTTTGTGAAGTCCGTGATCTCTACACCTGCCTATGTCATTCCTGCAGCTATTGGCATATTGGGTTGTATTGAAACATTGATAATATTGTACTGTAATGTATTTATTCATAGAGTGCACGTACGCCAAAGCTTCATGGTGCTGGTAAAATGACAATGCAGATATAAATCACTGGTGGGACAGGATGCTATGGAGGATATTCATTAGTCCGGGAAGCGGAAAGTTTCACATTCTTAAGAACATTGAAAGAAGGGGTGCACTTCTCAAAAACTGGGGTTGATTATTCCACAGTCTGGTGGCAGAGTATCAAAAGGCCTTGTTGCCAGCTATCGCCTCGTATGTTTCTAGGAATGGTGAGTATATATTGGCCTCTAGATCTTAGATGTCATAGCAGAAAGTGGAGAGAGAACTTCTTTTTCCAGAACTGTGGTGGCTTGCCATTTATAATTCTGTCCATAATGGTCAGGGTCCTGAACTGTATGTGCTGCTCCACCAGCAGCCAGTGAAATGTTCACAGGAACCACAGTCTGGGGTGGAACAAAGTTAGCAAACTCCTGCTACTTCTTTTCCTTCTGATGTTCACAAGAGGAGAGGTTTATATTCAGCAAACAGAAGTTGTGGTGGGGGTATGAGATACTTAAACTTCCTACTATAGTACTTTACTCTAAACCTGTGAAATATGTTGGCATCATGAGGTGTTGGTAATAAGGTGAGTAGCAGCATTCCATACTCTTTGTATGTAACTTGGACTATTTGTAGTGGCACACAAATAACAGTCATCCCCATAATCAAGCTGGCTTAAGGCTAAGGCTTAAATAATAGTTCTATGAAGACATGGATCCAGAAAAGGTAAAAAGTTCTTCAATATATTCAGTTGCCGAAAGCAAGTACTGGCTGTGTGGGTGACCTGCAGATTAGTTGTGACAACGGCCGGACTGGGAACAGCAACCAGCCCTGGCAGATTGCTGATGCTAGTGAGAAGCACTGCTCCCACTTTTGTTACAGGGGGCCGATATTGCAGCATTGCTGCAAAACCATCCCCCAGTAACAAAACCAGCCCCCTTGGGTACAAAACCGCCCCTGCAGCTCGGACCAGCCATGGCCGGTAGTAGGTGTAACTGCAGGGCAGTGAGGTAGGGAGGGGGAGGGGCAGGGTGGGGGGTTGTAATGTATAGATTACGGACTTTAACAGGTAAGTAAACATATAAATAAATAAAACGAATTTCGTTGTGTGCACAGCATCACCAAATGCGATGCAGTGCGCGCAACAACATTTGTTTTACTTATTTATATGTTTACTTACCTGTTAAAGTCTGTAATCCATACATTAGAACCCCCCTCCCTACGTCACCACCCTGCAGTTACACCTACTACCGGCCGTGGCTGCCTCTGACCCACCGGGGAAACGCCCGGTGCCCCTTACAGCCAGTCCGGCCCTGATTGTGACCTGAGAGTCTAGCAGTATGCACAGATTTGTAACCTTGTCAACTGGGTGGCAGGGGGATATCTTCATAATAGAATGCCAGCCAGAGAGAAAAGGGCTTGCCTCAGCAGATATTCCTATGTTCACAAGTTCCGTCTTGGAAGGATTGAGTTTAAAAATATTGTGGCTATCCATTGGATGGTGATAAAAGTCTGATTTAAGCGTCGCTCATCTGGATGGAGCACCTGCCTTTGAGGACTGAGAGTGAAGAGGAGTTGGGTATTGTTAGCATACATGTAGACCCACACCCCGTGCTACCCAACAAGCTGGCTAAGGGGGTGACGCAAGTATTAAAGAGTAGAGGGGAGATTAATGACCCCAGTAGTTCCATACGTACTGGGCTCTGAGGCTTCAAAACAAATGGAGGAAAAGCTACCGCATGATTCCAGCCCACCAGTAAGAAGCAGAACTATTGAATGGTCAGGTGGTCACCTGCCAATAAATTCTAGATGGTTCAGTAGTATCTCATGGTCAGTGATGTCAAAATATTTGGATGAGGCCAAAAGTACTAAGGCCACCAGTTCTCCCTTGTAAAATTTATGACATAGATTGTCTAAGACAGAGAGTACTCCCAACTCCGCATTATGGCCTCTATAAAATCCCACCTGTAGGGATGCAACAGTTTATTTTTCTCTACAAATTGCTGAAGTTGGCTAAACTGGAGTTTCTCCAACACCTTAGCCAAGCTAGGAGGAGCCTTTGACGAGGTGCTGCCTTTAACAAGGGAACAGATCTCCACATTTGAAGTTAGTGTTTTGGAAGGCCCCTGTTTCTGTATTGGGTTGCCTGCCAACTAGAGATTAATGGTATTATCCAGATCACTGTGTTTGATGGTCATCTACATTGTACACTGACATGCAAGACTCAACGTCATGTAGATCTCCATTCATGACGTCTGGAATTCTATTTCTTACTGTATATGTGCTGTAGATAAGTCTCAGAAACGTGGGTGTGGAATGCCTTGAGGTTTTTACAGGATGATGTTTATGCTATGTTTCACAGCTATCCAACTGTTAATCTTATGTACCAATAAATAAATGTTCATCATAATCTCAGGAGCCTTAGCCTGGAGTGGAAACAGTTAGCAAACCCCTGCTACTACTTTCCCATCTGATGTACACAAGAGGAGTGGTTTATATTCTGCACCCAGACGTTGTGGTGGAGGTATAAGATACATACACTTCCTACTGTAATATTTACTACAAATCTGTAGCACAATTACAGCATATTTCCAGGATGGGGGTATAAGTGCATAAAGTGGAACACACTTTCTGTTCCATTTTTCACACTGCACATGAGGCTGCTGGAATAGATGGCTCACCCACCATTAAAGAGACATGGAAGAGGAAATGAAGCGGAATGCAGTGCTCCTTCCGGGGACATACTGGGATTCAGGTTTGAGAATAGAGCCTGGTGCAGAATCAACCAATTTTGAGATACAGTTAAATGGTAATTATCTTCTAAGAAGAATCGATTCAGTTGCTGAAAAGGTATTTGTCTTTTATTGCCTTTAAATAACAGTGCTATACCTGTAACTTCCATCAACTCGAATTAAGGCAACAAATCTTAAGAGTGTCATTACAAATAAAATGTAACTTCCGGTTTGGGCAAAATCAGGAGGAAGTTGCAATCTAAGTTTATTCCCTGAGGCACAGCAATCGTCCTCAGCATCTGTCACCACAGAGCATCAGTTAGCGCAAGCCGCAGCATCGCAGAAGCACAAGTATAGGACACTAGCTCAAGCTGGTGTGGTGCATAAAAGAACTGTGTAGCCTCAAAGAAAGAACTATCAAGATTTGACATATATGTATCTCCTTTCTTACATAATCAAACAAAAGTTAAAAAGGTTAAGTGGAATAAAGAAAAGAAAATTAAAATAACGGTACATTATAATAAACCCATAGTACTAATTAAATATTGAATGTGATTGAGGCATTTTAAAATTGACAAGGAATTTTATTCTGTGAATCAAGTGTAACTGATATAGTCTTTCATCCAAAAAGGCTGTTTATGCTTCCACGTTTTGTTAATCCTAATTGGTGTCCTCCCTTGTGCCAATTTGGTCTTCCACAGTGTATGGTGAAATTGCAAAGTGTTCAATTACATTCCTTACAAAAAAAGCAGTGTGTTCATCCTGAGGAGTAACATAAGTAGGTACTGCTGAGAGATCCAAAAATACCACTGTCCACTTAATCTTGTAGCCTGCTAATAATTTCTTACTGGGCACAACCTGAGGGGGCCGATAGAGAAGGTTGCAGTGCTACTTGTTACTCAGCATGTGATATCTTTGGTCTATATGGATTAGCAGGAAGTAAAAGGGAAGAGGGAGAGTTTTTGCACAAAATGTAATCAGAATGTATTGGCCTTAATAGTGTCTGTCTAAAAAATGATTGTTCTAAATATTGCCAACAAAATAGTTTTGCCCCATTGGAGTTAATGTGTTACACCCAACGGGAGGTGTGGGGGTGTGTTAACCCAGAACCTCGGGCCGTTAAACCAAATGAAAACCACAGTGGTCCCAGAAAAATGATTAATTCACAAATAACATGTCAAGCTGGAAACAAGATAAAGTTACCTACAAAGGAATTTGTTTCAAAACAGTAACAATTATTATTGAAGAACAAGTATAGCAACATAATATAGAATACAAACAAACAGTTTGTGCTCACAATGTTACACAAGGCAAACATATAGAAACAATATACAGTGTAAGCAAAAGACAATCACAATGGCATAGGCCTTCCGATTCAATAAAGATGTCCGCATTATAACAGGAACAGAACATAATCAATACTTTATCCCAATTTGCAAGAAGTGCGTCAACAACGTTTTGACCCTAACAAATTATTGGCTCTTCCTCCGGTAAAATAAATACTTTTTGAGCAACCACAAGACATGACATCTGAAAACAAAAATAATATATATAAATATATGAGGGCACCATGAGAATTCAAAACACCAAGCTCTTGGTAATACTGAATCAAAGGCCAGGTACTCACATAAATGACCACTGACCAAACCACATACAACGTCTCCGAACTTCAAGACGACAAATGATTCACCTAGGTCAAAATAGTGAGCAGTCATCATTTGTGCGCTCCTGCTGCCACAATGGGCTAATTAGAGTTAACAAAACAAAAAATCTACAACAAACGTAATGATATTTTTGTAAACGATATTTAGCCACAATATTTAATCAGATGATATTTTTGTTATCAGTATTTTGGCATAAGACAGTTTAAAAAGCTATGTACTCCATGGCTTATGAATAGTGCCATAGAAAAGTATTATGTATGTTAAGGAGGCTGGAAGTGGGAGAAACTTGAATCGTTAACATAGAGTCTGCATGGAACCTTTGGTATAATTATTAAGTTATTGAAGGGGATAGCTCGAAGGGTGAGGTAGTAGATGAAACAATATGTGCAAGATAAAGGTTTAAAATGGAAATGGAATCCCTGTATTTAGGCCTCTGTGGGATTGCCTAAAACTGTTCTATGCAATTCCTCAAAGGAGGCCATTCTCTTTTCTTAAGAGTTAAGAAGTAGTCAGATTGAACCCATTGTGTGTGGAATAAGATGTCCTTTCTCAGGAAAGACTCATCCAACATGCAATTATGCTTGGAGTCATCTCCAAGGATCTCATTCCAGGTTGCTCATGGTCCCCACTGGGCATGATAACAAAAGCTACCAACTCCATTGGGAATATGAATAACACAATAATCCTTATTACCTATTCATCTTCCTCAAGGAATTCCAGCTGCACTAAGTAGTGGATGCAGTAAAGTCTATTCGACTAGTTGTTTACCATTCCTAAGTGTACCCTCAGGTTCCAACTAAGGGTGGGCGTAAAATCCGTTTTCACGGGCGAATTTGCGGATTTTCCACGATTTCGCGATCCGCGAATCTCGCGGAATCGCGGTAAAATCCGCGAATCAGCGGGGACGAATTTTCAGCCAAGCAAGGGTTACAGCAGCAGGTGCAAAAGTTGAACCTAATTTCTTTGTAACCTTTTACAAAAGGGTTACAAACAAATTAACTTCAACTTGGGCACCTGCTGCTAATTGCTTCCTGGCGCCTCGTTGCCTACTTGCGACTATTCTCTGACCCTGCTCTGACCCTTGAAGCAGGGTCAGAGAATAGTTACAAGTAGGCAACGAGGCACCTGTCAAAGGAATTAAACCTCATCAGGAAGCACTTACAGATATAAAAAACAGGAAGAAGGGAGAGGACGGCAAATACACCCATTTTGAGTTGTCAGGAGGGGTTAAACTAAAAGAGACCTTTACAGCACAATTTTCATATGCATTTTGCTAAAAATAAAAAGCTGTATGTTCTGTAGGGGCAACTCAGGAATCTGGCTCTTCAGAGATCCGGCCTCTCTTTCTTTCTCTCGTTCTCTCTCTCCCTCTCTCTTTATCTCTCTTTCTATCTATCTATCTATCTATCTATCTATCTATCTATCTATCTATCTATCTCTCTCTCTCTCTCTCTCTCCCTCTCCCATAAACGACTGCATGGGTAACTTCGCTATGCAAGCGGCTCGCGAAGACGCAAAAAGCCCCGCAAACACGCAAAAAAAACCCGCGAACACGCAAAAAAACTGAAATCCGCAAATTCACACAAATTCGCGAATTTTGCCGATCGCCAATTCGCAAATCCGTAAATTCACGGATCGCGAATTCGCAAAATTCGCCCATGCTTAGTTCCAACTCATAATAAGGCAGTTTTTCTGACACCTGGGGAAAGGTGTTCCCAATATATTTTAGCGGGTGGTAATATTTCTTTGGCAGTAATCCATACCAAATACTTAAATGGAAAGAATGTAATTCAGGTTGGATTTTTTTATAAGGGTGGTTAAAATCTAGGGTTCTCTCATTGGTCATTTATTTTAGCTGCAGTCACACCAATCAACATTTATCATTACTCTTCTAAATGCAAGGCTATCTATTTACTATTACCATGAAAACCTTTTGATGTTTACTATCTTCATTGTCAACAGTAACATATTTCGCTCTGAGAAGAGACCCAGCAGGACTGAACATTTTTCAAGAAAGTCTGTTCTTTTAATGAGCCTTCAGTATCATCACTGGAGTACAGAGACTGTTCTGCTGCTAGAATGAAAGTGTCTAGAATGCCAGAAAAGCAGTCCCCAGTACTCTAATTCTGAAAGAGGTATAGAGTCTCTGTATCGCATATGATATAAAGCATGGCACAATATCACTACCACTATATTGTCAAGGTAAGTAGGTGTGGAGTTAAAAATAGTAAACCTACACTTACTGATTTATACTTACAATGACAATTTAGACACTGATTCTGTGTTATCCAGTATTGGGTTGCTGTAAAATAAAATCTCATTGATTTTACTATTACCGCCTGCTAAAATCATCCTTATACTAAGCAATTACAAGTAAGACCTCCATCAAATGAACAAGTGGTAAATGTATGCATGGGGCTGGGGATTGCTTGGGGTGTGAAGGAGGGGTGTGGGAGAGTAGTGGAGAGGGAAGATATGTTTCTAGTTGTGGGCAGCATTGTATGCCCCCTATTAGAGCAAATAGAAAGGAATAATGAGGTTTGGCGGGTGCAGCCAAAGCTTTATGCTATTTTTCCGGCTAGAATTACTGGCCAGAAAAATTCTTTGATTTTCAACACCAGGTAAAATCAGGTGAGGGAACCAAATCTCTCATAATTATGGGGAATAACAGTAACACTTAATGCATGAAAGCATGTGTTTAATTTCATCTAGCATAACTTGCAATCAGAGCCTATGTGGTACGCAGTATAGTGGATGTGATATTTTTGTAGGTTGATTTTGTTGACACCGATATAGTGACATACAACTCTAAGGGATGGTAGATTTGTCACCTCAACCTGAGAGGTCTCTGGGATAAATCAGCAGATGAACTCCCAAGCGTCTGCCAGTCTTTGCCTGCTGCTACTGTGGCTGAAACTCAGTGAGAACTGCAAACTTCCACACTAAACAAAATACAGTGCAAGACTATGCCATTTGACAGCAGAATATAAAAAAAAATAAGGGGGAATGGGATGGAGAGCTACTTCTAGGGACCTCCAGAGGACAACACAAGTTTGATAAACGCTGCAGTTATTTTGCTTTTCAACACACTATGGGCTGCTCCCAGGTTATTGACTGCTGTTCTGACATCATCTTGGATCTTGCCCCACTTGAGAGAAACTTGGCCCAGAAACGTGCCTGTCACAAGAGCCAGCCAATGGAAACAGGCTCCATTGCCCTGAATGGCATCTGCTTTATAGACAGTCTCTATCAGGCCAAATACCGTATTCATGCCTCAAATTGGACACCCAGGAATATGCTCTTGCTTGACTGAATTGAGGGTTATAACATCTTTAAAGTTAAAGATAACTTTCCAAAGTCTTCTATAATCGTGATCATCGTCCTCCTAAAAAGGCCAAACGAAAAACTTTGAAAAACAAATGAATGTGAAACCTGCTTAGAAACTGATTTGTGCTTACAGCAAATCTTTACGATGGGGCTACAACCGTCAATCCAGGTGAAACTAAATTTATATATGCATGAATAGTTCCAACCCTGTCCTAGTATTAGTGGTATTTATGTCCGCTATTAGTAATATTTTTAACTGTCTTGTAGGAAACGTGCATAGAGTGCTTTAACCCTCTTTTAGTCACGGTCCTTTAGCATCTAAATATAATATTGCATGTGTTATGTTTATGGGCCCTGTGTGTCTGTGTGAGGTAAATCTCTTTAATGGGATTGGGTTTTTATCAGCTAATGTATCTGTTGTATAGTACTTGGACATCTGTGCCTGCTGGTGTATTTTAGGTGTGTTTATGGTGTTTCTATCTGGTTATGCCCATCAAATACTTCAGAGTGTCCTTTTCTGTTATTGAGTGTATTTGTACCCATCTGTTTTATTCCGTCTCGATAATGGCAAGAGTTGGTTCCCTCTTCCTTACGATGGATGAACTCTGTCACATAGCACGTTCACAGAGCTGGCATGTCTTTCGATGGAGATAAGAGATGGGAACATTTTTTGTCTTGCTCTACAGGTTCTGTAATGTACAGAATAATCAAACAGGTTGCCTCACAGATTTGCAAAGTACTTGGGCTGAGATGGGCTGCATAATGGAAATGTGTCACTGTCATGGCCCTGTTGTATTAAATGAAACCTGAGAATTTCGACATACAAGAATATCATGGTCAGAATATCGAGGAAGATTATATTGAAAGGTCAGTGCATACAGGGAAGTCTAGATTTACTATTCCTAACTCCATATTTATAAACCTTGAGGTATATATCACCAATCTACACATATGTGGAGTTAGGTATAGAAAATCTATATTAATTTACCTTTCGATATTTTGGATTCAGTCATTTGTCCTCGATATTTGCATGCTTCGATATTGTGTGTTCGATATTCAGGGTGCACACCCATGGGCCAAAATAGGAGTAAACGTCATCCTAAACATAAGACAACCCTACCTTAATATTCGTGCTGCTAATTGTACTGGTAGAAATTATATAGCTCTGAAGATCAATGCCTGGGATCCAAAACTTTATCTATAATCTGCAACTCACCTATGCGTGTTCTATCGGTCCAAAGATAGAATATCAATGCCCAAAATATCCCCATACACAAATATCAATGCAAAAATATCGATGTCATCCTATATTTAAAATTGTAAGTACAAAAATATCGAAACAAAAATATTGATGTCAAAAATATAGATAAAATGTCATTTATTTTTATTTAAATACAAATTAATGTTAAATATATTAAATAATAAAAGTAACTTCTAAAACATTATTTAGATGTAATATACATTTTAAGAAATATAATAAAAGAAAAATGTAATAAAAAAATATTTAAACATACATTTATAAATCTAACATATATATATATATATATATATTTCCTGCTGCTGAATAAAATTGCGTGCACAGCAACCTTCTGAGAGTCGGGTACGTCTGTTCGAGAGAATGGAAAATGCTGTGATTGATGGGTGACCGGGAACCCTACCCCGACCCACTTGTGAACGTGACTGGTGTATCACCGGGACTTGGATTTGCGGATATATATATATATATATATATATATATATATATATATATATATATATATATATATATATATATATATATATATATATATATATATATATATATATATATATATATATAAATATATATTTACTTATAAATATATACAAATTTACAAATAAATATATATATGTATATACATATAACTAAAATATAAATCTAATTAAAAAAACATTACATCATAAATTAAAACATTCAAATATTTAACAGTCTTTAAAATTACATTTTGTACTCCATTGAGTGCAACAGTAGGGAAATTGTTGGATAGCGGAGGTGGTAAAAATTACTATTCCCACTCCAGTGAGTGCAACAATAGGGAAAGTGTTGGATAGCGGATGGGTAAAAATTACTATTCCCAATCCAGTGGGTGCAACAGTAGGGAAGCTGTTGGATAGTGAAGGGGTAAAAATTACCATTCCCACTCTAGTGAGTGCAATAGTAAAGAAAATGTTGGATAGCGGAGGGGTAAAAATAACTATTCCCACTCCAGTGAGTGCAACAGTAGGGAAAATGTTGGATAGCGGAGGGGTAAAACTTAATATTCCCACTCAAATGAATGCAACAGTAGGAAAAATGTTGGATAGTGGAGGGGTAAAAATTACTATTCAAACTCCAGTGAGTACAACAGTAGGGAAAGTATTGGATAGCGGAGGGGTAAAACTTTATATTCCCACTCCAGTGAGTGCAACAGTAGGGAAAATGTTGGATAGCTGAGAGGTAAAAATTACCATTCCCACGCCTGTGGGTGCAACAGTAGGGAATGTGTTAAATAGCGGATGGGTAAAAATGATTATTCACACTCCAGTGGGTGCAACAGTAGGAAGAGCGCTGGATAGCTGAGGGGTAAAAATGACTTCCCTATCCAGTGAGTGCAACAGTATGGAAAGTGTTGGATAGTGGAGGGGTAACAAATTCTATTCCCACTCCAGAGAGTGCAACAGTAGGGACAGTGTTGGATAGCGGAAGGGTAAAAATTACTATTCCCACTTCAGTTTGTGCAACAGTAGGGAAAGTGTTGGATGGCAGAGGGGTAAAAATTAATATTTCCACTGGAGTCAGTTCAAAATTAAAAACAAAACAAATTGAAAGCAACAACAGAAAAGATTTTAAAAAACATATATAAACCTTTTAAATATTACTAAAGATAGAAACAAATTAGAATGTTAGAAATATCTAACAAATACCTAGAAAGATTATTTAAAAAAATTCAAAAATAATTTAAAAACAAATAACTATTTTTTTTATAGAAACTTTTTAGCAACAAAAACATTATTACATAAATGTAATATTTTTTATTTCCTACCCTATAGCACCACACAATTCTCAATCCACATTTAAACATTTTCTTAAATGTACCTCCATAATTAACATAATTAATTATCAATTAAATAAATATAATTATTGTAATTTTTTTTAAACTAATAAAAATTAATTTTACTTTCCAAATGTTAACCCTATAAAACCCAAAACACAAACACGAAATAACATTAAACACCTACCATAAATATTTATCAATTGATAAATTAATATTAATAATCAACAAATTATTAATTTATGAAACATAAGTTACTTTTCACCCTCTATCCAATAAACACCACAACCCACACCTAAAAATCATTACACAATTTCCATAACTAATTTTACATTAACAAATGAATATCAATTAACAACGTATTACTTAATTTAAAATAATTTAACTCCCACCCTTTACCACTATTAACCCCACAACTTAAATAACAAATTAATTACAAAATTACCATAATGTAATTGTAATTAATTAATTAGAATTAATTAGCAAACAAAAATTACTTAATTATAAATAAATTACTTCCACCCTATTCTCCTATAAACCCCACCACCCACTCCTAAAAAAAACACAATTACCATAATTAATTACAAATTAATTAATTTATAAAAATTAACAACCAATTAATACATATTTAATAATAAAATAACTCCTGCAATTAACACTATAAAATATACATTAAATAAATATTAATAAATAGAAAATATGAATTAATTTATTATACTTAAATTATTTCCCACCCTATTGCTCTATAAACCCACAACTTGCAGGTAAAACAATGACACAATTAACATAATTGCCAAATATTTAATTAATAATAATTAACAGCCAATTATTAATAATTAATAATACATTAATTTCCACAATTAACACTATAAAATCTAAATTAAATGAATACTAATACATAAAAAATAATCATTAATTTATTACATTTCCCACCTTATTTCCCTATAAACCCACAACCCGCTACAGAACTTACAAAATTTAGCACACATACATTAAAAAACAAAATTAATTTGTATACAAAAATATATATCACATATTTTTAAAATACATACTAAATCACATAACACTAATTAAAACATCGATATTTTAAAACAACTATATTTTTGCAAACAATATTAACAACTCCAATATTTCCAAAAATGATATTTCTTACCTGCAAGTCAATATTCTTGACCACAATATTTTTCCTGTCAATATTTCTGCATCACGATATTTTAAACTCAATATTTGTGTATGGCTGCATTATAAACTCGAAATTCTGTCTGTGCACCGTTGTCGACTCATCCTTCATATTTATAATGTAGATTAACTGAGAACCTCTGAGGGGGCTAAAATGTATACCTCTTATTGAACAGTCTATTCTCATGAAGGTACAATCTTTGACTTTCAAACCTGGGAATTTTCACCTCAGTGAAGACGGGCAAAGTCCTATTGACTTAGCGGACAAATGTTTTACCCACCAACATCCTGCAGGCTGCTTGCTGTCCTACCAAAGGATGTTCTGCCCTTAAAGGGAGTGTGAGAATATGAAAGATTATCCAGAGGTTGGCCAGGTTGACTGGCATAGAACGCAGGAAGTAAAGAGCATTTTTCAATGAGGGTCCTTGGTTTATCTTTGGTGCTTTGTTCCATTCTTCGCTGACTTGACCCAGGAGGTACTTTTCATCTCGATCTCCCTTCATGGTTTACTCGTTATATATGTTTGAAGATGACCATTGTGAATTAGAAACTCCGTAAAAAAAGCACTTTTCGATCATAAAGTTGTGTGATGCTGTGCCAATAGGAAGGGACAATCATTTCACATTAGTGGGGATCCTGGACAGGGAAGACAGGGAGATCCCAGGATAGCCACTAATGCAGCCCTATACATATTTTTTTTAATTTACAGAGTTTTATATTGCGCAAACTTGACCTGAATCAGGTATCTGAGTGATTTACATAGCACGAGTTGCGTTACATGAGGACACATTCATTTTTTTTGTTAGGCACGGGGAGATTAAATGATTGGCCCAGAATCACAGGAGGTTCAGCGTCATTACCGAGACTCGAAACCAGTTCCCCAGATCCGAGTTCGACTACTCTAGCCGTTAGGCCAACTCCTCTCCCATATTGCACCCCCATGTGTATACCTGTAGAGTCCTGTTATTCAGAAAATAGCACAAGGCATCAGCTGTATGCCCATGTAGAGCCTGTTTGAAGTTCTGAGTTCTATAAAGAAGCGCCGACAGCCTACCAAGTAGTGGGTGATACTAAGAAATACAGTACAAAGTTTGGTGTTACCTTATTGTGAGTATTAGTCCTTTTTGTGTGTTGTAATGAAGTATGTGTTACGCTGGATTTGTGCATTTCTGATGTTTGTTGCTGGATATATTAAATCTGCATTTTTGAAACATACAAATGTAGCTTAAAAGAGCATGTGCACAATCAAAGATTAAAAGCATTGAACTCTGAAGATCTAGGCATTTTATATCAGTCTTGTGGGTGTTGTATTCTGTCTGTGAGTGTTATGCTAGGAAGCAATTGCCCACATACATTGGCAATGAGCTTGTGTACGTGCTATATGTCTGTGGTGTGGTACTGTGCATGTTGTGTTTCTTTGTATTTGTGTGTTGTCTATATGTTTGTTGTGGTTGTGTCTGTGTGTTATGTTTAGTTAATAACTTTTGTGTACTTTCAATGACTGTATTTGCTTGTAGTTGTGATGTGGGGTCTGGGACAGATTCACTGAGCGGTCACGCAAAGCAATGCAGCAAAACAACTAGCTGCATTGTGTAGTGTCGGTGAGCAGAAATGTGCCATATCTGCTAAGATATTCAATATTTCTGCTCTCTCGCTATGCTCGTACACCATATGCTGCCTAGCACCAGTGCAGGCACCCTTGCGACAAGGTGCAACAGTACCCACGTAACAGGCTGGTTTGTTTATGTGTAGGAGTGTATAACTTCCTGCAAAAAATACATTCCTTAGAGGCATTTTACTTTTTGGAAAGGGGAAAGAATGGGGAGAAATAAAGATATTTCTCCTTGTTTTGCCTTACTTGGGATGGCGTAACAATAGCCCCAGCAGCCCCCATGGTGCGGGGGCCCCCTGACCTCCAGGCGGCCCCCTCAATTACCATGTATGGGCAGGCCTGTGAGTTTCTGACTGGGTCCAGAACGTGGGGCCCCCTCCTCATGCACCTTTAGGGCCCCCTCAAGTTTTATTACGCCCCTGGGCATACCATCTTGACTCAATACCAGGTTTACTGACCTTAATAACTCAAGGATAGCATCAAGATGCATTGGTGGGTGCATGGGAATGCCCATGCTGCACTCATGGAATGCCTTCTTAGTGGAGAATAACGCAAGCCAGCGATTTGCACTGCTTTGCTTTACTCTGGATTTATTAAACCACACAGAGCCTCGCAAGGTGACATTGCACAACCTTTAGTATATCTCCCATAAGGGCTTCGTTGTGTGCATCGCCTTGCGTGACAACTGGGCAATGCAGGCCCTTAGTAAATCAGCTCCTTTGTGTTTAGCCTCGTGTGTATGTGTGTGCATGGTTTTTGCATCCGCTTGTAGTAGTGGCTGGATTTGTGTTTGTGTGTGTGTGTGTCTGTGTTACACTGTACTTGGGCCTGTTATATCTCAGTGAATGTGAGTTGCGTTTGTGTGATTATATCCATATATGATTTGATTTATGTTTGTATTTTGTAACCTATGACTCTATGTGCTGCTCATTTACGTCGAGATATAATGTTTTTATGCTGTATGTCTGCCGTTCATATATGTACTTTTCTGTATTACTTGTACCATGCTGTTATTAATATTAGGTTTTTTTGTGTTTCTTTTTCTTAGTGAGTATTGCGGTTGTATGTCACACATGCGTGTTTTTTCTCTGTGTGCTTGATGTGTTTGTTGTGTTATGCCAGTGTGAGTTCTCTGCATGTGTTTCGTCTCTGCGTTACGTCTCTGTGTGACATTTCTTTACTATTTGTTCCTATGTTTGTTGTGGTTGTGTGGATCATGTCTGAGCATGACATGTATGCATGAATTGTCCTCTGTATGTTATATGAGTATACATGTTGTGCCATGCCAATGCATGAGATGTGAACACATTGGGATGTGTGTGTTATGTCCTTAGTCCGTATGTGTTGTCTGTTTGGGTTATGCCTGTTTGGGCTGTGCCTGTATTTATTGAGGTTGTGAGTTTTCCATGTATGTGTGTGGTGAGTATTAGCGCATTAATAATGCTAGTAGTGTGTGTTACTTATGTCGGTGATAAGCCTGTGTGTGTGTTGTGTTTTGTCACTAAGTGCTGCCTGCCTCTGTATGCCATGTCTGCATATGTCGTCTCCTGTTTGCTCCCTGTGTGAGTGTTGATAGAGGGGGATTGGAACAGGTGCTAAGTGTCTTCTTTCCTTTTGCTACGGGTGCTGCTCAAGTGTGATTGAAGACGGTGCATACAGTGTCAGACACACCTCCCACCCCCGCACTAAAATAAGCCTTCCTTGAGTTGCAGCGCAGCCCAAAATCCGAAGAAGACGTCATCAGAAATATTTCTATAAAGAGCTTCCCAGTGTTGGCATGGCAACCTGGCCGCGGTGTGAGAGAGAGAGAGAGAGAATGAGAGGGAGAGATCGAGAACGAGGGAGAGAGAAAGAGCAGCATACACATACAGAGAGAGCGAGAGGGGGGACCAGAAATTAACAACAAAAGAATGATATAATCGTCTTCAACGACCGACAGCAAACCCGCTCTTCCTTCCTGTGTGTGGGTGGCAAAAAAGGGAAATCATCAGCCGGTAGCAGAAGCAAGAGCTGCTGGGGGGACCACATGAGAAACTTCTCTGATGCCATAAGTAAAACCCTCTCACTGGCATGGAAATATGATAGGTGTGCTCAGGGTACTGAGCTCCGATTGGTCAATAGAGGGAAGGTCATAAACGTTTAGTCGGGCGACGAGGCCGCGCAGGATGTACTGGTACTCTTCCTCAGATCTGAGATTGAATTGTAAATGGTCACAGAACATAAAATAAGCTAACCTGATGGGCTGTGTTCCACAGTCTACGAGGCAGAGGTGAATAGGTTTTCTTTAGAGTCCCTACACTCAATTTCCTACCAATACCTGAGCAACAAAGAAACCCTTAAAAAAAAATATATATATATATATATATATATATATATATTGTTGTGTTAAATGTCACCAAACATTAATATCAACACAGTTAAGAAATAAAAAAGCACCAGACACAGGGACTCTACTAACTGGCAGGGTGGGATGGGTCAGACAGATATGATGCAGACTGCTCTTTTAATAAAGACATTACAGAAATATTTCAAAAAGTTTTCCGAAGCTGTAGTAATTTTCACACACTTCAGTGTGAGTTCTGTGGCACTCGTCTTTCTTGACAAAAACTTTGGTGGCCCTGTGCAACCACACCACGCAGGTCTGCACCATCCTTCCCAATACCGCTAACATCAGCTGTGAATTGTTCCACAACAGCCAGTTTCTGATAGGCTTCACAAGACAATTCTAATCCAACTTTACAGATTTTCAGCACCCAGTGCAGTCGGTTCAGTATTCTATGGGAACCTTCCTCTATGGCTAAAACATCTGCATATTACTGCACATTGTCCTTTGGAACACAATTCTTCCAGCAGGCAGTTGTAGGGGCAGATACAAGGCAAACAAGCACTGTCAAAGACAGTGATTTGACCATGGCATACTGTTGCAATGGTTAATAATTTTTTTAATTGTTTAGTCCACGAGTCTACCCCAAAAAATGTGGCCACCTAAACATTTACGTTATACGGTTGCATTAAAAATGTTAAATGTAAAAAAAATCACTGGTCTGGCCAATTTACAAGTTATTATTTCAGTTCTGTCATGCATTTTAAATATTATTTGTAATGGAGGCATGATTAAGAATAAATCATCAGCTAACCAATCCCTACAATCACAGCAGCTTCAATGCTACAATGTCACCTGAACACTTTATAAGTTAAAGAGAAAATAAATAAATCAACATCTAACACACCATCCAAAGTGCAGAGAAAATAAATAGCTGCTATTTAAAGTTGATAAACAAAATACAAAATTAAAAAGCAGATTTGAAACCAGGGGCCTCATTTATGAGAAATAACGCATCCCTGCGTGAAAGCAGCGATGCGTCACTTGTCAGTGCGCACTCCTTGCGACATTCCTGATGCTTCATATTTAATATATGACGCATCATGTCGCAAGGAGTTACAGATACATCAGTTACAGATATGTCAGTGTTTCTGACGTATCTGTAAGCGCAAAAGTGACTCATTGCTGGAGTGTGTCACAAAAGTGACGCAACTCCAGCAATGCGTCCTTTCACATGGGCCTGCGTCAGTCTTACACTTGCTGTGAGGCAGGCGCAAGATTTTGACGCAACGGTGTCCTAAAAGTGACGCAGTGAAATCTCATAGATTTCACGGCGTCACTTCTACAACCCTTCATTGCGTCAATACGCCCCCCTTGCATGCATTATACCTGGTGCAAGTATAATGTTTACAACAAGGGGTGGTGAGGGACAGAGTCTCTGAATTAAGCAGAAAGCTCTCACCCAGTCAAGAGATCAGGGCTAGATCCAACAACGTTTTTTAGCTCACTGCACCATCCCAGTTTCAGAACCTGGCTGTATGCAAATTAGTCTGTTCCTGTCCCAGTGCATGATGGGAACAGGACAAACCAAACTACAAAAGCCAATTCTTACACTGGGAAGGAAACAAGCTCCCGGGGACCGGTTTCTGGCATTACAGCCGTCGTCGGCCCGGTTTGCTTGAATCCTGATGGTGCAATGAGCAAGGGTCTCACATCTGAGAATACCCTTCCACGCTTAGGGTGGACAAAAATATTTACAACAAGGGGTGGTGAGGGACAGAGTCTCTGAATTAAGCAGAAAGCTCTCACCCAGTCAAGAGATCAGGGCTAGATCCAACAACGTTTTTTAGCTCACTGCACCATCCCAGTTTCAGAACCTGGCTGTATGCAAATTAGTCTGTTCCTGTCCCAGTGCATGATGGGAACAGGACAAACCAAACTACAAAAGCCAATTCTTACACTGGGAAGGAAACAAGCTCCCGGGGACCGGTTTCTGGCATTACAGCCGTCGTCGGCCCGGTTTGCTTGAATCCTGATGGTGCAATGAGCAAGGGTCTCACATCTGAGAATACCCTTCCACGCTTAGGGTGGACAAAAATATTTACCACAAGGGGTGGTGAGGGACAGAGTCTCTGAATTAAGCAGAAAGCTCTCACCCAGTCAAGAGATCAGGGCTAGATCCAACAACGTTTTTTAGCTCACTGCACCATCCCAGTTTCAGAACCTGGCTGTATGCAAATTAGTCTGTTCCTGTCCCAGTGCATGATGGGAACAGGACAAACCAAACTACAAAAGCCAATTCTTACACTGGGAAGGAAACAAGCTCCCGGGGACCGGTTTCTGGCATTACAGCCGTCGTCGGCCCGGTTTGCTTGAATCCTGATGGTGCAATGAGCAAGGGTCTCACATCTGAGAATACCCTTCCACGCTTAGGGTGGACAAAAATATTTACAACAAGGGGTGGTGAGGGACAGAGTCTCTGAATTAAGCAGAAAGCTCTCACCTAGTCAAGAGATCAGGGCTAGATCCAACAACGTTTTTTAGCTCACTGCACCATCCCAGTTTCAGAACCTGGCTGTATGCAAATTAGTCTGTTCCTGTCCCAGTGCATGATGGGAACAGGACAAACCAAACTACAAAAGCCAATTCTTACACTGGGAAGGAAACAAGCTCCCGGGGACCGGTTTCTGGCATTACAGCCGTCGTCGGCCCGGTTTGCTTGAATCCTGATGGTGCAATGAGCAAGGGTCTCACATCTGAGAATACCCTTCCACGCTTAGGGTGGACAAAAATATTTACAACAAGGGGTGGTGAGGGACAGAGTCTCTGAATTAAGCAGAAAGCTCTCACCCAGTCAAGAGATCAGGGCTAGATCCAACAACGTTTTTTAGCTCACTGCACCATCCCAGTTTCAGAACCTGGCTGTATGCAAATTAGTCTGTTCCTGTCCCAGTGCATGATGGGAACAGGACAAACCAAACTACAAAAGCCAATTCTTACACTGGGAAGGAAACAAGCTCCCGGGGACCGGTTTCTGGCATTACAGCCGTCGTCGGCCCGGTTTGCTTGAATCCTGATGGTGCAATGAGCAAGGGTCTCACATCTGAGAATACCCTTCCACGCTTAGGGTGGACAAAAATATTTACAACAAGGGGTGGTGAGGGACCTTTCTGGTAAAGAATTGGCTTGGTAGTTTAGTCTGCCTTGTTCCCATGATGCACTGGGCCAGGGACTGACTGATTTGCATATAGCCAGGTTCTGAGCTGGGATGGGGCAGTGAGATAAATAACGGTGATGGATCAAGCCCTGATCTTTGGACTGGGTAAGAGTGGTCTGCTCAATTCAGACACTCTGTTCATCACCACCCCCTTTTGCAAGTATAATGTGGCGCAGGGGTTTACAAAGTGACGCATCTACCTAGATGCATCACTTTGAAAATATGGCGCAACAAGGCACATTTTTTACGGCGTAAAAGTGACGCACAGCCTCATAAATGAGGCCCCATGATTTTAACTGAAGAGAGAAGAGTTGTTTTTAGGTGGATGTAAACAATGAGCACACTATTTTTTAAGTCACTCATAGTGAACAGAGAATGGGTAAAGTTGGCTAACCCACTGCCCCCTGCTGTATGCTGTGGTGGGTGGATGCAAAATGTGTATGCCAATTTATCAGACCAATGGATGAAGCCTGCTGATAAAAGTATCCCATCTATGTATGCATATCATGTATGCATTTTTGGGGAAATTAATAGTCTGCCAGATGAAGCAGTTTCAAAGGCCAGACATAAAGAATCATGTCAGCGAGAATGACTTCTACTGTTCCCCTGACACACAGCAGTTAGCGGCAGGCATGGAGGCTTCATATTCTTTTGTGCTCCAAGCAAGTACTGGAGCACCAGGGAAAGGCATAAGTGGTTCCTAAAGAGTAATGCAGCTCAGTGTGCTCTATGTTACAAACAGTAAGATGACAACAAACAACATTAGTGCTATGGATGACCTCTGTCTGCCCCAAATCGCTTGCCACCACCCTTCCTTTTCTACCTCCTTTTCTGTCTACTTCACAGGGATTCCAGCGCTGTCTGCCAACACCTTCTTAGGTTGCTTTAAGTTGTTTTATTATTTTGGTTAAATTGTAATGCTGCAATCTTTTCCTGGGTTGGAATATTTGAATAGTAAGGCTACTACCTAAAGGTAAGGGGGTTTGAATCAGGCATACTTAGCTCCAACAACTATAAGTATCGGAATGTTTGTCTAGGTTGACATTTTGATGTTCCAAGATAACCAGAAGAGTAACATGTTTTACACTCTATATAGATGAGAAGCAGCTCCATGAGGTAATGTGCAGTATATTATGTTCTGTGGTTTATGACGATAAACACGAGACTAAACTCATGCATTTTAATTATTCACATTTTTGTTAGATCCTATTTGTCACCACCATAGTTTAGACTAAATAATTTTGAATAAACATGCTTCAACCAAAAAGTAGTCTTAAAAATACTATTCCACCAGATCTTAAGGACTTTGTTCAGCAAGGAGTTAAAAACAATAACTTCCAGATGCTGTTGACGTCTGATTCAAGCATGTCTTCATAAGTTGTTGTCTAGGTAATACTTAAATTGTAAAATAGGTTGTTCTGGGGACCAAAGTTTTGTTCAGGAGTTTGCGGCTGGTGCTATTGATGGTAGGGATGTTGTATAGTAAGGCTGCGTAGTCATTACTCTTTAATCCACCACTAGACTCTCCCTGGATCCTTACCTCACTCTTACAGGTTCCTGCTTTCGCCCTTTGTGAAGACTTTTCCTTCTTTTTCCTCCTTTCCCTCTTGTTTGTTTTTCACTCTTTTGGTCTCTGTTGAAGTGTTTTGAGGAAAAAAAGTACTAGCCCCTAAATGTGTGTGCCAGTAGGCCCAACCTGCACTACCGGCTCAAAATAAGCACTGCTTCTAGTAGTAATTGAAATCCTAATTTTCTTATTCATGTGTTGTGGAGGTGGATCCCCAGACTGATCCACTGTTTACTAAATCTGCATTAGTTTACGGGAAAATGGCAGGCACTCATTACTGGGAACCTGGACTTGTTTTTCTGCATCAGACACTTACCGAGAGCAAGAGAAGAAAAAACAAACAAATCAGAAAGACAGAAGAAGAGAAAGACGAGAAAACCATCATGAGGGGGAAATCAAGAACCTGCAAGAGTGAGAAAATGAGACAGGGAGTGTGTGGTAGTGGATTAAAGAGGCATGAGGTGGATATAAGACTACGCCGCCTTGGTATAGGGTACATCTACATTTAATTGCACCACTGTGGGCTACTAAGCAGGACTGTGGGCACCAGCACTTTTCTGTTACAAATTAAGCACTGTTCAGGTACCTAAGAACAATATGAGCGCACAAAATGTCTCATTCACATCTGTAAATACCAGATCTACTTGAAAGAAATCAAGCTTTAATTATTTGCTGGTGCAGGTTGTATTTCAGATATCTTTGGAGTCTCTGCTGTTGTAATGAATAGAGTATGGCGGGAGGAGGGTATTCCACTTGGATTGTCAGAATGATGCAAGTGCACATATAGTGGGCACAATTTAAACCAGCATTTACAATACAGTAGGTTTCACTTTTGCAAAAGATTGACCTATTGGCATTGTAAATGACAATGCCTTTTATTTATGTGTTGGTTTACAATGCCAATAGCTTAAACTCTCGCAAATGCAAGACCTATTGCATTGCAAATGCTTGTTCAGAAGGGACAATAGAAGCTATGTGGGACAAGTGGGAGACCGAGCTGGGAAGAGGGTGTAATGAAACTGAATGAGGCCAGATACTAACGCATCCTGCCGCCATGGCTGGAAACACCAGGTTCAAACTCAATACATTTTAAATACTACATATTGCTTACTTGACCCCTGAGAAGATTTATCAAGTTTTTCTTATAGGAGCTGGTCCTTTCCATCCGAGAAGCTTGTGGCTAAATTCAAACATGCAATTTATATTTCGAACATGACCTGAGTTCAGTTGCTTCTGGTGTGCAGTAATGGACCAGCTGAGCCAGCTGTCCAGACTTTTCTTTTTTAGTTTTACATAGTGCAAACTATACCCAAAGGTATCAGAGCGCTTCACATGAGCACCATTTGCGTTACAGATGGACACATACGTTAGGCCCAGGGAGATTAGGGGGCTCATTTATGAGCCCTTGCGTCACTTTTGCACCACTGGTGCGTCACTTTTTGTGACGCACCAGCAGTGTAAAAAATGCGCCTTGTTGTGCCACATTTACAAAGTGACGCATCTTGGTAGATGCGTCACTTTGTAAACCCCTGCGCCACATTATACCTGCGCCAGGTATAATGTATGCAGGGTGGGGTGTTCCCACGCAAGAAAGGGTCATAGAAGTGACATAGAAGGACTCAAATGCGTCAAAATCTTATGCCTGCCTCACAGTAGGCGTAAGACTGACGCAGCCAAGGACGCATTGCTGGAGTTGAGTCACTTTTGTGACACACCCCAGCAATGCGTCACTTTTGCGCTTACAGATACGTCAGAAATACTGACGTATCTGTAACTCCTTGCGACATGATGCGTCATACATTAAATATAACGCATCAGGTATGTCCCAAGGAGTGCGCTCTGAGAAGTGACGCTTCGCTGCTTTCACGCAGCGATGCGTCATTTCTCATAAATGAGGCCCTAGCTAATTATAGTAATGTGCAGAGAATCACAGGACGCATAGCGCCCCTGCCGAGAATTGATCCTGGTTCCCCAGCTGAGATCGACCTCCATAGCCGTTAGGCCACAGCCTCTCCCCTAATAACTTGCACAATTTAAGGTTATTCAAGCGCTCTTGCAAGTATGGGTCACTATCTAGGCTAAGCCCTGCTAGCTTGATTCTCCGCATAACTGGTCAATGGAAAATCACTGCCAGTCCCTCTTCCTGCAAAGATGATGTAGCTTTTGTTCAGTTGTCTCCTGTGTAGAATCCGAGTGCACACTGCTTAGACACGAGGAAGCCAGCTTGCTTAGAAAGTGCCCCTTCACTAAAATGGGATGAGTTACTCACACACTTTAGAGTCTAACCCAAAAACAAGCAAACAAAGAGAGGTCACCCAGGGGCATGTGTGAGAGGGTGAAAATGAAGCCTTCTGCTCAAGACAGATGATCTGATTACGGTTAATTACAGCAGGGGGCGAGGGAAGGACACCGGTCTCTGCCTCCAGCTCTCAGCATAAGGCAAGGTCATTATAAACTATCAGCACAGCCCTCCCTCTCCGTCAACATGGCTGTGAGGCAGGCCAGGTGAAGCCTGCTGACTGATTGGGAGGGGTAGGTAGGACTTAGAAAATTCACATGAATGAAAGCGAAACCAGCGCAAGGCTGATAAAGTATGTCCACAATTATTAAAACAAACAGCCGAGTGGGAGCCATAGTGGGGGAGGCAGCAGTAAAAAAAAGCGGCAGTAACACAACTGTGGCAGTAATGAGAGGTGGGTGGAGGAATGCTATATTTGAATTTAATACAAAACAGAAATGTCCATATGATTTATTACCAAGAGCAGAGCTTTCTTGCTCAGGACCAAGTGCCTAAAGCAATCATTCAAATCTTTATCCAAAGCTTTCTACGTGAGTAATATCTCCTATTCTATCAACGGACAAAAACATAAAACAACTAGGTTATTTATATTCTCTCAAGACAATTTATTGACCATAAAAATATTTAAAAACACACACATGAAGCTATTGCTCTCTTCAATCAGAATCCTAATATTCCTCCCGCTAGGGGTTACACTCGAAAGGATTTTTAGTTTAAAACTTTATTAGAAAAGAACATATGATTTTGTCTGTTGATAGAATACGAGATATTACTCACATAGAAAGCTTTGGATAAAGATTTAAATGATTGCTTTTGGCACTTGGTCCTGAGCAAGAAAGCTCTGCTCTTGGTATTAAATCATAGGGACATTTCAGTTTTGTCTTATGTCTAAACCGTCTCTCTCTGCTTTTGTACTGAGTGCTATATTTGGATTTAAGCAGCTAGGGCTCTGAAGCTAAACACAGACAAACAGTAACAAAGCATGAAATCAATAAAAAATAGTCCCCCAGAGAACAGATGAAAAATTGTAGGGGAATGAGACAGTGTTAAGTCCCTGCTCTATGGGAGGAACAGAAGAGAGAAAGGAGAGACAAAGAAGCAGGACTGACTACTAGCAAGCAGGGATTTTTGAAAGACACTGACATAGACAAATAAAAAGCAAGAAAGGGGATGGGCTTGATGCCCACAGACTGATTACAGCAGGTCTCAAAGAGACAGCTGTGCTGTCTAGTTCGACCTAAAAATAATTGAGTGTATATTCTCTAATATTGGCATGCTTTCACCATCCAAACTATACTTCTAAGTTTACACCTAGAATGTGGTAGATGCATATTTTTCCAGGGGGCATGGACAAAGGAAGTTCTTCACATGTTAATGCAGAGTCCATTCAGGAGCGGCTCCACAAAAAGGGTGGAGGAGCGTGGCCCAAATAACTAAAATCCCCCCAGAAAAGCCCACGAGATAAAAAATAAAATGGTAATACAGTTCATTTTTTGCCATTTCATTTTTCACTAACCTGCTTCCAGAACCGAGTATCAGGACGGGGCGGACCGTTGCTGCTGATTGGTAGTAGAAAGGAGGAGTGGTGGGCTGGGCACTTAAGTTTAAAGTGTGCATGTCACTTTGGCCAACTGTCTTGAGACGGCCAGCCAGACATGCACACCTAAACTTCTCTAACCCAGCTGTCTTGAATAGCTGGGATAGAGCAAGCACAATCCTCCATTGCCTTGGGAGCACTGAGAGAGGCCCCTCCCTCCAATCCTGGTGCTTCTCTCATTCTTGTTAACAGCATGAGAGCTGAGCCAGGATTGAGTATTGGAGAGAAGAATACTGGGACCGGAGCGAGGAGGACGTGTCATGCAGCAAGCAAGGTAAGTGGCTATTTGTTTTATAATATAGGCGCCTTGCATGTAGCATGCACGCATGCGATTCCCTAAATGCAATAAAAAAAGACATTTGCGATTTCGAATTTAAGAATCACAAATTACCATCCACTGAAAATGGATGGCAATTTGGAGAACTTTGAAAAATGCACAAAAGTGCATTTTTCAAAGTTCTATGTTGCACACATACATGCCCTTGGGGCATGTGTGGGCGCAACATGTGGTCACATGCTAATTTCAGGCGTGCATTAGGGTGTCCTTTTGGCACCCCTGTACCCTTGAAATTGCATGTGCAATTTGCGAGTACCTATTTGGTACTCGCAAATTGCAAATGCAATGCCCATGGATTCCTATGGGCCTCTATGCCCATAAGAATGAATGGGAAGCAATTCCTTATTTGTAATTCGCAATTTGCAAGTCGCAAATAAGGAATAAGTAGAAATTGCACATTTTTTGCGATTCCTACATGTATAAGGAATTGAGATTCTTAAATTCTGATTTCTTAAAAATCGCAATTTAGGAATCGCAATTCCTAACTTTGATGCATGTGACCTTATGTTATTCTTCTCAAGAATTTGCTACTATTTTGCTACCCCAACTGTTCTTAATCCTTACCCGAAGAATGCACATCAATTCACCAAAACTTGAGAGCTTCTGTTCGAAAAATGTCCTTCACATGACTTATTACACAAAGTGACCCGTTTGTACCCACTTTTTGCACCTCCGGGACTCTGGTATTGCAGAAGGCCATAAAGGCATCTTCTGAAATATAGATTGCACCAGTGCAAAACAATCATTGTTTGTAATCCCAAGAGGGAAGTCTCCTCATTTGCGCGAGGGCATTACCCCCAATGAAATGAAGGAATGGATTTGTCTGTCATTACCTCTTCCCATGTTACAGAAAGAGACACAAAGGCAGACAAGCCCTTGGGAGGTGGCATGATTATGCAGCAGATATATAGGGGGTCACAGCCAGTACATTCCTACCTACGCCACATTAGAGGGAGACATGGCCATCCCAGGGACCCCTTAGGCATCCCCTCATAGCCCACTGTTGTCAAATACTGCATGTGCTTTTGGGGAGCATTTGATTCCTGGATCCATGTCCCTCTGACCTGAAATTAGACTGCGTCCACTGCCAGTAAGAGATGGAGCCACAGTTTCAAACCACAAGTCTGTCACTCATTTCAGTGCTCTTGGTAGCACAGGCGCAAACTCAGGAGTTTGTGCCTGCGCTAGTGTGAGATCATTGTCTTTTTAATCAGGCTCACTGTCATGGTCTGTGTCAGATGTATCCGAAACAAGGTGTATCAGATTAGGGGTGGGCAGGAACTCACAGAGTTTTTTCACTCCGTGGAATTCCGCTCAGTTACATGAAAAACCAGTGAGATTCCGCAGAGTTCCATGAACTGGCAGAATGAGGCACGTCACACTGCTCACGCTGTTTTTTAGTGCCGGGATCTCGTTCCACGCTGCCAAATTAGCACAAATGTCAACATGCGGCATGCTAGAGGGCACTTCTTTTTAAGCTGATTTTGCTGCAGCTTGCATAGATTTTGTACTCGAGCAGCAGCTTTCTGACCACCAACGATGGGAAAATATCTCTACATGCCTTCATCGTGACAGAAAATCGCACTAGGGGAGGCCAAATCTTGCTTGCGCTTGGCAACTTACTTTTGACGAGCTGCGCGCAAGGAAAAACTCCACCATGCAGCAGTTGATGTAATTAGGCCAAAACTCCACATTACATGTCGCCAAAACTCTACCAACTCTGCTGCAGAGTGGAATTTATTGCCCATCCCTACATTAGATGTACAATATTATAGTGTGCATGATTAATGTTCTCTGGCAACAGGGGCCATATTGGCCATGCTGTATTCCATCCTTGCTTGTTCCTCCCTGCAACACGACTAGTGCACTCCAGGTACAAACAGGGACAGTCAGCTTTTTTATTGAAAAAAGATGCACTCTACCCAGTGCAGGTGCAAACGTTGCTAGTTCATGAACCCATCAGTTAAAGTCACAGTTGCAGTTTCACTGCCATTCATTCCCTGCCACATTTTCAAGCAGTTCAGTGTATGACTGTGCCTGCCTATGCCTGGGGGTCCCTAGGACCCACACGCTCCCATCCAATGGAGTGCCCTTTAAGGTAGTTCGCTGATTCTGCCCCACCTTATATGTGACACAATCAGTAGACCTCCCAATAATTATTTTACCTCTGTAGCTGCTTCTGCAATATGGCACCGATACAAGGTCAAAGGCGTTCAATCATTTATAGGAAGCACAGCCCCATGTAAATGAGGAAACTCTCCCTTGGGATTGCACCAATGCATTATCTGTACCAACACAGTCCATATTAGAGGAAAAGTAGGGTCAACTGATTTGCATATGACTTGATCCAAACTCGGGTGACATAGTGAGCAAACGAATGATCGATTAAACCCAGATCTGTCGACTGAGGGTGAGTGTTTTAAAAGGTGGAGCACTCCATCCATCATCTTGTGTTTACTGTATTAGAGAAGGGCCAGCATAAGCATTTGTGCTCATTCTATAATACAAAGGTAGCCATGGGTGCAAACATGGGACTGCTCCTTGTACAAGAGAGATTGGGAGAGTTGGTCAGATGGGAAAGAAGATATGGTGTTCAGCCTTTAGTAATAGTCCACGGAATGGGGCCCAAGAAGAGATTTCAGATTGTGACTTTAGTTATGATTTTTAACAGTTCAGAAAGAGGGTTGGACGTAATCCATTTTGTGGCGGCTTTACATGGTAGATTAAGGTTTTATTGCCAGTTTTAAGTACATTAGAGAGTTGTTTTGGGAGACTCTTTGTATTATCAATTAAGAATTTGGGTATCCTTGGCCATGAAGATGTTTGTGTGTACCACCTTCTGGTTGCCCTGCATATTTCCAAATAGGAGGAGGAGGGTGGAGTGATGATGTGACACTCTAGGACTGGGCAGAGGTGGCCACCTTACAGAACATTTCACCCCCACTTCAAAACCCCTCTACAAGGGAGAGACTGTTGAACAGACACTGGACCTGGAAGCAACAACAGCAAAAGTAAACTCTGCTGAAAGGAGAAGCCAACTGTCCCATTGAGAAGATGGAATGAAGGACTTTGACTCCAGCTGGCACATAGGACTCGTATGGGGTTTTCCAGGGTCTTTGGCGATGACCCCACTATGTTCCCTGAAGAAGAGATGGACGAACAAATCTACTGAAGGCCCCGAAGAGTTCTCTGGGGGTTATGTGGACTGGCCACTGACTCCCCCTGGCTAGGGGTGGGCATTACTTATGTAACTCCGTGTAGCATAATCACATGAAATTACCAACTCATTCTGCAAAATTGGGCAGAATTACAAAAGAAGAGAGTAATTCTGCATTTAGTACTATTTCTTTACCACAAAAATGCCTCCTGACATCCAAAATGGATGCAAAAATGTATTTTTGCACTAAAAAATAGTGCTAACTGCAACAGAACATAAACAGCAGTGCAAGCAATCTCTCTCTGCATGTGTTCTCTTCGTGGGACTTTTGCTCTCAAATTACTCTTTATTATGCGGGCGGGCCTTTTCACATTATCAGTAATTCTTCATCCAGTTCAATTGAAATTCTGCCAATGTCTACCACTGACACAAAGGTGCCCTGCAAAATGGCAAAAGACAGGGAGGGTTCTGCTTGTTGGCTGTGAAGGGTCTGCCACCCTCAAGCAGGTGAGAGCAGCAAGGAGCCCCTGCAGAGGACAGGGACTGTGAAGAGAGCATCAAGATGCAAGCTCCACCAAAAAAGCCAATTTAGAGGCTAGGAGGCCTGAAGAAATGCTCCTAGTGGATAGAGCTCGCCACCAGGAGCAAAATGACACAAAGTCGGGCAAATCAGCCCTATAGGTCCAAAGAAAACTGCACCTGAAGCTTGGTCCTCCAGGGGAACCAGTTAGAAAACTGAGCACATAGCTCTCTGCCGTAGTTTCTAAAAGTGCTTCCAGAGAGAGCAGAGCCCCCGGGGGTGGCGTAACCCTCATTTAATTATGGGAGAGGTGTGCATGGGGTGCCTTTCCCAGAGCCACCTTTGTCCGAGGGGACCCCATCTCCCAGGGCCCACCACAATGGAGACTGCCAGAGGACCCCTTCTCCCTGGGACGGAGAACAACACATTCAGTACCAATGCACTGCTTCCGGGGAGGCCAGGGACCCAGGAGCAAGGCGGTGTGCCTCCTCTACCCCATGCCCGTGCCTGTGGGGTGCTGAACATTTTGGGTGCTGCTAAGAGCGCATTAGCCCCCACAGTCTTTGCTTGAAGTAGTCCTACATCTCCCAGGAGGTTATATCCTTGTCTCTTGGAGAGGCTTGTTACATTTTGAAGCACTCCCAATGGCTCTGGACTGCAGCAACTCTTGATTGAGTGGTCCTAAAGCTGTAGTGACAGACATTTAAAGTTGGAAATAAGACCCTGGGACATGTAACTTAATGTAATGCTTTATTGAAAATGTAGATGATTGACAATGCAAGGGTTTATGTTACAGTCAATAGTATTTGATGTTGGCATTATATTAATTGATTTCAGTGGTGTGGCAAAGGTGGATTATAATATGTTTCTGAATTTACTAATGCGGTGACACCGTGACGAAGTCAGTAAACCTGCCTTGTATGACACTCTCTATGTTTTGATATTCTAACAAGAATAGGTTGGACGAGATTGTGAATAATGATTAAGGGCTTCCTGAGAAGAGTAAACTGCTCTGAGGGTGTTACCAAATGTAGTTACATCTACTTAACTGTATATATTTAGGGAGTATTCGGAGGTGACTGTAACAAATTCTTTAAAAAAAAAGAAAAAAAAATGCACAGTGATTTACTGGGTGTTGTTGAGTACCAGCAAGATGGGGGTACTAGTCCATATCACCCTCCCCTGAGTAGGTCTTGGAGTGCTTTGGTTCACTCCCCTGAGAAAGTCAAGGGCTACAGTGGGGTACTTACTTACAAAAACTATTCATCACGAGGAAAAGTGCATCAAAAGCAATATCAGACATGGTGAATAATAAGCACATGCTATACTCTTCATATGCAGCCAGGATTGGCTTGTGGCACAGGTTACTCTTCACCCGCAGCATGCCCAATAGGAGTCCGAAGGGCTCCTAATGGGAATTCACAAAAAAGTGCAAACACAAGTGCGCAAGAGTGGGCACGTGTAAAAAAATTCGCCCTCCGTCCCCACTCATGTGCACTTGTGTTGCTGCCTGTTGCCCTGGTGACAATCATGTCAGTCAACATGACGCCAGACCGCCCACCCCCTTCAGACTCTGATTGTCAGTTCTCCCGCCTTCGCGTCTTTGAACTTAAGTTCAGAAACGTTGAGGGAGCTGCGGGTGGCTGCGGGCGGGGGGCTACGCCCCCACGCCCCACTGGACGCACCGCACCTAGCTAACAGTTAAAAGGCGACTTGAATTTTAGGGCCTTTGTATTGCCTTTAAATCTCTACACAGACTTGGCACCGACTATTTTACAAACAGATTCAGGAAGTACGTCCAAGAAAGTCAGCTCCAGTCAGCGGCATCTCTTAATCTTGCAATCCCAAGGGCAAAAACTGCCTCCTGGGGGGTGGGGAGGAGTTTAGTTGCAGGCACAGTTGGCTTGTGGAACTCTACCTCTGCCACTTAAGAAGGGAAGCAATTTCCTGGCGTTTCCCAAACTTTTAAAAACCTGGCTGTTCAGCAATTAGCCCGAGCTCACTAATCCAGCCGTCTCACTTCTGGGTAGCCTCCTGTGCATATCCCCCGCACCTAGCCACCCACGGATATGAGTGCGCGTTAAAAACAAAAAATGTATTTCAATAGGAAAGTCTTATCTATTTACATTGTTTCCCTATGGTGTTCACTCGTGAAAGAGACTTGTACATTCTGACTCAATAGAGCCCTTAGCCGAATGTGCTTGTGTAGTTGTGCTCCAAGTGAAATGCATTATAGGAGGGGAGTGGGCTATAAAGTATGGAGCAGTACCCTCAAGAAGGCCAATCTGTGTAAGTGCAAGTACCTTCTGTCTGTTGATAGGCACAGAGATTGGCCAACGAGGAAGTAAGCAAGTAACATGAATAAAGAATAATCGCTTTAATGCCCAAAAAAGTATGTGCGAGAAAGCATTTCACCAGGAAATTCTCATTACCACCTAGGTGGTTTTCATGTTATTATTTTGAAAAGCTCGACAAGGCACATTCAGAATGTTCAGTCCTGTTAGCAAAACGACCTTACAATTTTGTTTTTTCGCTAGGCATAGGGCATGTACAATCACGGCTAATTTCAACAGATATACGAAATATGACAGAGAAATTTCATCATAAACATGCCACAACATTATCACAACATACATTATTCAAGTGCTTAACATCCTAGTTGCTACAGGATGTTGTTAAGACTGTATACTTTTGCCTTAAGGTTGTAACTGGCATCATATTCATAATCACATGAATGATGTATTTGTAAAATGTGAAAATTATAATTGTAGGTGTATCGATAGTTGGAATCGTGGTATGTTGGGATAGAGTGGAAAAAAGGAACTTTCAAATACATAGTATACAAAAAAAATTGTTGATTGACTAACAAAATTACTAAGGGCTATTTTAAGGTACTCAAAGGAATAAACGCAATTCCGTAGGACTCCAACATTATTGCCCAATTCAATTAAATAATTAAATTGGGCAGGGGCTCTATCAATAGTGCAGCAGATGCATAGGCTCAGTGGCCAGGGCATGTGGGTGGTGATCTTCACGTAAATCATGGTTGTTTTTCAGTACATTTTCCTTCATGGTATAAGAGCCCATGACACTTTTGCTTTGTCACTGCAATTGCGCCATAAGGTATTAAGAAGGAGACAAAACACATTGTTCCAATGTACCCGGTAACTACTTTTACTGGCACCACTGGAATTTACGGTCAGAGTGTTTCAACACATAAGTATGATGCTACATTTACATAGCTTAATTCGTTAAGATGCATATATATGAAAAAATTAAAAAATGATGCTTGGAGAAAAAGGTTGCATATCATACGTTAGAAATTCAGGGCTCTGAGGTATTCTGTATCATAGGTTATGGAAACCTGCTGTGACCTAAGGCTTCTTTAACCATGTGGTGATGTGTTGATCTGTAACTAACACATCATCAGTAGGGGAAAGAATTGTAACGGAGTCAGTTGACAAGGACTGGATCTGAGCTGCAGGACTCCCTGTTGTAGATGGGGTCTCCATGCCTTTTGGACTTAATAAAAGGATTTCACTTTTCCCCACATGACGTTGTCTGTGACTATCATTTACAACGTAACATTGGCGATGAGCGACTCTAACAAGACCCACAGACTCCAACATAAATTAGCCCCTTAAACACTCCTCACTGGAACCACCAAATCCACATGTGGAAGCTAGCCGAAAAACCTGGGCCTGAGTTACTGACCTATTGACCTTCGTTTTGACAGACACATCAGTACAAATTGCGAACACAACGAAAATGAGGAGGTGTTTAACTTATTTGTGAAGATACACATTGTTAGAACTTTGCTTCAGATGGGGCTGAGGTAATATCCAAAGGTACCTTTATATGCCATGACAGTTGTCTGCTAGAGAAGCAGCATGTGGTTCCCTGCCCATAGCACTGGAGCTGTGACTTGTGCTTCCTTGGCAGCCCCAGCGCTGTACAAACTGACCGCAACACTCAAGCGCTGCCATGCGCTTCCCTGGCTCGCCGTGTGGAATCCTGACTGCAGCACCACAGAGGCCTTGACGTCTGATGTGTCTTGATGTCTTACATATTGGAGCAGCATGAGGAAGCCATATTGGCTTGGGTTGGCAGTGCTTTGCATTCCTGTGTCCCTGTGATACCACACATTTAAGCTCTTATCTTGCAGAACGTGAAGGAGCCAATTGAGAGTAGCTACCTGCGGAATCCCTGACGAACAGCGTCAGTGTGAAGAAGCTATATTGGTTTTGGGCTGCTAGGGCTTTGCATCTGTGTCTCTGTGATACGCATACATGTAAGCGCTTATCTTGCACAACGTGATGGAGCCAATTGAGTGCCTATCCTTACAGAAGTCCATTGTGGGTCTCTGTGGTACACACACAAACCGCCTCTGTGATTTATGCTTCTCCCTTCATGCACGTTGTGAGCTCTGTGCAGCACTCTGCTGCACACACATTGGCCTTTGTAATACCTGGGCCTGAGTTACCTCTTGACCTTCGTGTTAAAACAGCCTTCTCTCACCAACCAATTAATGTTTCTCATGTGTGCTGTCTGTGGTACTCTCAAAGTTATTCTGCTGAAGAAGCAATGAAGGTTAATTTTTGTTTTGACTGCTTGTATGCTTGTTCTGTTTTAACTACAGATTTCAGTGGGTAGTGTTTGCAGTCAGAACCAGTTTGTATTGTATTACTGTTGATGTTGTCAATACTGCTTAATTTGCACAAAGTAGTATCTATTTCTGTGTAATTTTCATTGTTATATTCAGTATTCACTACCTTACTGCTTTCACTGGGGGGCAGTCATGGGCTCCTGCATACTTCTTATAAGTTACTGACGTTAAGGACCTTTGAAGTGATGCAGAATGTCACTGCTCCACTGTTTTTCTTGCTTTTCTAGGTTATCCACCAATATGTTGGGTTGCATGTTGGAGAAAGCCAAAGAAACCATGGGGCAGAAAGACAAACCCACTCTGCAGGAAATCCTAACAATTGCAAAGACTCATGACCATTTAAAGGCATGAGTTGAACCTATTCGCAATGACTTGTCACATGTGGTCAAGGGTGATGAGGCAACAGCTAAACTTGTACGAGAAAAGTAAAATGCGGGAAAGGCAAGTCAGGACAAAGTGGGTACATGGGGCAAAATGGCTGAGATGTTTTCTGGAAAGTGTTTACTGGGCGCAATGTAACCTACAAAGAGTGCCGCAGTAGAAAGGTATGTGTAAGACTTGTGGTAGGAAGGGACATTTCACAAAATGTTCTAAATCCAGTCTTAAAAAAGTGAGAGAAGGTGATTGTGATGATAATGATGATGATGCAGTGGAGGAAGTGGTGGTCCTACAGACTAAAGAAGAGGCCTTTGAAGAGCCTCTTGAGATGGTACACGTTAATTTGGAGCCAATCAAGATTCTATTTGACTCAGGTGCTAAGATAACCCTGATACCAAAAATGTTTTGTAATAAACACTAAAAGGGAAAGAAAAACTCTTGAAACCAGACATTACGCCTAGAGGATATGGTGGTGAACCAATCAAATTATCAGGATATTTTGGGGAAATGATTGAATTAAAAAATCGCATTATACCAGGGAAGATGTATGTATTGGTTTCATCAGCAATACCTTTTTGTATCTTGATCTGAATGAGATTCCTGCAGTCATAGTGAGGGAAATGCATATTTCAGATGGTTATGATGGGTTACTGAATGTGTTTCCTCATGTTTTAAAAAATAAATTAGAGTCCCTTGGGAACTATGTACATGTGATTAAACTCAATGCCAATGCACAACCAAAAATTGCAAAAGTCAGGAATCTACCTTTGGCAGTCAAGGAAAGAATGAAAAAGGAGTTAAATAAGTTGATTTACAAAAACAAAATACAGGAAGTAGAAGCCTTGGAATGGCTTGCACCAGTCATGATGGCACAAAAGGCTAACAGTGTGGCTAGGTTATATGTGTACTTGAGAGAACTAGACAAGGAATTGGTGTGGTATGATAGGTGTCAAAAAGAAATATTGGTCATGACTGACGCCAGTTTCAGAGGGTTAGGGGCTGTTTTTATGCAAAGGTCAGGAGGTAGGAACATTTTGTTTATATCACATGGCCTGAGGAGAGCTGAAACCCATAATTTTTCTATTTAGAGGGAGGCATTAGTTGTGTTTTTGCCCATAAGGAAACTGAGAAAGTTCCTTTGGGGATGCAAATTTGAAGTGAAAACTGATCAAAAGCCCTTTAAAGTTACATTCACAAATGGGTTGTTGCGCTTCAGAAGTTTGAATTTGCACTGTCTCATGTGCCTGGCGTGAGTACTTTACAAGTGGACTGCATCTCAAGGTTGTGTCCTGAACCTGAAGTTGATAATCTCTTGGGTGATGAGTACTTTGGAGGTGGGAAGTTTGAAGAGGAAGTAAATTTCTGCTTGATAACAGAACAGGAAGAAGAGTGGAAGAAAGAACTCCAGGAATTTTAGAGTGTAAAGAAAGTGGTTAAGATGGTATTAGGAGGTTGGGTTGGTAAAAGCCAGTGTGATGATGAAATCCTAGGATTGTGGCAAGTAAGAACTTAGTTGACTCTTGTGGAGGGGTTATTGTTTAGAGGGAGTAAGTTGGTACCACCACAGAAATTATGGTGAAAATTGATAGATTGTGCCAATGCCAGTCAAATGGGCATATTGAATACTAAGAAGAGAGTTAGAGAGGTCTACTGGTAACTGTCAATGGACTTGATGATTGAGAGAGAACTGAGGAATTGTGTTGAGTAGATGCAGAGTGTCAAGGTGTTTAAGTGCAGAACACAACCCACGGTGGTGAGGGACCAAGCATCAGGACCGTAGGTAGATATTGCACTGGACATTCTTGGGCCTGTTAGAGTGAAAACATGTGAGAAGTATGTTCTCGTGTGCATTGGTATGTACTTATTGTGGAGATTAAGGAAGTCAATTCAATAGAGTCTAAGGATGTGGTTTTGTTTTTTGGAAGAATTGTTCGAAAGAGAAAGTTTTACATCCACTATGCTTACAGGTAATAATGTTCGGCCTACCTCGGTGGTGGTTGAGGAAATGATGAAGATGAGAGGAATTAAACACAGGAGAGTGGCACTTTATCATCCTGAAACAAATGGTGTTGTGGAACGCTTTATTAAAGTGTTGGAAGAAAGTTTGCAACAATCCGTGTTGTGTGGAACAAATTAGGAATAAGGTATGAGGAAGAAAGTAAGGGATTACCAACTCACACCGCATTTTACCACTGGTGTTTCACCTTTTCGGTTGTTTAGAGGAAGAATTCCCAATAGTGAAACTGTCCCTGCATAGGTGAATGAGAAAAGGGAGGAAATGGATGATCAAGTTCGTAAAGTAGAAGGATGGAGAGAAAGAGAAGAAAGAAAAAAGTGAGAGGGAAAGAACTGTATAACAAACAGAAAGCAGTCAAGGAAACTGTGGTGCAGGTGGGGGATTGTATAAAAATCAAGTCTCGTTAAAGGTGATAAAATTGTTTAAAAATGCTGTAAAGACTGATGATACCAACATCTGGAACCTCAACTAGGTGGGTAAATATAGTCCCGTACAAGGTAAAGGCTCAACCTTTTTAGACCAAGATTAATTGAGGGATCAAGTAATCAGACTGCAACGTGAGAGGAGGAGACCAGCACGGTTACAGGATTATGTATGAACCTAAGGATGTTGCGATATTAAATTTTTCGTGTTGAGGTCATTGTTGATGTGATATAACATATTTCTTGTTTAAAGTTATGTTTTTGTTTCATCATATTTTATTTGTTTTATTGTGAAAAGAGGATGGTGATTTGGCATTCTGTATTGTAGACCTGCTCTAACCTAATTGTTATGTAAACATGTGATGATATGTTGATCTGTAACCACTAGAATCTAGGGGATAGAATTTTAACAGAGTCAGTTGGTGAGGACTGGATCTGAGCTGAGGCACTCCCTGTTGTGGATGGTGTCTCCCTACCTTTTGCACTTAATAAAAGGATTTCACCTTTCTCTACATGATGTGGTCTGTGGCTATTACTTACAACGTAACAGCCTAATATTTGGGAAATTGGCATAGGGCAGCACCGCAAGACTTCTTGCTGCTCTTCCCTACACCAATGTGAAAGGGCAGGAATGCACTGTATTTATGAAATATGGTGCATTGCTGTCCTTTCCCCTCTGCTGGCACACAGCTTGCTGCCTAGTGCCAACTCAGGCCCCCTTGCACCATGGTGCAATGGTGTCTATATTGCCTGCAGGATTGTTTTTGTGCAGGAAGGGGCACCTTCCTACACAAAAAAAATCCAGAGAGGTGTTTTCCTCCATATGAAAAGAGGAAAAACGAGGAAAAATTAAACATTACTCCCTGTTGCACCTAGTCTGCGTAGGAATAGTGTTTACATGATTAAGTAAACATGGGCAGTGTCAAAATCCATGGGTGTTGCATTGGAAAACTCACCAAATTGCCTTACTCCATATCTAGATATGATTGAGAGGCTTGCACCCCTCAGACTGAATATATAAAGTAACGCCCATGTATGCTATAGAGGAACACTGGCTAGCATGGCTAATATTTGACATATGACAACTTGACCAAAAGATAAACAGGTTAGTGTGCGATTGCTGGTAGGGTTTAAAATATATAGTATGACCCTGGTGAGGTCAACCATAACATTTAGGAAATTAGTCTCATGCTGTAAATATTAGACTGTGGTTGAAATCTGTTGAGAATTACTAAAAACTGCCCACTCGGTGTTCCAGTCCGACAACAGTGGGGAGTCAATCAGATGATTCCTGACATTCTCACTTTAGCTCATATTTCCAGCCACATCAGGAAAGCAGACTCGGATGGACACCAGAGTTGGCTTGACCCAATAAGATTTTACATTGCAGGACAAGGCAATCTTGAACATCACTTATCGGGAATACAGTATTAAAATGCAGAGTCCACTATGTGACCCAAGTTCATGGATCATACATTAAGTCATGAGACCAGAGAGCTGCTTTATGATGCTATGTATTTGTGTGTGCTCTGTAGTACCTCATTTGAGGTGCGCTGATGGATGATGGAAGAAAGTCAGGCAATCCAGAGAAATAAGAAATGCAGTCACTAGAAGCAATAGGGTTGTCAGAGTGAAGCAAACAAAGCAGTCAAAGTATGCTACTTTACTCATGGTTTTCAACACGCGCTTATAGTGTGTGGAACGATTTGTTCTTGCACACATTTATAAGCACTATGTGATTTGATCAGCGGCATAGCTCCATAGTCACCAACAATCAGTTGTGCTGCAATTGGTGAGCTACAAAGTATGAAGTTGTTCACAAGGATGTACTAGAGAAATGTTCCTAATTCTTCAAGTATCCCCTGGCATCTAAGACAGCTTCTACCTTTATTGATTGCCTACTGTGACATTTGTTATGCTGTTGTGTAGTCTGCGGCATGTAGTGCACCAAGTACCTTGACATCAACAGGGGTGTAATGGGAGTTAAATGTTTGTGATACTTGCTGCTCCTAGTCCCCCTACCATGCCCAGGATCAGATGTGGAGAGAAGTGTTATCTTCCCAAAACCTCTTCCACAACCAGTCCAAAGAGTATGATTTTTCATTGTGACTGCTTTCCCTTCTCACTGGGTTGTTCTAGATGATCAGCACCAGCACTGCATTGCCTTATGCTGCCTTTTTGTAGAATGAGTTTGGCTTGGGGTTTGTTTACCTATGGAATCCGCTAGTATCTGATTTTGACTTTTATATGCACTGTAGTTGTAGTGGGTTGTCTAAATTAGCTCTCATTGTGTTATGCTCACTATCTGAATGCTTAAACTTTGAACTTGAATGTCAGCAATTCTTACACTGCATGCTGTGTACACTGGACTGACTGGTTTCAAAGAATTTCTTTTAAAATATACTTTGTTTTTTTTCAAAAAGACGTGGCGTAGACATAGCAAGTCACCTGAGAGATGCGTCTGATGGGAATGCATTTTGTGTATTTTCGACTTATATTGTGGTTTAGCATTTTTGATTTTATTTTGCTCTGACGTTGTGCCTAATTGTAAGGAAGTGGGTTATTAGTTGGAAAGAATGTGAGCCCTTTTTAAGTAATACATCTAAAACATTCCATTTACTAGTAGCCAAGTACCCATTTATAGTACATGATTCTCTCATGGTAGTGAGGCAGAGCACTCCAATGCCTACTCAGAGGAGGTGGTGCGGGGTAGTGCCCCAAGTCTGCAGGTACACAACAAACATGCAATAAATCATTGTCCATCCAAAACTCCAATTCTTTCTTAATAAAAAGTAATTTGATGCGCACACACTACTCAATACCATGCCTTAAAACAAAAGTATATACAAATTGCCAGGTGGAAATACCTAAGGTACCACTCTGCCAACAGTTGACATCCCTGGAAAGCCCTTAATTCTAAAACCACAATACCCCCCTCCATATACCAGCCACATTATACTGGGGTGTAGCTATTAAAAATCAGGCCTACAGACTTTGCCAGAGAGTCATCACAATGGTAAAAGCAGAGATATGTCAAGATACAGCAATACAACATATTAAAACCTCTCAAATTGGACCATCTTACAATGTTTTCATTTATACATGTAATGATTAAATTTTAACTTTGTCATTGTCACTAACGCATTCCAATGACAATGTACTAGTGCTCTTTTCCCTACCTTTACACATGCCACCGAATGGTTTATGACCCAACAATAGAGATCCCTGTGCCTCACAGCCATCAGGATAAAAGCCCCAGCTCCAAGAGTGCTTGACATTATGGAAATGCGTCCCCATGGTCATCAGTTTGATCACTTAGGGTGCTATTATTAGATAACTTCAGGGTTCTCCTCAGCGGGGTCTCCTGCCTTTCTTGGCTCCTCTCTGAGAATCCTTAATAATTGTTTTTTATTTCATCCATGTCACAATCAACCATTTCACTCCTCTTTATCCAACCAGGATTAATCTTAGAAGGAGGTATTCTGCCTCTTATTAATGAAAACCGACTCCTACCCACAGTACCATGAATTGTACTTCTGTGAGCCCAAACTTTTTTCTTTATTTCATCAATATATGACACACCACCTTTATCTTCAAGTTGCAGAACACCTTTAATACTATGGTTCACCCTCTCAACAATACCATTCCCACTGGGATGATATAAAGCAGTGAACTGTTGTTAATCCCCAGAAGCATAAAGATAATTCTTCATTTCAGAGGATTTGAATTGCACCCCATTGTCTGAAAGGATTATGGCTGGAAGCCTCTCCGTTAAAAATATCTCACTAACTTCCAACCACCTTGAAAAGGTATCCACCAGAACTAAGATGTATTTCTGTGAACCATCTTGCCATGAGATGGGTCCCATTTTATCCAATGCAATAACCTCCCAAGGAAGCTTTGTACAACCCGAGGAGCATAAAGGTGGGTTAAAAGTTTTCAGGGTCTTATCAGATATCTCACATGTGACACATAATCTGACACATCTTTCAAGGTCTACATCCACTTTGAGCGACTAATAAAGTTCCTTGAGTTGGTGTTTAGTACGTGTAATGCCTGAATGACCCTCATGACATAAATGAATTATTTTTTCTCCTAACATCTTAGGAGGAACCACCTTGCCTCTACGTAGGACTAATGAATCACACATACTTCATTATGCACTTCCCAGAAACACCTGTACTCATCTGTTACTAAATTCTTCTCCATGCCATTCCCTCCATTCACAATCCATTCTTTCACTTCCAAAAGCACCTCATCAGTACATTCAGCTTCAATCCATTCCTCCTTTCTAAAACTGTTCTGAGATCCATTCAATGACACTTTAGTTGCAGAGAATTAATTCCAAGGACTATTATCTACTTCTGTCAATTGTAAGGTAATGTGCTCAGAAAATCAACTGTGACATTTTATACCCCTGGAACATATTGAATGTCGTATATGAAATCTTGCAACCTCATGGAGAGTCTTGCAATTCTTGCAGTAGCTTTAATCAAACCTTCTGTAGTTAATAATGTGTTAAGGAGTATGTGGACCGTCATCCTAATGGAGCTCATAGTCTTCAATGGACTCACTGGTATCTTGCTTACATTTGTAAAATTGCATGACTGGACACTGCTACACAAACAGCAGGTAAATAGTGATAATCTGGCTCTGCAATAGCATATTTAAACACATCAAAGTCACCACCTCTTCAATTTTTTGCATTTGAATATACACTCTGTGACCCTCAGGCCCTAACCAATGCATTAGTATACTTTTTTGTTTTACGGTGACATGACTCAACCATTGTCCTCCAGTGTAGCAATATAATTAAGGATATATTCTTTCCACTCTTGCCATTTTACTGTAGGTTCACCAGGATTGGTTAAGAATTGTTTAGGGGTGTTAAGGTTTATGCTAACATTTATTGCACCCATTGAATTAGCTGTTATTGACGATGTGTTTGCAGAATTTCCTTCCATCACTAGCTTGAGGTGATAACACAGTCAATGACAGAAGAACAAAATAAGCAAAACAAATTAACAAAACAAAACCAACCAAAAAAAAGGATAAAACAACTCTTCTTACTGTAACCTTGAACGTCCTTCGCTCATAAACAGGGCTACACCCTCTTTTTATTTTTTTTAATTTTTTTTTTAAAACCTTTATTGCACAGTAGAATCAAACAAATACGGGCCTACAACCATCCGGCTGGCCTCGGCAGCATTTGAAACACAGTAGCAAGCTATGGGGCGACCCGGCAGCATATGAACGCAAAGCAAGATGAAACTGAGTTACACTGGAAACATATGCGCCACCGGGAAGTAGGAGAAGTGAAGGTTTAATTTTAAAGTTTTTAGTATGTCCATAAAAGAAGCAGGAAAGGATCGGAGGCAAAATAGACCATCCAGGACATAAGTGGGCAAGTGTCAGCATCGGCATCAAGCAAACAATATCAGCTAAGCAATTGACCGCAGAAGACTAGGGCAGGAGAAATTTTAAGCAAACATTACTACGGTCGGCAGCTACCACCCACATCACAACGATCCACCCAATGACCCAGAGAAAAAGGAGGAGAGAAAAGAGTAGAAGTAGGAGAAATAAAACTAAGGCCCATAGAAACGAAAACGAACAAAGGAATACCCGACCCACCCAACACGCATGCAGAGGCTACGGCCTACCCCCCCCCTAACAGTGTGTCTGTCGCCCCAAAAAGAGTACCCGAAATGCAGAAGAAGAGAAAAGAGAGAAAAGAAGTCACAGAAGGCCGGAGGAGGGCCCAGGTAAAATAAGCAAACAATCAACGTATTCACCCTCGGCCATCCCTCCTCGGATCCCGACCCGACACCGTAATAACATATACCACCCCAGCAGTTCTGGTTATCCTTCGACAATGTCAGCACCCAACCACATTAGAAACGTGAAGACAGTATCAGCCTTGTCCCCGTCGATCCAGCCAGACAATGAGGTCCAGGCGAGCAGCGGCCATCTTAGACGAGAGTCGCAGATGTAAAGACCACAACCGAGACAAAAACCCTTCGCAGACGTCTGTCCCACTTAGTGCCAAACAGTCAATAGCTACCCAGTAAAGGTGGAAACCCAGCAGCAGTACCTGAAGGCCAGGGCCATAGCAAGGATCCCATGGTAGAGCAGGGGGGCCCACCGGGGGACCACAAGGTAGGCACAAAGCAGGGCGGCCAGCAAGAACTCTCCAGCCGATGGACAAGGTCTAGTGCCGCACTTCCCAGCGCATCCTGAATGGGTGACCCGGCAGCAGTCTCGTCCGGAGTTTTCCGTGCTTCCACACACGACAGGATACACTGGTCACCACTGCCGATCGCAGGGTGTAGCAAGGCTGGCGGAGAATGGCGAGCAATACAGCAATCCGGGGGCTCACCAGGCACCACTGCATCCAGTCGGTCCTCCAGGTCCCGGGCGTTCGCCTGCATAAAGGATCGCAGGTCGCGCAGGGCGTTCAAAACAGCAGCAAGAACAAAGGGTTCCTCAGCAGCAGTGTCATGCACCCAGAGGGCGTCGCCATGTTGTCGTCCTCGGAAATGTCCGCCAGAGCCCATCTCGAAAACAAAGCCAGTAGTGTTACCAATAGGCACAATCGCCACGGAGCAACTTCCGCAAATCTGTCTCCAGCTGCCCGGACCTAGCTACAAAGCAGCGTACATGTCGAAGAGTGCCCCGTGCAACACTCCGAAGACAGCAAGCCGAGGTGCAGGGCGCCCGGTGAAATGGCGTCCACCGTAGCGCTGAGGAATAGGGAAGCTACCCAGCGCCGGTCTCAAGTCGGGTGAGGGACACAATGTATCTCCTGCCGCAGTCCCTGGAAGCAAGCGTGAAAATGTGCAGGGCCGGGCGGTAGACTGTATCAATTGCTGCTACAGTAACTCGCCAGCCGCCGGTCCCTCCCACTGCAAACATCCGCTGTTGCCGAGTCCTGGGGCAGCCGCCATCGAGAACAAAGACCCGGTCCCTCACACGCCGCGGTGAAGCGAGACAAGGACGTATCTTCGGGTCCACCGCAAGCTGTACAGCGGGGAGTACATCATCCGAGTCAGGAGCCCAGGCCGAGTTCGAAGCGCCGACTTTCAGACAGGATGGACGTCAGGATCTGCAGCGATTCGGGCAGAAAGCGGGCGGGTCAGCAGAGCCGAGGAGTCAGGCGGCCATCATGGTTGCAGGCTTGGCTCCTCCCCTACACCCTCTTTTTAGGTCGAGCAGACCTACCCTCAATGCGTGAGCATTGAAGGTGTCTGCTTCAGACCTATTGTGGCCCGTATTTAGGAATGTGGACAGCTATCAGACGCGCGCTTTGACAATGTCAGATTTCATATCGGGAGCGCGCGTCTGAGCTGCGCTTGCGCGGAGCAACACACAGTCCTTGCTCACACACAGACACAGGCAGCCCCCACCCCTCTGCATGCACGCACAAACACACACAGGCGCGCGCATGCACACGCATGCACACGGCACACATACAGGCACACGGCACACTATCCCCTGCCTCGCATTCTCTCTCAATCACACACAGTCACGCATGCGCACACACATTCCCTTGCGCACACAGGCACACACGCGCGCACACGCGCGCACACGCGCACACACTCCCCCCCCACCCCCCCTCCCCTCCCCCACAGGCATACACACAGGCACGCACGGACTTCACATCAGCCCTGGGCCCCACTCACCGACTGCGCTCTTCCGGCGGGGCTCCTCTCGCGCTCCTCACGGCGCATCTCCTCTTCTGAATCGGGGCTCCCTCAGGTCAGAGGAGCCCCTCAACAGGCGCCACACTCCTCCTTCTCCCCGGCCCCCTCCTGGGGACCCGGGCTACCCCGGACCGGCAGGGCGCTCCATGCGCCGGCAGGCCTTCTCACGGACCTCAGGAGGCGGGACTTCCGGTCGGCCGCAAGCGGATTGGCCGGCCGGCCAGCTTCCGGGTCGCCACGGGCAGCGCGGCGGCACCCTCCCGATCACTACGAGGACAGGAGATGTGCATGCGAGTGGGAGTTGCGTGTTGTTGGCTTACTTCCTTCAGTGGTTTCAGTTGGCCATGAGCTAACACTCAACTGAGCATTTGCGGCTGGTGTCTTGTGTGATGGACATGTCTCGCATCCAAATCAATTCAGGGCCGATTCTGAGCATCTTACTTACCAGGTAAATGATTTAAGAACAATGTAATTGGTACATTACGTAGAGCTGCATCGCTAGGAAGCAGCAAGTATTATACGATAAAAATGGCCATTTATTAACTTTCTCTAAAAAAGTCATCGGCCCTTTCCACTTTACTATTTACCTAGTTTTACAGCTTGAGACATTTTTTCTTCTTCTATCTTTACTGTTCATATTGAAAACCATCATTATCCCCTAAAGTTCCTTGACTTTTTCCACATCTTTGTAATAGCCGACCACTTCATCTTTCTTGAGTTGTGTTTATTTTGGTTACGGGACAGCGATTACTTTCATATTAGAAAGCGCTATACATAAAGTTATTAAAATAAGCATGGTCGGTACTTTGAAACATTTTTTAGGATGTTTCTTTGCACTGTCAGATCCCAGTCGGGGAGGGGCACAGGACAGGCCGTAGCTACTCGACCCCAAGTGTGGTGGTTAAGGTCATTTGCCACTGGGGCCATCTCACTATGCCTCTCTACAAACTGGGCCAAGTACAACCGTTTCTGCAGAAAACATCCTCACACCCTCACTCACTCTTACAACCTCACTCACCCTCACACCTCCTCACCCTCACACCCCCTCACACACCCTCACACACCCTCACTCACCCTCACCCCCACTCACCCTCACCCCCACACCCTCACCCCCACACCCTCAAACCCACACCCTCCTCACACACCCTCACACACCATCACACCCTCACCTCCCCTCACACACCCTCTCTCCCACCCTCACTCACCCTCGCTCACCCTCGCTCACCCTCACACCTCCTCACCTTCACACCCTCACTCAGCCTCACACTCCCTCACCCACCCTCACACCCTCACCCCCTCATCCTCACTCACCCCTCACCCCTCCTCACCCTCACAACCCTCTCACCCTCACACACCCTCACATCCCCCCACCCTCTCAAATCCTCGCACCCTCACACCATCACACACTCACCCTCACACCATCAAACCCTCACTCACCCTCACACCATCACACACTCACCCTCACACAATCAAAGCCTCATTCATCCTCACACCCTCACACCTCTCCGCCCACACATCCTCCCTCACCCTCACACCCCCTCACCCTCCCTCACCCACCCTCACACACCCCCTCACACACCCCCTCACCCTCCACACACTCTCACCCTCACACACCCCTCACCCCCACACACCCCCTCACCCCCACACACCCCCTCACCCCCACACACTCCTTCACCCTCACACACCCCCTCACCCTCACACACACACACCCTCACTCACTCTCACCCCCTCTCAACACCTCTCACCCAACCTCACCCACCCTCACACCCCCTCACCCCCTCACCCTCTCACCCTCACACACCCTCTCACCCAAACACATCCTCACCCCGCATCACTCATTCGCCACCACAACATCAATCTGTGCAACCATTCAACAACTAATTCAAATATGTTCTCTCAATGTTTCAAGCTTTATTACAAATGTAACAAAAACATGTTAATATTTCACTTCTGTTTTAGGACTTTTGTAACAATAAAACACACAGAACATAATCTTCACAAGTTATTTACAAAAGTTTAAGCTATTGCCATTATAAATTACAATACCTTTTATTTAAGTATTAATTATGTAAAAAAAATAAAAGCCATTGTTATTTGTAATATCAATACATGTAAGTCACGTAAATACAACACATATTGCATTACAAGTGCTATATGTGTCACATTTGCGAAAATTATAACTATTGGCATTGTAAATGATAAAACTATTAATTTTGCTATTTTCAAAAACTAAACCTAACTAATAAATTTGTCATTTACAATTCCAATAGCTCAAACTTTCCTAATGCGAGACCTATTGCATTGCAAATGCTTGTTTATGTTGTTGTGAAAAAGCAGTAGATACGATGAAACGATGTTTCAGGAATTAGTAATTAATGTAAAATGGCTGCAGTAGGGTAACGCAAGGTGACCTTTAATGAGACGAGCTGACGTTGGCCACACGCACGACTCACACAGAGCACGTGCGGCAATGTCTTGGAATCCTCATGAAGTGGCGCGCTCCAGAGAGAACGGCTCTAGTCGCAACGGCACATCAGTTTAAAGGTGAACAAGGAGAAAGACCCACAGTTGGGACTGTACGCACAAATCCAAGGAAAAGAGTGGTTTTAAATTTCACGCAGCGGGCAGACTTCCATCAACTTGGTCTCCAATGGCAAAAAGCTCGAAGTTTGTGCTGGGAGGACATCAAAGCACTAATCTGCGCACTGTAGATAGCAGCGTTGACAAGGGAAGCACACGGAGCCAGAGCAAGGGTTGAAAAATCACCATCTGTCATTGCCAAAACAATGTAGCATCTTCCAAAGAAAGGCCACAAACAAGTTTCAGTAAAATATAAGTTTATTTATTCCAACTCCTGCCTGGAAGAAGACGTCCAACACGAAACGGTCCCCCAGCAGTTAATCATCTTTCTCCACCCTAATACATACCTACGATTCCACCATTCTAGAGCACAGGGCAGAGTTCTACAATTAACTCTATACCTACCATAAAGGTGTTCCAAGCAATAATACACAATATTACAGGGTGCCATTATTAGATACCTTCAGAGTGCTACTCAGCGAGGTCTCCTGCCTTTCTGGGGCACCACAGAAAGAAATATGCAAACTAACAGGCCCTCCCCCCCCCCACGACCAATGGTGCAACTGATTCCAACTGATGGGCGCCAGCGGCACGCCCTTTGGTGTACCATCAGCATTCTATAGTTGCTCACCCTCAGTGGAAGGCCTGGCCTTGCTGCCTTTCACTGCCTAACACAGCTTGTGTGTTGGCACAGAGCAGACGTCCTCATTCCCCTGCCCATGCTTCCAACCATGCAGGAGGGGTGATTGTGCCATTTCTCCTCTCCCTTTTTTGGGCAGTACTGAATGGTCTTGAAACACTGGACTTGTCTCTCTCTCCCTAGACATGGTCATGGGGAGGCCACCCAGTAATGGTCCTGGATATTTGGCACTCCCTGGTAGTTTTCCCAATATCTGAGCCTGATGACTCGCCAAGGTCTTCAGTCCCCAAGGAAATGGGGCCCTTCAGGGATGTTTGGTACATAACAGTTCCACAGCACTCAGGGCCTCATTAATGAGGCCCCTTGCGCCATTGGAACGTCACTTTTCATGACGTTCCGTGGCGCAGAAAACTGCGTGAGATTTATCAAGCAGCACTAAGCCACTTTTTTGGGATTAATGCCACCTGATAAATATCAGTCCCTTTAATGAAGTACTCTGCGTTAAAGGGGAGTGCAATGGGTGTTGCTGTGGGCATCTCCAGCAACATCCATGGCCTTTTGACACTGCCCCAGATTTATGCGAAATCATAAATCTGAGGCCGTGCCAAAAGCTTACGCCTCCCCTGGGGAGGCGTAAGGCAGGCACAACGGGGTGAAATATCTTTATTTCTCTTCGTTTTTCCTTTTCCTATGTGTGCTGCATTCTGCAGCACACATAGAAAAAGGAAAAGCCTCTTGTGATTATTTTTGTACAGAAAGGTTTCTCTTCCTGTACAAAAATAATCATCCCCGCAACGCAGGCACCCTTGCGCAAAGGTGCCTACGTTGGCGCAGTCAGCTCATTGTGTGCCGGCACTGAGGAAAAGGGCAGGAATGTGCCGTATCTTATAGATATGGCGCATTCCTGCCCTTTTCTTTTGCCGTAGGGAAGCGCAGCAGGAAGGTCTGCTGCGCTTCCCTACGGCAAAACCTCATAAGTGAGGCCATCAATTTTTTTATTTTTCTTCACATCCTTTTGTCAGATACCAGGTGCCAAGAGGAGCAATTCAATAACAAATAGGGGGGGATGCCACACGTACCCCATAGGCAATTACCTCCACAGGATCTTGGCCCTCCCCTGGAGAGTTTTTTAGAGCTTGAGTAGCAGGATGCTACTTGTGCCAATCCTAGTAGTTTCCCTGGAGGGCCAAACCTCACTCTGTTTTGTTTCTGGCCTCCTTGGGTCATTTATGATGGTCATGGGCTTCTTTAGCTCCTGGTAACACTCCCTAGCTACCAGGAGTGACTATGTTCTGCCTTCTGCTTTCTAATCTGTCTTTTGCCTCTAGCAGATATTTTTATTCTTTGCTCCCCCTCTGATTAGAGAGGTCAGGGCATGCCCCTTAGCTCCTGACCAAGAACCTCTCCTCTGTCTAGTGTGTGGTGGATTCACCTGGGGGTCACCTCCAGCAGCACCACACAGCCCTCAAGGCAGAATACCTTCTCTACATTCACTCTTCAGATCCCACTGCCTCCTTTGGCCCTTGCAGGGTTCCCGTGTGGTGGCAGCAGGCAGGGGGCAGCGATCTGATGAAGGTTACTCCTGTGCAGAACTAGTCTTCAGAAGCTTGCGGGAAACCATTCTCCTCACAAATCCTCACTAGTCCATCCCTCTACTGTCCCTCAGAGGGTGTAAATGGACCAGCACCACTGTCTCCGGAGAGGTGAATCCACAGAGTCCCATCCAGTCCAAGTCCAGAGTGTGCCAGCAGCCCAACTGGGGGTCCAGTCCTCTTCAGGGTCCTGCAAAATCTATTTTCCCTCTGCTTTCCTGTCCAGTGTTCAAAGTTTTTTAAGTTGAGTTGGAAAGTCCCAGAAGGTAGGCACCTCGGCCCAATCCTAGAATGACACATCATCACTCCAACCCCACACATCAAGGACATTCTATTGAGAGATGTTTCTGAGAGCATGAATCCACACCCCTGCTCCCACGGCAGATATATCCCTTCTCTCCAAAACTTCGAAGGGGTTATTGGCTTCTGAGGTCTGGCCTTCTCCCCTTTGTTCTCCTTGGGATGAGCCTTCTCAGATCTGGCACAGTGTAAAAGGTAATTAGCACATGTAGATTCTGGCTCGACTCTTTCCTCTGCCAGGAACAGGCCTACTCACTGTCAAATGGCTCCCTTGACCCAGCAGGATGAACAAAATCCAAAATCTAATCAGGGGCTGTGTCTGAGAAATATGATAAAACTTCAAGGGCCTCATTTATGAGAAATGATGCATCGCTGCGTGAAAGCAGCGATGCATCATTTCTCATCATGTCGCAAGGAGTTACAGATACGTCAGTATTTCTGATGTATCTGTAAGCGCAAAAGTGACGCATTGCTGGAGTTTGCCAGTCTTACGCCTGCTGTGAGGCAGGCCCAAGATTTTGATGCAACTGCGTCCTAGAAGTGACGCAGTGAAATCTCATAGATTTCACTGCGTCACTTCTACAGAGCTTTTTGCGGGGGAACGCCCCCCCTGCATACATTATACCTGACGCAGGTATAATGTAGCGCAGGGGTTTACAAAGTGACGCATCTGCTTAGATGCGTCACTTTGTAAATAGTGCGCAACATTAGATGCGTCACTTTGTAAATAGTGCGCAACAGGAGGCATGTTTTACGCCGCCGATGCGTCACAAAAAGTAACGCATCAGAAGTGCAAAACTGACGCAAGGCCTCTAAATGAGGCCCCAAGTGTCAGAAGGAGTGAAAATATGTAATTTTAAGTCCGCCCTTGAGATCTTGTTTACCATACGACTGGTGTGTCACCTGACTGTCTAAGCCTATGATAAAACTGTACTTTTGTGCAGATTTTGCCATAAGGTATAAACCAGTGAAACACACACACATTTCGAATTATACTATGAATTCCCTTTCACATTATTATGCCTGTTCCAGGTCAGCACCAAACCATTAGCGTCACTTCTGCAGCAGGATAGCTAGGCACCGTCCCACTCAAACAGACCACACACATTTACACAGCGGTGCAGCATCAGACCATTTTTTAAAAGGTGGCCGATGGGGATTGGCAGTCCTATTCCACTTTTACAGAGCTTAGAGTTAGTGAGACTCAGTTATGGAGACTCACCCACAGCAAAACGAGAAGTCCAATAAGCAAAGGTTCAGGGGCATAAATGGGTTAGAATCCATTTTCCTACACTAAGGATTTATCATTTCAACTTTTCTCGTGCTTAACATTACTTTTCATTATTTCTTGGCATGTCCACTGAGTGAAATGTGCATGTACTTCAAGGATAGAGAGGTGTAAATTGGAACAAGATGTGATTGGAGTACTATTTGAATCAGTTCGAGTGTTTTCTTTGGTGTTTTTTCTTCCCCCCTGACTTCCTCATTTTTGGTTATTTGTGGTTTTACCGATTTGCATTACATTGGCTATATTTTTTCTCCTTCTCACTTATGTTTCTACTTCTCACTGTTTTTTTTTAGGATGTACTCTCCTTTGGGTTGCATTTGTATTAAACGTCCATATTTGGATTTTTATAGTACATTATTAACAGTGTAACATTATGTTTTTGGTCAGAACAACTGAGGCATGGTGGTATGGCTAACACTAAATATATGTTTCTAAATGGAGGTTTGTGAATTAGAAAATATTGTATTCGGCATGATTAGTAGGCAGACGCAAGGCATAATATTACAAATGCAAAATTTTGGTTTTGTGAATTGGGTCTAATGTGAACCTGTTGCTTCCTTATTTATCACAATTAGTCAAGCAGCAAAACATAATAAACAGAGCTTTCTGAATATTAATTAACTCCTGGGACACTGCAAGCTGAGTCAGATAATGAAGCGAAATTCATGCATATGTTAATCTAGATATCAATATTTTCCCCATAATGTGTATATAATAAAGGTTCAAAGGGTACAGTTATTTGTCATCACAGTTAGCTGTTAGTACTTACGTTATGTTTTATTTTCTTGAGCTAAATGATGCACTCACTGAGCATTTTTACAAATAGATAGATTGTGGTCTGAAAAACACTACCTCACCATCAAAATTATGATACATCGAACATCAACACATATTAACAGGGATGTAGTTGACCTTCAAAATGTATGTAACAATTAGAAAGGCAAAGTTATGCAGCCTCAATTTTATAATGTGGAATACACATATTGATGTGTTATAGTACATAATGCCTATTAATATTATGTGAATGAGCAAAAAGCTGGCACTAGCCTTTTTGACCTTGATATTTCAGAAACATTTTTCAAATACTTCAGTAAGGCTGTGTAAGAAATTGGGTTGTTGGGTGACTGGAGTGTAAGCCCTGGTCAAGCAGAAGCAATCCTTGTCAGGGTAAGACACAAGCAAACCTCAAATTAGCCTGTGCTCACCCCCTTAGTAGCTCGGCACAGAGCAATCAGGCTTAACTCAGAGGCAATGTGTAAAGTATTTGTGTAACACTTCAAACAATAAAACAGTAAGAACACACCACAAAAGAAGCTCAACACACATTTAGAAAAATAGAGACCATAACAACAAAACTCCAATTAGTAGAACCGGAAATATTGAATGTAAAGTTTTTGTGCAAAAATAGCACCAAACAGCAGAAAGTGCCAACTGAGAATATCTGGTTTTGCCGGGCCGGGACAAAGTAATAATTCAAGCAGACCACGATGGAACATTTGCCAGTTAGGTCCTCTGAACAGAATACCTGCAATCATGGTTGCAGAGCTTTAGTTGGATCAGAGTCGAAGATGTGCTGTGCAGCCAAAGTGATGCATCTGTTCAGACATGCATCAAGACTGCAGTATGCGGTCCTGTTGTGTCGTCATAGAGGATCCCGTAGACTGGGCTTTTAAAGCGAAGTCCGGCATCGGGGATGCCATACACATTGGGGATGCGTCCATTCCGAGGAACTGAGAGGCTGCAACCTGAATCTGGCATTGTCGTTGTGGCTGCCATCGACAAGAGTTGTGAGGACCTAGGATGTGGATGTGCTGTGCCATTGGGACGATGCATCAGTTTCGAGGACTAAGGAGGCGATGCAGATATCTGCAACTGGCCCAATCCAGGCACCAACGGCAATGCGTTGGTTGTTTTTGAGGATACGCCAGTCAGCAGAAAAACTGCATCAGTTCTGCTCGGAGCTGCGCCGTTCAGCAGAGAAGATGCATCCGTTTCGCTTGGCAAGCACCTTAGGCTTGCTTCCAAGGCCCCAGGACTGGTGTGGCACCACTTGGCAGGGTAGACTCACAGATGGCAGAGTCTAGGTCCAGGTGCAGGTGCAAGTTGGTTGGAACCCTGTTATGCCCCTCAGGCTTCAGATCAGGAGGCCAGCCAACTAGCTTCTATAGTCACTCTTGGTTCTGGGTTCAAAAATGCAGGTCCAGTCCTTCTCACCCAGGCAAGAGAGCAGCAGGCAGCAGGTCACCACAGCAGGGTATCAGTTCCTTCAGAGCAGCAGTCCTTCGGCAGCACAGCAGTCCTTCTTCCTGGCTGAGTATCCATTGGTCCAGAAGTGTACTGAACAGTTGGTGTCTGAGGTTTCATTTTTATACCTTGGTGCACTGGTTCTGGAAGGTGAGAGGCGTTTCCAGACAAAGTCTTTGAAGTGCAGGGAATTGTCTACCTCCCCTGCCCTGGCTCCAAGCTGCCTGAAAGTGACAATGCAGAGTTGTTAGGGCCTTTGGGTGGAGACAAGTGTTAGACCTGGCTTATTTTGGTGTGGATTCCCCAGTCTTTTTACTTCTGATTTCTGTTTTTGACTGTGTGCTGGACCTCGCTTTTGTTGGTTTTAGGAATATGGGCACTTTACCACTGCTGACCAGTGCTAAAGTGCATGTGCTCTGTGTGTAAAATGTATTGGTCTTTGGTATCTCCATGATTTCCATATTTGATTTACTAGTAAGTTGCTAGTATAGTGCACTAAATGTGCCCAGTGCCTGTAAATCAAATGCTAATATTGTGCCTGCAGCACTGCTGGTGCCTCCCACAAGTAGCCCTACAAACCTATGTGTGTAGTTTTAAACTGCCATGCCGACCTGGCATGTTCACCTACTTGCCAGGCCCTAGCCTTCCCTTTTATTATATGTAAGGCACCCCTAAGGTAGGCCCAATGTAGCCCCATGGGCATTGTGCAGTGCATTTAAATGGTAGGCTTTTAAGTTTTGCATGTCCTGGTAGGGAAAACTGCTAAATTCGTTTTCCCTACAGCAAGGCCTATCTTTCCCATAGGTTAGCGTTGAAGTTGCATTATAACACTTTACAAGTGTAACTTCCTATTGGGAGCAGATGGAAAATTGCACTTAGCTGTCTCTGAACTCACAATTTAAAAACACATTGTTTAGTGAAGTTGGTTTTTAATTTGCATTTCAGAAAATGCCACTATTAGAAAGTTGATTTACAAAAGGGGGTGGTGATGAACAGAGTGTCTGAATTGAGCAGACCACTCTTACCCAGTCCAAAGATCAGGGCTTGATCCATCACCGTTATTTATCTCACTGCCCCATCCCAGCTCAGAACCTGGCTATATGCAAATCAGTCTGTCCCTGGCCCAGTGCATCATGGGAACAGGGCAGACTAAACTACCAAGCCAATTCTTTACCAGAAAGGAGCCAAGCTACCGGGGACCGGTTTCTGGCATTTCAGCCTCTTCGGCCCGGCTTGCTTGAATCCTGATGGAGCAGTGAGAAAGGGACTCATGTCTGAGTATACCCTGCCACACCTATAGTGGCCAAAATCGATTTACAAAAGGGGGTGGTGATGAACAGAGTGTCTGAATTGAGCAGACCACTCTTACCCAGTCCAAAGATCAGGGCTTGATCCATCACCGTTATTTATCTCACTGCCCCATCCCAGCTCAGAACCTGGCTATATGCAAATCAGTCAGTCCCTGGCCCAGTGCATCATGGGAACAGGGCAGACTAAACTACCAAGCCAATTCTTTACCAGAAAGGAGCCAAGCTACCGGGGACCGGTTTCTGGCATTTCAGCCTCTTCGGCCCGGCTTGCTTGAATCCTGATGGAGCAGTGAGAAAGGGACTCATGTCTGAGTATACCCTGCCACACCTATAGTGGCCAAAATCGATTTACAAAAGGGGGTGGTGATGAACAGAGTGTCTGAATTGAGCAGACCACTCTTACCCAGTCCAAAGATCAGGGCTTGATCCATCACCGTTATTTATCTCACTGCCCCATCCCAGCTCAGAACCTGGCTATATGCAAATCAGTCTGTCCCTGGCCCAGTGCATCATGGGAACAGGGCAGACTAAACTACCAAGCCAATTCTTTACCAGAAAGGAGCCAAGCTACCGGGGACGGTGCAGTGAGCTAAAAAACGGTGTTGGATCTAGCCCTGATCTCTTGACTGGGTGAGAGTATTCTGTTTAATGCAGAGACTCTGTCCCTCACCACCCCTTGTTGTAAATATTTTTGTCCACCCTAAGCGTGGAAGGGTATACTCAGATGTGAGTCCCTTGCTCATTGCACCATCAGGATTCAAGCAAGCCGGGCCGAAGAGGCTGAAATGCCAGAAACCGGTCCCCGGTAGCTTGTTTCCTTCCCAGTGTAAGAATTGGCTTTTGTAGTTTGGTTTGCCCTGTTCCCATCATGCACTGGGACAGGAACAGACTAATTTGCATACAGCCAGGTTCTGAAACTGGGATGGTGCAGTGAGCTAAAAAACGGTGTTGGATCTAGCCCTGATCTCTTGACTGGGTGAGAGTATTCTGTTTAATTCAGAGACTCTGTCCCTCACCACCCCTTGTTGTAAATACTATTAGAAAGTTGGCATTTTCTTACTTTCACCATTCTGTGCCTCTACCTGTCCCTAGAATACAAATCTGGGTCAGAGTGACGGCTGGGCTTTGTGAATTCACTCTAGACAGTTACACACACAGGGAGCTGAGGTGTGCCCTGCATATCCTGATGGCCAGTCATCAGGCTGATGGGTCTTCTTGAGCTAGAGTGGTGGGAGGAGATGACACTTGAATCTGAATCGGGCTGTGCCTGTTCCCACCCCAAGAGCTCTTTTTGCCCCTATAGTGTGTCTGGAGCCAGGACCAGAAAGAGCAGGGTCTTGCACACTACAAAGGCCTTTCTTTCAATTCTCCCTACTTCAAATGCTAAAATGGGTATTAGTACTGAATCTCTGACACCATATAGTCAGAACACTTCTGGACTGTGGACATTCTGCCTGGAAAAAGAGCTGTTGAACTGCCAGGATGGACTGACACTTTACTACTTGCTTTGCTGTGTTGGCCTGCTGCTTCTTTTCTGGGAGTGAGAGGACTAGACTTTAGTCTCTGCATCCTGCTTTATAAGGTTTGACTGAGCTTGCAGGGACATCTAAGACTTTCCCTACATCTTGCTACCAGCACCTGGACGCCTCTGTTTTGATTACTGACCTGCCAAGTGGTGCCAAATCCAGCCGTGGGCCCTTGGAAGTGATTCTGGTGCTGTGACCAAGAAATCAACGCATCAACTCCAATCGTCAGGTTGGAACTAATGCATCTGTGTGAAATTGATGCATTGTTGCTCCCTTTACCAAAGCTGTGGATATCGCTCGCTGAATGTGCAATGCAATGCCCTCAACTTAACAGCAGCCCCAACTGTGCTGCAATACCTCCGAAGAACACCTGCTGCATGAGTCTAGGACACCGCACCACCGATGCCCTTGGTGCTCCGCCCTGACTCTGATGGATCTCCGGCCTGAGTGGCTTTCTGCCGAGGCAATGCTTTCAGCCCAGCGATTCGACTTCAACGCTGAAGAATCAATGCCACACACTCTCGACATCGAGGTATCATCAACACCACATGGCTATTAGGAACTAAGGTCTCGCACCCGCAACTGACACATCACCTCCTCTGCACAATGCATTGTCCCGGAGCGGCAAAGCTTCAATGACCTTGCTTCACCTTAAGGAATCGATGCCTCACCTGCCTATGCTACACCTCCTTTGGCTTCCGACGTATATAAAGTACTAAGGGGGTCTGTGTGAATTCTGTATATGGCCCGTTCTCCAACGCAGTCAGACTGAACTTTTGGATTTGTCCTAGTCAAGCATGACCAGATAGCCCCAGTTGGGGCTTTAGTCTTCGAAGCCTTGATTTTAGGTTTAATCTTTAAAAATTAATTTCTTGACTTGTGTATTTTGGAATGTTGAGGTTTTGACCTTGTTTTACTCAAATAAATATTGGACATCTTTCTAAACTGGTTTGGAGAACTTTTGTGGTGTTTTCGCTGCGTTACTGTTTGTGTGAGTGTGTGTGCCTCTTTAGATTAGCCTGACTGTTGCCAGAGAGTGAGCACAGGTAAACCTTTAGTGTGTACTATACTAACCCTTACTAGAGTGTGGGTCCCTAATTAGGACAGGTTTCATATCTCTGACAACTAGAGAACCCATTTCAAACAACAAAACACAGCTATTCAGATGTGAGTGAGGCTGGAACCAGTTCCTCCCTTCCATCCTGCCAGGAACACCCCACCCAGTCACACTTAAGCTCATATTGTGTGTGGCTGTCTAGGAGGAATACATAAAAACCCAACAGCCCAACCCAACATCCAGTCATGTGTCCAGAGACAGGATTCAGTGACCAAATGGCGCAGGCAAGAAAATGCCAAATTTTTAAAAGTGCCATTAGGATATTAGGATGTTAAATTAGGAACCAGAGACACCAAACATCTCTTCCCATTTGGAAATTAGACATAAAATGTAGTAAGATAATTCCAATGTTATCCTATGGGAAAGATAGTCCTTAATGTAGTGATAAGTGTTGTTTTCACTACCAGTACATGTAAAACGTAACTGTACATGTCCAACTTTTTTAATACATTGCACCCTGCCCTTTGGGCCATCTAGGGCCTGCCCTAGGGGTTACTTATGTCTTAAAAGGAAGTGTTTAACCTGTCAATAGGTTTATTTTGCCCGATCGAAATGGCAGTTTATTGTGCACAGAGAGGCTCTGCAGTGTCAGGCCTACGACAGGTTTAAAGGGCTACATAAGTGAGTGGCTCAATCATTACTGAAAGCCAACTAGGGCCCTATAAGTAAATTAAATGTGTCAATTGTGTATTAGATCATTTTACCATGTTCAGAAGTGAGAGCACATGCACTTTAGCACTGGTTAGCAGAAAGTCTTCAGAGTCCTAAATCTAGTAAAAACGAGGACAGAAAAAATGGAGTAGGAAGGCAAAAAGTTGTGTAGAAGACCGCCCTAAGGCTCGCTGGTCTAACTGGCTGTAAATGTTTTCGAACTGTGTTTATAAATAATAAGTAGATCAGAAAACAAGAATATTTATTCTTCAGAAAGTGCATGAAGATGAACGCTGTAGTAAAGTACAGTAATTCACACTTACAACTAGCCAGAACAATGACAGTAGATGACAGAACCAAGATGCTTGCTGCTCAGCACAATGAAACCCGATAGAGCTCAGCAGATCATCAATAGGTTTATTTATGGGGTTAATACAGCAATACAAGTCACGGTTCTGAGTGATAAATAGAGGCCTGTATTAGGGAAGGCAGTAACTATAACTCGAACAAGATTCCTAATATGAACTGTACACAGCTCTCTAGGATGCGCACAAACCCACTGGTCTTACTTGTGCTGTGGGGTACATGGAACTCTGCAAGGATAAAAGGTGCAAATAGCAAAGCTGCATCGTCACCACAGGCGGAATCGCATCCAGTACTTACCCGTGAAGCCCACACTCGCAGGAAGCTGTCTATGCCAGACAACTGACGCACAGCCTGGGCTGTGGAGGGGGGCGTTGCAAGCACTCTGCTGGCACTCAGGGCCGGCCACGCCGAGCCTGACTCAGGAAATCATCTCCCTTTGTTCGTGATTGCTTGCTGCGTATTTTGTGAAAGGATGCAGAGAATCCTCCAGCAATTGGCATAAATACTTTCACTGTGAGGTGGCACAATGCTCCTGTGGAACGGCTGCAAGTGCCCACAGGTGTTCCAGGACATCCTTTCTCAGGCGCAGTGACACATTTACAATGAGATGATTCTACCACTGGAAACATAATATCTTCTCCTAACAAGGTCAGGATATCTGCAAACATCACAGCAAAGCACCAGCACAGAAGAATTACTTGAACAGTTTTAATTAGCATGTATTACTTTAACAGTTTTAATTAGCATGTGGAGTTAAAGAAGTCATCCCGAGGCTCGAGCTGTAATTCTGTGTTATTGGAATAAAGTATTGAATAGTCACACCATAGCTGTATAGTTGTTTGTAGCCGTTAATGGGAAAGTCCCATCTGTTAACAATTGCCTCTTGGGAGCAACAGGGCGGTGGTAGTGCACACCATAAGAGCTAATAGCTCTGCATCGGACAGACAACTGAGACGGGCAGGCCTAAGGCCAATAGAGAGGTGCAGCACACTCAAAATTTCTCTTTGTGTGTTGAGTTGAGTTGCTCAGGAATAGGGTTATATTCACGTTATATAAGGCAACCATTGTTTCAACCGGAATTCACGTAAAAAGACAAGCATAATATATGACAAATCAATGTCAATCACACAGAGAAGGGAGACAACAAGGATTTAAGGAGGGACCAAGACATTGGTCAGTATATTTAGAGTAACCGTAGTTGTATCAGCACGACATTGCATTACATTATTTTGATGGTAACTCACAGTACACTGTGCACAATAGTGCTCATGGAAAAGTGAACGGCGCAAGTGACAAGTGGAAATAGTGAGAAAACAACCAGCAACAGCGCAAGGAACAAAAGTAATAAATGGTTACAAAAACAGTAGATAGGACTTTTTACAAGGTTTGTGCTGTTTTAAGGAACCAAGATAATGCCTAAACAAGCAATGAATGGTCTACGGCGTTTCGACCCGGATGAATAAGGGTCATCTTCAGGACTGAGTTACTTTACGTTGGAAGGTGGTGTACAAGGGATAAAGGGAGGATGTTTGCCAAGGGAGAGTACAGGAGAGAGGCGGATGAGAAAAGGAAGAGAGTGGATGTTGGATGGGGGTTACCTGGAAAAGGGTCATGAGTGACTAGAGCAAGAGGGTAATTCTGATGTGGAAGGTGTCCAGAAAGGATCTGTGGGAAAGGAGAGGGACTAATTAATTATTTAATGATTGAAGCAGTGTTGAAATCTAATACGGGAAAGTGGAGAGAGAAGGCATGCCTGGTCAACTTACCAGATCGACAAGTTCAGTAAAAATCTATCGTGGTAAACAGCCGGTGTAGTCCTTAATCCAGGGGCTGCAGGAATCATAAGGTAAAACCAGATGTGGAAGTTCAAGAGAGACGACCTGCTAGCAGGAATGTCCATGGGCTATTAGATTCAACAGTCCAGGACCAGAACCGGAGTAAAGCCAATCCGTAGGTGTATGAAAAGAAACTGTAATGAATGGGAGGAAGGACACAGCTACTTGTGTGCAAATGGGGAGCAGCAGCGGCAAGAGTGACAATTTACCTCCGTTGAAGTGATTCCGGAGACCGCGAAGGCGAACTGAATCCGTAAGGACAGGGGAATCAGTCGTCTGGAGAAATGGAGAATCTATGGGCTGCTTCATAACCGTGTCAAGTGGCTATGTGTGGTTGGGGCGGTAGAAAGGAGGAAAAAATTACTAGAGCGGCAAGGTGGGGACAGGAGGAAACCTGGGGGTACAAGTATGGAAGGTTGGATGGACAAGAGTTATCCTGGAAGGATTGCGAAAAAAGACAGGGGCAAGGGTGCAGTTAACACCAGCAATAAGGACATATTTCTATTACAATTTTAACAATAATAAAAGCGCCAAGGATACAGTTGGCGGTTTCAGTGGAAACGATGGAAAAGGATAATAATAATGCTTAACAGATATAAAACACTTGGGGAAGTACAATGGTTTGATCAGCCACTGGATTGGTAGTTTGACTCAAACAGAGGAGACATATCAAAAGCATTTGAAACTAGGAAAAGCATATATTACTGAAAAAAGAAATACATAAATCTACAATAGCACGGTAGCACATTTGCACTGCAGTATGCAAGAAAGGGAGAGAAAACATTTAAAACCAGGAGAAGCATATATTGCTGTAAATAATAAAGAATTATACATTAGCAAGGCAGCACATATGTACGGCAGTACACAGGCAGGAAGAACAAGGGGATTGAAGAGAGCAACAGAGGGGACACATGAATAACCACTGGGATTAACAGACATCAAAGGTGGTATTCTATGCGTCTAATGTATTCAGCCCATGGTTGACCGTGTCAAGGCGTGTGAACCACCTACATTCACTTTTGTTAAGGAGTATTTGTAGATTGCCTCCACGCAGGGGTAGTGTTGGGTGATCGGTGACCTGCCGCGTAAGGTCAGTTTCGGAATGCTTTTTTTCCATGTAATGTGTGACTAAGGAGGCAGTCTTAATTTTACATTTGATGCGGCTCTTGTGTTGTATGATGCGTTGCTTCACCATTTGAGTGGTATGACCAATATATAGAAGGTTGCACGGGCAACCAAAGGCATATATTACAATAGTGGTGTGACAATTGGAAAATTGTTTCAGTAGGTATGTGCAGTCCCTGTCCCTGAACTCTTTTGTGTTGATAGCGAGGGCACAGACTACACACCACCATTGCTCGCTGTTTTTACACTATTTCCACTTGTCACTCACGCCGTTCACTTTTCCATGAGCACTATTGTGCACAGTGTACTTTGGGTTACCAACAAAATAAGGTAATTCAGTGTAGTGCTAATCATACTACTGTTACCTCTAAATATACTAACCAATGTCCTGGTCCCTCCTTAAATCCTTGTGGTCTCCATTCTCTGTGTGATTGACATTAATCTGTTTTATATTATACTTGTCTTTTTACATGAATTCTGGTTGAGACTTTGTTGCCTTATACAACACATAGAGGTGGCACACAGTCCTTAGGCTCCCCAAAAGCACTCTTCGAAAGGGGGACAAGGGAGTCAGAGGGTCTATTCAGATGGATATAGTAATGCACAGGACCCACCTGTAGCGAGATGCCTTTCTCTTTCTTCAAACATAGGCCAGTCGGCCTCCAATTAAAATAGAGTCGCAATTTCAAACCGTAACCCTCTGTTTTACTAATGTGCCCTCTTCAGTGCAGGTGTGAACTATTAAGTGCACTGCTCCAGTGTCCTTTGATTGCACCTTGTTATTGGTGTGCTCCGCGTAAATGGGGACAGTCTTCCCAATATGAAATACAGACCCTGAAAGTGACCATTTGGTACGCTGAGTCTTAGCTGTTGCAGCTATCTAGCACTCATGGTGTACTTTTCCTAATGCCAGACTCCCCCTTTATTACAAAGTACACAGGGACATTGATTGTGGCTTTAGTTCTTGGACTGAAAGTGATGTATAAAGGGATGACATCATGGTGGTTGTGGTTGGTGAGGTAAATGTTATGCCTAAAGATATAATTATGATGGTGGATCTGATCAAATGGTGTCATTAAGGTCTCTGCAAGTCTCTTAAGATGATTGATGGTACTTACCATAGTGGAATTAGTATATATATGAGGTGGTGCAATTACTATGTTTTCATTGATATGGTGAAGGGCCTAAGTAGGCAAATGCTAAGTACTCAGTTCATTTATTCATTTCCTGACAACAATAAAATGTCTGTCAGAAACATACATAGAACAACGAGGGTATGGTTTCTAGCAAAGCTGAAAACAGAGTCAGTTGTGGCGTGGATGCATTGCACAGGTGGTATTAGGCTCATAAACTAAGACAACCAGACATTTCAAGGACTAATAAGACATGAAAACATGATCTATTTACATATTTTAATGTGTACAGTGAGAGTAGAATGGGGCAATACTCACTCTACTTCCATTGATAAAATGTCGGACTTTTGGAAAGAGGGTTATTCAAATGCTTGAGTGTGAAGAGTTCCAGTGAGGAGGGTATAATGAGCAGAAGGATCAGAATTTGAAGTTCCGCTTGAGTTTAACTAATAGCAACATCCGGACAGCGCTTTACTCGCTCGCCCTAACCTCGAGGACAGATCGACTCTCCTCATCCCACCGATCACGCTGAGATCAGTGCTTGCCTTTCCACGGACCACGCGGCTCTGGAAAAATCCCTGAATTGACTCCTAATGCTTGCTCCCATGCACTTGAGGTACCGATGATATGATTTCAGAGACTGTAGTCACCGTTCGACACTGTCTGCCACCGCACCCTAGTGCAGCGCCTCAGCAACATCGGAATCCAAGAGAAGGCACTGGAGTGGATCATCTCGTTCCTCGGCGGAAGAACCCAGAGAGTCCTCCTTCCCCCGTTCAGATCCAAGGCCACCGAAGTCATCTGCGGCGTACCACAGGGATCATCGCTCAGCCCCACCCTCTTCAATGTCTGCATGAGCCCCCTCGCAGCCATCGCATGCCAACACAACCTCAACATCATCTCCTACGCCGACGACACCCAGCTGATCCTCTTCCTCACCAATGGCCCAGCCACCGCCAGAACCAGCCTACACGAAGAGATGAAAGACGTTGCCGAGTGGATGAAGAACAGCCGCCTGAAACTGAACTCAGACAAGACGGAAGTCCTCATCCTGCGGTCATCGCCCTCCACCTAGGACGACTCCTGGTGGCCACCTGCCCTAGGCACCACTCCCAAGCCAATGGACCATGCACGTAACCTGGGCTTCATCCTGAACTCCTCCCTCTCGATGACCAGACAAGTCATCGCTGTCTCATCATCGTGCTTCAACACCCTGCGCATGCTCCGAAAGATCTTCCAATGGATCCCCACCGAAACCAGGAAGACAGTCACCCAGGCACTCGTCACCAGCCGACTGGACTACGGAAACACCCTCTACGTCGGAACCACAGCCAAACTTCAGAAAAGACTCCAACGCATCCAGAACACCTCCGCACGACTCGTCCTGGACATCCCCCGACACAGCCAAATCTCCGGCCACCTGAGAGACCTACACTGGCTCCCCGTCAGCAAGAGGATCACGTTCAGACTCCTCACCCACGCACACACGGCTCTCCACGACCTGGGCCCCAAGTACCTCAACGACTGCCTGACCTTCTACGCGCCCGCCCGCCAGCTACGGTCGATGAGCCATGACCTCACCACTGTTCCTCGCATCCGCAGAGCCACCGCCGGAGGAAGATCCTTCTTCTTCCTGGCAGCCAAGACATGGAACTCCCTTCCCATCCACCTTCGGCTAACCCAGGACCATCTCACCTTCAGGAAGCATCTCAAGACCTGGCTCTTCAAGCGGTAGCGGACCCCTCCACCCCAGCGCCTTGAGACCCTTCCGGGTGAGTAGCGCGCTATACAAATGTCATGATTGATTGATTGATTGATTGCATCGGGTCGTCCCTCGAGGCACCCATACTGATCGTCCACCGGCTGACCCCTTTCCGCATACCTGCTCATCCTTGCTATCAACCAGTTGCCAGACGCACTGCTTCCAGCCCCACAGTCCTGATGATGATCCTAACTCTTACGGATCGAAACGCCGTCGACTTTCCAACAAGATTTTAGGCGCCCCGCACACAGTGGTTCTCGCAAAAAAATGGAAAACGAATAACAACCATTCTGAACTAATTAGAAACCACTCTGTTTTTATTCATTGTATATATTTACTCACAACACACTTTGCGCCTTCCACGCTGCTTTCACTGTCACTTGTGTCGCCGTAGTGCCACTCACCTTTGCACTCGTGCACCTTGTACAACCTTGGGCTGTCACTTGTTATTTATTAATTGCAGTGCTGATATTAACTGTAATTATAATTGCCCTATACTTTTCAAAATGTTGATAAAAATTATGCCTTGAGCACATATGAAAATCAAACTGAGCCTCCTTGTTCTTTGTTGGATAATGCTGTATAGATATCCTCAATAATTGTCTGCAAATAATACCGGTTGGGATATTGTTCATTGTATATGAGTTTAACCAAGAGCTTATATTTGGAGGATCTTATTCTCCAAACTGGTTTATGGTAGAAAAGAACATTGGGAGATTAACTGGTGACCAAGCAACTCACTGGTTGAAAGACAAATGTAAGCAGGTTGTATATGGCTACGACTGTTTGGTTACACGAAAGAGGTGGGAAAATGTGTTTGAAAATTGTAGAAAGTTCTGTTGTTGAAAATTAGAAACCTGTTGAGTGGAGTCAAGAAGTATTGTAGGAGGTCCACTTATAGACAATTATAATTGCCCAGTCTGCTAAGTGCAAGTGAGTCACTGAGAAGCTTAGCTGTGTGGAAGGCTGTGTTTGAGGGAGCGTGGCATATGTTCAGTATTTTATATCATAATGCAGAGGCTTCATTGATTCTGAATGATTCCAAGGTCATAAAATGACAGAAGTTATGGTGGATTCGGTGAACCCTGCTTCTGCATTCTTATTAGTCATGTTAATTGTGATTGATGGGTTGGTGGCACCTAAGAGTCTTTTATTGATGACGGTTGTGGTTAATTGAGTTAAGGTGTCCTCTGAGAGGATGCTCAATTTGTGGATGTCATTTATTTGATAAGCTAAAAACAATGCCCTGGTTAATCATGGATCTTTTGGGTGGCACGATGATGGTGGTGTTTGTGATGGCAGTTGTGGTTGATGGAAGGAAAGTGTCTTTTACAGAGGATACTATGTACTGCTTAATTGTGGTTTCTTGTCTGATACTTGTGCATTTTTATTTGTTAGTGTTAAAATTGTTGTTTTTATTGATGGGTGATGATGGTAACTAAGAAGCTATTAGTCATTACAGTGACGTTGATGATTGCCTACCAATGTAGTATTTTATTGGCTTGATAGTACTATCAAAAGGAGGATTGTTTTTGGGATACATATGAAGACATAAATGATCAGATAGAAACTGAGAATAGAGGCTAATGTTGCGTTCCCTTTAAGAACCAGCACATATTTTATGGAATTTTGCAGAATTTAATTTCTGCTAGCGGTGGTATATTTTGCAAATTCATAAAGTTGTGGAGTTTGCACAATTTCACTGGTGGTCGATTTCCCCTCCAAATGAAAGAAAAACATTTCACATATTTAAAAGCACTTTGTTGGAAAAGTCTCCTATTAATTATTGAGTTTGTGGAATGTTCTTAGGCACAGATTTACTTTAGTGGGTTTTGCAGCAGAAGGTTGTCTTAAAACTTAGCCATTTGATTAAGTTCACAAACTTTAGGACACCTCTTCATAAAGCTGACAGATGTGACTTTGACCAACTTAGCTAACATCTACAAATGATCCTGAGCCTAGGTGTGAGCAGATACCCACTTCAACACAAATATGTCTTTTTGTTACCTTCTCAGGGGGGTTAATGGTCCCAGCTTCCTTGCCTGGATTATGGACCATAATAACCTTGCTAACCTACACTTGTTTTCAGACTAACACAGAAAAAAGTAAACTTCCGATTTTTTCCCAAATTCAGGTAGAACTCTGGCACCTCAAATCAGAACATTAGTTACAATAGTTTCGTTCAGTTACTGGATTTAAAGCATATTTCTCTTTTCTTTACATTTCAAGGCAGTTGGGTAGCATGTTGTACTCAAAAGCTGCAGATGGCCACAATGGCACTTTCAGTAGTGTCTGTAGACTAAAAGGCACCATATTATGTAATTTGTCAGAAGATACTTTGCCAGCTACCTGTGAAGAAATATATAAACTTTAAATTGTTTGGCCTTTTAAACGTGTGACTCACCAGACTCCCTAATATGGTACAGATTATTGTATACATCTGAACATGGGAATTGCTGATCAGCAGTTTTTTACAGTGTTTCTCCTCTAACAGGGAAAGTACGAGGGGTTAGACCTGTCACTTGAGACTCGGCTAAATCTCATGAGATTTAGATTGATTTGACTGGCAACTATCGACTAAGAGTAGTCAAAGCGATTTGTACAAATGCAGTCTACATTTGAGCTAACATTGGATTTCGACACATTGTACATGTTCTTTATAAATGGCAACAAATATCTGTATCATTGGAGAAAGTGATAAAAAATGTTTCTTTTATTTTCACAACAATTTGCAGAGAAGTATGTATTCACCTCTAATATCTATGCAACACTTCATGAGAGAAAAGTGCCTCAATCACATTTAGATTGAAATTAAAATTGCCTTTTATTAAACATTTTTCAAAAAATGAAAACAATCAAAAAAAGTAAACATTTATTCCCCCACTGTGCTGGGGGGTAGGGGGGTGCGCACAGCGCCCCGGTGCTGATGACGAGCTCAGCTCGTCATCAGCCACAGTGCTCTTGTGCTGATGACGAGCTGAGCTCGTCAGGGCCACACCCGTTCCTTAGAACGCTCAGCAGAGCAGGGGAATTAGCCCCGCGTGTGAGCGTTCTAACGGCCATGACGAGCTCAGCTCGTCATCAGCACGCGAGCACCGTGGCTGATGACGAGCTCAGCTCGTTATAGCATGGGAGGGGTTAAAGAAGTAAACACATCTAAGAAAAACAAAAATAATCAATCATTTCTCAATTCTGCAAGTTGATGCTTGCTCCTATTTTCTATTGATATTTTTTATGAATATCCTTGAAATTTAAGCTTTAGTGAGATTCTGTGACATTATGGTTATTTGTTATACTACTTAGAGCATCTCATAGAAACTCCCATTGTTGGGAAAATGTGGTAGGCTATAAATAAGTAAGTCAATATGTATAGTTATATTCATCAAAAGTTTGTAGGGATCATGTTTTTAAGTTCAAATTTTTACACCTCATAATACTTAGTAGTTCATAAAACTATTTAAAAGTAATCAGTGACGAAGTAGACGGTTTGTGAAGGTCACAGCCAAACTTTGAAAAGCTCTTGGCAAATAAAAAACAACCCTCAGACAAATGTTACCACATGTGTAAAGTCTTAAAAGAGGTTAAACAACCCAGAGGCACAAATTAGCATCCTTAGGAAAACATAAATCATCCTTTACCATGTGATGGCAACCATTGGAATTGTAAATATTCAAGGCCTGATTCACAAACTGCACTCAGTTCCATGTTTTGTAGTACTACACAACATGCTACAAAATGAAGTACACAAACTATGTGTAGAGATTTATCTTGGATAGAGCTCCAAGCATTCCAATGTTCTTTGTGGGTGCAGCTGGTGGTTTTGAATTGAGGGCTATCTTTTAAAGAACCTTAGGGCTCTTGGAATATGTGTGTTTCTTTTCTCTTTGTAGATTCGAGAGATGTGCCTTGAGGATTCCTGCATAGACATTATTGCAGTAGATCATTAGTCCACTTGGACAGGTAGAGAGGAAGGGAAAGCTGTGCAGTGCTCAGTCTGGCAGGTAGCTGCTTACATGGCTTTTGCCTGCTGCAGGAAGAAGTTCACCATGCCCCATAGGCAGTGCCAATTCAAGGTTGGAAGGAACTTTCAGAAAATTGCAAGGCATGAATCAGATGGCCTAGGTTGAGGCAGAAAAGAGGATTCATCTTGCAGATTACATAGCATTAAACTTCTATATACTAAACATATGCACCTTGCGTAAATGAATTTAGCAACAAAGAAGTTATCTCCTGAAGAGATCGGATTCACATTATATCTGAAACTCATCTGAGGAGAGAGGGAATCCAAATAGACATAACCACTGAGAGACAGAGGGCTCGATTCACAAAGATAAACTTACACTTTTGTGTATGTTTACTACTTTTCGGTATTCACAAAGGTAAACTTAGACCAAAAGTCTAACTTTACTACTTTTCGGTATTCAGAAAGGTAAGTTATTACCAGTAAAGTTAGACTTTTGGTCTAAGTTTAACTTTGTGAATACTGAAAAATAGTAATATTAGACCTTTGGTCTAAGTTTACCTTCGTGAATACCAAAAAGTATTAAACGTACACAAAAGTGTAAGTTTATCTTTGTGAATCGGGCCAACTGTTCATCAGTGGTACAAAAGGGGGTGGTGATGGACGGAGCATCTGAATCAATCAAACACTCACACCCAGTCAAAAGATCTGGGTTTAATCCATCACCGTTCTTTAGCCCACTCTGCCACCCCAGTTCAGACATGGCCATATGCAAATCAGTCTGACCCTGTGCCTCATGGGAACAGTCCAGCCCGAACTGCCAAGCCATGTCTTCCCTGGACCGGAAACAAGCTTCCGAGGACCGGTTTCTGGCATTCCAGCCGTCTTCAGCCCGGCTTGCTTGAATCCAGTGGCAAAGTGAGCAAGGGACTCACGTCTGAGCATACCCTGCCACACTTATGGTGGCCAAAAGCGGTACAAAAGGGGGTGGTGATGGACGGAGCATCTGAATCAATCAAACACTCACACCCAGTCAAAAGATCTGGGTTTAATCCATCACCGTTCTTTAGACCACTCTGCCACCCCAGTTCAGACATGGCCATATGCAAATCAGTCTGACCCTGTGCCTCATGGGAACAGTCCAGCCCGAACTGCCAAGCCATGTCTTCCCTGGACGGGAAACAAGCTTCCGAGGACCGGTTTCTGGCATTCCAGCCGTCTTCAGCCCGGCTTGCTTGAATCCAGTGGCAAAGTGAGCAAGGGACTCACGTCTGAGCATACCCTGCCACACTTATGGCGGCCAAAAGCAGTACAAAAGGGGGTGGTGATGGACGGAGCATCTGAATCAATCAAACACTCACACCCAGTCAAAAGATCTGGGTTTAATCCATCACCATTCTTTAGCCCACTCTGTCACCCCAGTTCAGACATGGCCATATGCAAATCAGTCTGACCCTGTGGCTCATGGGAACAGTCCAGCCTGAACTGCCAAGCCATGTCTTCCCTGGACTGGAAACAAGCTTCCGAGGACTGGTTTCTGGCATTCCAGCCGTCTTCAGCCCGGCTTGCTTGAATCCAGTGGCAAAGTGAGCAAGGGACTCACGTCTGAGCATACCCTGCCACACTTATGGCGGCCAAAAGCGGTACAAAAGGGGTGGTGATGGATGGAGCATCTGAATCAATCAAACACTCACACCCAGTCAAAAGAACTGGGTTTAATCCATCACCGTTCTTTAGCCCACTCTGCCACCCCAGTTCAGACATGGCCATATGCAAATCAGTCTGACCCTGTGCCTCATGGGAACAGTCCAGCCCGAACTGCCAAGCCATGTCTTCCCTGGACCGGAAACAAGCTTCCGAGGACCGGTTTCTGGCAATCCAGCCGTCTTCAGCCCGGCTTGCTTGAATCCAGTGGCAAAGTGAGCAAGGGACTCACGTATGAGCATACCCTGCCACACTTATGGTGGCCAAAAGCGGTACAAAAGGGGGTGGTGATGGACGGAGCATCTGAATCAATCAAACACTCACACCCAGTCAAAAGATCTGGATTTATCAGTAGCTGCATTAACTATATCACTAACAATGGAAATGTTTTTCAAGAAACTGCTAATTAGAACTTTCCATGCTTACATAGCATACCTCATTTCACATTCCTAATCAATGAAGCTGTCGTAAGCAGAGCTGCAAAGACAGATTCAATTAATTGTTCAAGATCACAGTTGGAGTTAGTGGCAGATTTGGAATTGGATACCTGTAAACTTCATTAATCACTTCAGCCCTATTGTGGTGTGCAGAAGTACTTACCATTATGCTGGCACTATAGAGGTATGTGGAGGAGACTGTACACCACGGCACTGTAACTATTTATGGATGGTAAAGAAGGGAAAGCTATTGCAGAGTATTACTGGAGAAGTACTTGAAGGAGACTGGATAGCAGAGTAGTTAACACTGAGCTCTAACAATAACATATTATCTCTGTCAAACTGACAATGAATGTGGGCACTGATAGATATTACTACATACTAACTGGCCCTAATATTCATTGGCATGGTATGTGAGAGTTGTACCACTCCATTACATCACGTCTTCCATCAACCTACCCATTGGCCTTGAATTACCTCTTCAGTTACAACCACAAATACCCTCTGGAAGGAAACTGGTAGCAGTCTTACAAAGTAAATTATGAAATGTAATCAAAGTGTATTGTCAAATAGTTGCATGAAGATCTGGAATATAGACAAACTTATCCACAATCTAACTTCAATTGTCTTCAATTGTCTCAAGGCAAGCCTGTTCAGTACAGTTATGTGGTAGTACAATTTCACATAATGGCTGTGATTTAATGGATAAAAATGAAACACAACTTCCAGGCAAAATTAATAGATTTGCAACTCTCATATAGACCACTACAACTGAGCCATTCATGTGACTAACCCGTTTGCAGCTCAACAGCGCTTGTCTATTCAGTGTGTTTCCTATTTGCTATGTATGTGTGTTTGTCTGTATGTATGTAGCATTTCAATTGCACAAAAGGCAGTGGATGCTGTACATGGTTAAAGACAATCATGAAGTCAATAAGTGATATGAGAGGTTGCTGGGTTCTGAATTGGAATTGCATTGTGATATTGCATTCATTAAAGAGGTGAGTTTTTAATTCTTTCCTAAATTGGAGTAGCATCGAGGTGGTCCTGAGGGATATAGTATGCTGTCGAGACCCTGGATGCATAGATGGGAAAGGCATGCTGCCATGTTTTTTGTGCACTTTTTAGTGTGCAGACTCATAGTCATTGGAGACTCATTGGAGAAGTGTGGCTCAGGGGTTAGAGGCGGCAGACCTAGAGCTTGAGTTCGGCCCGGGACCAGGGTTCAATTCCCTGCCTCGGCGGGTCTTGGGCTAAAAAATTCCACGGACTCGTTAATTCTCGCTCCGGTGCCTTCTCGACTCACGGGTTCACACTCTGCGACTCTGGGCAATAGCTTGCTTAATGTCCACAACGGCCCCTCGCGGTGGGATGCCTGACTTTCACCTTGTGGATACCCTGCCAGGGTTTTCTCACAGGGGAATACCAGGACGGGTTCCCTAAGCAAGCGCTGAGATGCCCCAGGGTAAGTCGTGCGCTATATAAGTCTCTTTCATTTCATTTCATAGTGCATAATTATAGTTATCATTTCGAGTTATTAGCATATGATTTACCAATTACCCCTCTACTTTTCAGTAATTCAATTAGAGGCAAGAAGTTTACACTGAACAGAACTGTCAAAAGTAGAGAACCATGTGAACATCCACAGAGGGTGGCATGTGTCATAGAAAACGTAGGTACGCAGTTGGGCTCCCTGAGAGTCATCTGCAAAAAATGAAGAAAACCATTTAACAGGGCTGGCTCTTCCGCAATGGTGGAGGAGCGTTACCCCACTGGCTCAGAGTCAGCAGGTGAAAAATAAAACGATGTTCTATCATCGTTTTATGTTTCACCTGCTGACTGAGCCGGTGTGTGTTTAGGGATGGTGAGGAGGAGTGCTATGTGCACTTCTAAGTGCACAGGTGTGTTTGGCCAGCTGTCTCAGGCTGACCAAACAAACATGCACACTTAGGTTTCTCCACCCTGGCTGTATTGAACAGACAGGTTGGAGAAACAGCACAGACTCCCTGTCCTGTGCTGAGCATCAAAGCAGCCTGCAGAGCAGCACAGGGATTGCACAAGGAGTTTGATTCTACCCCGTTACCTGCTCGGACAAGGGAAAAGCCCACCAAGGCGTGAAGTGTGAGAAGGCAGGCAGGTTCAGGTAAGTTTCTTTCCATTTAAAAAAAAATATTATTAAATTCCCCCGCGCTCTCCCTCTGCAGCCCCTCCACCTGCCCAACCACTGTGTGTCTGTGGCGGCTGCCACTGCAATTTAACGGTGTTGCTTTCAGTATGCATAGACATACTCTGAATAAAGATCAGTAGTCCATGGCAATGAATGCTGCCAAGAGGTCCAGCATAACGAAAAAGCATTCAATTCTATCATCTGTAAAGAGCAGGGCATCATCTCCCAAACCATGCAGGGAGAACTCTCTGCCTTGTGATGAGGGCAAAATCCTGATTATAGATGACAGTTGCACTTATCCAGATGTTCCTGGAACTGTGTCACCATCAGAGCTAGACACTGTTTAAGTGGGAGTGCGACAAAGGCATTGTAAAAAGATAGATTCACCTGCTGCAATATGATGGAAATACACACTCCTGGAGGAGCCATGCTGGGAGCGATCTACATAAGAATCCGTGGCTCCAGAAATTTTAAGATAGGCTCAAACTAAATATGGTTTACTGACTGCCCCAAAGCTAAGGGGGTGGAGTCTGTATTTTTCTTGTCCCCTAACCGAGTACTCAAAACAATGACAAAATTAAGATGACTGCATTTTTGAAGAGCATTGTGTATTTATTTTGTGCCAGATTCTCAAAGATTTTGCAGTGATTTACTCTTGTAGTACTCTTGAATTTTAGGCGTAAGCTAGAAGTAGCCCTCGCTCACCTCTGATTTCATGGGTAAAAATGGGGTATTACAAGAGTAAGTCGTGCTCATTCATACACTAATCTTTGGGAATCTGGCTCTTTATGCAGCCAAATACTGCAAGCATTGCACTATTTCCATTGTGATCTGTGAAGTGAGATACACAGACTGGCAATGAGTACTGCATTATTTGTAATACTGGCTTATTTTAGTCAAGCACACATGCTGTAAATCTAGCACAATTAGCATCATGTGTTTAGTGTAGAGATTCCCCCCAAACACACATGCACACATGCAATAACACTGTGAAATACTTAGTATGTGCATAGACATAGAAATGACAATCACTGCACTATTTGTATCAGGCGCCGGGTCTGATTTAAAGAATGATAATAGCAACTACTCCAATTGTAGAGAAAATGATAACTCTTCTTGGAGGAGACTCCCACGATTTACAAACAACTGCCAGGGAGATCATATGGCAAAGGTCATTTTTTGTGACTCTTAAGATCTGGAATTCTGTCCAAGAAAACACCCTGTGCTTACCCAATCAGCTTGAGCATAGTTACCTATATTTCCACATTCACCCAGCTTCTACTTGTAATTCTCCACTGTCCTCTCTATCATTAAATGACTCTTCTCCTCTAAACACTGGTATTGTTCTTGTAACAGAATACTCAAGTGAATCTCAGTCTTTGTTAGCATGAGCGCCACCCAGTGCTTAATTTGTACTGGAACTGGATGTCCACGAAAATCCTTAAATTAGTGGAGAAGGTCCTTCATTTTCTAATCCTTGGGGTAATCCAGGAGCATATTTTCCACTGTGCTAGAGATAGTGTGTAAGAGATCATTTTGCTGGTGGATTCAGTCAATAGCTGGACGCTGTCTTTGAAGCTGTCAGAATTGTCGAATGCTTCCTGTAATCACTGTATGTTAACTAACACTCAGAATCTCAGGGAAATAATAGGTGTCCCACTGAAGGGTCACTGATTGGAGGAAAAAGTGACATAAAAGCCCTTCAGGTATATAGAATACCCAAGGTAGAGAATTGTAGAAGAAAAGAACCATGAGCAAAAATCAGTAACAAGAGCTGAAGTACTTACTGACGGAAAGTTACTGGAGCATGCCCGATGCATGTTATTGAGTGTTCCAGTTCCTTTAATAATGAGAACAGGAAGTATTAGTAAAGAAGAATCAGGAAGTGACCTACAGGAAACTGGAAGTAACATACAGGAAATCAGCAAGCCATGATGGATTAGAAAAATAAAAGGCAGTGTCTTTACTAAGGAAGCCATATTAAGTTGAGAAGAACATACTGTGTCAATTCCTTCCTTATGAAGGGTGTGGACTGCAGAAGGAGGAATCTTGGGCCTAGAAGTGAATCTAGAAAATGCCTCTGCCGGTTAAGTTCTGAATTCATCCAATTGTGTGCTCATCATGCAGTGCACCTAAAGGAAGGTTTGAGGACAATCGCAACCTATCCATGGATCACTGCCTGCAAGAAATATTAGATTCACCAACGAACAAGAATCCTTTAGATAAGTACTTTGCACTTCTTTTGCGAATTGTACGTTTGTCTATCACTAATTAACTCTAAATAACTCCCAACGTTTATGAAAATTGCTCTATCACTATCATGTTCTTAGTGTAGACCGACACACATATAGTCAGGAGGCAGAGATACAAATGTATAGCAAATGTTGCATTTAATGGGTTTTTGTTGCTTGACATACTAGTCCTCTTCATATTGTTTTACCATATGCAACACCTAAACTGATGAAGAAAGTCTAGCAGTTTGCCACAACCTTTCTGATGTAATAAGCCAGAAATCTGTAAGTTTTATCAGAAATCCTTAAGTTTAGATGTTTGTGATCTGATAAACGTTAATAACAGAAGACACCCACTGGCATGCTTTGTGTGGTAGTGTCATATGCAGTTTCTGTCCTGTGAACGTGCAAGGCTGGCTTCTTCTTGAGCAATGCAGACGTTTGGATCAGTGTGTTTGTTGCATTCTCCCTCCCACCTCCTCTTCTTTCTATGCTCTTTCCGCCTGGAATTCTTTCATGCTGCAGATACAGGTTCTTAAATTGAAGTTGTCATGGCAACTCCAGTCAACTTTTTTGCACACCATGCACTAACATGACTGAAAAAGTAACAGACGGGTAATGTTCACTCGAAAAAACAATTGTTAATATTGAAAAAGTCAATGTCAATCTGAATGACAATACATTTACGTACAGAAACCAAAATGTATCTTTATTGACAAATTCATCTGTTGTGAACTCCTCGTCAACCCTGACTCAGAAATACATAGGCAGGCCCTGAGACCCAGCCTGAGGTCACAGATTGAGAGAACACAGATGGGGTAGCACATAGTCAGCAGACTAAAGTGTAACAGGAAATCCCAGATCAAACCCACAGATAAGAGATGCAACACCACAATGATCCTCGGAGATTGGCCCAAATAATGCAAACATGAGCGGAGGGGTGCACGTGTTCAAAAAGCACGATAAAGTCAGATGCCTCATAAAGTGAGGAACACTCAGCCAATCAGGTCATAGCACACAAAGTACACACAGTGATCACGTGCTCCCTATTCCAGACATATGGCGTCGTTATCTACTGGCTGCATTGTGTCCACTTGAGGAGGAGGCCCACCTGGATTCTTCATCCAAACATTAATTTATGGCCCCAAAGACAGCAATTCACATTCCTTTCCAAACAAGCATTTGCAATGCAATATGTCTTGCATTTACGAGAGTTTGAGCTATTAGCAATGTAAATGACAATGCCTTTTATTTATGTGTTGTTTTTAAAACAGATAAATAAAAGGCATTGTCATTTACAATGCCAATAGCTTAAACTCTCGCAAATGCGACACCTATTGAACTGCAAATGCCAGCGCCCCTGCCATACATTTTTTTTAAGCATAAGAGAGGGTGTCCTGCCTGCAACAACAGGCAGGACAAAGCAATTTGAGAAAATAGTGCTCGGAGGCTGTACTTGAAGACTACCGAGTAACAACACTTTACAGGGTGTGTTGCCAATGGCGGTTACAAAATTAGACAAGGCGGTAATAAGGAAGGACTACTAAGCCTATTCACCAATGAACAGCCACAGTTTACAGTAGACAATGTTACAAGCCAATAAAAATATGGGTAAAGAGTGGGCGGAGCTTCAAGTTCCGACCTGCATACAGCATGCCTCGTAGAGCAGCAGATTCCCTGCCCAGGCTTAACCTAAAAAGGTCTGGCAGAACCATTTTACTGCACCCAGTGAACTGTATACAAATCTATGTTATACCAATGGTAAATTGAGACAGTCCTCAGACCCTATGCCTCTACCTGTTTGCTTGGCTGCACTGTTTAATTAATTAAACACTTACAGTTTTGCCAAACGCCTATTGTGTCTTGTTTTTCAAGGTACCGCATGTTCAAGCAACTTAATCACTGGAGCAATGTTCTTCCAGTTATTGAGAAACTCAGAATGATCAGCTCCACCAAGACCTGATGCTATGCAGTGCACACTCGGATACCACCTGCCAAAAGCATTTGCACACAACAGAATCATCTGGTATCAACTACATGCACCCAGAACTCGGGATGCGCATTGTTAAAAAGCTTCACAACTTTGGGAATGTTGTGTAGTTGTTCATGAGAACATTTCTACTTTTGGAACAATGTATGTCTCTTATATCCTTATAAATAATAGGAATTCTGTATATTACTATTCAGTCCGAAGGTCAAGATACCTCACTTTGGGGTGATGATATTCACACCTGTCTTCTTTCCTCTTACCACTTCTCTGCTCTCTTAACGCGCTTTATCAAATGGCCGTTACAATTATAATTGACTGATAGGCTACAATTGGAACCAGTTTCTTGTATTATTGCAACCTCTCTGCCACTCTCACCATCTGTTATGATTTCAGCTTTTCTACTTCCCTAACCAGCTGTCTGCTACTCTACCCAAAAGCCTAATAAAATGACATCTGCTTTGATGCTTTTCAAAGCTGTCAACAATCCTTACCGAATATCGAGTGGTAAGGATAAGCCTTGCGCCAAGAAAACATGCTTCTGCAGTTACCATCGGTTGGCTACCCTAAATCTGGCAGACTTTGTTAACAAACATACCTTTACTCTTAGAATTTGATTGAAGCCAGAAGCTTACATGTTTACTATCCCTGCAACCTGCCTAAGTATGTGCTACTGATCGTAGCAGGTGGCTTGATGCACATTATAAGTCTGTTGCATATATATATTTTTTGTATATCCCAGAAAGGTTTTGTTGCAAATACAAAATAGAATGTGCCCATGTTTACTTAAGAATTCTCACTAAATCCTCTTACTCAAAGTTGTCAACAATTCCCGAGATTTTCCTGAATTCCAAACAATCCCATGGCCTACCTGTTGACCCTAGGAAATGAAAGTAATTTTTTAGACTTGGTTTCTGTTTCATATGAATTATTAATAATGCACAGAAGAGTTTTGTTATGCCAGTAAATACCAAGAGGTCCCGTGATATGTTTGGTGCCAGGGCGTATGTGTTTACTCTGTAGACTGTCCTAAAGCTACATTATTTGTTTGCTGCCACTGTGAATACTCTAGAATTCTCACGACCTGTAAGAGGCCTTTAAGACATGACCACCACTTTCAAGACTGTTCTGTTTCTGGGATGAATTGTGAGTTATTCCCCACCCAGGACTGTTTCTCATGCATTTTCTGTGAATTCCACAACAGTCAACAGTCCCAGTGATTTGTCTGCTGCTTTGATTTCCCACATAATGATGACACCACCACCGTCAATATAGCATCTGACCTTTGACTTCCTCTCCCAATGCTCCTGCTCCCACCACTCCCTGCTTTGCTGCCCTCAATTCATGTCAGATATGTCTCTCTGACCAGCTGTGCTTCCAGACTTCACTCTCCGGTCTGTCGCCTCTATCCAGGCCCCCCTCTCGCTCTCTTCACCCTGGGAGTTGTGTGCATGTGTCTCCTGTGTCAGACCCTGTCTCTACTACACAGTCACTCCTGTTGAATTGGCTACCTCCCAACCCCTTTCTGTATTGCTTGTCCAGATTCTCTTTCCATCCAGTCATCTCTTCCCACCCAGTCTCCCCACCTGCCCCACTCTCACTATCTGTCTCTTGCCCCTCTACCTATTCCCACTTTGCTCTGTTTACCTTGTTCCACTGTCTGTTCCTTCTGGCTCTATCACATGGTCAAGATGCTTCTGAAAAACGTACAGTCTGTAATATATTAGGAGTTATAGGCAACTATATAAGCCTTTTGATTGGTTGCACCAATATATTTATTCAGTGTCATTCCTGGCTTCTTCAGTGGTGTGTGGTGTTGTGTTGAGACAACATCTCAAAAACGTGGATGTGATGAGAACATTAAATTGGGAAATACTAGAAAGTGTGCAGTGTAGTAATTTACCTGAGTCACAGATACAATTATGTGAATATAACAGAGTTATTGATTAAGTATTAAAGCTGGGATACTTAGGTATCCTGTTAGCAGTGAGGAAAACACTGAAGTCTGATGCCTTCGTATATTTTTCATAACTCGCATTATGCTTGATAACTTGGATGAAAACGTAAATGATTTGATTGGGTTCTATGTGAATCCCCTGTCATCGTGCACTTTTTTACCAAGGCACCAACAACAACCACCCTTACTCCATTCTAGACAAACACCCGCCCTCCTGTATCTCCAGAATTAATTCCATACAATAGATATAGGAAATTAAACATTTGGGATGCAAATTTGCAGGTGAGCATGAGGTATTGTCGCAGATCCCTCGTGAAATTGAGTTCCAAATAGAAAGAGAACCCTTTCCTTTCCTGCTGAACTTCTTTGTTCATTTGAAGGAACATATGTGTGCTGTTGCGTCAATTGCAGGGCGTCTGGAAGTCATTTTCTTAAAGCCAAAGGGACTTATTTATGAAGGCCTTGCGCCGCCGGTGCATCACTTTTAACATGGGAAAAAGTGACGCACCGGTGGCGCAAGGCTTTCATAAATGAGGCCCAGTGTCTTCCGTTCCTCGTTCATAATATCATCTCTACGTCAAAGAGATTTCGCTCCTCCAGCATTCTTTGGAGCATTTTCCTTCTTTTAGTGCCTTTCTGAATCCCTGATTCGCAACTTCTTTCGTACGGTGATTTTATTTGTGTTGTATTGTTGCATATAACTTCTGAGACTTCAGTATAATCCTGAGATGCTAGTAACTCCATGACCCGCCTGGCTGCTGATGCCCCCCAGCAGAAACCTCTGAAGTTGGCTGGCTGTGTCACCGGGTGCCTAGTCCTTCTCAGGCATGGCATGAGCGTGCCATCGCTTAGCTCTCTGGGAACAGTTGCAGTGATTGCTGGCAGTCGCTGAATTCCACTAACAAAAGCCACTTATGAAGCTAGATGCTTCCTATCGCTTTTGTGAATCAACACAGGAGATTTTTGCTGGCATCTGTCACCGATAGCTTGTTACACGGCAGCTGTGGCAGCCCGCTTCTGCTGTGCGACAGCGGATCGGCTGGGCTTATAAATATGGATTTATAGACAGGAGGTTTCTGTATAGATCTGCGTTCGTTGCTTCCATGAGCGCGCGTGTGTGTGAGTCTTTATCAAGAACCCTGTCTGCCTGTCCTTGGATTGTTTCTGTCATTGTTCTGTATATTTCTGGCATGTGACCCAAGGCCTGGCCGCAGAGAATGTGTTAACAGAACTACAGTCCACTCTTAACAGCCATTTCCAGGAGACTAGGTAGCTAGAGGGCATGTTAAATTGTTGATGTGAGGATTTGGTGAATGGACTGAACTGGGTGACGTCACCCCATCATAAAACGGAAGTTGTCCCAGTAGTATAGGAAAGGGAGAGCAGTTCTTCTGGATGAAGCTACCCCTGAAATGTATTTGGAAGGCTGACAGTCTTAGCTTATATCTCAGGTGTCTGAGTGTATCGAGTTTCAGAGTGGTGTGTCCTTGAAGAAGATGGTATTGACACTATGGGCCGTGCAGTTAAATGTCGTTTGTGTTATCAGGTTGTTATCTCAGCTATCAGAATCAATCTCTGTAAAGATTGTGGGCCAAGGCGCTTGCACATGTTGGAGATGCAACAATATGAACATCTGTATGTCTATAAATGTCCCTATGTTATTAAATATGTTTGATATGTGCAGTGGCCTGTATGAGAAACTTACTGTCAAAATACAAGCAGGAGGATTACAGGCTATACATCTTGTAGCTTAGAAGGTCCTACAACACTGTAATCCAGCTGTTTACGGACAGTGGCAGAGCACATTATTAAAGTGCCAGTGGCTCAAACGTAGCGATCGGCTGAGGCCAAATCAAAGGCCTAGCTCTGTCAGAGGCTCTGCAGAGTATATGAGTTGATACAACTCTTCAGTACAGTTAAGAGATGAAGCACATCATGTCAAGACCAAAGACGATATAAAAATGTGTCAACTAACAATCATTAAAAACATTAAGGGTGACAACTGGAGAAAACCAAGATAAAAATACATAAAAATGTATTTACCTGGTTTAGGCAAGATCCTAAAGCATCAAAGGCCACCCAAAGGGGTTCGAAATCCCTTACGTGTTTTACCACAAATTTCAAATGGCACAATACGAACATCTGTCAAAACAATGGTCTGAAAAATATTTGGAGGCTTAATTTAGAGTTTAGTTTTCTGAAGTTATATCTATCATTACGATTGTCTGTCATGGTTGGTGGAAGTTTCTTCACTAAAATAACTTTATCCCCTATGGGAGGAGTCACTTTGGCTTTACCTACAAGGGGAGTCGTCACTTTGCTTTTCTGCACTTGGACACACACTTTGGACACACTGTTCGTGTCACATTGTAACCTACCTTGTCAGGCAGTACGTCCGAAGCTGTTTGCGACACAATACTGACCTTTAAACATCTGCCAACCTTCCCACAGCAGCCTGCTGGAGTAACTCTGCTAGACTGATTGGTTGTTCAGCCACCGTCTCTGGATAAGTCAACTCTGGGCCATTCATAGTCAATGTAAGTTCTTAAGCACTTGCCATTGTACACAAAATGGGTGCACTTCCTATAAAATACCACAGTGGTTAAACTTGTTTGAGACAAAGTATATAGGTCACCCGCAACTACCCCCTGCACTAAAATGATTGTTTATTAGTTTCGTTGCATTTTCAGATTGATTCTTGAAGTTTTAAAAAGATCTGTTTGTATCAGGACTTTACTAACGATCTTAATCTAAATTGTACTTTAAATTATCTTCACCACTCTTCTTATGGGAACATGTTTTCCTTCTAATGCATATGAATTTACAATCTCCAAACGTGCATTCTCCCATTGCTCCTGATGATACCTCTAATTCAGTCCAAGAGTGTGCACCAGAGTGTCTTAGTGAGTCTGTATCCAGCCCCAAGTTGCAAGGGTTGTGAAAAGGATCAGCCAGCAAAAGGCTGGGACAGCTATAGGTTGCACTCAGGTTCAGTGTGATGATGACGTCTCTTTACTTCAAATTTTGCATCGATAAAAAATTGCACTTTTTGCCTCATTCTGATGAAAAACAATTGAAATCAATTTTTTTTCTCATCATGTGCACCTTTAAGCGCCACTGCTAGGGTTGGCCCCTGGCAAGTTGTATACCGGCATGACCCGTGTTTTAATGTCCCGCTGGTACAAAAATTAGAAAAATCACTTAAAGCCAGTATTTTTTCCCTGATGAGTAACATACTTTAAATAGTAAATATTAGTAGAACAAATATTTTCTACAGCCTTCCCTAAGGACCTCTGACTGATAATTCAACTAAACAAATACAGGCGACTTCATATAAAGTTCTACTTAAGAATCATGGCTGGGCCTTTGCAGAGTATTTTAACGTGAACGGATGGCCGGTATTTTTCTCTGGGAAAGGTGGCAACTCATGCCACAACTGAGATAAACTGCAGCCATTTTCAGATAGGGTACTTCTGAGCTGTGCCAGTTGGCCAAGTAACAGCTGCCATTCGTTAAACCCTTTTTAGGTCTCACTTTCCAGATAGTGCACACAGGAACATCTTATGACAGCTTAAGGTGAGCTTAGTGCCTGACCATTGGATACCATTGGTTGACTTTATTGTAACTCTCATTTACTTGCTACTTATTGGCCAGCTTTACATCCTCTTCTTATGTTTGTACCACCCCTGGGGCATGGACGTGTCTTTCCATTTGAAGCTCTACATTTGTTTTAAATTAGTAAAATCTCATTCAGCCAGTATCAAGAGATAGCAAGCTGATTAGGATTACAAGTTTCATAGAAAACCCACAACTCTCATTTCTCTCACTATGACAGTCCTTGTGAAATGTGCATGGGGAAACGACTAAAAATTGGAGAAACCCTGAGGGAATCAGAGGAGAAGTATTGATTTGGAAGGTAAATCCTCATTTTTCATGGTAAAACTCTGCACCTCTGAATGGCATCAGTAATTCCGAGTGAAGGAATACTGCACTGGTATTTCCTTCTACCCAGGAGTGGACCTTAGTCTCAGAACAAGGCGCAACATTTTGATTGTGGCTCAGCTTTCTTTGCCTAATATTCGCCCACTTCCAGCAGTGTTTGTTCAACAATCTTATCGACTTCTGTTTCCATCTTTTTCCTGCTATAGACGCGCCTTTCGGGATGTGGTTGCTGCGGGTGATGGATGTTGGCGATACTTGCAGTGAAATATGAGGCTCCATTGTTTAACAATTGGAGGGCTATGCATTGCAGTGTGTTGACGACAAGAAGGCAATGCCATCGCAATGCTTCCATGAGAGCAGAGGAGCATCTGAGCAGGAAACAGATGTATTACCATTTTATTTTTCATGCTAGTAGCAGCCAGGTCTCAGGACAGGGCAGAAGCAAGGAAGACTAGAGTGCATTTCAGTTTAATGTGCACGTCACTTTAGCTGTCTGCCTCGCGACAGCCAGCCTGACATGTGCACATTAAACTCCAATCCGAGCTGTTTTAGAGAGTGAAGAGAATGCACAGGCTGGCCAGTGCTTTAAGGAGCGTTCAACCGGTGCACTCCAGCCAATCCTGGTGCTTCTTCTATGCTGCATGAGCAGCATGAGAGCAGGGCCAGGACTGGCAGAAAGGAGTTGTTGACTGGAACTCTGGGAGCCTGTGCTGCCGAGATGAAGAGGACCACCGAGCATGAGGCAATAAGTAACTTAATCATTTATTTATTTTTAAATCACTTAACTCACTGACAGGCACTGTGAGAAACTCGAAGTGCCTTCTGTCTAAACTCCAGAGCTCTGACTGACTGACTGATGGTATTTCTAAAGCGCACTAATGCCGAGGCGTCTTGGCGCTAAGTAAGATAACTGAACATGAGCTGACAGATGTGTTATTGGGTAAAGAGCCATGTCTTAATTTCCTTCCTAAACAACCTCCGGTTGGGCATCTGTCTTAGCTGAAGTGGTATAGAGTTGCATAGCCTTGAAGCCAGATAGGAGAAACCCTTGCCTCCCCATGGTTGTCTTTTGATCTTGGAGACAGTGACCAGACCCTGCCTGGCAGACCTCAGAGAGCGGGTTGGCTGATACCTAGGGAATAATTGTTTAAGGTCAGAGGCCCCTGCTCCCGACAGTGCCTTATGAACCAGGCAGAGTGCTTTAAAATCCACCCGCCTTTGTACTGGAAGCCAGTGTAGCTGCCTGATGGAGCAAGAAGTGGAATGGTACTTAGGCAGATTGAGAAGTAATCTAGCTGCAGCGTTTTGTATTGATTGTAGCTTGGCCATTTGAGCACAGACAACTCCTAGATAAAGGGCATTGCCGTAGTCTATTCTTGAAAAGACGGTAGCAATTATGACTGTTTTCCTAAGACAGAAAGGAATAAACGGCAGTATCTTTCTCAGCCCTTTAAGCATAAAAAAGCAAGCGGAGACCACTTGGTTAACCTGAGGCCTCCAGGACAAGCTCTCAACTGTGGCCCGTTTTAAACACTGTTTAAAACGGGCCACAATTTAGAGCTTTGGCTTTGAGTCTAAGGGGACTACTGGTTTTCATTAGTACCCTTCAGAGGGGTAATATTCACCCGTCACCTCACCTGTTCTAATTGCCACTGCCTGCCTCTGGGCAATACAACAGTGGAACAGTGGAAGTAACATTTAAAAAAATGACAGATGAGCCCTCTACATAGGCCCTTTAAATTCAAGGCAACAAAGACACCGAAGTGGCAGAAAAGAAGTTGCAGCTGCTGTGACCACACTAGGCACACAGTGATCCCATGGGTCCTTAATTTCAGCACCCCACCAAACGGGCTCTCAATCAAGAAGCAGATATCTATCGCCCCTTATAAACTAATCCTAATCCGTGCTGTCAGCAGCAGTTATCAGTCAACCCAGGCCAGGCCCTCATCAGCGCAGGTCAGAGAAGGCCATCTATAAACAGACCATAGACGTCCAGGCTGGGGGCGAATTGCAGGGACAAGATGAGAGGTTTTTAGCGCCTAAATATCAGTCCAGGTTGGGGAAATATGTCCACATACCCTCTGTAACCTATGCATTTACACAACACGTATAGAGAGTTATACATTTCAAGACTACTTTTATTCAATGTTGCACCAAAACTTGCACTGAGAACAACTACAAAAATGGCCAGTAGAGCAAATATTAATTTTCACTTGTTGGTCAGTGCAAATTTCGTTTTTGCATTGGTTAGTCAGGGCAAAGGTCTACTCAAACTTACACTGCAACAGTTTACTGGCTAAAAGGTCTGTAGCTATCATGTTAGACAGTGTGCTAAAAAGATTTACATTACATCATTCCAAGGAAAGATGTTTTTAACAAAGCCATCACATGCTTCATTACACCAAGTATTCAGAGATCCTGAGTCAGCAGAAACGAGCAGCAAGCACAAGCAAATGAAGGTCGGCCCGCAGCACGCAGTTATCCACTCCCTTGCAGAGTGGATTTCCAGGTGTGTTGGGGCGGGAATGCAGGTGTGTTGGGAAAGGAACATAGTAAACTGGCATGTAACCCTGGCCTGAGTGACCCTACTGCATGTGATATCTGGTATTCTGACATTTTGTGTCTGAGTACACACACCAATCCAACTTGCACTCCGAGGCTTAGGACTGTCTTTTTCATTTGAGTCTGTGGTCCAGAGTCTAGCTCTTAGACCTCAACTCTGCCCTCTAGCTGTCCTCGGACTATTGTCCATCTACTGGTTTCCAACATTAAGCGACAGCGGAGGAAATGTGCCTCTGATCCTTTTGAGTCTGTCAGCCACATTTGATACGGTCACCACGCTCTCCTAATTTACTGCCTTCAAACAATAGGGATCAAAGGCAACGCACTTAAATTAATCTCCTTTTTGGAAGACCGCATCCAGTTGCTCTCTCTTGGGGATTTTATCTCACCACCTTTCTCATTGTCCTGTGGAGTCCCTCAATGCTCATCTCTAAGCCCCACTTTGTTCAACCTTTATGTGACCCCACTTGCAGACCTAATCAAAGCATTCAGTTTCAATCTGGTCTCTTATGCGGATGATACACAAATTGTTGTATCCATCACGGACAATCCTAGGGAAACGGCAGCTCAGTTCCACGATTGTCTGCTCCACATCGGGATCTGGATGAGATGCAATTGTTTGAAACTAAACTCCTCAGAGACTGAAGTCATGCTATTCAGTAACAATCCCTCCTTCTGGTCCAACAACTCTTGGGCCCAGGAAATGGGGATTCTACTCAACCCCAGTAACAAAGCAAAAACCCTTGGGATAATTATTGACACCAATTTATCCTTTGACGGGTAGATAACCCACATCACCTCATCATGCTTTTTATCCTGAAAACTAGAATGAAAGTCTTGCCATATATCCCAAAAAGACTACAAAAGAGGGTAGTTACAACTCTTATTTCCTCCAAAGTAGCCTATGGCAACGCTCTCTTTATCAACATCTGAAAGCGTTTTCTTGAAAAGCTACAAACACTGCAGACTGTCGCAGCATGGCTTCTATTTTGCATTACAAAACATAAATCAGATTCCCAAGCATTGATTTACTTGGACTGGCTCCCTATCGATAAACATATTCAATTTAGGGCATTCTGTATTGCCCTTAGAGCTCAACAAGTTGTTGGCTCAGACTACCTGATTCAGCATTTCCAATGCTTCCCATCCTCTACATTCATCCACAAGCGGCAATCTCATAATCCCCAGATTTAAAAAAGCCAATTGGGGTGGGAGAGACTTCATCTTCTGCACTTCCAGGCTATGGAACTCCTCTCAACAGAACTTAAAACTATGACAAATCTGTTGGACTTTAGGAAACATCTCAAAACCTGGCTCTTACGCAAATAATCCTTTTTCAGTTCCTCTTAGCCTGTTTTGTCCACCTAGTGCCTAGATACCCCCGGGTGATTGTCTCTCTTTATACATTTTCATTTCATTTCATTAGGCTGTGGTAGGAGCGCACCATTTTTATAATCCCAGCACTGAACACCTTTTTTCTGATTCAGGAATGCTGAACCTATTTGACCCATGTACATGTACTTATGTAAAGCTCCTCTTGTATAACATCCACTATGCCTGTCAAGAGTGTGTAGAGGAAAGCATGCATGGTACCAGGACTTTGTGTGGATGTGAGTGTGAGACTGCTGAGACCAGTGATATCCATTAAGGATTGCCCCGGTTTTGCATGGTACAAGATGGAGGATGTGGCACAGCCTTCCCAGACAGTGGAAGTGAATTTATTAGAAAAAAGGGCAGAAAAGGTGATACAGAGGAGCTCTTGTCCTCATCAATATTGAAACTGTTATCAGGCTGAAGACCCTACTATATCAAAAGGACAAATCAAAATTAGTTTTTTTTTGCTAGAAAAGACAGATAAGATACAGGAAGGAAGGGAAGGCCATTGAATTCCCTGCAGACTTTTCATTTTCTTTCCCAGACTTTAACCATACTGACTGGGGCGCACATTAGAGTAATAACAGGTCACCAGAGAGGTATTTTTAACTCACAAACAAAACACCTCAATCTCCTGTTCCCTTGCAATATCGGTTGGATAGCATCCAGTTCTCCAGTTTAATTCCCAGGTACCATCATTTCCCATAGTGTAGCGGAACGGGGAGAACCCAATGATGATGCATGCCATGCTGATGGGTAAGGGTTTTTCTCCCAAGCATTGTTGCCTTTACAGTAGAAAATTCTGGTTAGTCCATTTGATAAGGTAGGGCTTGTCAGTCTGATTGCAGTGGTAGTGAATTGCCTACATTCCAGAGCTGGGGGGAGGAGGGTGGAGACAGGATGACTTAAACATCAATGCTTTGTTTTTAACAGGAGAATGAGGATTAGTCACACATGATCATTTCCATTTGGTTAATGGCAGAAGAAAGGTGGCGAGTCATCAGATTATGTTGTTAGAAGAAGAGAAACACCCAGAGATGGACTGCACCTTTTTATCTCTCCGGTGTGCTACTGCAGGGAGTCTAAAGCCAGGCAGATGCAGAGATTCCACACATCATGTGTGCTCATGTTGTGGGTACGACTGCTCATTGTACCTACTTTCTTTGAGATCCATCACTATTTACAAATATTTTGCCTGTGCTGCAGACATACTTTGAAATACAAAAAGGAACCACCCTAATCATGTTTCCGTGCATTCGTAGTCGGAGCAACATCCCCTGTCTTTGGAAGTGTGTAAAAAGTGGGACCATAACTACCCCACTTTGTTTCATTTCCGGGTTCTTCAACTAAGGAAATGCTTGGCAGAGAACTCCTAGAACTGCTAAGATCCAGAACTGATGCCTGTTAAACAGCCAGTCTTCCAGAGCCCCTTCGCGGGTGCCCGTCAGACATTGCAGCGCCAGTCTGACTAGGTGCAGAACCCATATGATGAAGCATGACACCTAGCTTGCTGGGTGTGTGAGGGTTTTAGTTCCAAAAAGGGAATCCCCCCTCCCTTTGTTTCACTATCCATGCCTTAACACACACTCCTCCATAGCCCTATCGGGGAACTTTGTACCCATCTTGTGTTACTAGTCGGTTGGACATGTACTCTGGACCCCGTTAAATATAGTCCGCCTATGGTTCCTACCCTTGTCGTAAGTCTTCCAGATGTGACAGAATATCACTGGAGGCCTGCGTATTTTATTGGACGAACTGTGGGTCAGCCTGTGACTAGGAAGCCTGCTGTGCTGCTGTAAAAGGAAATGAGCGTGTCCCACAGGTGCAGACTGCCCAAGGAAAAACAGGCCCAACTACAGAGCCTGGAACAGGAACAGCCCAGAAGAGGGACGTTTGTGAAAGAATAACCAGAGTTGGCCAGAGCCTGCCTGAAGGTCTCTCAGATTCCGAGAGTGTTTCATCATTTAAGCAACGTGAGCCGGACCAGTTCTCTGAGTGCCACCCAGCATTCCCACTACAGCAACCACCAACAGAGCAGGACAACAGACTTGTGTTGACTTTACCTTCTGCGCACCAAGATCAGGGACCCATACCATGTATGGAGTCCACCCTCTTGGTGTCCCAGTCCTGTCTGATTCCGACCTGACAGCCCCAGAGCCTTGGCCCCTGCAGCAAGCTCTGCGCGAAGAGAAGGAGGTAAGGTTGCCTGGCTGAGTAGCTAGATCTGCAAGCGTGCCTGCTTGTCTTTGAGGTTGTGGCCTACATGCTTACAATCAAGCCTAGCAAACGGTCAACATCTCAGTTAAAACCATTGCCTGAACTGAACATGGATTGCGGTCGTTACTACTGATTTATGTGGGAGCCATGTTTTAACAATAACCCCACAATTTAGAAAAGAAAATACGGAAGGACCTAAAAGTCCCAGAAACAAGGGAAGCTGCCCATCTGCACATAAAGGGACCTTGCACTTCCATTTCAAACCAATCCAATGTATTCTGTGTAGATAACTCGTGTAACTCGTGTAGCACCCATAGTATATGACATTGTGGTTATTAACATTTCTGGGGTGTAATATTTCAATTTGCTGTGATTAAAGTGCTTCTATTATTACTAGAAGAAAAATACCACCAGTCGAGAAATCAAGGTAAGGTAAAAAAGAAATACAGTTGTTGCTCTGTGGTGCCTGTGAGCAACAAAAAAGAGGTGTATGAGAGTTAGTGTGTTTGTGAGTGTGATTGTGTGTGAGTGTGTTTCTGGGTATATGTGGGAATGAGAGTGAGTATGTGAGAGATGATGAAACTGAGAGTGTGAAAAAGTATAATTGAGAATAAATAGGTGATACAGTTAGTGAGAGGGAGTGAGGGTGAGAGTGAGTGAGTCAGAGAGGTAGTATGAGTGAATATGAGTTAGAACAATTTAATAAGGGTGAATGAGTAAGACAGGTGAAAGAATGAGAGTGAGTCTATGTGTCTTTGTGAGTTTGTGTGTGTGAGTGAGAGAGAATCAATAAGAGTGTGGGAAAGAGCGAGAGGGCGAGTGGGTGTAAGTGATTGTTTTAGGACTTTTGTTTGAATGACTGGGAGTATGAGTGAAAATGATTAGGTTTGAGCAATAGTAAGTGTGAGAGTGAGGGAAGGGGATTGATGCAATGTGAATGAATTAGAATGAATGAGGGAGGGGAGTAAGTGAGTATTACTGGGCAAGAGTGTGTGAGCATGAGCGATGATATGTTATACTTGCGAAGCTGCTGCTGGCCGTTACTTGAGGGAATTTTTGCCATGTAGACAAGTCAATGGCACTGTACAGGCTCTGGCATATTCTTGCCATAATTGTAGGCACCAGTGCCGTAATGCAGGCCCTGGCATACTGCGGTTTTGGGGGGGAGGCAGTGGGTGGAGGAGAGATGAGGAATGCTGGCCCTGACTAACTGGAGGTTTTTTTTATATTTCGTGAACAAATGCTATAAGGGTGGCATCAATGACAAAAATTATGGTACTCGGATGTTGTATGCAATTCTAGGCATGTGGATCACCCCAGATATACACAGGGCACCATGTCAAAATGCTGATGGCGGCACTTTGGAGGTAAATCTTAACAAACAGCAAATTGGTGTTAACCATTGTGAAGCCTTAGGCTAAAATGTAACACCATGAACGTGCTGGAATATTTCATGGCTGCCCTTTTATAGCCTATGACTTTGTATCAAATGTTTGTAAATATTGTGATCTAAAATGCACAATTTGAAACCCATTTTTCTAAATCTAAGGTAAGTAATACCCTCCCAGCATTTTCAAACATCATTAACTATCACTGGTGCTCTCCAATCCCCATGCAAGAGCCCTTAATGCTCCAGCATCTAAACATAGGAAGGAATACAAAGGCTTCGTGGAAAACAATAGCTTGGTAGATAATCCCACAACACCCAGCTGCCAAATGCTCATGAAGGCAGGAAGTGGGGCTGCCAAAGAAGAATCTGTCAGTGGCAAAGGACAGCTGGTAGAGTGCTAATCTTACCGAAAGAATCCTAACAATGGAATGTATGACTCCTAACACAAGGAAAAATGAAATATCTTTTGTACTTGGGAAGATCTTTATAATGACCTCAATAATGTAGGCCAGTTGTGCAGGCTCACTTCACATATCACCCTTTATCATGTCCAGCCAATCAGGATGGGCCCAAATCACAGAACTAACTTAAGACAAAATCCTATACTTACTACCACTTTGGTATTCACAGAAGACACTTAGGAGTCCTAAAGTTAGGAGTCCTAACTTCTGTGAATACCGAAATGAGTAAGTGCCTTCTGTGAATACCGAAATGAGTAAGTGCCTTCTGTGAATACCGAAATGAGTAAGTGCCTTCTGTGAATACCAAAATGGTAGTAAGTTTAGGATTTTGTCTTAAGTTAGATCTGTGAATCAGGCCCGATGATCCGTGGTCACAATTTCAGTTTGACTGTGCAAGCGTTTAGACTGGTTCTTCACCTACACAGGCTGGAGTAGAAAGCAATAGTTTGATACAGCTAGGGCATTGGATAGACGGTGGGAATACATTGCACAGCCTTGAGTATCACTTGTAAGACAAATTAATTTTTGTTTCACCTGCCTATAAAATTTGCATGTAGCCTGAATGTCAAGGCTGACTCAGCTTTTTGCCAAATTTACTCAGTTTTTAGGCAGAGAAGTGACTATAAGTCTTTCAAGATTGGTGAGTTTGCCTTAAGTAGAATTTCCGAAATAACTATTCAGGCACCAGATGTGTATCGTATGGTACCCAGTTAGTGGTAAAGAATTGTTATTAAACTTTAATTTCGATGTTTTGCGATAAAGGGGCCTATGGAGTACACATCTTGGCAATGCCAACGGCAGTCTAGACTACAGACACGTTTTTGTGGTATTCCATGCATTCCGTTGTTTTTTACATTCGGCGTACAGTAGTGGGAAGACACGTTCGGTACATTCACTAATTTGGTCAGATGTTGCTTCCAGGACATCAGTGTGGTTAGATGACTTTGGGGGGCAGTTCTCAAAGATGCATCCTAATCAAGGCAAGGTAGGGATTGAGGTGTGAGGAAGAAGGTAGGGGTGGGGAAGATAATGCTCTAGGAAGCAGTTTTCCCTCATTCAGGAGGACAGACGGCCAGAAACCTACTTGCGTCCCCAGTTTTATATTTATAGGCTTATCAAAAACAATTGTAGATATTTCCAAATGATGTGTCTATTTTTGAAGGGGCTGAAGGATGGCTCTGGTTTGTTCTCCTAGGGATACTAATTCATTTTTAACGGGAGGTTTTCACACCCTTTGTCGGTAGAAGTCAGAAGGAGTTGGAGCTGCTGAGTTTTATGTAGATGTCTGTGGTTTTCAGTTTATGTCTCTGTAAATCGGTTGTCCTCAATTTCCTGTGTTTAAAAACTGGCACATGCCGAACCGAAAATGCACTGTTCTTTCAAGGGGATCCATTTGAGGGGGTGTGCTGTCAGCTTTTCTAGTACCAGGCATGTGATCACAAAGAGGGGTGGATACCTGATGACAGATTGGTAACAACAGGTCAGCTAAAGCACAATTCCTGGTCACTGGGCCAGTATGGGCCAACCAATAGGAATTCTGGTGAGGCCCTGCTCTGAGGGCGATATATTTTCAACATTTGTCAGTAGACCTATGTTTTGTAGTAAGTACTTTTACACAAGAAGCTTCCAGAAAAATGTGGTGGCACCTTTGTGTTACTGAGCCAAGAAATGCACATACATTAACTCCTGCTTGTTTCTGCTTATGGTATGCAAAGATTGGTGATTGCTGGCACCAACAATAGAGGAGTCAGATCAATGACGGAGTAGGTCAATTTCAGCAGACTGACCAGTGATCCATTCATATTCCTTCTCCACCCCCTTCATCACTTCTTGTCTGTACCTACCTGCCAGATATCTCAGTCTGGCTCCTCACAATGCACTCTCACTCTGTCCATTGTGATAGTAGCATTTTGGGGGAGGGCGCTAAACTCACAAGTCTTCCTCGTTATTTCCTCTATCTTGACCCTTCCCTTGTTGGCCCCTCCTTTCAATCTCTCTGCTGTCCTTCACTCAACATTTTGAGGTAGCTTTATCATGCGATAAAGCGCAGCACAAATACTCAAAATGGCATATAATCTGGACAGTGACAATTTATGAGGTTGTATGGCAAGTAACAATTTCCGTCTTCTTTTGCAGTATTATAGTGCTTGAATAAGTGCAATTTTGTAAATATTTTATGAGTCATGTTTTGGAACAAAACACCTGGAGGAATTTGAAAAACACAAGGAAAAATATTCTCCCAGAATGTGAAGCCACTGAGCTGTATCTAGTCTGGATGCCTTATTATGTGCCTGAAGGCGGAAGTGACATATGCAGTGTTAAAAAACATGAACATGTAACCATTATTTTGTTTCCTAAATGTAAAACTTGCCCTAGAGAATACCATGGGTAAACCAATGGTTTTAAAAAAGTCCTTGCAAAGAAACAATTAACCTTCATTGAGTCAAAATGTTACTGGGCAACTCTTAAGCTAACAGAGTGCTTAGCAGAAGCCATTCAATTTAAGGTATGAGTGAAATGAGTGAACGAATGAATGAGCAGACCCGCTAACTCACCAAACATGACTCAGACATCTGGGACTTGCTGAATCACAATGCTCCAGACCTACTTTTCCACACAGAAATTTGGCTGAGCCCTGTATCGGCAACTTATCTCGCCACAGCCTTCCCCCCGGTTACAGGATTGTTAGGTAAGACAGATCTCACAAGTCCGTAAGGTGGAATCGTCCTCATCCAAAATATCATGATCAGTTGCACTACATACACGGACATGTTATCCTGCAAAATGGAGCCACTGTCGTTCAAGCTTCATGTCACAGACAACATCACCTTAAGTGGCACTCTCTTCTACAGACAACAGGGGCAGCCCACCAACTTCGCTGACCGCATCACTGGTTTTGGCGCACTACTCGCCCTCTATGCCAGCAATTACATCCTACTCAGAGACCTGAACTGCAACCTAGAAGACCCCTCAAAAGAACTCATTGAATACCTTGGAAGCCTTGGCCTCACCCAATGAGTAAAGGGACCTACCCACATTGTCGGGCACCTCCTGGACCTTATTTCCGCGACTGTTGACAACATGGATGAGTCGATGAGCCCACACTTGTCCCCTGAATAGACCATGCCCTTGTTACGTTCAGCATCCCCATCTTGGTCCAAAGCACAGGCATTACCATGCAGAGCAGGCTGTTGAAAAAGGAACAGCATCACTGACAAGGACTGGAACACTGCTTTCAACACCCACCACCCCATCACAGCAACAGCCTCCACAAAGCCATCAAGAATTTCTGACTCCCTGTTCCTCTCACACACAGCAATAAAACAAGATCCAGACCCCTGGCCATTTGGTACACAGAAGAACCCAATGGATGAAAACGCCACTGCAAAGCAACTGGAGCTCAATTGGAGAATGAGCTAGGACAATGCAGACAAGAGCATGTTAAACTCCGCACCAAAAGACGCTATCACCAAATGATCCCCATTCACAACCAAGTACAATTCAAACTCTTTACCTGCACTTTCGCCCAGCTACATAGCACTGGCCCGCATACCTCAACAATCTCATCTGCTTTCACAACCTTCTAGGCATCTCCGTTCATCCGGACTCCTAATTGCACACATCCCACGCATACAGAAAACCAGATCCTGCAGTCAAGCATTCTCCTACATCGCTCCTAAAACATGGAACGACCTGCCACTACACATGAGAGCTTACTCCTCACTTCTTAAACTCCACAAGAAGCGAATAACCTGGCTTTCGAGTAGTGCCACTCGGCCCTAGGTATGGCTAGACTCACACCTGCTCAGTATCAGGATAACCACCGGACTGATACTGCGCTCTACAAACCTACCTAACATACAATAACATGCCATAACATAACGTACCATAATATACTATAACATAACATAAACTGTATAAAGAAACTGTTTGCATGGAACCACCTGAATGCATTTTTTTTACTGAAGGAACTGGCATAGGGCATTCAGAAAAGGAGAGATTTTTTTTTCAGGTTGTGAAGGTGATACTCACCTGGAGTTTATTCCATAGTGTAGACCCTGAAAAGACAGCGTTTTTTGGTTTTGCACTTTTTTTATAGCATAAACTCAATATATATGCAGGATACTACATATTGCCCAAACAGCTGTCTGGCATAAGCTATTGCTGTTTATTAATCTAAAATCACACCCATCCTTCAAAGCAAGACAAACACTTCCATTGTCATGAACGCTGAAAAATTGACATGAAGTTTATGAACCTAGAGCCTCGACATTCCAGCTGTACACCTACTCTGCCTAATGGTTTGCATCTCACCTTAATGTTCACCATGCGATAATGTATCTTCACTTGGTGGCCATATGAAGTGTGCCAACATTGTATGACACATGGAGGCACCATGTGAGTAGACAGGCATGCATGAGACATTGAAGGGGATCCAAATACCAATTATGGTGGCATCTTTGCTAGGGGGATAATGGACACTCATGGAGATGGCCCAATACTATTCTAGTTGCAGTATGTTTGATGCTTGTCAGTCTAGAAGTACTATGGTTGACATAGCTGAAAATTGTGATTTTGGTGTTCTTGACTGCAATGGACGTCTTTTTATAGGACTAGTCATTAAAGTAAGTAGAAGTATTTAGTGTCATAGTGCTATGAAAATATACAAAAAAGTATTTAACAATTTTAAATTCACAGTCTGGTTTTCATCAAATTCTTTTAAAGGCACTTCTGTTTAAGTCAAAAGGACATTTATATTGATTTGAGCAGAGCAGAGAGAGCCGGCACGTGTTTCATGTTTCGCTGCTTAGACTTCCTCAAGGCTCAGGAAGATTAAAACCATTAGATAGTGATATATAAATAGCATACGGGGAGAAGGGCAATCATTCGAGGCATGTTGTATTAAAATGTGTGGTCCCAAAGGATGGTGTAAATGTAAATAGGAGCCAGAAGGTAGATTTAGAAAGATGCTAGAAGAGGTCCTTATGTTCGAAATAAGTACCAGCAGGTCTTACTAGTCTGTACAGGTTTTCATACCTGACTCAGTTTACCCATGCTGAACTTTCTCTGTACTACTCAAAAAGACGGTATGATCTCTTCTAGCCACAAGGAATTCCGAATATGAACACTACAGTAGTTAGAATTTGTAGTGCTCGTAACATGTTGAGGATGAATTCCAATCCCTGGATCAACAGGAGGGAGTGCAGGGGTGAAATATTGATTATATTTCATCTGGTTAAACCTTCCAAAACTTACCAGGCGAAAACCTGCGGGAAAAGACTGATACATGCAGTAATGGTACAGAAAACCCTAATTTCACATGAAATTATCCATTTTCATAGTGAAAACTCAGAACTTGTGGGATTTGCCGCATCTGGTAAACAACACAGCCCGGGGTATTGGTATTCACATTCCTTACTAATAATCAGGACAAGTGTACCTGCCTGCGCTAAGCCCAAGATACAACTGAAGGTAATGAAAAGTACAAATATAACGCACACCTACTGACTTTGTCACTGTTTCTTATGGTCTGTATTCTTCTGAATGGAACTCCGAGCCGGAAAGGAATGTGGTCAACAATTAATGGGCTGGAAAGTGAGAGGGACAGCTGGACAGCGAGAGAAAGGGTAGACGCCGACCGGAAGTTGGAGTCTGAGAGAGGAGAGCTTTTCCATTGTACAAATTTCAACTCTCATTATTTCTAAATCCCTTTCTGTGTATGCTGCCAGCAGGCACTTAGAAGCAGGGTCCATTCAAGCTGAGCTATACTTAGTGTGTCAATAGGAAGCCAAAACGACACTGTAGCCATCAGCAGACATTCAGACTGGCTGTGCTTTTTATTTTGTATTTTTGTACCCCGCAGCAGTATTTTATACTGATTCTAAAGTTTGAAGTACTCCAGATTCAATATTAAAAAGGCTCAGAACGTACTGGCTTGTCGTGCATGGTGGTTCCCCTCTCTATCACAGAGGTCCTGCATTATTCACGAGACTTCACGCACCTTTGATTTTGAAAACAAGTTGAGTAAGGGGCAGGACATGTGGACTGCAATAGTCCCAACATTACAAATGAGAGAAGTATTTCACTCATTATATCAGGCTATTTTATCCTATAAGCATAGTGAATTACTATTACCCTTATTACAAATGAAGGGCTACATTCCGAGTTTGTGCAGAGATCAGAATTATGACTTGTGTGATAATTTTTCCACCGTTCGCTTTTTTCCTGAGAACTCCTGTCAGCTCAAATAAAAAATATATATATTTCTTGATATAGGCTGGGTAAACAAGAATACCTACAAAGTTTAGTGTGGTAAAACAATTCTATGAGTTATGCCTTATTTTGTTTTTCAAAACTTGGAATATGAGGTATTCGATCAATAACTCCACTCCACACTGTTTTGACAGCGTAAAAGGCCATTTATTAGAACAAGGTTGCTCACATACTCATAAACTTTACAAACATTAACAATAAATTCCAAAATATGAATCTTGACATAACCCAGACATTGCCATTCTCCCCGCCCCATTCACCACTCACCCGCTTCCACTTCCCCAGTAAGACCATATAATTTGTTCCACTCTCCCCCTCTCACTTGCCAACCGAATTCCACATGCCCAATCTTTCTTTCACTTGCCCTCCACACACCCTCTCTTTAAGATCCTTCCCTCGCTTGTCGCATCCCGTGCACCACCATCAGTCCACTGTGTAATCTTCCTCCCCGAGGGGTGGCTATGCCTGCTGCCAACCAGGGATCCCCGTAGGGTGGTTACCTGCCCCACTAGCACAAAAAAACTCAGTGCAACTTTCTGCCCTCAGCAGTAGGACCTATGGCACCAAATCGACTTGTTCCACAATGCACTCACCACATTCCGCATTTCCATCATTTAATAAGCAATCCCCAAACGCGAAAGTTGCACACCATCATCCCTAAACAGACCTGATTCCCCCTCTTTAAGTCCCACACGTGCAATCACCTTGATGTCATGAGCGAGGCAGAAAACCCTCATTGCCCTGTTCAACTTCCTCTGGGCCTCATCAATTGCAGAATGCTGCATAGCCTCCATCCAGACCATGCGCGGCACCTGCTCTGTCCAAACCACACATGTTCCGGAAAAAATCAGCATGATCGCCTCCAAGTCCCTTTGCATATGGTGAAACAAAGTCAATCCAGACAATCGCACCAATTCATTTTCCCCCAGATGAATCAAGAGCATATCCGGGCAGCCCTACTGCGGAACAAACTTCTTGAGCCAAGGCAATAACGCCCCCATCACATTCCCCCTTTACTCCACCAAAACACCTTATGGTCGCTGCTCCTCAAGCCCAGGTTCTGTCCATAGATCTGTTTGTCTGCATACTTGACTACCCAGTGTCAAAAGAATGTTCTGTGATCGAGGTAACTGTCTTGGTTCCTGGCCCTCTCACACACTCTGCAGTAGAAGAAAGAAATAATTAGCTCAGACAAAACACCCCCAGTCCTTCTACCAGACAAAGACCATACTATTTTCACACATAGCACTCGCAGCACCTTGATTTTCACCTGCCAATCTGTCGAATCCTTCCCCAAGACCAACTGAAGCTTGCTGCATGCATGCCAAAACTAGCAGGGTCTCTACCAATCCTGTGCAAAGCCATGTACAGCACCCCCAATAACTGAAAAGCGGTGACCCTGCTACCCTCGGCATGACAAAATATAACTGATAAACATCTCCCAGACAATAACAGAAAAGCAAGCCATTCCTGCACTGGGTATACCCCACTGCACTCACCCTCACGCATCCAGACCCATCTCCCCCTGCCTCCCTAATCCGTTTTAGACTGTCGCAGCCCGATTCCCAATCTCCCTTGGTCCAAACATACTTCTTCATACAAGACCCTCCCTTGGCGAGCAGAATCCAAAAGTTCAGAAACCCAAAAAACATCCAGTTCATATATATCGGATCATAACAACACAGAGGCAGAATCGCCCACAACTCCCCCAACAACTCAAAAGTGAAAGATTCCTGCAACACCGACCTCCTCCTTTTCCCCACATCTTCAAGACTTTTCCCAGAATCTTGTCCTTGCCAGGGTCAAAGCCCAAATGCAGCTTACTATAGTACAAAATTTCAGACAACTTGCCCGCAATAGTGGTAGGCGACAAACCTTTATCAATGCAGGATAAAACAAACCTCAAAACTCCCTGTTCAGTGTCCTGCCATTCAAGGCACATCAGTTCCAAAGAATGGTTAGAAAACTCCCCAAATTCGCTCCATGCCAGACTGTAACTTCTCCTTGTGGATTCAGCCGGCTTTTTGAACAGTCAAACAACGTCGCTCCCTACAGGCCCAAGTGTCCACCAGCAGTTCTGGCTTGCTCTCCTCTGCTCATTGCAGGCCCCTGGAACATGCTTCGCCCTGAACACCACATTAAGCCGCAAGCACAACAATGTGAACCTCCTAAACAAACATAACACCCTCAAATCCCTCGCTCGCTACCTGTTCACTAAGTCCACCACAGTCATATTGTCACCCCAAACAGCCAGGACTACCAACAGTGGAAAGAACTCCAAAAATGCAATGCTGTGACCTTAACTCAACCAATGTGCTGGCCACTTCTCTGCACACCTTCTACCGTTCCGGAATAGCCCGAAGCCCCTGCAGCATCCGAGAATATCTGGACCTGCCACACTCTATTCTCCTCCAGAAAATCCAAGGACACACCATTGAACTCCACCATGAATGTCTGCCAAATTCACAGGTCTGCTCGTACACCCTAGGATGTTCTCACCCTGTGGTGTGGCAACACTGCCTCCGTCATGGCCATGTCAAGACACCTGCAATAAGTCCTGCCTGCTCTCACCACTCTGCCCACAAAGTTTAGTAAACCCAACAACTTCTGCACCACCCTCAACTTATTCTTATGCTCTCTAGTCACATGCAACAGAAAAACCTGGATCTCATCCACTTTTCCTCTCTGCAGACATGAATCCCTCGGCACCGAATCCAGTTGAATGTTTAGAAAAATCAGCACAACACCAGGCAATTCCCCAAAATGCTGTGCTAAGGCTTCAAAGTGGAGCAAAGCCACGGACACAGTCACCAAAAGCTCGTGCCCCAACAAATAAGAAATTGTCAAGGTAGTGAGACACCTTCCGATGTCTACTGATTCTGCTCAAAACCTACTGCAAAGAAATGTACTGAAAAGCTCGAACAAGGCACAAGAAATGGCACAACCCATCGGCCGCGCTTTATCCAGATAGATAGCACCCCCAAATTGCATAGCAAGCAACGAGAAATCCGCAGGATGAATGGGCAGACTTAAAATCACACTTCACCGACTCAGCTCCCTGTCCACACCTCTGATCAGCCATATGGTGTCGTCCACTGAGACGTACAACACCCTGGTATCCTCCTCAGCAATGAAGACATTGACAGACCCACCCTTCAGCCATGAGAGATGGTGAATCATATTGAACTCCCCAGTCTCTTTCTTGAGCACCACTCCCAAGGGAGAAACAATCAAATCCTTCAAGCGCCACTCGGAGAATGGACCCACAATCCTACTAGTCCACTGGCTTTGTGTGTCGATAACAAGGATTGAGTGCACCACACCACTGCATCCACAGCTCCGGATCCACCTCCCCTCATGGTTTGTCCGGATTCAGACTGACACTGGCCCTAAACCCCTCATCATAGCTCAGCCATTACCTCAAAATGCATCCTTGCCTTGTGAATGATGTCCATATACTTCAGCAAGGCTATCGCCCTGTCTAAATGACACTCACCATAGATGCTAGCATAAATCAAAATAGCTGAGGTCCAATTTTCCATGTTTATGAGCACCCTTAAGGGCAGATTTATGATGCCCTTGCACCGCAATTGCGTCACTTTATTTGACGCAACTGCGGCGCAAACAATGAGCCCTATTTACAACGTGACGCATCTAGGAGATGCGTCACGTTGTAAAGCCCTGCGCCATAAGGAGGCATTCCTGCGCAGGGGGGGCGTTCCTGCGCAGGAACGCCTCCTGAAAGTGGCTGAGTGAAATCTATGAGATGTTACTCAGTCACTTTCAGGCCAATGCTGCGTCAAAAGCCTGCGCCTGCTTGAAGCAGGCGTAGGTCTTGATGCAGCATTGTGTAGATGCGGCACCCCCGAGCCTTGCTGGAGCTGCGTCGCACTTGCGACGCAACTCCAGCAATGCGCCACATTTCCGGCACCGATGCGTCACGCATCTGTGCCTTTTTTACAGCATGGTGCACCGCATTATAAATGCGGCGCACCATGGGTGGCGGAGCTGGGGCGCACTGTGGCGCATGTTAACTGGCGCATCCCTGGGGATGCGCCAGTTAACGTAAATCTGCCCCTTAGTCTTTTGGTCAACTTCCACTCTTCCTCCTTGGAGCCCCCATTGGCCTGAATATCCTGAAGTTAGAGTTTGAAAACATCAACATATTCATGTTTCCAAATCCCATTTTTGTGTATTCCAACAAGTGGTACCCCAAAGGCATTGCCAAGCCCATATTAGGCATGAGCTTGTTATGTTTGTCTTCCTCGGTCTCCTCCTTCCCGTCAGTCTCACGGTATCATCCAGTTGTGCCCAGGCGCCAACTACCTGCTTGCTACTCTTCCCTTTTTCAGTACCCCATGCACTGGCACTGCGTTCGTCAGTGCAGCCCATTACTCATCCACCACGTCATCTCCCACTCCCACCAACCTGCAATGCCTGGGTTTCCCCATTCCCAATATCCCATGCTGTCCAGTAATCACCATGACCTGGCAACCGTTTGCCGCCCATGGCCTTTTCTTTATGCCGTCCTCCGTCGCTCTGTAGTCCAGTAGGCTTAGCACTCCCCATGCCCACACTGGACACCGGTAAGACACCAACATTGCTGATTGCCATCTCCGTCTTCCCAGATCTCTACCTCAGTTCATCTTCCTCCTCTTTCAAATCCCCTTCTTCTCATTCATCACTGTCATCCCATTAGTCAAGCGACAGCTCTGCATCCCCCACAGGTTCAACACACACAGGCTCCTGCACCACAAGATCCTACCATTGCATTGACACACATGTGTAACTGTACGATTATCCATCACGACTCCATGTGAGCGATCCCGTGACGCTGGGCAGGCTGCCGCAGACTCCTCTGCTGCTTCGGGCCAACATCCTGGGGCCGTATTGTGCCCCGCTAGCATCACCAGCATTCTCCGGGCCTCTGCTGCCAGTCCTGTGCCTCCATTTCCCACCAGTCGTAAAGGAAAGGAAAAACAAGGGAACCCTACTCACGACGGAACCAGGGTGATTGAGTATTTTAAGAAAAAACAGTGGCTCCTGTGGAGAAGATACTTAACAGTAGATTTGCAAGAAGAAGCGAAAATGTGCATATATATATACAGGGATTATGGTGAATTTCATATAGAAATGAAGCCAGAAACACTGATTATGTTTTTCAATAGTTGTATTGAAATTTGGATTCACAGTGAAAGTAATTTTACATGAAATATCAGAAGTTATTTACAATTTTGAAATGTGGCCCAAGTGAAATTATGAACCTAAAGCAAATAAATAACATTTGTGAAACAATATGTGAAGGTTTCAATTAAACTTTGGTGTTTTCAAAAAGCGACCATTCTTTTTTCTTTTTTTCAATACATAACATCTATATGGTGATAGAATGCAAGTTACAGTAGTTCGCTTTTCTTAATGGTCGACGGCGATTCGACCCTAATATGGATGTAGGGTCTCTTCAGGACCTATAGTTTTGGGGACATCTAGGGAAATTAAAAATATGTGTTTAGTAAAGCTATTTTTATGCATTAGGTTCATAACTTCACTTGGGACACATTTCACAATTGTAAATAACTTCTGATATTTCATGTAAAATTACTTTCACTGTGAATCCAAATTTCAATACAATTATTGAAAAACATAATCAGTGTTTCTGGCTTCGTTTCTATCTGACATCTCACCATAATACCTGTACATATATGCACATTTTCGCCTCTTCTTGCAAATCTACTATTAAGTATCTTCTCCACAGGAGCCACTGTTTTTTCCATTCCCCTCAAGGCTGCTCTGACCGGGGGCGTCCCTCACACCACCGGGCCCCCGAGCCATGCTGGTTCCCACACTGACTGCCTCATGTTCGAGGTCCTTAGGAACCCACACCAACTGCCCCCTGTTCTGTGGCCTACAGTCTTCCGGTCCACCACCTCGGTATCAACAGCCTGTAATTCACCGGTCCCAGTGTAAAGGGCAGCCGCCCTATCCCTGGCCTCACACACCCGGGCCCAATGTTCTTCAGTCTCCTGAAAAGGAGTAACTGCTCCCGAATACGTACCTCCAAGTCCACACTTTACCACCTGTTAGTCAGAGGGTACCTGGGGGCCACACCCCAACCCCCTCTGTGCCAGTCCCCCCCTGGTCCAGCCGCTGTGTATATGCCTCTTCCCCCCAGGCTCTCTGGGCCTAGGCTTGATCCCACTTTCTCTTTTTCAGTACAGGGCGCAAGGGCCCAGCTGTCTTTCCTGACTGCCTCCCAGGTGGGGGTCTCACTGAAAGGTCCACTGGCCCTTCACCCCCTGGGAGTTGCAGAGCCTTCTGCTTGTCATCCCGCTGGGCGCACGATCGCATGGCCTTCGCTTGACTCAGCCCCGCTTCCCTGCTCTCAGTCAACTGCCTTGTATATGCGAGAGGCTGGAAGGCAGCCAGGAGGCTCTTTCTCCCATCCCGCGTGTAGATTTTCCTGGTACGTGCTTCACACTCTGGCCCGCCCCACTGTGGCCTTAGCAGATGGCAGCGGCTTAGGAAGGCAAGCCCCCAGCGCTGCAGCGACTCTGCCCGATGCGGAATGCGTCGGGCGCCGCATCCCAACCCAAGCTTGGTCAAGCACACCTGGCCTGAGAAGGTCCGCCCTACCTGCCACACCTAGGGTGATGAAAGCGGCCCAGACCGCCTCAGTGTCTGGCAGCAATATCTACTTCTGCCCACAGTTGATGAGACTACAAGGTCGACCGAGTTTCTTCACTAAAATAAGGGTCCTAATAAAACAAACTTCCCTCACTGTGGTGTTTTGGTGTCAGGAAGAGGCAGCATACTGCTCTGCTGACACCTTAATACCCTACCTAAACCTGTCTCCTCCCTTGCTTAGCCTGTCCCCACCCTGTTCTGCTGGCCCTGCACAAAGCACCCAGGGGAAGACTGGTCTGCAGCCTTCACTTCCCCCGGGGGCCGACAATACCACTTGTGGTAACTACCCAGCCCTATGGTAAGGGTATTCACTACATCTGGTAAATACCCCACCCTATTCCGACCAACTTGTAATGAGGGCCTCAGTGTACTAAAAAGGGACACTTCTGCCCACAATTATTTTCATATCAGGCTATTAAAAATCGTCTGAAGAAGGAGGCGTTACACCTTGAGAAAACCCTTGGAGGAAGGTGTAATGGTTGTGTTTCCTGACTATGGAAATTTTCAGTGATCGTCGGTATTCTAACTGAGGATTTGTTGTAAAGGATGGTTAATGATTTTGCACTTGTGTACCTCGAAAAAGCACTTCATTGCAAAGACAAATTAGAGAATGTTAGTAAGGGTAGTGTCCTTGGGATTGGATTTACCAATGGTTGAAAGAAAGGTGCTTCATTAAAATGGTTAGGATTGGGGAACCTTGCAAGGGTTCGGGAAATTAGAAACGATTGCTAACCATAGATTAGGAGAAAAAGAATGCAAAATGATTGTAGAAATGAAAAGTTGGAAAGTGCTAGAATGTAGACTTCTGCAAGTTCTTCATATATATAGTCAATGTTGTTGAAATGGGCTTCTTCAGAGTTCAACTGCCTGAGAAAGACAGTGGGAAATGATAGCAATAGAATAGAATTGTTAAGAAAAATCATTTATTAGATCAAATTAAACCATACACACAGTAAATTATGTTTTCTGACATACAAATTGCGTTTTTGATTCATTAGTTAATCTGCTTATATTTATCATATACTTTTGAAACTTGAAAATATTAACACTTCCCACGAGAGAGGGTGAAAGGAGAACATGACTACAGAGGATTCCTAAGACACACCAGTGTAGAAACTGCATGATTCTAACTTTGTACACTTTACAAACATTTCAGATATGAGACCATCCTTGGAAGTACTAATGAGGCATTTTACTTCAAGCTCATTTTAGACTTTGGCAGACAGCCACCCTTCCAGGACAACACTCTGTCACCCTCATTGATTACTGTCTGCCACACTTAGAGTTCACAGTCAGTGGTTCTTCTTAAGGCACTGCAAGTTTGGCGCACACTCGCTGCCTTTCAAGGGCCCACGCACCAGATTTTGTATGTTTCAAAGATAAACCCCCAAGGATGAGTTTGTCATTAAAAAACTAATGAGCCCCAAACTCCGAGAGTTTTGTTGCTTACTATATATAAACAACTTTGAATATGATGTTTCTGCTGTGTGAGACATTGCTAAGTATTGCATTACATTTAATCATGAGCTCATGAGAATTATCAAGACATAGGTTTGTGAGAGTGTATGCTGTATCAAGAACAGACTTGCAAGTGATTGAATCTAGGCATTATCAATTGCATAGCCCTCTGTGAGTTTTGGGTACAACCAAGAGTGAAGCTTTTGTGGGACTGTGTATTATCAAAACTGTAATAAATGCATATACAACGTATGGAAAATAACTGTAATGTAAATCCTCAGTCAACCACTCTCTTTACTTATAAATTCGATATTACATGATTAACAGAGCTCATGAACACATACAAATTAGAAAAGCAAAAACATTATTTTATTATCCATATTCAAGAATACACACACACATGACCTATACATAACTATATATAAAACAGCTCTAAAACAGATCAGTACAATCATCCACAATTGACATAACCCATGCACATTCATGAATAGCACTTAGTAAACAAATAATGGAGTTCCAAAATATTTATAAATCCATTTCATGTTTATATGCAAGTCCTAATCTGAAAGATAACCATTCAAATATATACTTTCTTATATAGATCAAGATATGGTACATGACACAAATTCCAACAGCCAAATATCATCGACAGTTGATGAATGTAACGTAGCTGGAGTGAATGATAAACTCAGAAGATCTCTCTACGTGCGTTTCCACTCGAAAGCCTTAATCGGGAGAGACATATTTCACAGGTTTGGATAATGCCATCCTACTTCCTGCTTATTAGAGTTTATACATCACACAGTCAATGCAGCAAGATTGACATGTAGAAAATGACTTTCTTTCCTCAATTGGTTATGTATGGTTGTTCCTGTGACGTATCACTAGGAATAACACCTGACACAGGAGTTAAATCGCATGCAAGGCTTAGAACAAATTGCAAAACAAACATGCGGTTGTTGATGGCACTTCGCTGTGATGAGACAGCGTCCCAGTCTCTACAATCCTCAGATTATTTTTCACCCTTACAGGGGCTTAAGTGCTTAAAAGAACATCTCGATTCAACAATGTATCCCTTCCACATGCAGTTCAGTCCTCAAGAATCATGAATGCCTGTGTGCACGTCTAGGATAGAACACAGCACATGCAATTGCATCCGTGTGGTGCAGCCAGGTCCTCCACACAAAGTGTAAAACAGGAAGTCTGAATATTAGCAGGAATAGAGTTGCTAGGCACACATGGTATTACTAGACGCACAGCTCTGTGTTTCAGAGAGGAGCCTTGTGTGAGACTGTGTATCACGATGGTTCAATTCCAGGGGCCATTTTATGGAAAGTGCCCAGGGGGTGCAACGGACATGTACGCCCGCTTTAAGTGCCCCATTGTGCTTTGGTATTACAGAAAGGGCCGCAGACACTTGTGTGGCCCTTTCTGTAATGTATATAGCGCTGGCAGATATATGGTGCCAGCACTATCTATCACCAGGGGTTGTTCCCTCATTTGCATAGGGGTGTGGCCCCTTGCAAATTAAGGAATCTCTTTGACTCTGCACCAGTGCACTACAAGATGGCTGCCCTCTGGAGAGGCATCCCCTTGCAGGCAGGCACAGTCACTCACTGCACCCACTTGCAAGGGGATAGCTCTCCGCTTTTCAAAGTACAGGCGGGTTGCCACCTGCACAGTGAAATATGGAGCGGCTCGTTCAAAGCCACTCAGTTTTGTCAAGTGAATGCGTTGCTCACAGGGCAACACGACTTCGAGCTGCCCTAGGGCAGCACAATCAATGTAATAGGATGCACTCCATGTTTGCGCCCGGAGCACCTGTTTTAAGGTACGCTGTGATGCAATAAGGGAAAGTGTGTCCTTTCTGTAATAGGGCCCCAGGTCTATCTTGAAAAGTGACCATTATTCTGTTAATTATGAAAGCAAACAAGATGAGATTATTCACCCTATAAAACTGAGCTGGATTTCCAGTGGTTGTGTCTGCTGAATACACAGCATCAATAGGCCATTCACCTCGAAAATGTGGTTTCTGGAAAGGGCCATGCCAATCCACACTTTTATCATTCTTTGGGAGAAATGTGCTGTTCAAGATTCCAGTTTTGAAAAATGTCAAGGGAAGGGAACAAGTTTGCCACTCTCCTACAAAAAAGGTATGGCTTATCCTGCACTTACTTGTTTGGTAACATCAATTTCCTGTGATTATAGCTATGTGGCACCAGTGGCCATTCTACTTGATAAAGGTACAATATTAATTTACTTCCCTTTTCTGAAGAGATGTTTTGTAAAATCATGTGGAGTTGTACTGAGCTTGCATTTCTAGGGGCTGGAGACCTTCTTTGAACTCTAGCAATAAAACATCCCTGCTCTTCTCCTTTCCCTGAAAAAGCACCTAGGGTTTCACCATCTTCTCCTCCTAAAGGTAGGACTCTACAACTCTGCATCCAGGGCTTGCTGTCTACATTCTGTACAAATAACATTTTAGACTACTTACTAAACTGTTAACCCCATCCTGAATTCCAGAGCTGTAGCAATGTTTGTGTTTGTGTCTCCAAGTTCAATGGTTGCTAGGGAATGTTACACGCTCTTGGCCTCCAGGTCCCTGTCTGGTTGCCAGATGCCCTTCTGCCACTGTAACCAAGCTCCTGTGAGGAATGGGAGATCATGTGACGAGCTGTAATGGAGAAGAGCTTCATGATTTTGAGGTGTCTGCATGTTTTAGAGCTCAGGCCGGGTGTTATTCTGGCTGCTGAAATCTTTTGCTGTCTTTCTCGTTCTGCTAAGTAGGATTAACCCTGTCTTTTGTCCCATTTGCTTGCCCCGTCCTGAGGTTTCACCACATAAGTCCCCTCCAAGTTTCGTGCCTGGACCCATGCCCTTAGAATTCCCTGTCTGTGCTACCCAAATGGAATTGCCTCCTACCAGCATCTTGTACTCTCATTGAGTCCAAACGAGGTAAAGTTTACTATATAAGTGCAGTTGCTCTCTAAATCGTATTTTCTAGGGGTGGTGTGAAATTTCTCCCACTCCTTCTATATTAATGGGCCTTTTATCAAGGAACGGCATTAAAATTATCGCTGCTTTAGCGGCAGGAAACTGCAGCTAAAACGGCAATAATGGGCTTGATAATATGCCGTAAAAAATTCTAATAGAACCCCAGGTTAACACCAGAACATGGGCTTCTATTGGAATTCTCAAGGGCATATTATCAAGCCCATTATCGCCCTTCCTTGATAATATGCCCCTAAGTTTTTAAAACATTTATTGAAATTCAAGATGTTGACTGTTTTTATTGTTAAACTGTAAGGCTGAATGTGGTAAACGTAGTGGTGGGCGTAACTCGCATAACTCCATGTAGTGTAGTAACGCGGAATTACCTAAGGATTCCACAAGATCAGCTTGAATTATGTGAGAAGAGTAATTTTGCATGTAGTGCTATTTGTTAGAGCAAAAAGGCCCACTCTTATCCAAAATGGATTCGAGGATGCTTTTTGCACTGATAAACATCACTAAAGGCAACAGAACATGAATAGCTTGCCGAGCAGCTGCTCCCGCTTGCTAAAAGTGCACGTGGGGTAGGATTATCTCCCACATTACTACCAGCATTTAGCGTGTACAGAGCGGATGTGAGAATGCATTTTGTGCAAGGAAACAGCATTAAATGCAGAAGAAGACGAATATTGAGCGTGAGTATCTGCTTATGCTTGTTAAATGTGCTCTTATTGTAAGATTTGTTTCCAATTTTTTTTACTTGATTATGAGAACAGGATTAATTGCATAATTATCAGTAATTCCACATGAAAGAGTAATGCAGAATTACCAAAATTACTCTGAATAATACAGTGTAATCGAAATTCTGCCTAGGCATAAGTACAAACATTGTTTGTAGAATTACTGAATGATTTCTTGCTTAATCTCAGTTAAAACCAATCTTTTGAGAGTTTTCTACATATTGTTGTGGAAAGCAAGTGCTACAATTCCCCATAGGGACAATTTGTGCCTCTAAATAGGCCTTAGTAAAAGTAGAATTTTGTATGAATATAACTCACTAAAACCTACCTTGTCTTTATAGGGAATGTTTACCTCAAATTCTTATTCAGTTGGAAAACTTCACCCACTCAACTGGGGTTGTGCAAAAAATACAAAAGTGTACTATGCACATCTGTGCTTGTAACGGTATAATCTCACTAGAAATTTGAAATTAAGGGCATATCTAGCATTAAAAGGCACTTAAAATACATGCAACAAGACTGGTTTCCGCTCTATTCATTTCTGATATTTTGTATAATTTGCATAGTTCGAAATAACACAAATTAGGAAAATGATGTTGTTATGATAAAGGAACCAAGTAAATCTGGTAATATGTCCAAGTAAGTTTATTCTTCAAAGGAAGACCTGAACAGCTTCATACCAGACACAGCTGGACCAACTGCTCACTGATCACAGGCATGACATCATCTTAGAACCATCTAAGGCATCATAAGGATGCAACATTCTAATGAGTGGAACAAGTGATAACATATGAATATAACACATCTCCCCCTTTATCAATACAACACGTATAACAATGACATGTAATAAATAAAGCTTGAAACAAAGCAAATAAACGAAAGATCAAGAAACATAATCATTCAAATAGGCAGGTAACCTTCTCTCACTAGCATCCCTCAAAATGCGAGAGGCACCAGACCCATCTCCCTGCCTTGCAGGCATGGCATCACTATAAGATGCAACTGCCTCCTCACAAAGCAAAGAGCCACCCTCCTTAATTCCACAAGTTATAACATATGAATATAACAGATGTATTCAAAACAGAATATTTCATAAAGAACTGCTCTTCACTATCAGACCTGGGAAGAAGATCTGGTTGCAAAAATATGGTTGCCATTTAAAACCAATAACTTTGCGAAAAGAGAAAAATCTAACAAAATGATGTATGTCCTAATAGATTGGTTCCCTAAATTCGGATTCGGAGTGGGTTGTAATCTGACCTACCTCATGAATATTAATGAAGCAAGTCACAAATTTTGATTTACTCCAATTGGTGGCTGTCACAGGGCTCAGATGACCATAACTTTGTTCAACTCTGAACAAGTAAACTCTTTTTTTAACGCATCCCATTTTCTTTAACCCCTTTGATGCTGTGGACTCCCCCCCGCTGTCCCACGTGACGGTGGGCGTTTGCGGAGGACAGCCGGGGGCCATCCAAATCCCGCCCACTAGCTAATTCGCCCGCACAGCAGGAGAATTAGCGCAGCGCGCAAGGGTTTAAAGGAAGGAAGGGGATGCATTTAAAAAGAAAACTTTTTTTTTAAGTTTGTTTTGGAGTTCTGGACCACTAACTTCTCATCAACAAACTGTTTTGTACATTCACTAACCCCTTCCATTTTGCAAATGCATAACAATACTGTTGTTCCAAATACTGAATTTATGTGGAGTCACAATCCGAATTTAGGAACCAGTAAAATTTTTGTTATTTCGTAAAATGGCATTTGTACAGAAAATGTTTTGGGGGATTTGTGACCGTAAAAATGCTTCTTACACCTGGCCCCAGATTTGGTGAAGTCGGTTGCCCAAATGGCTGCAGACATCAAGAATCAAACAATTATAATGAGGTTGTGAATTTATTACAGACATCTGGGGTTGTGCTTCTTTTTTGCCTCCCTGCTAGCATGGATAGTCTACTGCATTTAATTTAGGCTTTAATGTCATGTCACCTGGATGTTGTAGGTAATTTCAAACTTGGGATCATCTCCACTATCTGAAGATATTTTAATCCTCGATTATCCCTACTACAATCTCCATCACTGTAGGTAGCTGGGCGACTTCCAAGGAAAAGGGGTGAAGTGTCCAGGGCTGTTGTTCCAGGGGTGCCTACTTAAGATTGGTTGCTCTTAATCCTGTTTGGCATGTCTAAGTGCTGGCCTGGCATTGTATTCTGACAAAGTATTGTGAAAAAATATTGTGGCATAAAAATAGTGTGTCAAAAATATCTTAATGTCAAGAATATTGTGGAATATAATATAGAAGGTAAGCATATCATGTTCTGGGTATTTAATAATGTGTTTTAAAAAATAAATAAAGTTATACATAATATTTTTATATATGAGGTTTTATTTACAACATTTTTTTAAATTGGTTTCATAAATATTATTTATTTTTATATTTTAAGTTGTTAGTATCGTAATAAAAAAATGTGCTCCATTGTATTTAACTTCTACTGTTGCTAATTTGGACTGGGGGATTAGTAGTAAATCTGACCCCTACAAAATCCAACACTTTAACTATTGGTGCTAAAATTACAGCAGGAATAGTGAATCTGACCTCTCCTAAATCCAGCACTTTCCCTGCATGTGTTAACATTGATGAACGAATTGTAAATCTGGCCCCTCCAAAATTCAACACATTTCTTAAGTTTGCTTATGTTGAAATGTGAATATTAAATCTTACCCCTCCAAAATCCAAAACTTCCCCTATGTTTACTCAGATTCTATTTGGAATACTAAACCTATCCACTCCGAAGATAACACTTTGGCTAATTTTGTGTATGTTGGAATGGGAACAGTAAATCTGAACCCTCCAAACTCGGGAACCATCCCATTTTTTGCTTACATTGGAGTGGGAATAGTTAATTTGACTCATCCAAAGTCCAGACCTTTTCCTACTTTTGCTTAGGTTAGGGCGGAAATAGTCAATCTTACTGCTCCACAGTCCGCCACTTACCCTAATGTTGGCCAGGTATGAGTAGTGAATGTGAAGCGTGTAAGGACAATTTTGTTATCTGACTTTTTTTAAATGGTCCTCCTCCTTGGCTGATGTGCACCAACATTTTACATGCTGGAGAATGCGGGGGGAGCCAGAAGGCCCCCGCTGGAGCTGACATTGCTTTTTACACAGGGGAGCGGCTGGCATGCAGCTCCCTGTGAGTAGAGAGCAAAGTGTGCTCCGCTTTGAGCAAGTGAGAGCAAAATGCTCAAAGTGGAGCAGCAAATGGCAATGTCCTGGGGGTGGGCTCCGTGGGACATTGCTCTAACTGGCTCTGGGGGATGGCGGGTCCCAGGGCCATTTACGGTTTCAGGAAGGGGGCAACTTGGCCCCCTCCTCCCTTGACAAGGGGCCAAAGGATGTGGTGGACCCTGGGGCAGAGAACAACCCGGGAGGGGGGGCCACACGGCCCTCGTCCCATTTCTTTATAATACACTTTAGCCCAGGGGAGGTGGTGGTCCCCAGGGCAGGGGGGGTCCTCAAGGCCCGCCCCCCATTAGCACCGCAATGGGAACGCAAAAGGAGTTCTAGAATTACATAGACTGTGGACTGTGGAGTCCATGCGCCCCAGAACTTGGGGTGGATGCAAATAGAGGAACACATATTGTTCCCCTCTGAATGCATCCCCATGGTGGTGGGGATATGGGGCCCTATGGGGCCCCCTTTGTTTCCCATCTGCCAGCCTTTTCAGGGTGGAGAGCCCGCCATAAAAGGACTGGCGAATGGGAAACTCGTAATATGCTATGCCAACCGTGGAGGTGCAGCCTTGCATATTATATAGCCTCTCTGCACTGCACCACCACCAGAGAACAGTGGTTCCCTAACAAAGCCGGCACGGCAGTGGGAAGTTCAAAAAGCCACCTCGGAATAGGGAGGAGGCAGGACCACCACTGCTGCGCCACCGTGAGTCTGGTGGTCCAAGACTGCCAGACTTGAGATTGGGCCCTTTATTCTGATGTGTTTTAGTCAAGCCACATTTCTGTGCAAGTTGCATTTTCCTTAAGATGAAAGTAGTCTCTGTTACTCATATAGTGCTTCCGGCACCCAGCACATATCATCTCCCATAATCTCTGCAGAACACAAGCTGTCATGTGCTAGAATAATTTTCACTATGTTTATTGTTGTGCTCATGGTGAACTTTTCTAAATTGAACATAACTGGCAACATATTATTATGTTTTATGGTGCTTCATTGAAGTCTATTCATTCAACTAATGTGATACTGTAAATATATTTGTTCAAACTTCTCCGGATGGTATTAGCAGAGAGGGTGATGAATAATTATATAAGAAAATGGGATAGTGTTTAGGTGTTATGATAACGATGTTTGTTTTTTCATGAGCTCTGATTTGCTGAAGAAATACATTTGATCGCATCATGATGATTCTGCAAAATTCCTTAAAACCTATGCAAGAATTGCACATAAAAAATGTGTAGTTTTTGAGGGTGAGCTTGAGTTTTCATTCATGCAGCCAGGGATACTGCACATTTTCTTTCTGATTTGTCTGCCCATTGGAGCTTAGAATATTTTCTGATTTTTACATACTCTCGACAACGTTGCTTTTAAGATCCTTCATGCCATTGACCCTGTATAGTTTACTTCTCATTGATTTAGACATCCGTCAATGAGCAGGCCCAAATTATTCTTAAATTAGAATTATTTAATGAGGATGTATTTTATTGATTCTGATGTATTGGGAGGTGCCTTAATGCGAGGACACGTTGCGTCATGAAATTGAGCTTTAACACTGTATCCAATCCAGTATAATGTGGGAGAAATAACTAAGGTACATTTTGGGGTGTCTTGTACAAAGTTGTGCTCCTGTGGCATTAGAATGTCTTTGAAATAATAGCATTTTGTCTCTTTACTGAAGGCTATGTAGAATGATGGTTGGAGAACTGTAGAAGCAAAAATTGTAAAATTAAACAAGATAAAGCATCGCAAAGCGATTAGGTCTTGGCTGTACAAGGCCAAGTAGTTTACTTCTTTAAAAAGCCAATGCTTTTTTATACCGGTAATAAATTATCCAAAAAGGAGGACCCAAGAAGCCTACCATTAAAAAATAGACAGTAAATAAATAAAACATTGAATACAGAAAACGTATCAGGTAGTGGGGCAGTTGAATATGTAGAGAGCATGTAGTGGGCAGGGACTTTGGGATTCCAGAAGAAACACAGTGGAAGAATCAAGGAAATACATGCACTCCCATGGATTGCTGAAAGGTTAATAGAACACGCACTGCCAATAGTAGTAATTTTAGGTGAATGTGTTTAATGTTTGTTTCAGATTACAAGGTAGCAAAAGGGACCAAGAGAACAAGCACTGGCAAAGCCGATAGTAGTAACTTTAGGTGAAAGTGTTTAATGTTGCGATGTTTGTTGCAGATTACAAGGTAGCCAAATGGGTAGCCAAAGGGACCAAGAGTATTAAAAATGTACTTACACAACTTGTACTTGAGAGCAAAATGTAATTCTCTAGGCACCCTATGGGAAGCATTTTATAGCTCTCATAATTTTACATTTTTAAGTTTTCAGTGTTTGTCATGATCCTAGTCTCAAAGTTTCGCCCACTGCCACATTTTTCATTACTAGACAAAGAAGGTATCACATGTTCAATGTTGATGGTCAAATGATTTATTCCAACAAATCCCCTGGAGAGCGCCAGCAGTCCCTAATGAATAGAGCTTTGAGTGTAATGCCTTCACCAGTTACTTTTTGCACATTTTGTTTAGTCATAACAGATGTGGGTATCTAGGTGTGAGGTATATGCTGTGTGAATGTAAAATGCAAGAGTATGCTGCAAATCTGTTACCTTCGGCAACTCACCTTCTTTCACTCTTCCTTGTGGTGTACCCCAGGGATCCTCGCTAAGTCCAACATTATTCAACATCTACGTGTCGGACTTAGCGAGGACCATAAAAATCCATCACCTGGCGGATACATCCTATGCCGACGATACCCAGATTGTCCTAGCCATAAAAAAACCGGAGATGAAGTGGCCTCCAACTTCAATCTGGGAATGCTGGCAATAAGCAATTGGATGACACGAAACTGTTTGAAATTGAATTCCGATAAAACGAAGGTGATGCTGTTCGGCAATCTTTTCCCTGCCTGGTCTCCCACTTGGTGGCCTGATGCCTTGGGACCTCCCCCCCCCCGTAACCAAAGCCAGGAATCTGGGAGTTATACTGGACACCAAACTCACCTTCATGTATCATGTCAACGCGGTAGTAGCTTCCTCATTCTACACTTTGAGAATGATAAAAAAACTTCTACCTTACCTTCCAATGAATATGAGAAAAACTCTGATCAGCGCACTTATCATGGCCCGCATTGACTATTGCAATGGCCTGCTAGTCAACGCTCAAGAAGGTGTCTTAAAGAAATTGCAACTGGTGCAGAACGCGGCGGCCAGATTGATTACTGGATGTCCTAAGTACGCCTCTATCTCCGGAACACTCCGAGAGCTCCACTGGCTGCCAGTGAAGAAGAGAGCCAAGTTTAAGGCTCTCTGCATTGCCTACAAGGCAATTCATGATCAAGGACCAGCGTATTTGAAAGACTCCTTTTGTCCTTACGAACCTACCAGATCCCTACGATCCTCAACCGGTGGACTACTGCAAGTCCCTAGGACTAAGAAAGTCTCCTGGGGAGATAGATCCTTCATAGTTACCACCACTAAACTTTGGAATAGTCTTCCATCCTACATCAAAACCTCCACATCTCTGCTCTCCTTCCGCAGACAGATAAAAACCTGGCTGTTCAAGCAATAACTCCTCATGAACTAGTTCTCTCACTCAGCGCCGAGACACCCACGGGTAGTTGAGCGCTCAACAAATCGCCTAAATAAATAAATAAATAAAGTATTTTGACTAGGTGATGGATACATTTCTTCTGCTTATGAGCACAAGAGCCAGTCCCCTATGTGCATCTAGCCACATCTGTTAGCATGTAACTGAGGGCCTGATTGCAAGTTTGGTGGTGCAATTCCGGGTCTGTCCTGCCGCCGTACCCCGGAAACCCGTGGTCGGGCCGCCACCATATTACAAGTGTTTTTCATGTCTGACGGGCTTTTTTTAAGGATCCTAGGGCGCTGCCTCAGAAAATGGGCTCTGCAATGGGAACACCAAAAGCAGTTCCTGCACGGCATGGACAGTAAAGTTCATGCCATGCAGGAAGTCAGGTGCCTGTATATATGGGTCCAATGTTGTGCCCCACTACATGCACCCCATGGTCCAGAGGCAACAGGGGCCCTGTAGGGCTCCCTCTGTTTCCTCACTGCCACGGTTTTTATGGAGGAGGAACCACCATGAAAACCATAGCAGAGAGGAGACTCCCCTTGCTAAGAAGCAGTATTATTTTATACTAGAAGCTCTCTGGGCTTTGTCAGCAGACCCCATACCTTAGCCTATCGATGGTAGATCTACTTCATGGGTGCTGTCTCTCTCTTCACCCTTGAAAGGTCCCTCTCCAAGTGCGTCCCCCCTATTCGTGGATCCCAATTAAACTAAAGTACTTTGTCCAAACAACAGCTGCATCAGTGTGTTTTGTCTAGGTACTGAGGCCTGGCCAGCACAAAATAGCAAGGGGTATTGTTGTTTGACCTTGCTCATAATGGTCAGTCAAAATCCCAGGAACATGCAGAGATTGAACACAGCGATGAGTTCTCATGTGAAAACAGCCATAGAAATTATTGCAAAAAATAAAGACGTAGTAGCATGAGCAAAGCAGCAGGCAAGTTGCAGCGTGCTCATGCTAACTTAGTGAAGACCACAGTGTCCCTTTGGGCCACGTGACAATTGTAACATGTCAACCAGAAGACCGCCATGCCCCCACGAATCTGGTGGTCCATGGACCGTCAGCCTCTTAATCGAGCCCTGAGGGTTTATTTGATGTGTGTTTTGTTGCATTTTGAGGAAAGTGTTTTTAGTGTACCTATGTTAAAATATATTTGTATATGTATGTGTTTTAGGAATACATGCCAGGTTGTGTGTGTCAAGAAAATGTGTATGACTGTGACCATCTTAGATATGAGAGCCTAGCATGGTCAAAGTCATACACATATTTTTGATGCACACAACCTGGCACATATCATAGTCACACAAACACATTCTATCATAGGTATATATATCGTACTGAATGAGACATGCAAACAATGTCACACTCTTGCCAGGTGTTGCAAGGCACTGCTAGAGGGGGTCACGAGTTGCAGTCTAAGGGTCGCAGCTGCGACCCCTGGCGACCTTTAAAGGACATCCACGGTGTCACCATCATACAATGTAATATTTCAATTATTGAATAGAAGGATGAAAGGCCTAGATCATCACGTATCTCGGAGCAGATCTTTAGCTCATTGAACCATCCTATTAAACATACACAGAAAGGAACACGCCTGAGAAGCAGAGTAAATGTTACACATAGCTAATGTACATTATCGCTTCATTATAGCATGTAGGAAAAACACACATCTTTGTGCATAAATGAAGACGCTCATGAGCACTCCTGGGAATCTGTGACAGGCGTAGTTTCCCAGGAGCACTCCGTGGATTCTTTGAGAATTATTAGAACGCCGAAATTGCATTCACTTCTGTGATGAGGTCCACCTTGAGCACATGGGGATTTGGAACATGTGACGTTGCATGACAGAAGCAGAAGGAGGCGGCCTTCCTCTGCCTACCTCTCACTCTGTGGCTGTAAATGATACCTTGTTTGCTAACAGTTCACACCTGGGAGCACACGCTTTGTCAGAGTGTAAAGAGATATATTGTTTGAGAAATTAGCAACTTTTCTTAAATGACGGGCTCTTAATCACCTACAACTGTGTCTGCACAAAATAGAAAACCCTCTGACTGAGAACTTACTACTCATATTCAATATTCATCAAATCGGACAACGTATTCAACGTGGAGTTGTCAGTGCCTTTTTAGTTACAGAACTGTTTTCTTAAGCCCTACAAATGATATCCAGAATTTAAGTGGAACTCTCATTCCTGGATATTTACAGTGATGAACCAGAGTTATTAGACTCTTGCCTGCCTCATGTCTGCTAAAAGTGGCCAAAGTGGACCATTAGAGGTAAGTACCGAAAAAAAAAAAAGAATTTTGTTGCCCACGCTGCATCGCCAAATGTTATGCAGCGTGGGCACCGAAATTTGTTTTATTTATTTTTATCGGTACTTACTTCTAATGGTCCATATCCCACATTTTACAACCCCCCCACCCTGACCCTCCCCAGCCTGACGTCACTGCCCCAGTATAACGCCCGGCAAGGGCCGTGCCTGCCTTGGAGTACATCGTTTTTTTGCGCATGCTATATAATTTCATGGCACACCCACTGGACAATTTTACAGTTCAGTCTGTATATCTCCTAGCTTGATTTCCCCCACTTCCTTCTGAGATGTGTACAGCCTTAATGAAGCACTATAAATCTTTTGCGAAACATATTCCTCTAATGAGTAGGATGCAGTGCCAATGGCATATCAAGTCTGCAGTCATGGCATATCATAACACCACCTTATTTAAATGTTAGCAGCTAAATAGCTAGTTGATTACTTCTTTATGTTTTTACTGTTTTATAATCTTGCATATAAACTAGGTTATTGACTTCAATTATACAGTTTCATGTAATGTCAACAGCTACAAGGGACATGATGTCACTCTGGTGGAAGAATCTGGTTGGCCGTAAGCTGGAAGTATTCCTCTGAGCCTGGAGAAAGGAGTGTAGAGTGACAGGCTCCAGCTCTGCTCTGAATCTCTGGACCCAAACACTTCCCTAATACCCAGATGAGCTTATTTACCTCTAGCTGACCTACAAGGGCAAAATGGGTCCATGAATGATGCCATGAATCTGCCTTGGAACATCTTCCCTAGGTTTGAAACTGCAAGAGAATTAAGGAACAGTAACAGTGACAGTTGCATCTGCCTGGAAGACAAAACAGCAAGAACAGTGGTAACTGGGCATTTAACTGCGCTCCTGTTTGGTAATGGACTCATTTTTTAAAATCTTTATAAACATAACTATGTTGACAAAGCTAAGACTATTGTTCACATATTAAGGAAAGTGAATCTTTATTTTTTGTTCTCTTTTCCAACATGTACTATGCAATAAATGCTTCAGATGGATACCTTTAAAAAAAAAAAAAAAAAACTTTCCCTCAATTGAATCTGTAGCCTTCTGTATCAAAAGCCTTTCCTGGAAGTTTGGGAAATTTTGAAGCTCCATGGATTTTGTTTGGAATTAAACAAGGAGATTTGTTGTGAGCTAAGGAGTATTTAAGAGGATGGCATTGTGACAAATACTCTTCCACTGGACGGAGGAAGTTACTTTATTTCATTGCCTGAAACAAATGCACTGCTACCACCAAGTAGTTATGTTTGTGAATTTTGCGAACTATTGCCAGCTCCTTGGTGTGCTGAATTTTTACAACTTGCACTCATTCATGTTTTTAAAAATCTTTCATTAATACATCAGTTTTGTTTCATTTTTGTGTAATTTCATCATTCAGTTTTGTAATAAATTGGTTTGGGAATTTAATATTGTTTATTTCCTAACTATAATTTAGTTTTGTTGCTGTAGTTCATGTACCACTTACAATTCTACCTGCTAAGACCTTGCTCCTTGTGTCTGGCTACTGGGAGCAAGCTTGTAATACCCCACAGAAACTTGTGAGTTACGTTCTTTTGACTTTGTTGAAGTGTAGCCACGGTTCATACCTAGAATAAGGTCTAACTTTCTGTAGTGTAACAGGGAGTTAGGCCTTGGTTTGTTCCAACACTCCACCTAAAAGAAATTAAATGCAAGAAGTATACAAATCTCCAAAGGTGCTGCAGGTGCAATCACCCATTTACAGGTCCACAGACATGAATGGTAAATAAAATAACACGGGGCTGTGTTATGCATTGTTGGATACAGTCGCTTACTTCTGAGACAAATTCAGAATTGAGATCTCTGGAACCAGACCATGCCTGTCAGTCTTTCCAATTTTAAATTGAGCCCACTCCTGATCATTTCATGTGAGGGCTGAAATAATAGTCACTTGAATTCCTAGGCTTAATTTTAGCAACATGAGTTGCAGGCTACCCTAAATCCCTGACCACTTGTATTAGCCTCATTGGTTCAACATTAGGTTTCGAATTTGTAACACACAAATACAACGAAGTGTATAGTTAACACATTTGATTCAACCTACTGCTTATATTTGAATCATAGATGATTCAAGTGTGTATGCCTATATAATAATTAAATATGTAATAAAATGACATGTATGTTTTTTCTCTGAGCAGTACATTCTTTTAATGTTTGCAGATTCTAATAATGCTGACGATTTGTTGCTCATTCTAAAGGATTATGATCTATTGCAAATTGTGCACAGGGGATCCGACGCAGCTCCAGCAATGCTCTGGGGGGCCCATTCTACTAATGCTGCGTCAAGCCTTACGCCTGCTTCAAGCAGGCGCAGGGTTGTGACGTAGCATTGGCCTAAAAGTGACTGAGTGAAATCTTGTAAATTTCACTCAGCCACTTTTAGGAGGCGTTCCTGCGCCGGAACGCCCCACCCTACACCGGAACTCCTCCTTAAGGCGCAGGGCTTTACAACGTGACGCATCTCCCAGATGCGTCACGTTGTAAATAGCCCGCACCATGGCACATCTTTTGCGCCACCGCTGCGTCACAAAAGTGACGCAACGGCGGCGCAAAAGAGGCGCAAGGTGCTTGTAATTCTGCCCCTTTATACATAAAACAGTTACTTCATATAAACCCAAAACATTTCATAAACATATTTAAATTAAATTCAATACTCCTCTCACTCTAATCTAAACCAATTTAAGGAGTGTGTTGGACACTAAAGGGGTGACTTTTGCTAAAGGGGTGACATTTGCTATTCCCACTCCAAACTAAACCAATTTGGGGAAGGCATAGGACACTAAAGGGGTTACATTTACTATTTACATTCAGATCTAACCATATTGGGGGAAGGTGTTGGATGCTAAAGATGTGATATTTGCTATTTGCACTCCAACCGAAACAAATTTGGGCAAGGCATTGGACACTAAAGGGTTGAAATTTACTATACTCACTCCAATCTAAACTAATTTTGAGAAGGTGGTGGCATTTATTATTCCCACTTCAATCTAAATCACTTTAAGGATGTGGCTGGACACTAAAGCGGTTACATATACTATTCTTAATCCATTCTAAACCAATTTGGGGAAGATGATTGACACGAAAGGGGTGATATTTACTATTCCCACTCCAATGAAAACCAATTTAAAGAATCTGTTGGACAATACAGGGATGACATTTACTATTGCCGCTCCAATCTTAACCAATTTGGAGAAGGTGGACACGCAAAAGGGTGAAATTTACAATATCCCCTTCAAAATATTGCATCTTACAAAAGATAATATTAAGCATTTAAAAAACACAATCAATGCTCCATACTCACACTTTATTTTACTATAAAATTAAATAAAATGATGTCTAGAAACATGCAAAAAACTATAAAATTATATATGTATATTTAAATATTGACCCGGTCACTCCACTCACCGCACGGCCCCCGTGTGCTCTGGTCACCGCTGCTGCCTCTGTTCGCCGCCACTCCTGCTGCCTTATCCCCTGTGTGATGTTGCTGCTTCTTGCGCTTCCGCCCTCAGGCTTGCCCCCTCGCCGCTTCCCCCGTGTTTGTTTTCCCCCCATTGCTGCTTTTTGGGCCTCTGCCCTCAGGCTTGCCCTCTCGCCGCTTCCCCTTGACTGTTTTCCCACCCTTGTCCCCCCGCTCCCCGCCGCTGCTCCCCTGCGGCCCTGCCCCCTTCCTTCTTCAAGTTCCCCATTCGCCACCCCGCTCCTGCCTTCCAGATGCTCCTCCTTCCCACTTGGCCATATATGGCGGGGACCGCGCGTACGCGCAGCGGGCACGCCGATTGCTCGCCGAAGGCGTGCCAAAGGCAAGCCCGTTTATGCCCGTCCATGCCTGGACCGCGCCCAGCGCCAGAACCCCTGGACCTCGCCGGAGCCAGCCAGCCCGACGGAGATACGACGCCGCCACCCTCCACGCACTCAACACCGGCCGACAGTCAGCCTGCTACCAAGCCACCCCGAAACGCACCCAGGAAGCCTTCACCTGCCACGCCTGCAACTTCACCTGCACTCAGTCCTGCACTGCGAAAGCCAGAACAACCGCCAACAACACCCACCTCAAGTGCATCCTGTTCAACACCCGCTCCGCCCACGAACACGCCTTCGAACTCTGGGACCTCCTGGACAAAACAGCACCGGACGTCGCCTTCCTCACGGAAACCTGGATGAACGCCAACTCAGCCCCCGACATCGCCATAGCCATCCCGGACGGCTACAAGATCATCCGGAGGGACCACATCAACCGAACCGTAGGAGGCATCGCCATTGCCCACAGAAACACCATCCGCATCACGACCAACACCAACAACACCCTCACCGGCGCGGAGCACCTTCACTTCCAGATACACACCGACCACAAGACCACCCTCAAAGGGACCCTCATCTACAGACCCCCGGGACCAGGCACACAATTCAGCGAAACCATTGCAGACTTCATCAGCCCGCTCGCCCTCGCCTCCCCCGACTACATCCTCCTAGGAGACCTCAACTTCCACCTGGAGAACGACAAGGACAACAACACCACCACCCTACTAGACAACCTTGCCACCCTCTGACTCGAACAACTGCTCAACACCCCACCCACTACGCCGGCCACACACTCGACCCCGTCTTCTCCTCCAGCAACCACATCTCCTTCAGCCACACCACCGAGCTCCACTGGCCCGACAACAGCTGCGTACACTTCAACGTCAGGAAAACAACGACCCACCACCGCCCACAACAAACCCCCCGACGATGTTGGAGCAAGATCACCACCGACCAACTCACCACCTCCCTGAGCCAAAATCCTCCCACCAACACTACGGACCCCAACGAGGCAGCCCGCAACCTCACAGAGTGGATCTCCGACTTCGCAGATGCCCTTGATCCACTGAAGAACCCTCCAAGCAACCCCGACAGCAATAAAGTTGCATGGTTCACCAACGACCTCAATGTCTCCAAGAAATCCTGCCGTGCCCTCGAGAAAGCCTGGCGTCACAACCAGTCATCGGAAAACATGATAGCCCTCAAGAACGCCACCCACAAACACCACCAACTGATCCGCACCACCAAAAGGACAGCATTCAGAGAACGACAGGACAACAATGCCCAGAACAGCAAGGAACTCTTCAACATCGTGAAAGAGCTCTCCAACCCCAACGCCAGCAACAACGACATCACGCCATCGCAAGACCATACTCAACCGAAGTACCGCCTCTGGAGGTCGGAGTCCCGCAGGGCTCGGTGCTGAGCCCGACTCTCTTTAATATCTTTATGACCCCTCTGGCGGTGCTGGCGGAGTCCTTCGGGGCTCAGATCGTGCCATAAGCCGATGACACCCAGCTCCTTTTCACTTGTGGGAAGGGGGCCGAGTTTGACGGAGAGAGAATCCGTGGGTGTCTTGGGGCTGTTTTCGAATGGTTTCAGCGAAACAGCCTCAAGTGCAACCCAGATAAATCAGAGGTGTTCTTCTTTGGGTGTCAGTCTGACCCGAGCTGGCAGGATTGGTGGCCGGGGAACATGTTCCCTCCTGCGTCTTCTTCTCTGGTTGCCAAGAACTTGGGGGTCAAGATTGACAACGGCTTGTCGCTTAAGTCCCAGATCCTTGGATTGGCCGGCACGTGTTATGGCCTCCTTAAAATGTTACGTAAGTTCCTTCCCCTGCTCCCGCTGGCGCATAGGAAGACTACGGTCCAGGCCCTTATTAGCTCAAGGCTGGACTATTCGAATGTCTTATATTTGGGTTTTACTCAAATACTTACTCCAAAGACTCCCGGTGGTCCAAAACTCGGCGGCATGGGCCATTTTTGGCCTACATCGCCGAGCGAAAGCCTCAGACCTTTTACATTCCCTGCACTGGCTGCCTATTCGGAAGCGGATTGTTTCTAAAGCACTTACGCTGGCGCATAAGGCACTCCATGCTGTGGGAGCTGAATATATTCAGAAACGACTTGCTTTCTACAGACCAACTAGATCCTTAAGATCGGAATCTCTCGGCCTTGCCGTTGTCCCTGCTGTCAGGAAAGCAAGGGTGGGGGGACGCTCCTTCAAAGGCTTGGCGCCCCAGCTATGGAATACCCTTCCTCTGTCACTCCGAAGTACATCGAACCTGCTGGCCTTCAGAAAGGGTCTAAAGACGTGGCTTTATGGACAGTAATTTGCTTGCTCTTTTTCTCCTTTTTGCCTGCCCTCTGTCGTCAACATACACAACAGCTTTGGCGCTCAGAACTCTTACCCTGCCACCGAACCTACACCCCCCACCACCACCCTATGCCCCTGGACCCAGGTCAGCACGGAAGACACCACCCACACAATGAACACCATCCACTTGGGCTCCCCAGCCGATCCCTACCCACAACACATCTTCAACAAAGCTGACTCCATCATCACACCCAAACTCCAGGACATCATCAACAACTCCTTTGCATCCGCCACCTTCTCGGAGAGCTGGAAGCATGCAGAGATCAGCGCCCTCCTGAAGAAACCCACCGCAGACCCCACAGACCTCAAAAACTTCTGCCCCATCTCGCTCCTCCCCTTCCCCGCAAATGTCATCGAGAAAACCGTCAACAAACAGCTGACAGACTTCCTTGAGACGAACGGCTCCCTCCACTCATCACAGTCCGGATTCTGAGCGAACCACAGCACTGAGACCGCCCTCATCGCAGCCACCGATGACATCAGGACCCTGCTTGACAACGGAGAAACCGCCGCCCTCATCCGCCTCGACCTTTCGGCTGCTTTCGACGCGGTCTGCCACCGCATCCTGACAACCCGCCTCCACCACGCCGGGATCCAAGGAAAGGCCCTGGAATGGATCACCTCCTTCCTCTCCGACAGAACCCAAAGAGTCCGTCTACTACCCTTCCTCGCAGAAGCCACCAAGATCATCTGCGGTGTACCTCAAGGCTCCTCGCTCAGTACCACCCTCTTCAGTGTCTACATGAGCCCCCTCGCAGCCATCGCACGCAAGCACAACCTCAACATCATCTCCTACACCAACGACACCCAACAGAACCTCTCCCTCACCAACGACCCCGCCTCAGCCAAAGCCAACTTCCAGGACGGCATGAAAGACATCGCAGACTGGATGAAGCTCAGCCGCCTGAAGCTGAACTCGGACAAGACGGAAGTCCTCATCCTCGGCCCATCCATCTTCGTCTGGGATGACTCCTGGTGGCCCCCTGCCCTGGGCCCCCCACCAAGCCCATGGACCACGCACGCAACCGGGGCTTCATCCTTGACTCCTCCCTCACGATGGCCAGACAAGTCAACGCTGTGACTTCCTCCTGCTTCAACAACTGCATGCTCCATAAAATCTCCCGCTGGATCCCCACTAGAAGCAGGAAAACGGTCACCCAGGCCCTGGTCACCAGCTGTCTGGACTACGGGAACGCCCTCTACGCTGGGACCACTGCCAAACTACAGAAAAGACTCCAGCGCATCCAGAACGCATCAGCACGACTCGTCCTGGACATCCCCCGACACAGCCACATCCCACCCACCTAAGAGGCCTGCACTGTCTCCAGGTCAGCAAGAGGAACACGTTCAGACTCCTCACCCATGCACACAAGGCTCTCCACGACTTAGGCCCCGAATACCACAACAACCGCCTCTCGTTCTACACGCCAACCCGCCAGCTCCGCTCCGCCAGTCTCGCCCTCGCCTTCTGGCGGCAAAGACTTGGATCACCCTCCCCACCCACCTGCGACTCACCCAAGACCATCTCTCCTTCAGGAAGGACCTCAAGACCTGGCTTTTCAAGCAGTAGCGCCACCCCCACCCCTTCCTAGCATCTTGAGACCCTAGCGGGTGAGTAGCGCGCTCTATAAATGTTATTGATTGATTGATTAATATTAAAATATGTAAAAACTAATTACTATTAATAATTAATATATTTTTCAAAACGTTTACAGTCTACCACTCAAAAAGATGAAACCATAAAATGACAGATACAGTCATAATACAAAATTAACAATCATAAATGAAAAAATATTTTCAAATAAGTATTATATTTAAAAAACATTTTTAAAGAAAAGTCCAATTTTATAATCCTTCAGAAAAGGGGGTGGTGATGAACAGAGTGTCTGAATTAAGCAGACCACTCTTACCCAGTCCAAAGATCAGGGCTTAATCCATTAGCGTTTTTTAGCTCACTGCACCATCCCAGCTCAGAACTTGGCTATATGCAAATTAGTCTGACCCTGGCCTAGTGCATCATCAATTTTATAATCCGACATTTTTTCAATATTTCTACTTTTTTTTTAAGTTTGCAACTAATATTTAAAATTTAAATACTTGATAGAAACTATTTCTAAATATTTAACTTTCCTACAAATTTTGCTATATATGTTTACATTTTATACAATTTAATTTTGTATTTTTTATTTAATACCATGAATATATATCTTCTTTAATTCAAAATTAAAATGTATTACAAACATTAATATAACAAAGTACATTTTATAAATGCTATATTATTAATTTGCATCTCTTAAGAATTTTTAACTTAAAATGTTGTTTTAATATATTTTTTTAATCTCCCCAGCCTTATCCCCTAAAACCTAATATCTCGCTACTAGAATAAAATACTAAGCAACTATTTATATACATTAATACACCTAAAAATACCAATTTCTACATTTCCCTAAATAAACAATTATATCACTAAAACACAACTAAATAAAAATAATAAACATATAAATCAAACATACTACAATAAATTATATACTAATTAACATTTACTAATGATATTACATTCACTAGTATTTTCTACTTTGATATTTAGAACAGCAGTATTAAAAACAACACTAAAAGCTATGGGGCATATTACCAAGCAATAGCGATAATTATCGCTATTGCTTGGCTAGAGACAAAAATTTACCGCTGAGAAGCAGCGATTTTTACCGCAAATAAACCTTGGTATTACCAAGGTTTATCGCAAATGCGGTAAAAATCGCCGCAAATGAATGAATATCGCTGAAAAGTTAACGATATTCATGCATTACCGAGTTAATGCTCTTAGCCATGTTATCCACCTCCCATTGGATAACATGGCTAAGAACTGCTCAGGGCAGGTGTTAGCTTTTGGAGATATTCGCGCTTAGCGCGAATATCTCCAAAAGTTGGTAATAGGCGATAGCGATGTTAGCGACTGTTTTCAGTCGCTTACATCTTGGCACGCCCACTTTGCATGTCATTAGTGATAAATATCACTGACATGCAAAGTGGGGCCCAAGATGGTCGCTATCTCCTACTAGCTGTCACTAACTGGTGTTAGCGACAGCTAGGTAATAGGGAGATAATTTTATCTCCGCTTTCTTGGCTTTTAAAGCCAAAAAAGCGGAGATAAACCCCCTTGATAATATGCCCCTATATTTTTTTCTTTGACATTCCTGTCAACTATAATGTTGATATCCCGATATTCCAGGCATGCTATTTCTGCATATGTCTGTGGTATATTGGTGTTTTATGGGTTGGTACCAATAATGTTCTTTATTGTCTTTGGACAAGTTTGAATGCCCTGTCTTGGACCACTCATGCTTGCCCCTTTATGAAGACAACCTGATCTTTATGTGAGCAAAAATGCTCTGTGAGGCCTGTCCTCCTTGAGGAGTGAACACAAGAATGAAGAACATTGTCAAATACCATAAAGAGTTATAGTGACTAAGTAGTTGGTAATTTTCTATGTTCCAGTGTTCCTTGACCTTTGATACTCTACTTCCATTCAACTCCTGGGCTTGTGCATCTGTAGCTGGTTTCGTAGAGCAATAGTCTTTACTCAATACCTGTACTATTGGTTGCATCAATCCTTAGCAAGAGAAAAAAAGATTCTTTTTCAGGTCCAGCCTGCTCACCACTGAACCTTCTTCAGACTTGAATGGAACTGTAGTCTTTCAGGAGTCTTTTTTTCCTCCTCTCAACACTGTGTGGTGCGTGTAGGTCTTCGTCCAAGTAACTGTGAAAATGGCACTTGGTTAGGCCTGGGTCAAATTTGAAATTACAGCAGCATAATGCTTGTCACTTTAAATACAATTCCTTAAGTTTCGTCATTGAGACACTTTATGTTATTGAATCCAATTCCATGCAAAAATGCACAGCAAAAGTAGAATTCACAGTAAAAACTCCCTGTTAATGCACAGGAAAAACAGAAAGCAACCTTCTGTTGTTTGCGGGCTTTTTGTCTTTTGCACTTTTTTTGTGCAAAATATATGCTTGCATTACAGTGTTACACAAGGGCTACATTTCCTGCTAAAATATAGTGGCAGTTGACCGATTTTCATATTGCCTTATTATGCATAATTTTTTCTTAATGTTATGTAATTATGCAAAAGCAAATTAAACAAACTTGACACACCTCTGCAATTGATGTACTGACCAGAAAGGTATACATGTGAGAGTCAACAGCATCACTGCGCAATTTCATCCCAGGCAAATACACTCCTGAAATCTATTTAACTTCGTAGTGTGTTTTGTGAAGCCCCCCCAACGGTCTGTGCAGACTACCTTTCTGATGCTTGTTTGCAGTGCTGAAGTATTTTCAGCTGCGTCTCTGTTCCTTATAGCAGCTTTGAGGGATTTGACAGGCTTCTAGTAGTTCTCTGCACGTTCCTTCTATGTATCTGGCCCTGTTCAGCAGTTCCCTTCATGTTGTTAAAGTCTAGGAGAATTCATAGTTTAAGGTGTAAAAACTCTCCTTAGCTGCATGCAGGACAGTGTCATCAAACTTTCTTCAGGGGTCCTTCCTCAGGGCTATTTTCAGTTTCATTTTAGGTAAGCTATGCCAGTGCTCTTCTTTCTGTCCAGTAAAAACCAGAGTCATTGGTTGAATTATTGTTTTGTGTGTGCCTGGTAAGGTCTTGCCTGACATTTTTCTACCTTGCAGGAGTCTAATAGGCTGCCTGTTGCTTACCATTGGCAAACTTAATTGTCAATCTCATTTGCTTGCTTCTTATTAATCAACTTCAAAAGTCTACATTCCTCTTTGTGTGTATGTGCTTCCTCTGAAGCACATATGCATTACTTGTGTCCTATCACTGGTCATTTTTCAAGCACTTCTTGTTTCTATTGTTAGCACTCTACAGGAGTATGTGTATTTTCTACTACCACCCTGTTCCCCCCCTGTGTTCCTCCCCAGCCTCTCCCGAGCATCCACACTTTTCAACATGCTTTCTCCGGGCACCTCCCACCAACCTTCCGTTGTCCATCTGTTCTTCCCCAGATCCGCCCACCCTCCATTATCTGTCTGCTTGCTCCAGCCCCCGCCCACCTCCTGTTATCTGTTTGCTTTCACCTGCCCCTCCCAACAACCCTCCACTCTCCATGTGCTTGCACCTTCCGACCACCCTTCATTGTTTATTTGCTTGCTCTGGCCCCTCCCAATCATGCTCTCTAGTCCATCTGTTTGCCCTCAGTACCTCCCGTCCACTCTATGTTGTCTGCCAGCTTGCCCCCAGTTCCTCCCATCTCACCTCCTTTATCCGTCTTCTTACCCCCAGCCCCTCCTAACCACCCTTCTTTGTCCATGCGCTTTCCCCATCGCCTTCCAAACACCCTCAGTTGACCGTTTGCTTGCCCTTAGCACCTTCCGCCAACTATCCATTTTGTCTGTCTGTTGCCTCCAGTCCCTCCCGACCACCCTTGTTTATTTGCATGCTTGCCCGAGCCCCTCCAGTGACCCACTTTGTTTTTCGTCTGCTTGCCTCAAGCCCTTCCCAAACATCCTCTGTTGTCCATCTGGTTGCCCTCAGCACCTCCTACCCATTCTCCAATGTCTTTCTGTTTGCCCCAGACCCACCTGACCACCCTCCATTATCTGACTGCTTGCACCCCTCCCCACTTGCCCACCTTCCATTATCCATAAGCTTGCCCAAGCCTCTGCTGTCCCCCTCCGTTGTCAATCTGCTTGCTCCCAGCCCCTCCCGCCCAATCTCCATTGTCCTTGTGCTCCCACACCCCCTCTCTTATTTGTCCTGTCCACCCAACTGTGTCCTTATCAGCTTGTTGCCTCAGAGCACATTGCTACAAATTAGAAAAAGGGCCATGAAGCGGCTGGCACTGGCGGGTCATAGCAATTATTTTTTGTTTCTTTTAGCCATGATGCATAGCAGACTGACTGTTGTGCAGCATGGCTACAAAACATTGCAACAACCAATAGCGCTCATAGGCCAGACCTATTGGCTTACCATTGGCTTATTTTTAGATTTGGTCTCAACAAGTATTGTGATTTTCATGAGAAACCTGGGGACCATTACTTGTTATGGCCAAGGTTTGCCTGTGGATTTGTGCGGGTTTGCATTTTCTAAATATAATTCTTATACCAAATTGTGCTGTCCAGGCTGGAGGTTCTGCGAGTTATTCATATCACCTATCTTGTCTCCTTCTTCAATGATCCATGTCAGTGTGGTTGGTTCTTCTCAGAACTCTGTGGGATCTTTGGATTTGACAGCCAGAATCTACAACAATTTGCCTTGTGGATATGGAATATGGATTCAGTGTTGGTTACATGTATGTGGTTTTCATGCAGTCAGACGCACTAGCTGCTTAAGTAAATCATCACTGAGGTGGGAAAGATGTTTAAGGAGGTAATATTCAGATTAGTTACCTATAATTTAATTATTCTGATTCCTGGTCTTCTTAACAGTACTGGCATTCCCTCCCTCCTGAGCATATGCTGATCCTAACTACAGGTGGCGCTTGGGAAAAGCTCCATATGTGGTTAAAGTGAAAGTGCAGTTTAAGATGGCAGCAAAGGGAGGAGCAATCTATAGTCAATCAATCAATCAAATCAGCTTTCTTTCGATAAGAAAAATATCTTAAAAGCATTACATAAAACAACAATTAAAAACCATGACGTTTACAGTCCATTGGGTAGTCATTCAAAAATATGTACTTTCCAATAAATTAAATAAAAAGGTCTAAATACATGAGCACATTTACACAATTACTTTTAGCCGTTTGCATCTGATTGACCAAGCCCAGCCGAGATATTTGGCCATGCCAAAAGCATACAGGGGCCTGGTGTCAGACATATAAATTCGCAAAGCGATTATATGATGTTTGGTACTTAGCTCCCTACATAGGGGTTTTAGCCTCCAAGACCTTGGGGTTTTGTAAGACGGGCATTCAAATAAAAAGTGGGCAACAGACTCCACTCTGGAAATACAAAATATACAAGGGAGAAGTTTGTGCCGGGATATTCCAGCGAGCAGACAATTCTCTCAATGGTAACAAACCCACCCTAAACTTAAAATACAAGGCCCTATCAAAGGATTTTGAAATCGAGTTCAAATAAGGTTCACAGAGGGCCACATCCTTGATCCTAAGGAAATCTATAGTTATGGGTAAATAATGGGAAAATGTATTAATTTGTTCAGACAAGTTAAGAAATACTCGGCCAGATTCATGAAAGACTCGTTTTGCGAGTCTGAAATAGCGATTCATAAGGAATCGCTATTACAGACTCGCAAAATGGGATTCATGTAGGAATCGCAACATTAAATGCGATTCCTACAGATTCCTTATTTGCGATTAGCAAATTGCTAATCGCAAATAAGGAATAACTCCCCATTCATTCCTATGGGCCAGAAGGCCCATAGGAATCTATCGCAAATCGCAAATGAGACAGCGATTTAAAGGGTGCCAGGGGTGTCCAGAGGACACCCTGTAGCACCCCTTAAATGCTAATTTAAACAGGTGTTGCGCAAAGACATGTCCAAAGGACATGCGTGTGTGCAACATGCAACTCAGAAAAATGCTTTTAAAAGCATTTTTCTGAGTTTTCGCTATTTACCACGAGGTTTGACCTCGCGGTAAATAGCGGGCCGAAATTGCGAATTCACAAATTTTAAATGGATGATGAATTGCATTTAAGGAATCTCAAATAGAGATTCCTTAAATGTAATTCCTCGAAGAAATAGCGAAATCGCTATTACCGATTTTTGCATTTGGGATGATGAATCCCAAATGCAAAAATAGCGCTCGCAAAGGGCCAGATTCTCAGAATCTGGCCCTTTGTGAGCTGATTTCGGCTTGATGAATCAGGCTGACTGTCTCCTGTACGTATGTATTTCTCGCTTGGTAAGGCTGTGATGAGGAAGATCAGGATAGTAAAGAAGTTTACCAGTAAGTAATTGGGACACCTGTAAATAAATTCATAAAATAGTTCTTATAATTATGTTAGCACAGTGATACTCAGAGTACGGCCTGGGGGCGCATGCAGCCCTCTTGACCTCTAAATGCACCCCCCTGGTCAAAAGAAGCATTGGGCTGCTGTTCACTTGACTCAGCTTTGACATTAAAAAGAAGTTGAATAAACAGTCAAGCCTATTTAAATGTTAATTGAAGTTAAATATAGGATGTTACTAGGCTGTTCTGCACCACTTAAGTTTAGTTACACCTTCATTTTTAAAGCCATCATAAGCATAAAAATATGATAAGATCTTTCTAAATTCAAACAATGTGTATTACATTAACATGCAGAACAATTTTACCTAATTATATCAGTGCATTGATGTTAGAAATGGGGGTCTCTAGTTGTCAATGGCAGGCCACTGTCCAAGTAGGGACCCTCCTTCCTAGATCAGAGTAAGGGGGCTACACCCTTTGATAACCCCTACTCAACCCTGTGGTAATGTAGCACGAACAGCTAGGCTTATCTCAGAGGCAGTATGTAAAGCATTTATGATCATACACAGTAACACGGTGGGAAACACTACAAAGGGACACCACTCAAGTAGTTATTAAAAAAATAAGTATCATTATATATAGACTTAACACAAGACCAATAACGTTAAAAAGCCACAACTTTAAAAAGCCATACTGTAAAGTAGGATTATTCTTGAAATGCTGTAAAAATAGTTCAGAGTGTGCAAATAGGAGTTCAGTTCAAAGCAGTGGTCTCTGCGACCCCATTTACTTAAAAAGTACCTGGATTTCGTAGCAAATCAAACAAAATGTCGCAAACGAGCTGTAGCGATGATTTTCCTTACCCGAGGCCGACGATGCGTTGAATCCTGGCTGCAAGGGAGGATGATTTGCCGGTCTGCAGATGCGTGGGGGACAAAGTGACAAACTTCTTCACTCTAGGCCAGTGATGCGTTGAATCCTTGCCGCGTGGGAGGATGACGGGCTGAGCCTGTTCCGTGTGCGACCCTGTTGCGATGAGTAGAAATGGTGCTCCACGAAGGAGCGACGCTCCGGGCGTGATGCAAGGAAAATTGTGGACGCACGGCTCCCGCACTGCGATGCGATGATCTCGATACAAGGATTCAGGGTTAGCGAGCATGCAGAAAGCCCGCAAACGTGCGATGTTCTTCGGGGGTTAGCGGGCACTTTGTGGCCCACAAGCGTGGGATGCGATGGTTTTGGTTTGTGAACGCTCGGCTGCAGCAGCGCAGTGATTTTTCTTACGCTCTTCAGCTGCGGCGGCTCGCAAACGGGCTTTTGCTATGATTTCAGCACTCTCTTCTCTGTAGTAGAACTAGAGACCCTGGACCTCACAGGGGCCTCACCTTCAGATAGAAATCCTTGCAGAGAGGAATCAGGAGGCTGGTGGGGAGTCAGATGTGGCTGTGACTCCAGCTGGAGGCTAGCTCTCTTCTAGCCCATGGCTGATTGCCTTAGTAAAACAAAAGTTCTCTCAAAAGTCCTTTTTCCTCTTCTTCCAAGTCTAGGAGAAACTACTGCAGGCCAATCCAAGAAATAGCACACAAGCACAAGGACAGTCCTCTCCTGCAGAGTCCTTCAGTGAAACGGACAGAGGTCCTTCTTGACATCCAGGAGCATACAAACATCAGGGGTTTGGGCACAGATATTTATACCCCAAAACTCTTTGTTCTCAAAAGTCTCTAGTCACTGAACCCAGCCAGAACCAGTTCTGCTCAGGCCTGGAGCACTTTGTTTACCAGGCTGCATCCTTCCTTTCAGAAAGAGGGGGTCAGCCATCAGACGCACAGTAGGAGGTTGAGCCAGCATTCACCTTGCCAGGCACAGCCCTTTTCAGGTCAAGGAGCTACCCTTCCCCAGTACTCAATGCAGATCTCTCTATTCAACCCAGGTCTGACTCAGCCTGCCTTGCCCCCTAAACCCAGACAGTCAATACACATAACAGCAGAGGACACTGGAAGGCTTACGCAAGATAATACCTACTTTCTAAAAGTTGTATTTTCAAACACAGAATATTAAAACCAACTTTGCTAAAATATGTATTTTATTATTCTGAGTTCAGGCATACTAAACTCAAATTTCTACCATATTCCCTGAGTCAGTTCGGACTATAAGATGTAATATTCAGACTGCCCATTCTAGCCTATGAAGAACAGGTAGCCTTGCAGCAGTGAAAAAACAAAATGGAGTGTAATTCACTACCAGGACATTCTACACATATCAAGCCATGTCGTACCTTACACACACAATGCAACTACCATAAGGGTGACTAACATGATGCCAACGAAAGGTTCAGGGGCTGGGAAGTGTGAGCACTTCACAGCCAAGATGGAAGTTCTGGACTGCAGGTGGCATTTACAAACTGCTTCTGGAGGTGGGGCAAACCAGCGCTACAGTCCCACCCGCAGCATTCGGGTTACCAGTCCTGGGCACACACATGACACACTACGAGGGACTAACAGGTAACCCAAATAAGCCAATCAGGGATATACCAATTCACAGTTACATTTACACAGGGAGCATTCGCGCTGTGGCACTGAATGGCAGTGGCACAGCTCCCAGAGCATCTAATACCAGCAAAAACAGAGGAGACAACAGCTAAACATGGAAGGGAGGCCAATGGTGCCAGGTCTAACAATTGAGAAGTATTTTCTGAAAGTGATAGTTTTCAAATATGAATTTAGAAGCATTTATTTTCCCCTCACACTGACAACAATGCCAATAGTGAACTAAGAGGGAGGTCAGTTGTTTCGATCGCATCACATCGCAAACTTTGTGGCCCCTGGGAAAATATTTGCGAGTACCCCTGTGTTGGCATATCTCTTGCAACATACAAGGTATATAAGTTTCCTTGTACATGTGCTATATCTTTTGCCAGTTGTCAGATTTTGCATGTGCAGTGTGTTTTGACTTTTTAAGTCAGCCACTTTTGATGCCCATTGACACTGATTACATCTGTTGTTTTTTATGTTCGAGTGCTTGATTATGCTTATAGTAATTATAGATCATTCTAATCCTGAAATAAATGCATAGATTGTTGTTCGCATTAGAAGTCAGGGCCAGCTCCACAGTATGATAGATTGTGGGTAATGAAGACGTGGATGTACGTACAGAGAGTCATTAAGTTCTTGTCTGAAAATGCTGTACCTTATTTCAACAAATAGAAAAAATCATTTATATTCCAATGGAAGAATGAGACCACATGCAAAGGTTTAAAAGTTGATACATTTATTTTAAAATCCAAATTGAATAATTATATATATATATATAATAATAATTATATATATATATATAATTTATAAAATACAACATATGAGTTCTCATCACACTGTTGTGGGGTTACAGGAGCAGTGTACTAGATATTCTTTTCAAAAAAGAAAACACACAAAATACAGTAAAAATTAGAAAAAGACAGAAAAGAGAGAAGGCTTGTACAGAAACCAAGTCTGGACATTAATCAGTAACAGAACAGCCTCTCAATAAATCAAGTGTTTTGTACATTATAAAATGAAAGAACGATTGTGCATATTTAACGAGGTACAAAGAATGTCAGGATCAATCAATCTTCTGTCTGCATATATGCTCTGACCGGTCCCCATATTTGCTGCCCCAGAGCCTTTTTCCGCCTTCCCTTAATAGCATACAAATAATAGTCCATGTTATAAGTAAATAAAAACCGAGTTCGCCTGGCTTCAAATGGGGGGGGGGTCGGTTTGTAGCCAGCTAGAGGCAATACAGAGTCTTAAAACCTCTGTTGCCAAAAATATCAAATAGCCTGTATTATCCAAGGGCTCAGCTTGGACCCCCCCAATGTCAATACCCAGCAGAATCTGCATTAATGATAGCTGGAGAGGAGTACTCAGAATCTCAGATAGGAACTTATTTACATGTCCGATCAGTTCCCCTAATTTTACACACTTGCCAAAGATATGCATTACATCCGCCTGATGGTCACCGCATCTGAAACATTTTCCTTCTGTGTCTCCCCCCCCACTTTGCAATTTTTTCTGGAGTACGATACAGATAAAACACAGTTTTATAATGTTGCGTTACTAGGTTAGCAGACATAAGTATTCTTCCGGCTAGTTCCATTGACCTCTCAATGGAACTAGCCGGAAGAACTTGACTTCCTAACCTACTCTCTCATTTGCTCACTTGTACATCCAGGTCGTTAGGCATAGCCTTTATCATTAAATTATAGAGTACTCTGATCCAAGCACATTTCTTATTAGCCTCAATAAGTGGGTTAGATACTGTGCTTATATTAATTTTCATTAGAAAATAATATGAATTTAGAAGCATTTATTTTCCCCTCACACTGACAACAATGCCAATAGTGAACTAAGAGGGAGGTCAGTAGTTTCGATCGCATCACATCACAAACTTTGTGGCCCCTGGGAAAATATTTGCGAGTACCCCTGTGTTGGCATATATCTTGCAACATACAAGGTATATAAGTTTCCTTGTACTTGTGCTATATCTTTTGCCAGTTGTAAGATTTTGCATATGCAGTGTGTTTTGACTTTTTAAGTCAGCCACTTTTGATGCCCATTGACACTGATTACATTTGTTGTTTTTTATGTTCGAGTGCTTGATTATGCTTATAGTAATTATAGATCACTCTAATCCTGAAATAAATGCATACGATTGTTGTTCGCATTAGAACATATTTTAGTGATGGAGTTGTGCAGAAGTCAGGGCCAGCTCCACAGTATGATAGATTGTGGGTAATGAAGACGTGGATGTACGTACAGAGAGTCATTAAGTTCTTGTCTGAAAATGCTGTACCTTATTTCAACAAATAGAAAAAAATCATTTACATTCCAATGGAAGAATGAGACCACATGCAAAGGTTTAAAAGTTGATACATTTATTTTAAAACCCAAATTGAATATATATATATATATATATATATTTTTTTTTTAATGCTCCCATACATGTGGCACCTCCTCGACACCCTCTCACCGGACCTCGCCTTCTTTACAGAAACCTGGACCAGTGCCTGCTCTGCACCCGGCATTGCTACCACCATCCCTGACGGATACAAGATCCAGAGGAAAGTCCGCCCCAACCGCCAAGGAAGAGGACTCGCCATCGCAGACAAGAGCTCCCTCTGACTCTCCACCTCTACCACTGACTCCCTCTCCACCACCTAAGACCTAACTTCCAGATCCAGACCAGCCCTAGAACCACACTGTGCACCACCCTTGTTTACAGAGCCCCCGGCCCACATGCCTCGTTCGCCATGACCATCGCCGAACTCATCGCACCTCATGCAATCATGGACTACATACATATCGGAGACCTGAACTTCCACCTCGACAACCCCAGTGACCCCAACTCCACCACCCTCCTGGACAACCTTGCCAAGATCTGCCTGAAACAGCTCATCAACACTCCCACCCACAAGGCAGGACACACCCTCAACCCCATCTTCGCACGAGGTAACAGTATCCACTTCAGCCACATCACGCAACTCCCCTGGATGGACCACAATTTAACGTCAACAAACCCACCACCCCCAAACCTACACTGCGTCCTCCACGAAGGAACTGTATCAAAATCACTGACGAGCAGCTCAACTCCACCCTCAACCGCGACGCACCCACCACCTCGACCAACGGCAAGCTCGCAGTCAAAGAAAGCCACAGATGGATCTCCAACTGCGCAGATGAGCTTGCACCCCTCGCAACTCCGACAGACAGCGCCCCAGGAATGCCACCTGGTTCACCACTGACCTCCAAGAATCCAGACGCACCTGCAGACGTCTCAAGAAAAACTGGAGAAATAGCAAAACGCCAGAAGACAGCACCATCTACAAGAACGCCATGACGGAATACCACCAACGCATCAGATCCACCAAAAGGACCATCATCTCCAAGGAATGCTTCAGCATCATCCAGGAGTTTACTAAGCCCCCCAGTAAAACCACGGAAATCACTCTCTCCAAGGAACTCTGTGACAAGCACAGATCCTACTTCCATCTGAAAATCAAAGGCCTCTACGACCACTTCAACGACCAAACACCTGACGCCGAAATCACCTCCGTCCACAGCAACGCCAGCCAGCCTACCATCTCCTCCTGGACCCCAGTCACCACCGAAGACACCACTTTGACCATGAAGGGCATCCACTGAGGGGCCCTCACTGACCCTTGCCTGCTGCACATCTACCACAGAGCCACCATTGATCCAGAACTCAAACGCACCATCAACACCACTATCAATACCTGCATCTTCAACAACGAAACTTGCAGAAGTCAGGTCCCTGCTCAAGAAGCCCTCAGCAGTCCCCACGGATGTCAAGAACTACTGGCCCATCTCCCTCCTCCCTTTCGTGGGCAAAGTCACTGAGAAGATCGTCAATGCCCAGCTAACAAAATTCATAGAAGAAAACTCCATCCTCGACACCTCCAAAACCGGATTCTGCAGCAACCACAGCACTGAGACCACTCTACTCACCGCCACAGATGACTTCTGCACCCTCCTGGACCTAGGACACACCGATGCTCTGATCCTACTTGACCTCTCTTCAGCGTTTGACACCGTCTCCCAAACACACTCACCACCAGACTCCATGACGCCGGCATACAGGAAACAGCCCTTGACTGAAACCGCTCCTTCCTCACTGGCAGAACCCAAAGAATCAGACTGCCACCCTTCCTGTCTGAACCCACGGAAATCAACTGCGGAGTACCCCAAGGATCGTTGCTCAGCCCCATGCTCTTCAACATATACATGGCCCCCTTCGCCACCATCATCAGACATCATGGACTCAGCATAGTATCCTATGCCAATGACACCCAGCTCATCCTCTCCCTCACCAAGGACCCTGTCACCACTAGACTCAACTTTCAGTAAGGAATGAAGGACATCACCTCCTGGATGAGCAGCAGCTACCTGAAGCTCAGCACAGAGAAAACAGAGGTCCTTGGGCCCTCCCCCTCTGCATGGGACAACAGCTGGTGGCCCACTGCCCTCAACAGCCCTCCCACCCCATGGACCACGCCCGAAGCCTCGGCATCATACTTGACTACTCCCTGCTACAGCTGCTTCAAAACCCTCCGCATCCTCCGAAAGACCTTCAAATGGATCCCCTGAATCAAGTAAGACTGTCACCCAAGCACTCACAACCAGCAGACTGGACTACGGAAATGCCCTCAATGTCGGAATCAACAAGTCTCTTCTCAACAAACTCCAGACCATACAGAACACTGCAGCCAGACTTGTCCTCGGTATTCCTCGACACGAACACATCACCCAACACCTGCATAACCTCCACTGGCTCCCCGTTGAGAAGAGAGTTACTTTCAAGATATTCAATCACGCCTACAAATGCCTCTACAACACCGGACCCCAATACCTCAGCAAGAGAATCTCCTTCCACGTACCAAGAGAAACCTCCGATCCACCATCCTTGCCGAAAGCCCATGAATCTGCAAAGACAGAAAAGGTTGAAGATCCTTCTTCTATATCGCGGCCAAGACCTGGAACGAGCTTTTATTGGCATCAGACGTGCACCTTCCCTGAACATCTTCAGGAAGACAATCAAGACCTGGCTCTTCGACTGAACTGAGCTGTTTACCCCCACCCAGAGCCTTGAGACTACATATATGTATTTTCAGTTTGATTGCTGCCATAGCTGTAACTGAAGCTGCTATTAACCACTGTGTTTAATCCGTGTTTATCTCATTTTCAATTTTATGAGACACAATCAATTTGTCCATTAGAAATTTTAACACAGATTTTAATTAATCGTGTTTTATTAAATAAGATTTCTTTTACCATTGATAATGGATTAAGTTGGTTTTATCATGGATTTGCATTGCTTTGCACTAAAACGCTATGTATTTTACAGCTATTTTTAACATGGCAGGATGATAGTCTTTTGTCCATGACTATACTTCACTATGTTGCACTGTCACTTTAAATTTGTGGCCTGCCCCATGTAACGTGTCATGTGATCAAGGTCCGAGTAAGACCGAAACGCGTCATGGCGGCGGTGCTGGGCGAAAAATAACAATAAAATATTTAGCATGCAATTGGGTTTGCCTCGTCTCTATTGGAACAGATTCCTGGTGATGTGAGATGAGTACAAGGAATATATATATATATATATATATATATATATATATATATATATATATATTGAGGCTCCAGCTTGGGTCCGAAGTACAAGGAATCACTCGAACTACATCGAAGGCTTCAAGCGGCAGCCTTTATTCAAAAGGTAAGGGAAACAAACATTGGCAGAATCCTTTTGGCAGTCACACGCCTGCCTGACGCGTTTCGATGATTCTCCTCAGAGGCTTCTGGCGAAATGAAAGCACCACCGTGCTTCCCAGTTCTCTCCCATATTAAAGCGCACCTGTTGAGGTTGCTGATTAAGCACACGCTGTGGGTTGTGGGAATTGTAGTGCCGGTTTCGGGTGCAATGTTCTGCCGGCTTGTTCAAGACCCGGGATGGGTCCCCGCTTCAGATGTTTCCCAAAATCCTGCATGATGTAGCTCCAATGGCCTGGCGGGATGGCAGACCACGCGGCTCCCAAGTTACCAGGATGGTGCGTTCCTTACGGCACGGCTGCCGTGTTAATATTGAGGCTCCAGCTTGGGTCCGAAGTACAAGGAATCACTCGAACTACATCGAAGGCTTCAAGCGGCAGCCTTTATTCAAAAGGTAAGGGAAACAAACATTGGCAGAATCCTTTTGGCAGTCACACGCCTGCCTGACGCGTTTCGATGATTCTCCTCAGAGGCTTCTGGTGAAATGAAAGCACCACCGTGCTTCCCAGTTCTCTCCCATATTAAAGCGCACCTGTTGAGGTTGCTGATTAAGCACACGCTGTGGGTTGTGGGAATTGTAGTGCCGGTTTCGGGTGCAATGTTCTGCCGGCTTGTTCAAGACCCGGGATGGGTCCCCGCTTCAGATGTTTCCCAAAATCCTGCATGATGTAGCTCCAATGGCCTGGCGGGATGGCAGACCACGCGGCTCCCAAGTTACCAGGATGGTGCGTTCCTTACGGCACGGCTGCCGTGTTAATATTGAGGCTCCAGCTTGGGTCCGAAGTACAAGGAATCACTCGAACTACATCGAAGGCTTCAAGCGGCAGCCTTTATTCAAAAGGTAAGGGAAACAAACATTGGCAGAATCCTTTTGGCAGTCACACGCCTGCCTGACGCGTTTCGATGATTCTCCTCAGAGGCTTCTGGCGAAATGAAAGCACCACCGTGCTTCCCAGTTCTCTCCCATATTAAAGCGCACCTGTTGAGGTTGCTGATTAAGCACACGCTGTGGGTTGTGGGAATTGTAGTGCCGGTTTCGGGTGCAATGTTCTGCCGGCTTGTTCAAGACCCGGGATGGGTCCCCGCTTCAGATGTTTCCCAAAATCCTGCATGATGTAGCTCCAATGGCCTGGCGGGATGGCAGACCACGCGGCTCCCAAGTTACCAGGATGGTGCGTTCCTTACGGCACGGCTGCCGTGTTAATATTGAGGCTCCAGCTTGGGTCCGAAGTACAAGGAATCACTCGAACTACATCGAAGGCTTCAAGCGGCAGCCTTTATTCAAAAGGTAAGGGAAACAAACATTGGCAGAATCCTTTTGGCAGTCACACGCCTGCCTGACGCGTTTCGATGATTCTCCTCAGAGGCTTCTGGCGAAATGAAAGCACCACCGTGCTTCCCAGTTCTCTCCCATATTAAAGCGCACCTGTTGAGGTTGCTGATTAAGCACACGCTGTGGGTTGTGGGAATTGTAGTGCCGGTTTCGGGTGCAATGTTCTGCCGGCTTGTTCAAGACCCGGGATGGGTCCCCGCTTCAGATGTTTCCCAAAATCCTGCATGATGTAGCTCCAATGGCCTGGCGGGATGGCAGACCACGCGGCTCCCAAGTTACCAGGATGGTGCGTTCCTTACGGCACGGCTGCCGTGTTAATATTGAGGCTCCAGCTTGGGTCCGAAGTACAAGGAATCACTCGAACTACATCGAAGGCTTCAAGCGGCAGCCTTTATTCAAAAGGTAAGGGAAACAAACATTGGCAGAATCCTTTTGGCAGTCACACGCCTGCCTGACGCGTTTCGATGATTCTCCTCAGAGGCTTCTGGCGAAATGAAAGCACCACCGTGCTTCCCAGTTCTCTCCCATATTAAAGCGCACCTGTTGAGGTTGCTGATTAAGCACACGCTGTGGGTTGTGGGAATTGTAGTGCCGGTTTCGGGTGCAATGTTCTGCCGGCTTGTTCAAGACCCGGGATGGGTCCCCGCTTCAGATGTTTCCCAAAATCCTGCATGATGTAGCTCCAATGGCCTGGCGGGATGGCAGACCACGCGGCTCCCAAGTTACCAGGATGGTGCGTTCCTTACGGCACGGCTGCCGTGTTAATATTGAGGCTCCAGCTTGGGTCCGAAGTACAAGGAATCACTCGAACTACATCGAAGGCTTCAAGCGGCAGCCTTTATTCAAAAGGTAAGGGAAACAAACATTGGCAGAATCCTTTTGGCAGTCACACGCCTGCCTGACGCGTTTCGATGATTCTCCTCAGAGGCTTCTGGCGAAATGAAAGCACCACCGTGCTTCCCAGTTCTCTCCCATATTAAAGCGCACCTGTTGAGGTTGCTGATTAAGCACACGCTGTGGGTTGTGGGAATTGTAGTGCCGGTTTCGGGTGCAATGTTCTGCCGGCTTGTTCAAGACCCGGGATGGGTCCCCGCTTCAGATGTTTCCCAAAATCCTGCATGATGTAGCTCCAATGGCCTGGCGGGATGGCAGACCACGCGGCTCCCAAGTTACCAGGATGGTGCGTTCCTTACGGCACGGCTGCCGTGTTAATATTGAGGCTCCAGCTTGGGTCCGAAGTACAAGGAATCACTCGAACTACATCGAAGGCTTCAAGCGGCAGCCTTTATTCAAAAGGTAAGGGAAACAAACATTGGCAGAATCCTTTTGGCAGTCACACGCCTGCCTGACGCGTTTCGATGATTCTCCTCAGAGGCTTCTGGCGAAATGAAAGCACCACCGTGCTTCCCAGTTCTCTCCCATATTAAAGCGCACCTGTTGAGGTTGCTGATTAAGCACACGCTGTGGGTTGTGGGAATTGTAGTGCCGGTTTCGGGTGCAATGTTCTGCCGGCTTGTTCAAGACCCGGGATGGGTCCCCGCTTCAGATGTTTCCCAAAATCCTGCTTGATGTAGCTCCAATGGCCTGGCGGGATGGCAGACCACGCGGCTCCCAAGTTACCAGGATGGTGCGTTCCTTACGGCACGGCTGCCGTGTTAATATTGAGGCTCCAGCTTGGGTCCGAAGTACAAGGAATCACTCGAACTACATCGAAGGCTTCAAGCGGCAGCCTTTATTCAAAAGGTAAGGGAAACAAACATTGGCAGAATCCTTTTGGCAGTCACACGCCTGCCTGACGCGTTTCGATGATTCTCCTCAGAGGCTTCTGGCGAAATGAAAGCACCACCGTGCTTCCCAGTTCTCTCCCATATTAAAGCGCACCTGTTGAGGTTGCTGATTAAGCACACGCTGTGGGTTGTGGGAATTGTAGTGCCGGTTTCGGGTGCAATGTTCTGCCGGCTTGTTCAAGACCCGGGATGGGTCCCCGCTTCAGATGTTTCCCAAAATCCTGCATGATGTAGCTCCAATGGCCTGGCGGGATGGCAGACCACGCGGCTCCCAAGTTACCAGGATGGTGCGTTCCTTACGGCACGGCTGCCGTGTTAATATTGAGGCTCCAGCTTGGGTCCGAAGTACAAGGAATCACTCGAACTACATCGAAGGCTTCAAGCGGCAGCCTTTATTCAAAAGGTAAGGGAAACAAACATTGGCAGAATCCTTTTGGCAGTCACACGCCTGCCTGACGCGTTTCGATGATTCTCCTCAGAGGCTTCTGGCGAAATGAAAGCACCACCGTGCTTCCCAGTTCTCTCCCATATTAAAGCGCACCTGTTGAGGTTGCTGATTAAGCACACGCTGTGGGTTGTGGGAATTGTAGTGCCGGTTTCGGGTGCAATGTTCCCCGAGGCTGCATCGTGGGCAGGTAGTGATAAATGATTTAAATGAGGAAATTAAGAAGCTCAATGATGTGGAACAGGAAAAACGTTTGCGCGATGCAATGAAACAACGACTCACCAAGGAGGAGGAGGTAATCAAAAAAAGAAAGACCTTCAAATTTCAGAGGGACAAACTAGATTACCAGAACGGTCGTATTTTCACCTTCGCAAAAAAAAAAAAAAAAAAAAAAAAAAAGTACGATCTTCCAAAGGGGACGACCGGACCTCGCTCCAAGGGTACAGGGCAAACAAGCAACAGGGGCCCCAGCCCCTCTACCTCGGAGTCAAACCTGAGTTCAATCCCAGGAAGTGAGTCAGAAAATGATCAACGCAATAATGAGGAAGCGGAGGGTTTTACCAAGCGGTCGCTGGGAGAGGAAGTGGAGTGCCTATGCAGCGACCGCAAGCAGACCCTAAGATCTCACACCGCTGGCAAGAAATCAGGTGGAAACGCAACCTCAAGCGCAAATGGCGGAGGAGGAGCCGGGCAACAAACCGGCGCAACGAAACCACCAGTGAGGGGCCGGGGACGAAAACGATGGAACCGCTAGTGAACAATCAAGTAAGCGACCAACTATCTGTGATTAACCTCTCAGATGTTCATTTAACTGTTAAAGAGACTAAAACATTATCATTAGGCTATATACCCACTCACTGAGTCATAGGTCCACACACACATCTATCACTCACCCACACAGACACTCATACACCAGGTCACTCACCAATACAGGCACTGACATATCCACTCATACACCCATGCAGACACTTACACACCGCCTCTCACCCATGGAGCGACTCACACACCTAGTCACTCACCCAAAGAGTCAATCACACTGCCACTCAGTCACCTATTCATTTATACGAACACCTCTTCACTTATTCAAAGATACTAACACATACTTACTCTCCTATACAATCACTGACACAAGCACACACTCATCCATACAGCCACTCTCTCAATCACTCACTAACACATACAGTCACTTATATATTGCAATGACATATACTGCCTTCCAGATATGCAGTTACTCACCCATACACCACTGAGACATCCATTCACTCCCTGACACAGCCACACGCACATTCACTCACCCATACAGCGCCTTGCAGATGCATTTATGAATCCATACCCCAGTGAATCTCCCACTCACACATACATGTACAGAGTCACACACTCCCTCACCCACCCACACAGACACTCAGGAACCCATACAGGTACTCAGACAACCAATCAATAACCCATATAGACACTCATGTAGCTACTCACCAACCCATGCAGCCACTTACAAACCAACTGACAGGCTGACACAGACATTCACACAGATTAGACACTCACCCATACATTCACTAAGACAGGCATAATCACTCACTTACACAGTCAGTCACACACCCACTAAATCATCCATACAGACACTCAAACAACCATTCCTTCTTCAATACACCTTGGCGTGTGTATATATATATATATATATATATATATATATATATATATATATATATATATATATATATATATATATATATATATATATATATATGCATCTTTTCAATTTAGCTCCGGGGAGCAGGGGGTAAGTGGTGCTACTGGGGGGCAACATCGCTCCCCGCATTTAACATAATTTGCCCTGGTGAGGTGGGGGTCCCTGCGGCTGTGTAAGGGGACAGGAGCCCCCCATGCATTTATTTAAAAAATAAAGTCCCGGGGAGGTGGTGGTCCCCGAGGCTGCAGGAGGGGCACATGGACCCCCGCCTTTTAACATAATTAGCCCAGGGGAGGTGACGATCCCCGAGGCTGCATCGTGGGCAGGAGCCCCATGTATTTATTTAGAAAATAAAGCCCTGGGGAGGTGGCCGTCCCCTGGGCTGCATGGGGCCCACATGACCCCACCCACACTTAATTCACATAGCCAGTAGGTAATATATACATGTATGTATACATATATATATTTTATTTTTTATTCACTGAAAAAAACATAGGTTTCAGGCACGTTATAGTTAGAAATTAGCATTTAAAAAACCTTAGAAACTCACTGAAAAAGCCATAGGTTTGAGGGACGTTATAGTTAGTTGGACATTTCACTCGTACAAAACCATAGAAATTCCCCCGATATACTTAATTCAGCTAACTATAACTTGCGCGCCAGCAATGCACTGCTGATGATATTACATCACTCATGACATGATCAGTGACATCACTCATGACATCACTGATGACATCTCAAATTACATCACTGATGACATCACTGGGGTGTAAAAAGGGGCGTGGCTGGACCACCTCTCTGCAACGCATGTCTGTGGCGCTTACTGGAGGTACCTGGTGGCCTAGTTGGCCCCCAGGAGCCCTCGGGATTGAAGGGAACTTAATTCCCCAACTTAAAACACACCACAGGGTGTGTTTGTACATGTCACCTCTGCCCCCGCCCCCTCCCTTTACCACTGTGCAACGGCGCCCCGTGGCACGTTTTAAATTGGTGGATTAAGTCCCCTTGAATCCTGAGAGTCCCTGGGTCCAACTAGCCCACCATGTACCTTCAGTAAGCACCACAGAGCTGCGTTGCATAGAGGTGGTCTGAGGCCATGCCCCATTTTACACCTCTCTGCATTGCAAGTCTGTGGTGCTTACTGGAGGTACCTGGTGGGCTACTTGGCACCCAGGGACCCTCAGGATTGAAGAAGAATTAATTCCCCAACTTAAAACGCTCCACAGAGCGTGTTTAAACACATGTCACCTCAGGTACCCCCCTCCCTTCACCACTATGCAAACGCACCCGTGGCATATTTTAAGTTGAGGGATTAAGTCCCCTTGAATCCTGAGGGTCCCTGGGGATAACTTGCACACCAGGTACCTTAAGTGAGCACTACAGAGCTGCGTTGCAGAGAGGTGTAAAAAGGGGCATGGCCTGGATCACCTCTCAGCAACGCAGCCCTGTGGCGCTTACTTGAGGAACCTGGTGGGCTAGTTGGCCCCCAGGGACCCACAGTATTGAAGGGGAATTAATTCTCCAATTTGAATTGCGCCACAGGGAGCGTTTGCATAGTGTTTCTGTGAGGGGGCAGGGCCTAGGCACGATCGCATGTCTTTTTTTGGGGGGGAAGGGAGGCTGGTTTTCTGGGTAAAGATCTAGCTTTCTGCCAAATTTGAAGTAATTCCATTCAGCTGTTTGGGCTGAAGTGCTGTTCAGAACTCCCCATGGAAATTGCATAGGGATATTACATTGTTGGGACTTTCTTTATTATTGACCTGCATCTTGACAGATCACCTCCAAACTTTTAAGGAAGTAGCTGAGGTGGATGAATATTTTTTAGGAAAAGTTTTTAGGACAAGTTTTGTGAAGATTCATCAAATGACGCCAAAGTTATTAGGAAACCCAAACCAAAGCCTGCACTCTATCGTAAAACAAAACTCTATTGTAATTAGATCCTTACTATAACTACACGGTGGCAATCATAAAAGTCCATGAGTTAGAACTGAACATTTCGATCCACTGTATCTTTATCAAGAGAACTGTGGTAATAATGATCATTACTTTGTATCTGATATATAATCTGATAATCCTTTATTGATTGTTTAGTTTTGACTTCAAGTTTAAAACTTCACTTTAAAAAATGTTATTGTTGTTACGAGAATATGTATCTGTATCATGATCCTCCTAATGATGTAATGTTGTTTGCGCAGACCACCAATTTCATCAATATTTGGAAATGAATTACATTACAATGTTTCTAAGCTGTTCCTTCTATTTGTTTCCTTTCCATTCAACTAGATCTTTTGGATAATGTATGACGTCTGTTAATAAACGTGCCTCAGGAGCTTTGAGGGAAATTTAGTTGAGACAATATGTAATTGTGACCCTACAAGTGTAACGTGCAAGTTGACCTGAGGTTTGTCATTAGAGGGCTGGAAAGTGCATATGTGTTCAGTATCAAAGAGTATTTTTAGAACGTTGACCTCTTGGTTTGTGTCACTTGAATTATTTTCTGTCAAGTTCCCAATTGAATTCCACAAGCAATAGATAGTTAATGGTTGTAGTAACATACTGTATACTATAGCAATGCTTAATCCTTACATACATTCTTACTAATGCAGCATTTTTCAGACCACAAGGAGAAAAGGGTGCATGAAAGCAATTTATCAACATAATGAACAGGTGGATTGAGCTTGCACTGAATCCATAAAAGATAAGCCTCTTTTAAGTATTCTAGTTTATATTCTGCAAAAATGTGCATCGTTTTTAGCTGGGGTTTTGGGTTTAGCACCATCTTTTCAGAAGCCTAAAGACTGAGGGTTTGCTGTTTGTGAATTTTACAAATCCTCTCCTCACTCTAGGCAGATCTGGGCTAAGATTGGGTTCTTGTGCAGCCCTGGCAAGAACGTTCATATCTGCCCGCTCTGTTTTTCCCTTTTATCTCTATTTCCATCTATACCTTCTCCACCTCTCTTGTTCTCTTCCTCTCTTCTTCCACTTTGATGCCTCTCTACATCTTCCAATGGCAGCAGCTCCCTGGAGAAATGCCCAATGGAATACATGACCTATCCAGCCCTAGACTCTTCCATCCTAATTACGAGTTTAGGGCCCATTTATGGCACCTGATAAATAATGATACCATGTGTTATGTTATTTATTGAGTGTAATAAATAACACTTATTAAGAGCTGGTGGGGAATAGTATGTGGATTTTTGTGTTTAATGCACCACAGTCTGCATGATACGGTCAATACTGTATGCTTTTCCCTTTCGTTTTGGCAGATTTAACCTGTCGACCTTTAACAAAGGTTTCCGATATTTAACGCATTTGATAATTATCGTATATGTTCAAGAACAACCACTTGTAATTCCAACCCGTGCGTAAACGTTTAGTTTATGTATGGGTCGGACTATACTGATCAACTCTTAATCAGGGCCTTCTTCTTCTAAATGTAGATGATTCCCTCCTTTGGGAGGGTAGCCTTTTTTTTGTACGGTTACTGAGTTGCGTTCTCCCTCATTCATAGCGCTTTGATGCCTGACTGGTGAAATGCGCTTTATAAATGCTAGAAACATAAATGCAGGTTCTTACTATTTAAGTGACCACATTTTTTAGTCCAGTTACATTATTTTTTGATACAAGTGCTAGTTCTTCTTTGTCTTTAACCAGAATACAACACGAAGTAAAACCTTCATGATTTCCTATCGGTTATTATATGTACTTTTTCTATTTTATACTTTTTATATTTATTGTACATCTCCTATGTAATTTATTATTTTGTAATTTACCAGTCGCTGGTCATGCTTACAATTCTTCTCAATTTTTGACCTTTTTTATTCTTAATATTATTATTGCTTGTTTTGCTGTTTGATCATATTCATTATATGCAATTCACTGAAAAAGCCATAGGTTTCGGGGATGTTATAGTTAGTTGGACATATCACTCGTACAAAACCATAGAAATTCCCCCAATATACTTAGTTCAGCTAACTATAACTTGCGCGCCAGCAATGCACTGCTGATAATGTCACATATTACATCACTCATGACATGATCTGTGACATCACTCATGACATCACTGATGACATCTCAAATTACATCACTGATGACATCACTGGGGTGTAAAAAGGGGCGTGTCTGGACCACCTCTCTGCAACGCAGGTCTGTGGCGCCTACTGGAGGTACCTGGTGGCCTAGATGGCCCCCAGGAGCCCTCAGGATTGAAGGGGACTTAATTCCCCAACTTAAAACACACCACAGGGCGGGTTTGCACATGTCACCTCTGCCCCCGCCCCCTCCCTATACCACTGTGCAACGGCGCCCCGTGGCACGTTTTGAATTGGTGGATTAAGTCCCCTTGAATCCTGAGAGTCCCTGGGTCCAATTAGCCCACCATGTACCTTCAGTAAGCACCACAGAAGCGTTGCATAGAGGTGGTCTGAGGCCATGCCCCATTTTACACCTCTCTGCATTGCAAGTCTGTTGTGCTTACTGGAGGTACATGGTGGGATACTTGGCACCCAGGGACCCTCAGGATTGAAGAAGAATTAATTCCCCAACTTAAAACGCTCCACAGAGCGTGTTTAAATAAATGTCACCTCAGGGCCCCCTCCCTTTACCACTATGCAAACGCACCCGTGGCGTATTTTAAGTTGAGGGATTAAGTCCCCTTGAATCCTGAGGGTTCCTGGGGCCCAACTAGCACACCAGGTACCTTCAGTGAGCACTACAGAGCTGTGTTGCAGAGATGTGTAAAAAGGGGCATGGCCTGGATCACCTCTCAGCAACGCAGCCCTGTGGCGCTTACTGGAGGAACCTGGTGGGCTAGTTGGCCCCCAGGGACCCACAGTATTGAAGGGGAATTAATTCTCCAATTTGAATTGCGCCACTGGGAGCGTTTGCATAGTGTTTCTGTGAGGGGGGGGCCTAGGCACGATCGCATGTCTTTTTTTGGGGGGAGGGCAGGCTGGTTTTCTGGGTAAAGATCTAGCTTTCTGCCAAATTTGAAGTAATTCCATTCAGCTGTTTGGGCTGAAGTGCTGTTCAGAACTCCCCATGGAAATTGCATAGGGATATTACATTGTTGGGACTTTCTTTATTATTGACCCCATCTTGACAGATCACCTCCAAACTTTTAAGGAATTAGCTGAGGTGGATGAATATTTTTCAGGAAAAGTTTTTAGCACAAGTTTTGTGAAGATTCATCAATTGACGCCAAAGTTATTAGGAAACCCGAAACAAAGCCTGCACTCTATAGTAAAACAAAACTCTATTGTAATTAGATCCTTCCTATAACTACACGGTGGCAATCATAAAAGTCAATGAGTTAGAACTGAACATTTGGGTCCACTGTATCTTTATCAAGAGAACTGTGGTAATAATGATCATTCCTTTGTATCTGATATATAATCTGATAATCCTTTATTGATTGTTTAGTTTTGACTTCAAGTTTAAAACTTCACTTTAAAAAATGTTATTGTTGTTACTAGAGTATGTGTCTGTATCATGATCCTCTTAATGATGTATTGTTGTTTGCGCTGACCACCAATTTCATCAATATTTGGAAAGGAATTACATTACAATATTTCTAAGCTGTTCCTTCTATGTGTTTCCTTTCCATTCAACTAGATCTTTTGGATAATGTATGACATCTGTTAATAAACACATTCTTACTAATGCAGCATTTTTCAGACCACAAGGAGAAAAGGGTGCATGAAAGCAATTTATCAACATAAAGAACAGGTGGATTGAGCTTGCACTGGATCCATAAAAGATAAGCCTCTTTTGAGTATTCTGGTTTATATTCTGCAAAAATGTGCATCGTTTTTAGCTGGGGTTTTGGGTTTAGCACCATCTTTTCAGAAGCCTAAAGACTGAGGGTTTGCGGTTTGTGAATTTTATAAATCCTCTCCTCACTCTAGGCAGATCTGGGCTAAGATTGGGTTCTTCTGCAGCCCTGGCAAGAATGTTCATATCTGCCCGCTCTGTTTTTCCCTTTTATCTCTATTTCCATCCATACCTTCTCCACCTCTCGCGTTCTCTTCCTCTCTTCTTCTACTTTGATGCCTCTCTACATCTTCCAATGGCAGCAGCTCCCTGGAGAAATGCCCAATGGAATACATGACCTATCCAGCCCTGGACTCCTCCATCCTAATTACGAGTTTAGGGCCCATTTATCGCACCTGATAAATAATGATACCATGTGTTATGTAATTTATTGAGTGTAATAAATAACACTTATTAAGAGCTGGTGGGGAATAGCATGTGGATTTTTGTGTTTAATGCACCACAGTCTGCATGATACGGTCAATACTGTATGCTTTTCCCTTTCATTTCGGCTGATTTAACCTGTCGACATTTATCAAAGGTTTCCGATATTTAACGCATTTGATAATTATCGTATACGTTAAAGAACACCCACTTGTAATTCCAACCCGTGCGTAAATGTTTAGTTTATGTATTGGTCGGAATATACTGACCAACTCTTAACACCTTGGCTGCTGGGCGTTTCCCCCCCCTGTGCTGGAAATTGCTTTATTACTTTATTTATGACGAGCTCAGCTCGTCATCAGCACAGCTCAACTGTGCATCATGACGAGCTGAGCTCGTCATGAGCATCAAAAGGGCAGGGCCTTCTTCTTCTAAATGTAGATGATTCCCTCCTTTGGGAGGGTAGTCTTATTTTCTACGGTTACTGAGTTGTGTTCTCCCTCTTTCATAGCGCTTTGATGCCTGACTGGTGCAATGCGCTTTATAAATGCTATAAACATAAATGCAGGTTCTTACTATTTAAGTGACTAAATGAAATTCTAACATTGCAGTCTTCACTCGATAAGTGTCAAACCCCTACTGGAAACGTAAATTGTGTTTTCCTTTTCCATCAGGAAAGGTAACAATTGGCAAATGATAGTATTAGTTTAGCAACATGCTCAATAGGTGGTCAGCTCAAACTTAAAATATAGAGGCTTACCTACTTGTTTTCTTTGTTTCACACAATTTATTAAGTTGGGATTTTAGATCAGCCAAGACTGGTGGCAGTTTCTAGTGGATGTATGTTCATTGTGCTTGGAATCGTTGTGCCTTTGTGAATATCAAAAGTTAAACTTTACGATATTCGTTATTCACAAAAGGCATTTACGAGTCTCATTTTAGCCTTTGTAAATCTGGCCCAATATTTTTAATAATATATGCTTCCTTCCACTGGGTGCATAGCCTAAGCCTAGAGTACAAGGTTGAACAAAGGGTTTGTTGGTCCTGAGAAAGAATCACCACCCTCTTCTTCTAAACACAGGTCCACTCCGGGATGTAGCTTCAGGAGTTCGGGCGAGGGGGTCGAATACCCCCCAAATAATTACCTCATTGGGTCTTGGACTTAAAATAACTGTCCGACCAGCCAAGAAAATAGTTGCCAAGTAAATGATGCAACAAACATAATGCAAAATATGATAAAGTCACTTCAGATTTTAAGAACCTGTATTTCTTTAATCTCAGAATTTCCATTTATATCACTGCTTTGAGAGTCATTTATTAAAGTGAAAGGTTTAAACATGAATTTAGAAATATTCATCTCTTCTACCCTGCTCTTGCTACAGTGCCACATGTGAAATCAGAGGCAAGTCAGTGTAACCAGTATGTTGCCTAGATTCTTATTACAAATAGAGACAAAATATAGTTGTTTGAATCAAACACAAGGTATTTTCTACACCACACTTCCTGAGCTCACTCATTTGCAAGTACTCTCATATATGAGAATGGAGGCATGGTGAAATAAAATATTTGTGAAGAATCACAAAATGTGTTCAAGCTGGGAAGCCGGGATTGCTCCTCGTGCCCTAAGAAGAAGTGTATGGTACGCAGGCATGGCAGAGGGCATGGATCAGATTGAGCACGACCCATCACTCACTCCACATCAGTGTCCCAACAGAAGCGCTTTAAGTAAGCCAGGTTTTACATGCATATTGTAATTCAATACTGTCTTTGAATTTGGACCCTATTGGGTCCTACATTCATGCTCTTTATAAGCAAACTATAATAATGATGAGTTCCCTGTTTGCCTTTCATTTTAACTTCATCGTGCATTCCCTAAAAAGAATTGGGGTTTTTTTCCCTACATATAGTGTTTCTGTAGTTTTTACCATGTAATATGGGTCCATGATATATGAACCTGGTCACCTTTAGGAGTTTGAGTGCTTTCTGGTTGTGGGCAAGAGTTCATGTCAGTTCAAGAGTGAGAGCTGAAGTGAGAGCAAGTCTGAAAGTAGTGTGAATTTCTGGTCATTGAGTCATAAGGCTATTCAAATTTCATGCACATTCAATCCTTGGCCACCCTGCAGAGCTCAAAAAGTGACGGTCACACAGGAGCCACTTGTAATTGCGATTTTATGGCAAAGTGTGTGAAGGAGGTGCACAAGTCAAAATATTGAAAGTGCCAAAAGAAAAGAAAATGAGTGTTTCAATCTGAGTTAATGGGGTTTGTCGATCGGGGGATGGTCAAACGAGAAGATGAACCGAAGTAAGTGCAGAAGACAAGAGTGAGAATACTGTGTTATGAGGAAAATTATGATGTGTGAGATACACAGATGATTTCAAAAAGATGTGGTAAGAAAAAGGTAGTAAGGGAAACAGAAGTGAATGAGACACTCTGAAACTACCTCCTCCTCCACATATCTTAGCAATGTTTAATTCAGTCCCACATTTTCAGAACTGAAACATTTTCAATTTCAATTATTTAAACAAAAATCGTTATTGTTACTTATTTTTTTGATACTGCTAAAACAATTTGGCAAATTACTAAAAATTGGAAAGATTTTACTAACATCTCATATCAGGATTGGTGGTGCGCTGTTTGCTACACTCATAGATTAGATACAACATTTGTCTACCCCTTGATTTTAGCTGTAAAGAGGAGAGAATTTTAGAGTCCAGTTACATTATTTTTTGATACAAGTGCTAGGTGTTCTTTGTCTTTAACCCCAATACAACAAGAAGTAAAACCTCCAAGATTTCCTATCGGTTATTATATGTACTTTTTCTATTTTATACTTTTTATATTTATTGTACATCTCCTATGTAATTCATTATTTTGTAATTTACCAGTCGCTGGTCATGCTTACAATTCATCTCAATTTTTGACCTTTTTTATTCTTAATATTATTATTCCTTGTTTTGCTGTTTGATCATATTCATTATATGCAATGTCTTATTTTGTAACTTTTTACCTTATTTGTTTCAATAAAACTCTTCTGAACTCAAAAAAACAAAAAAACTATTAGGCAAAGCCAATAGGTCTGGCTTGTGTTTTAGGCGTATGTTTTTGTTTTATATGTCTGGATACAATAATACACAATTCATAGAAAGGCACCCAAATACTTGCCATGTGGGATGATTTGTAAAGCAAAGGAGTTTAGTTTTCCACACCCTTAATTATGTAGGCCATGCCTCTTGAAAAGGATTCCTAGTTATACTTCGTTGCCAATGTCCGTTTTGAAGACCCCTTTCTTTCCACTAATAGCCTGGCCACCTGGGATGATGACCACAGTTGTCTAATCAGCACACAGTGGTGTACCTTTAATCCCCCCTCAGGACTTATGTGTATACTTGGGACACAGAGCTTTAGCAATTGAATTTGCTATTAAATTATGTTTTTCCTATGGCAACATCAGTTTTCCTGTAGCTGAATCTGCAGGTGTTTATGAGAAGTATGAGATGTAGGATCTGCATGTCCAGTAAATGTATCTAACTCTGCCAGGGTGTAACAAAATCCAGCTTTGTTCACTTTCAGCAGATTCAAGTTGGATCTACAAAGCCCACAGCACCATCTATTTCCAATAGGCCTGGACTGCTACCCATCTGTCTCTGCAGTGTGGCAATGGCTCACAGCACCAATGTTTGGGTTTGTTACATATATACTCAGGGAATATCAGAGCAAGCAGGTTAACTTTATTGACAGGTCATTAGGATCCCAAAGATTTATTTTTGGAACGCTTCATGTTGTGTCATTCTGAAGCACTGCAAATAATAAATGTTCTTATAAATCTGGACACATGGTAAATACAATTGCTGAAGTCAAAGTTGCATGTGTGACTTTAAAACTGGAACCTACAGTACACCATCATGCAAAACATTCTGAGATGGCTCCCTGCAGTTCTTTCTGTCATAGGTTTTTCTTACAACCAGCAGTGGTGAAGTCATAGTAGCATATCAAAGACATGATATGTATAGATTGTAGAATGTTAACTTATTGTAGTATGATTACTAAGTGCACATATGACAAAGCCCAGTAATTGTGCAGTATCAGGATTCTCGATGAAATTCTGTAACAGTTGGGGAAAAAAAACAAGGCTGAAACTTACATCACTTCAATTAACGATCGAACAAGGAGGTCAGGCTTTACTCCATCTAAAAACGTACTACGATGCTGCTCTCTTGGACCTATTGGCGGGATTAATGGACTCAAATGGTGTTAGAGATCATTTTTCTTTTGACAAAATGGTACAGGAAACCGGCTCTCAGATCTTAATATTCCTAAAAACCTCCAAATTGCAAAAAAAGAACAAGGTATAAGACACTTAGGGACAATTCTTTTAGACTTCAGGCTTTTTTTAAAATGACGGGTTCCTCTGAGTTTCAGTATTTAAAATTACAAGAATGCAAGAGCCTCGGCCTGCAAATTCAAGCAGGCCACTTGAAACATTGGGAAGGTTGCAGGCTTGGGGGCGCTAAGAGATTTTTCAATACAGAATGGGATGATCTCTTGGCAGGAGGTGGTACTGAGGAATGGGAGCCAGAGGAGGCCCACCTTTTTATACTTACAAATTGTTCATTTTGTTGAGAATATGAAAGGACTCTTTGACACCCCGAATAAACTGGTGATAGCGCTCTTTGGGGCCAAATGAAGTGGGGTAGGGAACTGGTACCGTTACTTGCGAGATCAGGGCCAACTTCTGTTGATTGAGAACCATCTGGAAAAGGTGGCCCGTGTAAGCAATGTACTTTTTCCATCCCCGAATGGGAAACCCTATGCCTTCGCAGAAGTAAGTCTCTGAGAGAAGCCAATTATAAAAGGATGGCTTTTCTATCCAGGTGGTTGGCCTACCTTACCCCGAATGCACTTAAGAAAAGATATCCGGACGCTAAAGATAGGTGTTTTCGAAGTCAGGAGGCAGGAGAAGGGGCTGGCTCCATATGTTTTTTCGTCCTAGGTTTGGGCTTTTTTGAGAGGCAATTGTTTTGGCCTTGAATTGGGCATTTGAAAAGAGGCCGAAGCTGCCCTGTTTGGAGTGTGCAAAAATAGAACATTTTTAACGGAAGTAGAAGCAACTTTTCATTCTATTACTTGCTCAGTTGCCCGCTTCTTAATTTTACAAAATTGGCGGCCTAGGGAGGTTCCCACTTATGACCAGGGCCGGACTGGCCTTAGCGGGCACCGGGCGTCTCCCCGGTAGGCCGCTAGGGTGGGGGCCGGTTTTGGGCCCCTGGGGGGTCGTTTTTGTTACCGGGGGTCGGCAATGTCGGCCCCCAGTAACAAAATCGGCCGAAACCGGCCGTCGCAAACTGCTCAGCTGCACTCCCCCTGACCCCAGGGGGGGCCAGCCTAACAGTTTGCCAGGGCCCGTTTCTGTTCTCAGTCCGGCCCTGCTTATGACAAATGGCTGAAGAAAGTGAAAAGGATGCAGGCTTTTCAAGAAGCTTACGCAAAGGGAGTGGGAGCCTCCAAAACATTTGAAAAAACTGGAAGTTCTTAAGCAAGGTGGAAAACCCAATAGAGGGATAGTACTATTTGGAATTCAGAATTGAATTGATGGTCCTTTATGTTTTAAATATCTGAAGGAATTAGAAATATATGCTGTTAAGCACTTTTACACTTTAATGCTGTGATTGTTTTGCACTAGCATTTGCACTTTTCTCCCTCTTGCACTTTTGCACTTTAGTATTATAGAAGGTGCAATTACTCTGCTTCTGGGATTTCTGATAGCCCTGTTTTAAAAGAAAATAGAAATCGTTTTACTGCGCCATTGTCTACAACCTGGAAAAATGAAGTTTACGATTTTTGTGCCAATGAAGGTTGATATGTGTTTATATGTTATGCATTGCCCTTAATGATCTGCTCAATAAAAAAACGTTTTAAAAAATGAGATTCGGTAACAGTGCTTCCCCATTACAGAGTTTTATTATGCCTTATAGAGCAGCAGATAGATGTATTTCCTCTTCAAAGTCATTAGCCCCTTTGTACAGCTCATAATGTTCACAAGGAAACCAGCTCCAAATGCAGCAGGTACATTATGCTCATTCATTCACATATGCATCCGTCTGTGCACACACTCACAAGATCTATCCATACACAACAGGCATACACATACAACATATTCACAAAGTGATCTTTAATCCACCCACACACACAAATTAGCCACCAAACATCCTTGCACAAATACCCATCAATCCACAGACATTTTCCTATTACAAGCAAACATCCCTTGAGGATATTAGTGGTGAAATAACATATGTTTATTTGCAACCATCAATACCTAACTGTTTCACTTGCTCAATCATCCATGCACTTACCAATCCATACAACCATACTGAAATGTATAGATCAAATAGGCAAGGGTGTTTGCTGTAGACTAGGCTGTGCCTGATATTTGAAAGTGGAAGCTTCACTAATACTTCAGGAGTTTTACCTGTTCTATCTGTGACAGCATGCTCTATGTACCTGTTCCATGAAGGAGGGAAGCTTGTGTACTTCCACCCATGCAGTACATGTTCCTTAAGGAATAAAATCCGGAACTGTTAATGCCTAGCTGTTCCTTTTTGTGTGAGGAATGTTGTGGTGCACTTTTTTGTGAAGGCGAGAATCTTGTCAACGGATGCCCATGGAGTATCTGTTCTGTGTCAGAGGGAAAGATGTACTGCTAATGCCTGGCTGTGCCTGCTCTGTGAGTGGCCCTTGCACTGCAGAAGGTGTGTTGTACCTATTCTGTGAGGAATGGAAACTTTTGCTCCAATGTTTCAGAAGTGGTAATCACTCACAGGTCTGTTGATGCCATAGCAGTGACCCCTACTACCTTTCAATGAGGCATCTACTGTCCTAAGGCGTAGGCCAAACGTTGCTCTGGACCCCCACTAAATTGCCATATTTTGAGTCAACCCTACATTTTTGTCTTAGCACCGCTGTCCTGTAGGTTTGGTGGTTCAGGCGTCTAGTAGTTGGACGATCCTAAATACTTTTCTGACTACTCCTCCCAAGAGGGAGCCCAAACAAGTTGTCCACCAGTTTCATCCTAAGGTCTGGTAAGCCAGTTGCCTGCTGGTATGCTATTCCAATGCTCTTTGTTGTTCAATAGCTCAAGTCCTCTCAGGTGTCTTGGAAGATCTCCGACCTATTCTGACTCAAGCCATAGAAGACGGTCGTGATACAGCCAAGTTCACAATTCATTGTGGCTTGGATGCCACCGATTCTATCGGGCAAGTCATTGGAACCAATGTCACCATTTGCCACCACACTTTGCTAGATAGAAGGGGTTCTTGGATGATGTTCAGTTGTCCTTTATGGACATGCCTTTGATGGGATTCACATCTTTGGGGAAAAGGCAGACTCTGCTCTAGAGTGGTTCAAAAAGAGTAGGGTCAGATCACGCCCTGGGCTTATCTGCTCCACCATGCCAGCTGCATCAGCTCTGTTCTTTTCATGTCTTTGGAAGAGGTACTCCATACCTGCAATCACTTCAGCATCAGCAAGGTGGCCAGCCATTTTGTGGTTGAGACTGTGGCAGCCACTGGTCCCTCAGTCAGGGTCATGGAGCCAATCAGCCTATTGGCCTTCTCCCTGCGGCCCCACCTGCTAAACCCGTTTAAAGTGCCCTTAGTGAAGCAGGGCCACCCGTTTGGAGACAGGATCCAATGATTTTTGCCAGGTAGGCAAGCCATAACATCAGACAGTTGGGACCTGCATATTGTCCAGAAGGGATACCCTTGGCCCTTCATAGCCACTCTGCTGCACCTTTCACCATCCCGGAACTGACTGATGGAGGAACATCTTTTCGTCTTAAGGCATGAAGTGCAACCCCTGTTGGCCAAGGGTGCTGTCAAGAAGGTGCCTGTTCCAGAACTAGGTCATGGTTGTAATTCCCGCTACTTTCTAGAGCTGAAGAAGTAGACCTGCACCCTCTCAATGCCTTCCTTTGGAAGGACAAATTAAAAATTCTCACCTTAGCCCAGGTCTTGTCTTCTCTCAGCTGTGGAAACTGGATAGTGTCGCTGGATCTGCAGACTATTGATGCCTATTTCCATATAACTGTCCTGCAGGATTATCAGCACTAACTGCAGTTCATGGTGAGACAGGAGCATTTTCAGTTAGCTGTGCTCCCCTTTGTCTCACCAGTGTCCATTGGTGTTGACAAAAGTATTGCTGGTGATGGTAGCATACCTTCAGTGGTCAGTGGATCCAGTTTTCCCACACCTTGATGTCTGGCTGTTGAATGCCTGCTTCCCCAGTTAGTTGTCAACCACCTCCAGACATTGACGAACCTCCTCTGGGGTTTACTGTCAATGTGGGGAAGTCACACCTGACTCATTCTCAGATGTTCCCCTTCATTGCAGCCATTCTGAACATGATTCAGTTTCATGCATTTTGTCTGGAAAGGAGAGTCCAGCACATTCAAACTATGATCACAGTCTTTCAGCCTTGGTCCACGGTCTCAGAGGGTTCAAATCTGAGGCTTCTGTAATTGATGGCCTCATGCATTCTGCTGGTACAGCACACCAGGTGGTATATGCAGGCTCTGCAGTGAGATCTGAAGTACCAGTGGGCCCCAAATCAAGGGGACCTCTGCCACCATGCCTTGATTTTGGAGGAGACTGCAAATAATCTAGAGTGGTAGTTACTGGACTAAAATTAGGTCAACAACAGACCTCTCCCCTTAGCCCACCCAGAAATTACAGTGGTGACCAAGTTAGAGTGGCCACATGGGAGGGGTGGAGATATGAGACCTCCGGTCACCGATGGTGGCCCGGCTCCATATCATCCCTTTTGAGCTTAGGGCCATTCATTTAGTTTGAAAAGCCTTTCTTCTATCCATGGTGGAACTCTGGACTTCTGTATGCCTTTCCACCTGCATCTTCTTCTTCCCCGACCTCTGAAGACCAGTACAATGAAGGACCGAGTCATACTAGTAGTCCCAGGTTGGGCATGGAGAGTGAGCTTGGTATATAGAGCTCCTGGGCAGTTCCAATCAGGCTGCCTCTCCGGCAGGAGCTGCTGTTGAGCAGGGCACTATTCTGCACCCAGGCCTTTGCAATCTCCACCTTCATGCTTTGAGATTGAGCAGTGACAGCTGAACAACTTTGATCTTCCTCCAGAGGTGGTTAATTATGTCTTGGTAGTCAGGCATCCTTTGACATAAACTGTATACACCTGTCATTGGGACAAGCATGTAGTTTGGGGCAGCATGTAGAAGAAATACCCCCACCTGGTAAAGCTAAATGTTGTTTAGTTGTTTGTTGTGTCCCTCGACCGGCAGAGCTTTGCTTTTTGCACAATAAGAATTGTATCTTTTCGCTCTTTCGTCCTTTTTTGTGCTTGCCAAACCAGTATAGGATAGGATAGAATTTATAAAGCGCACTACAGCCCGAAGGTGCCAAAGCGCAAGATCGGGACAGATGAGTCAGTAAGAGCAACGCAGCCAAGAATCAAGATTTTTAAAATTAAAAAAGCCAGGTTTTCTGATGTTTTTTAAAGGACATAAGAAAATCTGCTTCTGAGATTTAGGTGGGCAGGGTGTTCCACAGTTTGGCGGCTACCGAAAAGGAGCGACTACCCCATCTAGTCTTCCAAAAACTGGAGATCGGGAGCTTTTTATAGCATGAAGATCTAAGGAGTATACCAATGAAAAAGAACATTCAATTGAATAAGGACGTTGTGAGGAAGAGCATTAAAAACTAAGCATAGGGCCTTGAAAGAAATTCGCCTCCTGATAGGGAGCCAATGAAGAGAACGAATCCTGCTCTAACCAAGTGCCGTTTGGGAATGTTCAGAATAAGGTATGCTGCTGCATTCTGTATGACCTGAAGTTTGTTTAGAGAGGATCTATTGATATTAAGGTAAAGTGCATTATAGTATTCGAACCGTGAAGTGGCAAAGGTGATAATGAGTGTATGGTGCAGTTCTGATGCAATGTAAGGAAAGATAAAAACAAATGCTAATAATGCGACTGACCCATGCATCAAAACATTATCATAGTTGACCCCAAGGTTTTTATCCACTTAACGTGGTGGGGAGAGGTCCGCAGAGGGGTTACAACATATGTTTCCTTCCTCTCCCCTTGTCATGTCACAGTGGACCCTTAACTTGGTTCTCACTCATTTAATTTGTACTCCTTTGAGCTACTCCACAGCTGTCATTTACTGCTTCTTACCCTCAAGATGGTAATCCTCGTCACCATTACATTGGTGCTGCGGGTGAGGGAGCTTCAGGCTCTCTGTGTTAACTGCAGCAAATCACTTTCTTTCTAGACATGCTGGTTCTTCTTCCCAAAAGTCGTGACGTCGTGCCACTTCGGCCAAACCATCACCTTGCCTGCATTTTGTACTCTGCCCCACCCCTCTAAAAGGAGAGACTCCATCAGTTTGACCCCAAAAGGACACAGAACTTTTACGTTGATCGTACCAAAGCGCACTGGCTGAACTTTCAGTGCTTTGTGGGGATCGTTGGAGGAAAAAAAGGCAATGCAGTGCAAAAAAGGACCATCTCTTGCTATATTGTGCTCTCCATTAAGATCTGCTATACAATGTTCAAAAAGCAGCATGTCGACGGGCTCATTCCACCAGAGCCTTCTACTACTGCATTAGTTGAGAAAAGCACAGGAGGCCACTAAGGCTACTAAAGTTTTAAGAGCAGCATTAGTCACGTACAGCAGTGCAAGAGAGTGCAGGCGGAACTGGTTATGCAATATATGCTGGCACACAAGGTTTGGAATAACATCACATTTATTGACAGCATAAATGGAGTATCATAGTATATTTTTAGTAATAGTTCTGGTGCTCACACAAAAATTGGGCTACTCATCTGTCCTGGCCCCACCCAACAAAGCTCTTGTCCCCTTTATCACCATTTGTAATTTCTTCTGGTGGTGGACCCATTTCTGCCCATTGGCGGAACTCCGTGGAGGTTTTCATGTAACTCCGCTGAATTCTGTGGAATCAAATTCTGTGAGATCTGCCCACCCATAGGGGTCGATTATGGAAGCCACCGCCGGCCCAGAGGATGCGGATTCACCGCCGCGGACCCTGAAAACACCCACACCAGATCATGATGGCGGTGGGATCAGCGGCGGACGGCAGGTCCGTCTGCTGCTGATCCGCAGGGTGTTGAGCGCAATTTAGTGGCGGTGTCCGCAAGAAACCGCCAGCCAAATTACGATGTGTGTGGAAAAATGCTTTTCCGTGGCTGATTTTCCGCCGTGGAAAAGCATGTGGAGATTTGCTTCTGGGGGGCCCTTGCGGGCCCCCAGGGTGTTGAGGGGTGGGGGTGCACATGGGGGGAACATATGGTACCCCCCTGCATTTGCATGCACAAAGCGGCAGGCACCGCGCGGTGCCTGCCGCTTTGTGCATGCAAATGCAAAGCATGCATTTTTAACCTTGCGGCGGGTGCTGCTTCAAGCAGCACTCGCCGCAAGGTTAAAGATATGGGATGTGACCGCCAGGGTGGCGTCACATCCTAATTGGTATGGAGGGACCGCCGCTGCCCCTGCAGACGGTCCCTCCACCTCAGGGGTGGCAGACGGACGCAGGTCCGTCCGCCATCCTAATAGGCCTAGTAGTTTCTTCAAAACGGAGTCTTTATCAGGTAAGACAAAGTGGAGGGTGGCAGTGGTGATTCCCCAGGATGTTAATGATGTTCTGTCAGGTGCTACTGTGGTAGTTTCTATATATCACTCAAAGTGGCCTACTGGATGGTGCCAGCCTGTTTCTGACTCTGCCATTTCACGTCTCCTGCCTCTCACAGCTTTGCTTTTTAGGATGCCTGTATTTTCCTCTTCATAACCCAATGCCCATTTTTGTATGTTCTATGATATAAACTCCAGTGTTCGTAGATTTGTCTGCGGGGTTTCCAGTAGCTCTCAACAAAAGTCAGCTATTTTTGACCCAGTGAGGCTCATATGCAGCGAAAAGATCTTATGCATGAAACAGTCCTAATGTTAAGCTTTCTGACACCCATTGGAGTTAGGGCTCATGTTCCTTGAGGATGTTTTAAGGACTTGTCCATTTTTATTGTAGGGGCAGGATCGGGGTGAATGAGGCCATCACCCTAAATCGACTGCTAATTAAGGACTACCTGCAGTGGCGGCTCTAGGCTCATGGCGGCCCTGGGCCGGGGGCATAGGTAGGGGGCACGGAATAAGGGGTCCAGGTGGGGCGGAGCGCGGAGGCCAGTGAAGAGGGGGTTCAGGGTGTTTGGAAGTGGAACGGAGGCAGCCAAATCCCGGCCAGGGACCGCCACGCAAATATGTTTCCATCCTCAGAGGATTAATATATTAAGGATATATATTGGCGTGTTGGCCCCTGGGGTTTGGTGGCCCTGTGCAGGTGCACAGCTTGCACATACCTAAGGCCGCCCCTGCTACCTGTCTCTTTCACGGTCCTAGATATTCCATGGCTGAGGGGCGCTAGGGTCTGCACAGTGACCCTGAGCAGGCGGAACTTATTTAAAAAAGCCCTTGTGATCTATGCTTTCCTACAACATCTAAAAAGACACTGATGGATAAATGCTATATGCTCTGGGAGGAAGAGAGACAAGCTAGGGTGTCTGCACTCCCCTCTGTCATTCATTATTTGCAACTTGCTAACCCCAGGCCCCTGCAAACATTTTTATTATACAACGCACAGCACTATCAGCACTTTATTTTGCTCAGATTATGTCTAAACATATTCCACAGACTGGTAAACTTCCCTCAGTGTCATGACTGGTTGTGTCACATGATGCTCCGCCCATATGATCAGGCGTTTTACTTGTAATGTTTTATTGTAATTTTTACTGTACGTAGACCCATAGTTCTCAAACCTTTTTTAATTAAGCATTCTTAGCACTGTTGTACAAAGGCTTTGCACCTTTTACAAACTTTGGGATCAGAGGAAATTGCTTTCATTGATCATCCCTTTTTTAGGTTATTGCTCAAGGCAAGTAAATTGCACGGGCAGACCTGCCCATAAAAATGACACATTTTTGTACTGATACCATATGCTCATTTTAATCCTGTTTCCTGCATTGACTGAAACATTTTTAGTGTTGAGCTGTATTATAAACAATGTATTTTAGCCTTCTTATTGCAGATGTTTTATTCTTGTTGCATTACATCAGGAACTGAACCTCTGGACTGTATTTTGTGTGCGCTATGGTTTTATCTTGAGGTATGCTGCTTCTAATTGCTGTTTTATTTCACAATGTACTGTTTTCATATATATAAGACTGTACAATGCTTCAAAATGTTGAAAAATTTTTTTTGAGAAGCCTGGTCTTAGTCCCACAATCAATACCTTCTTATATTATTCATTAAGAAGCGGGTATTTGTTTTGTGGTAGATCTGATTTGAATTTCCCCCTTTCTTAAATGGATCTCGATTTGGACCAACTCAGAATTAGTGATGAACCAGGAGATCTTACAAGACTGTACCCCACTAGATAGGTTACGTAGCATCCCTTGGCTTAGTTATGTGAAAAGTATAGCAAGGTTGTTGGGTAGGCCAGAGGTATTTGATAACCTGGAAACATTATGTTAAAAACATCTGGCGTGGGCTAAGACCTCATTTCAACGTCTAGCATCTGTAGAAAGAGAGGCTACAGAGTTATTGAAACCCACTGTATGGGCTCACCAAATTGTAAAAACTACTTATTTGATGGAGCCCTATTAAGATATAGTCACCAAGCCCCAACATTGTTTTCTTTTAACAAGACTGAGATACTTTGCACTTTGTCCTGTTTTGTGAGCATTATTTGTACATTCGTAAACATTTTAAAAGTCAAAGGCTTCTTGCAGTCTAGGCCAGCCTTAACATACTTCCAGATGCTAAATAATCCCTGGGAAATTTTTAACATTGCTAGCTTTCTAGTAGTGGCAGTCAGAGCAAGGCAAAAAAGAGGGCCCATGAGATCTGACCTATCAATTGTCTATCTTTTTTAATGTGAAATGGTTTTCTCTCTTATAATATGCACTTTATATTACATTATCTGAACTTTTTAGAGAATTTTTCTAATTATGTGTATGTTTGACCGGGAATGTATACCAACTATGATTGATTTTCGTTTTATGATTGTGTAATATTTGTTTTTTATGTAATGGATATTTTAACATGCTTTTATGGTATTAAATAACCAAATAAAGTGATTTTGACTCCCTGATATACTTTTATGGTCTATCTAATATTACTGAATAAAGTTGAGTTGACTTAACTTGACACCCATTGGGTCTGGTTTACACTATATATAACTGCAATCAATACACAAATAACTCACTCTCTGCTCTCATTTTATTGATTTGCTTGACGACTCCTGTATCACCGCTACAAGAATACTTCTCTGTGACTATATTTGACATCTTCAGGCCTCTATTGGGATCTCAAGACCTGTCTCTATAAAATTTGTTGTAACTGGATGCATGCTTAATTTACTATTTTTAACTGGTTACCTGTTGCATAAAATATGGGTGAGCTATACAAAACCTCAAAAGCTGCATATATTAACAAAAGCTATTTTTCAGTTACAACAGAATCCTCTTTACACTTATTTATTTAAAGAAGTTATTCGCTTCTTGTGATAATTGATGCTGGGTTTGCCATTCTTATTTAGGTGACATATTACATATCTGAGTTCAATGTGATAACATATATTTCTTTTGGAAACCAATTTTCACTGCAATTGATGGCAGTTTGCTTTTGACTATTCCCATTGCTGTTTGAAACATATGTTGGTTCCTTATCTGTTTGTGCAGTAGTGATTATAAAATGGTAGGTTCCGTTACATTCACAGCATTTCAACATATTACCTCTTGTTGGAAAGAGGCTCCTAAGCTATCCTTTGTCTCTTACAGGACTTGTGTATGCACAAAGCATAGGACAGATACAATGCATGCATTTACCATTCCAGATAACATCAAAAGAGATTTATATTGGTTGCATATAAGAAAGATTTTATCATACAATGCTGCAAAAATCAGAGTCCACTGTATATGATGGTGTGTAAGTCTCTGGGAGATTAATTAACAACATAAAATGTTTTTATTAGTTTTTGGTAATATTTCACTACTTGGAAAATGTTGCATTTAAATATCTACTAATATTTACGGACACTACCATTGTTATATGTTAAACACAATATTTGTATTGTAATACCTCTTTCTTTCCCTATCTATTTTATCATGAATCAATATAGTACTTTGAAAGTATTATACATTTTGTTATGAATATTTTCCTTACTGTTCAGCAGTGCTTTTACAGAACTCTACATTATAATAATGTTTTGTAAGAAGATTGTTATCTCATTATTCTTATATGCAATCATCTAATATGTCTCACATTTCTATTTATTATATTTTATTTGCCTAATTTTCTAAACTTACTTTCTTATCCTAGGTTGCATGTTGTTAAGATTTTTATGATTTGAATATCCTGAAAATGTTATTCTCATAATGTATTGTTATTAATAATATTCCAATAGCATTACTAAATTACAAAATTAAAAAGGAGAGGTGTATCAATCAATCAATCAGAACATTTGTAAAGCGGACTACTTACCCGTGAGGGTCTCAAGGCACTTAATTTTCTAAACTTACTTTCTTATCCTATGTTGCATGTTGTTAAGATTTTTATGATTTGAATATCCTGAAAATGTTATTCTCATAATGTATTGTTAATAATAATATTCCAATAGCATTACTAAATTACTAAATTAAAAAGTAGAGGTGTATCAATCAATCAGAACATTTGTAAAGCGCACTACTTACCCATGAGGGTCTCAAGGCGCTGGAGGGGAGGGGGGCTGCTACTGCTCAAATAGCCAGGTCTTGAGGAGGCTTCTGAGGGTTAGCAGGCACTGGGTCTGCCATAGAGAGGTGGGGAGGATGTTCCAGGTCTTGGTGGCGAGGTGGGAGACAGTCATTTTTTATGAGTCCATATTCAGAAAAAAGAGACTTTCTTACTCATGTGTCTCTTACTTGTCAATAAATACTTGATTGATAAGTGATTTAAAGTTTATATTTGTATCTGGGGATGTTTTTGAAGTATTTGCCTGCTTCCTCTGGGGATAGCCTTCCCTCCAGATGACTGAGATTCATGTACTCATTATGGCTGGCGTTCTGTAACTTCTTGTGCGTCAAATCTACTTGGATTATTGACTGGAGGTTCACGGTACAAAAAGATTGTGCACCAGTCATGCAATTTATATGGTTTTTTAATAATTATTTTCAGCCAACATATCTGATGATGTGTGTTGCACACTAATTAAACTATACTTTGCACTACTTGCAGTTGCAAATTGAGCCTTGCTTTACATATTGGATCGAATGTAGTGTGAAAAACAAGAAAAAAAATAGAAAAGAGGAAGATATTGAGAAGGTAACAAAAACAGTGTTACACAAAACGGGATGTATCTGCAACGAACAGTAAAAAAAATTATGAATCACGGTGTAAACATTTTAGTGTTTACGTTCTGTCAATGAAGTGTACTCATGCAACAAAGGGGCCTATCAGGATAGCGTGCGGATTGCCACCGCTGAACCGGTGGTGGCCACCACCTGCCCAGTGGTGGCAATCCGCCCGCTATGTGACTACGGTTTACCCCCGCCATATTATTAAGGCTGGGGCACCGCGGCGGATGGGAAGACCGTCCACATCTTCTCCGCCCGTTGACAAGTCGACGGGCGGAAAAGGGGTTTAAAATGGTAGCGGTGTCTGCAAGACACCGCAATCCATATCAATGTTAATGTTATTGGGACTTATATAGCGCTAACTGTTACCCGGAGGTGCCCTGGCGCTGAGTGAAGGTCCTGACTGAAGATGACATCGGTGTAGTTATTAACCATTTTACTTTGCAAAAAGCCATGTTTTTAGTGCCTTCCGAAAAGCTAGGAGATTGTTCATGTTTCTCAGGTGGGGTGGGAGGGCATTCCATGCTTTGGCACAAAGCTTCTAGCGCCCCAGTTAGCCTTTTTCACCCGGGGCACAACCGCGAGCTTAACATCAGATGACCGCAAAACTCTTTCTGGTTTGTACCAACAAAATCTTTGTTTTAGAAAGTCCGGCCCAGTTCCATGCAGGGCTCTAAAGATCAGACACAACGCTTTGAACTCAGACCTCTTCCTGACCGGAAGCCAATGTAGTTTTTTTTATTTTGTCTGAGATTGATTCAAACTTTGGTGTGCCTCTGAGAAGTCTGACTGCAGGCAGAGATGTGCCTTTCCATGGCAGTGTTGCCACCATGGAAAAGCATGTGGTGTCTGCAAGTGGTAGCCCATTGTGGGCCCCTGGAGTGTTGTGGGGGTGGACTTGGGTGGTACCTTACCCCCCTGCATTTGCATACACAAAGTTGTGCATGCAAATGCACAACATGCCTTTTTTACATTGTGGCGGGTGCTGCTGAAAGCACCACCCGCTGCAATGTAAAAAATGTGGGATGCGCCCTCCAGTGTGGCGGGCGCATGCTAATCTGAATCATGGGACCGCCACACAAATGGCGGGCGGTCCCTTTTGCTGTTACGGTGGATCGTAATAGACCCAAAGTATTATATCAGATCAAATTGTAACGAGCTGTAGAAGATGAATACTGAAAAACACTTGAGATGGGTTGTTGTGACTCTCTCACTTACAAAATAGTACATTTAGGAGCTCTAAATACCTGGCACAGATGCTAACCATCTTGTGGCCACATAGCCATGTCTCGGATTGACTACATCTATGAGACATATGCTGGCATATGCTTGCATTCTGGGCTACATGCTGCATTGACTGGAGAGACCACACACCACAACGGCACAAGCATTGGGGGAATTTGAAATAGGAATGCATACATCCAGCATTTACTGAACCCCACTGGTTACCAGTACTTAAAAGCATAAAGTTCTAGTTGAGAATGAGCCTGCTCTCCTGGGAACAAAGCTAAGACTCTGGGATTTATTTACAAAGGTAAACTTATAATTTTGGTATAAATGTATTATTATTTTTGCTATTCACAAACTACGAGTGTAGTTTTATGTGTAGTCTACTGCAGAGGCTGTCCTATCTTTTTATGTGCAGAGTTCTCCGCAGTCTTAAAAATATCACATTTAAAACTACACTTGTAGTTTGTGAATAGCAAAAATGACTATACTTACACCAAAAGTGTAAGTTTACCTTTGTGAATTATGCCCCCTGTGTTATTTATAGAGCCCTAGGTTTGGTCATCACTAAAATGTATTGAAGTGGAGACAGAACGTTGTCTGTTCAGGTGACCTGTGATATCTAATGCAATGCTGTGCGACCTCCCAATTGAAGTCACTCACTTAGACTTAAGGAGAGGCCTGACAACATACCTATTACTGTGCTGATTGCAAGCTGTGAGGAATAGAGTGGATATTTACCACAGCCAAATAAATGCCACGTCCTGAGGTGAGGTGTGTATAATAAGTTCGCCAATTCTTAGGGGCCTATTATGATGGCGGGCGGATATATACCGCCCGGCTGATGGTGGCGATCCACCCGCCACCACAACTACATTTACCCCCGCCATATTACCATGGCGGGGGGACCAACGCTTTTCCGCCGGTCGGCAATCTGCACAATTGTCGACCGGGCGGAAAAGGCCCACAATCTGGCGGCGGTGCCTTGCAGGCACCGCCATCCATATTATGATGCTAGCGGTGGGTATGCCTTTCCATGGCGGAGACTCCACCATGAGAAGGCATATGGTAAATCCCTTTGGGGTCCTGTTAAGGTCCCCTGGGGAGTGGGGGGTGGGTGGCTGCACATGGGGGTACCTATGGTACCCCCTTCATTGCAACGTTCAAGGTGGCAGGCACCGCAAGGTGCCTGTCACGTTGTGCATGGCAATGCACGACATGCCACTTTATCATTGTGGTGGGTGGTGCTAACAGCACCGTCCACCTCAATGATAAAGATGCTGGATGCGACCGCCAGGGTGGCGGTCGCATCCAAATTGGCCTCGTGAAACCGCTGCACCTCTGACGGTTGGTCCCATTTTCCGATACAGTTGTTCGCCCGCCATTGTAATGGGGCTCTTAGTTTTCAAATGGAAAGTAAGGCATAACCTGCAGAATCTGTTTTTAACAGATCGAATTTTGCAGCTTTTACCCGTTTCTGAATCCTTTCCCCTGAAACATTCGAGAAGGTTGAACCTTTCAGGCTTTTAAGGAGGAAAACAGAGAGGATGTCATAATTATCACACAATTCAGAATTGCAATCCCTCTGCATACGTCAGAATTTAGAACTGATCTTCTTCTGATCAGGGCCATCGAAGGTAGTGGGACTCCAACAGTTGTCATGCTGCTGTCAGTGATGGTGGAGCCTGAGTGCATCATTCCACTAAGCATCACCTTTTGCCAATTGTGCTTCTTGTAATAGACTATAACATAGCTTGCTTGCCGCACATGAGGAGTGATGTGTAATAGTCAATGTTGCGTGGGTTCACTGATAGAATATCAATGTTAAAAATATTGATGTTCCAAATATCGAAAAAATATATAGACTACAAAAATATCGATTCCCATACCTACACAGGTAAGTACAAAAATATTGAATCAAAAATATTGATGTAAAAAATATAGATTTAGATAAATATAAAATAAATAATATATATTAGATATTAATGTGAATGTTGACAAAATATATTAATTTTAACATACATTTTTACAAAATATTACAAATAAACTTAATAAAAAGCACACATAATAATTCATGCATATGTACATATACATGTATTTATTTTAAAATAATGAATAAACTATTCTTACATATATTTTAAAAACTTTTAAATTATATAAAAATAATATATGTATATAAATAATTTAAAATATAAAAAAAGAATCTAGAATGAAGGAAAACATTAAACTATTGAAAAATATTTATACTTAAATTGCCCAATACAATCAGTGCAACAGTAGGAAAAGTGTTGGATAGCAAAATAATTACATTTACTGCACCAACTGCAGTGAGTGGTAAGAATTACTATTCCCACTCCAGTATGAGCAATAGTGTTGGATAGTGGAGGGGGAAAAAAGATTCCCATTCCAGTAAGTGCAACGGTAGGGAAAGTGTTGGATAGCGAAGGGGTAAAAATGTGTATTCTCACTCCAAGTAAGAGCAACAGTAGGGAAAGTGTTGGATAGTGGGTGGGCTCCCACTCCAGTGAGAGCAACAGTAGGGAAAGTGTTGGATAGCGAAGGGGAAAAATTACTATTCTCACTCCAGTAAGAGCAACAGTAGAGAAAGTGTTGGATCGCTGAGGGGTAAAAAATACTATTCCCACTCCACTTAGTGGAACAGTAGGATAAGTGTTGAAGAGCGGAGAGGTAAAAATGACTATTCCCACTCCAGTGAGTGCAACAGTAGGGAAAGTGCTGGATAGCGGATGGGTAAAAATTACTATTCCAACTCGAGTGAGTGCAACAGTAGGGAAAATGTGGTATAGTGGAGGGGAATAAAATAGTTATCCCACTCCACTGAAAGCAACAGTAGGGAAAGTGCTGGATAGCGGAGTGGTAAAAATTACTATTCCCAATCTAGAGAGTGCAAAACTAGGGAAAGTGTTGGATAGTGTAGAGGCAAAAATTGCTATTCCAACTCCAGTGAGTGCAACAGTAGGTAAAGTGTAGGATAGTGGAGAGATACAAATTACTATTCCCACTCCAGTGAGTGCAGCAGTAGGGAAAGTGCTGGATAGTGGAAAGGGTTCCCATTCCTGTGAGAGCAACAGTAGGGAAAGTGTTGGATAGCGTAGAGGTAAAAATTGCTATTCCAACTCCAGTGAGTGCAACAGTAGGTAAGGTGCAGGATAGTGGAGAGATACAAATAACTATTCCCACTCCTGTGATAATAAATTACTTTACACATGCAACACTATAACATCTCAATTAAACAAATATTAAAAACATAAAAATGAATCAATAAATTTAATATAATTAAATAACTTCCCATCCTATTCCCCTATAAACCCACAACCTGCTATGGGACTAAAACCGCAAAATTCAAATAAAAAATGTTTTTAATGCATTTAATATAATTAAATTACGTTCCACCCTATTTCCCTATAAACCCACAACACGCTATGGAACTAAAAGCGCAAAATTCACATAGAAAATACATTAATAACTAGTAAATATTTTACACATATATTAAAAATACAAACAATTCTTATACAAAAAAACATTCATCGCATATATATAAAATATATACAAAAATACAGAAAAATAATACAAAATGATATTATTTACAACTATATTTTTGCAAAAGATATTAAAAACATCAATATTTTTTACATCGATATTGCTTACCTTAAGTCAATATTCTTGCCCACGATATACTTGCTGTCGTTATTTGTGACCCACGATATTAATGACTCAACATTTGTGCAACTCAATATTTTGTACTCAATATTCTGTCTCTGCACCGTTGTGTGTTTAATGTGGAGGCAAGCTCTCAGCATTGGAAATCCAGTAGGAATGGAAGGACAGGATTGGGGTAAACCAGCAAGATGGTGTACATTGACAAATATTGGAAGAGCTGTGACATGCTGGACGGTATTTAAATGCATTGGTTGTGTTGTCCTTGGTGTCCTCTTTGTGGTGGCAGTGGGTGCTGCACGGTAAGACCAGGGTGAAGTGGCAGTGTTGCACATTGTTAGCAGCTTACGGTAAATGTGTTGAGCTAAGTAAACTGGAGTGAACATACCAGTGGAGCTGCGGAAGAAGAGAGATGGTGCTTATGTCGAAGAATTGAATATGAGCCCAGAATAGCATAGTGCTCATGAAGTAACACTAACATAATGAGTGCAAATGGGGGAGGCTTCTAGGAAGTTTGAACACCACTCCTGGAACCTGAGTTGAAGAAATTCTGGGCAAGAGAGGAACACAAATGTTCTGGATAGGAATTCATGATGCATGACGTAGATACAGACCCAGAAATAAAAGTCCGAAGGGCTCACCTCTTTCTCAGAGCCATTACTGGAACAGTGTAAACATGCAGAGGTAAGAACATTGACTTGGAGACAGTGGTGTAGCCGGGGACCCTGGGCAGTTGTACAAGTAATTAAACTAGCCCCCCCAGCTGGTATTAAAATACTTCTATAAATTAGGTGCAGGACACCCAAAACAGTCCTGGACTGCGGTGTTAACGCTCTTGCTACACTAATGTAGTTTACTGATGTCCAAGCTCCTCACTCAACTCATCTTTCCTTCTCGTCTCCCTATCTTTACCCCGCTCTAATCGTATCTCCTTTGTCCGTTATATGTTTTCTTCTCTATCCCCTTCTTCAGTCTCTCTCTCACACCATTCCTCATCTCCATCCTCCTCTTTATCCTTATTTCTGGTTCCTTTTTTTCCTTTTTCCTTGCCAGCTTTACTCATCCTTATCACTTCTACCTTTGTGCTCAACCTTATTTCCTTCTACTCTTTCTTCACCTTTTCCTGCCCTCCTCTCCGTTCTTTTACCTTCTCTTTTTCTTTCATTCCTTTCACTGGCGGCCAACACAAATAAAAAGAACTGGGTGGATGGAGGGGATGCGGCTTTTGAGCAGAGTTGTATAATAAATAAATTAAACTTACCTGATGCTGCAGGCCACCTGGCACCTTGATGCTCCTCTGCTTCTTGCTCCTAGCAGTCCCTGGGACAGCAACAGAGAGTCTCCATCAAATACTCACGCTGCTCTTATGCTATTACCATGGATGATGAGAGCAGCATGGGGATTGGCCTGAGCGGACTGATTTAATGCTTGCTTAGGCACAGGGAGTCTGTGCTGTTTCTCCATTCCAGCTGTGCATATCTATTTGGCTGGCCTAAGATGGCCCGCCAAACCAACATGCGCACGTAGTAGCGCATATCACTCCACCCCATCTGCCATGGCTTGGCCCGCCCCGCCCTCCTCTCTCTGGCTAAGCAAGCAACTGAAAAGGAAAATGATAATAAAATATTGTTTTATTTTTCAGCTGTTGGCTCTGAGCTAGTGGGGCGACGCTCCTCCGCCATTGCGGAGGAGCCGCCGCTCATCCCTTTCCTCTCTTCTTTATTGTCCGCTTATCCTTTGCTCCCCCTGGACCCCCTCGGCCCTGAAAAGTAAACACAGCCAAGCCCCTGGCAAGCACTGTGTCTAAAAAAATCAGAACAGGCAGACTCTGTAACAATATCACCTGGGGCAGGGCAGACTGGGCCCCCTCCTACCTCTGGGCCCGGGTGCATTGCACCTGCTGCACCAATGGTAGCTATGCTTCGGCTTGGAGACACAGACATGTCAGATAGATTTTGTGTGATATGTATGTGTGTTTGTTCATTAACGTGTGCAGCAGGCCACAGAAAGGAAGGTGCAGATCACGCCTGGCCTGTCCCTCTTACAGTAAAATATTAGTGATATATATAATCACTGGTCGTTATAATACTCACTTTTATGATGTTATCAATAATAAAGGTACTACTTCTGCAATTGCTACTCCTACTACAAATAAAAAAGATTTAATTATAATTATTTTTCGTGACATCCCAGTGTCTGTTGAAGACATGTAGGACAAGGACATCACGACCCAGATGCCAGGCTCATCTTATAACCTGCTCAAGGTGACATTATTCTTTCTTTTGCATTCAGCTTGGCCCCGAAGTCTTTCACATCATAGCATTGAATACACATAATTATCTGTATAGCTATAGCTGATATAGCTGAACACTAAAACCAGCATCAGTTTCTTTATGCATAAAATACATTAAAAACTTTTGGCAGACTTCGCTTACCCAGGAAGTGCAGGCGCGGTGTATTCGGGCTGGACCTCTGTGGCACACCTGACTAGTGACTACATAGAACATAGGAAGGTAGACACGCTTGGGATACACATAGAGCTTTCTGCTTTCATAAGTGGAGATAGAATGTTGGTTGGGACACAAAGAAATATAAGTTAATGTAAATAACCTATAGTCATTGAACAAGTCATTTATAAACACTCTCCAGTATGCGGTCATCAGAGTTTTCAAACTACTCTGCAGCATTTATCCAGACCATCTCCCTGTGACAACTATCGCATTAAAATATGTTAATGTTACTCCACGCCTGTTTTTCTTTTACGATATTCCTTGACCTGTCTTTTCCTGTGGTGGACTCAGGAATATAGAGATACATGTATCAAAATATTTACATTTGCAAATGGTGCAAATTGCTAAATTTGCACCATTTACGAATGCAAAATGGCCTTTCTGAATGTATGGAAAGCTTTAGAATTCACAATTTAGGTAATCGCAATTTTTAGCGATTACCTAAATTGCAAATGCAAATAGATATTCGCAAATTGTGAATCCCTAATGCACATGTAAGAAGCCTTTCCTAAATGAAAACTGTGCATTAAGGAAACACTATTACCATCAACTTCAAGTTGACAGTAACAATGCGCAGACTTTGAAAAATGCACAAAACAGCATTTTTCAAAGTGTCATGTAGCACACACAGGCCCCTAGGGCACACTTTTTTTTTTTAGGTGCATCAGGGGGGCCTTAGGCTAATTTGCAATGCCCAATACAGTAATCGCAAAATAGCTAATGCAAAACCATTCCCACCTATGGGCTAGTAAGAATGGAGTAATATTACCTAATAGCGCTTCGCTATTTACTAAATCGCTTATAACTAATATTAAGAAATCACAAAATATTTGGAGATTTCTACATACATAGCAATTTGTGATTCCCAAATAGCAATTCGGTAAAAATCGCTATTTGATAATCACAAAATGGTTTTTTCATACTAGTGGCCCATAGTGAGGAACCGTGTAGAGTAGTGGAACAGAGCTCAGGATTAATTGCAGCTGTGAACGGAATAGGTGTTCAGTGGCTGACAGAAAAGCCGAAAATAATGATTAGACGGGGAGCCCATGCGAGCAGCTCTGTTAACCCTTCCCAAAAACTCCTGAAATATCTGTAGGAGTGTAAATTAATGACAGGAGGGCAGACAATGAAGTGTATGGGGCCAGAAGCGTAGTGACTTGCAACTAGCAAGTTATCCTTTTTTTGGACATTTGTGATGATGGCCTGGCCTCCTTTTATGGCAGGAGTCGCAAAGAAAAGAATTGTACTTCCAATTCAGGTGCATATGGTTTGTAATTGACCATAATAGACGAAGGGGCTGGAATAATTTTCAGACTGGGGGTGCTGCTATCAATGTTACTTCAATGGACTTAAAGATATTGCAAAAAATGCAAGTGTCACAAAGAAGGAGGGTAGGAAATAAGCCACACCCATTTGGCAAGAGAGTGGTAATGGTGCAGTATGTAGCCAGTGGTGTATTTTGAAGTACACCGTCAAAAATATATTACTAAAGCATGGTGTGGTAGCACATTGTACTTTCCAGACAGCATATTTTCCATTAAAGTGACCTCTAAATTTGCACAGACATGCATTTGTACTGATAAAACTATACACCACATAAACTGCGATGCGTTGAAACTAAATGTTGTTGTGCCTTAGAAAAAACAAATCCTACAGCCTTTCATTTCGCACCAGCTAGATTGTCACAGTTCACTTTACAAAATGCTCTCACTTATGAGTCACAGAAAGAAAAGTAAACACTGGTCTCCACGTTAAAAGAATTAGAAGCAATTTGTCAGAACAAACAGCCTGACATTTGGCATCTGTCTCCGAACACACAACAAATGTGACAAGATAAAAACAAAATGCAAATTCATCTGGAACTGCAGTATGTTAATTTTGGGAGTGCTGCAGCACACAGCGTACTCCTACTTCCAGAGTTTATGATAATAGATTGAGTTAAATGTAGATTGTGATGCATTATGGTGGCAGCCAACTTGGAATTTGTTTACTGCTACATACAATGAATTCATAATTTATTTTTATTACAGTATTAACCCTGGCAGAACCAGTCTTTGCCTGGGGAAATCCGTGTAAACCTTCTAGACTTTACTTCACAAGTAGCTAGTGCAAGAGTGGAAACAATCACACTTTGGAGATGTGGCCCCTTGGGTCGAAATCTGGGGGGAAAAAACTGAGGGAGCAGGAAATGTAACCACCTGAAAGTGGGTAAACAGTTATTTTCTGTCTGGTGGGGGCAAGAAAGTTGGGTGAATTTCTGGGCAGCTGGGAAAGTTCTGTTGGACCCAAAGCTTACACTGTGGAACCAGTAGTTGCTCCTGGAGGGAGTACTGCGAGGTGGTAGGGTGGGGGACGGGGGGGGGGCAGGGGAGGGTCAGTGTAGGGGATAGTAAACTCCAGCATATGGCCGATCGGAGTTAGGTAAAGAAATAAACAAATAAAATGAATTAAATTGCGCGCACTGCAACGCCAAATGCACTGCAGCTCACGCAATTTCATTTGTTTTATTTATTTGTTTACCTAACTCCAATCGGCCCTATGCTGGAGTTTACTATAACCCCCACCATGCCTCTCCCCTGCCCCGCCCCACCACCCGCAGCACTGCTGTGCTGCGGTTTCGGTGTGAATGCCGGGGAAAGTGAGGGCTGTATCCAGCAGGTAGGCCTCTGTGTGTATGCATCCTTTGCACTGACTCGCGTGTTAGGAGCCAGGAGGCAGCAGAAGATGCTTCCTTGTGCAGGCTGAAAGCCATTAGGTAGCTGCCAGGCCTGTCTGTGACGCCAACCCACATACTGGGAGCAGTAGCGGAGAAATAAAGAAACTAATTAAATTGAGCACGCAGCAATGCATTTGGTGTTGCAGCGCACACATTAATTCATGTTATTTCTTTATCTAACTCCGATCTGCCGTATGCCGGAGTTTACTATCCACCACCCTGACCCTCCCTCGCCCCACCGCCCGCAGCACTCCCTCCAGGACCTGCTACTGCCTGGGAGCCAGAACTGTGTAGTAGCCATTAGTTAGTCAGTGTACTACCTCTCATGTTTGGAGCTGTGAGATGACATTCAGGGGTGTCCATGATAAGCGCATATGTTGATGCAAACCTAACACCAATAGTTAAGTTATTATACATCCTGCTGATTTTTAAACAAGTAAATTAATGTATTGCACTCTTTGCGAACTGATAAATTTATGCTTGTATGACCTGCTTTTTTCTCAGCTTCCAGGCTGCTGTATAAAAAAGCTATTTTGAATTGTTTTTTAGTCTATGTTTTATTGCACATAGGGCCATATGTATGAAGAAGCCAATTTGCGATTCGGAATCTGCGAATTTTACCGAATCGCAGATTCAGAATCACAAATCGGAATGTATCAACACATTCGCTAATATATAGCGATTCGTCCAAAATCGCTAAATATTTGCGAGAAAATAAATAGCGATTCCTTAATGGTAAAATATCGCAAAATTGTGATTTATTCCGGTTGAAAATCGCAAAATTGCAATTTCCCACCGGAAAAAATCGCAAAATTGCGATATTCTAGAATCATCCAATCGCAATCCTGATGCAGTTTGATGACATCACCATCCAGGAAGTGCCTGATTACTCATGGTGCAACAGCATTGATTGTGAGAGAGTGTGAGAGTGAGGATTGCTACTGAGGAGCCATGGCTGAGAGTGGGAAGAAGGATTTGCCTCAGTGCCCTTCTGAAAAAACCCACAGCAGACCCCACCGAACTCAAAAACTACCGCCCCATCTCGCTCCTTCCTTTCCCAGCCAAAGTCATCGAGAGAGCTGTCAACAACCAGCTCGCCGCCTTTCTCGAAACCAACAAATCACTCGACTCCTCACAATCCGGATTCCGAGCAAAACACAGCACTGAGACCGCACTCATCGCAGCTACCGACGACATTCAAACTCTACTGGATAATGGAGACACAGTCGCCCTCATCCTCCTTGACCTCTCCGCAGCCTTCGACACAGTCTGTCATAGGACCCTATTACAATGCCTCAGAAACAGCGGAATCCAAAGAAAAGCACTGGAATGGATCACCTCGTTCCTTACCGGAAGAACTCAAAGAGTCCGCCTTCCACCATTCAAGTCAGAGGCCTCTGAAGTCATCTACGGCGTGCCACAAGGATCCTCACTCAGCCCCACCCTCTTCAACGTATACATGAGCCCCCTCGCGACCATCGCACGCCAACACAACCTCAACATCATCTCCTACGCTGATGACACTCAACTAATCCTCTCACTCACCAAAGACCCGAACACAGCCAAAACCAACCTACATGAAGGAATGAAAGAAGTAGCCGAGTGGATGAAGCACAGCCGTCTGAAACTGAACTCAGACAAAACAGAAGTCCTTATCTTAGGTACCTCCCCCTCCGCCTGGGATGACTCCTGGTGGCCAGAGGCCCTTGGAAAAGCACCCATCCCGACGGACCACGCACGGAACCTGGGCATCATTGGACTCCTCACTCTCGATGAACAGACAAATCAACGCCGTATCATCATCTTGCTTCAACATTCTTCGCATGCTCAAAAAAACATTTCGCTGGCTTCCCACCGAAACTAGAAAAACAGTCACCCACGCACTGGTCACGAGTCGCCTGGACTACGGAAACACCCTTTACGCCGGTACCACCGCAAAACTTCAGAAAAAACTCCAACGCATCCAGAACGCATCTGCCAGACTCATACTAGACATCCCGCGTAAAGACCACATTTCTAGTCACCTGAAAAACCTCCACTGGCTCCCCATTAATAAGAGAATAACATTCCGCCTCCTAACCCATGCTCACAAAGCACTTTACGAACTTGGACCCGAATCTCTCAACACACGACTTTCCTTCTACACCCCCTCCCGCCAGCTACGCTCCTCCAACCAAGCCCTTGCTGCTGTACCTCGCGTCAACAAAACCACCATGGGAGGAAGATCCTTCTCCTACCTGGCAGCTAAAACCTGGAACTCACTTCCCACTCACCTTCGCCTCACTCAGAACCACCTAGCATTCAGAAAGCAACTTAAAACATGGATTTTCGACCAGTAATTCCCCACCCTTCTTCAAGCGCCTTGAGACCCTCTGGGTATGTAGCGCGCTATATAAATTTCTGACTTGACTTGACAACCCAGCAGGAGCAGCAAGAAGGGGAAACATCTAGGAAGAGAAAGCTGAAGTTCTCAGAAGCAGAACTGGAAACTTTAATCACAGAGATGGTGCTAAACCATGAATTGCTATTTGGGAGGAGCTCACACAAGGTGCCTGAAGCCAGAAAGAGACGCATCTGGGAAGGCAATAGGCAAAAGTCAATGCCCTTGGAGTAACACACAGGAGTGTTGAAGTATTGCGCAAGCGCTGGTACGACCTGCGCCAGCGCTCCAAAGAAAAACTGGCAGCCCGGCTGGAGCAGTCTCAACTCACCGGTGGGGGAACCTCCAATGTGCCTGAATCAACACCGCTTGAGGAACTAGTAGAGGGCACACTGGCTCCAGAGAGTGTTGCGGGCGTGTCCGTGCTAGACAGCTCCGACCAACCAGCTGCAAGACCAGGCAAGAAGCATGCATTTCCACCCCCCTCCTGCAGCAACCTAGGGATTAGGGGAACCACTTGTCACGCTAGAGCAAGTACACATACAGTCACAGCAATGCATTGTGGGAGATGTAGTCCCAATAGACAGAAATGTTTGAAGTAGCATCCATCTCATGTAATTTTCACATGTGCAGGTCAGGAAAGGGGAATGACTAAAGTAAAGTAAGGGAAAACTGTGAAATAATTTATGTTTCACATCATACTTTAGCAACAAAAAAATGAATGTGTGCTGTTGTATCCACAGCACCTGCAACTCATAAGCCCACAGGCAATGGAAGAGACACAGGACCCCAAGCCTCTGGAGATGCTAGCCAGGTTCAGGACACAGATGGAGAGGACAGTCCTGGCATTCCAACAAGGGGACAGAGGTGGAGGATGGTCAGGCCATTACCAGTCATGGAGGACGAAGAAGAGGACAACAATTACATTGAGCAGCTGATGCCCCAGGTTCCCAGCAGCAGGAGTCAAGGGCACAACACAGCCAGGGTCCACAGGTCACAGGCAGGCGTAGACCCGGCACGGGCCACAGCTCCATTGCACATCAGGACGAATCGGTTTTTGCTGAGCTGGAATTGCACATGCTCCAAGTACACCACCTACAGGCAAAACATATGAAGGCAATACAGCGTGAGATGAGGGCAGGGTTCAGGGGTGTGCGTGAAGAAATCAGGGGTATGCGTCAAGAACTCAGGGGTGCTGTGCAAGAGCTAACTGCCGAGTTGCGTGAAGAACGCGCTGTCAGGCGCAAAGAGCTGGCCTGCATGGAACGCTACACGCGGGCAATAAACCGCCTGGCCTCATCTACAAATATACTGTCCAGGCGTACCATAGAAACCCAGCGTGAGTTCTCTCACGGCATTCAGGACATTGCCACAGTTGTCGTGCAGTCCACTTCTGCCCTGGATGAACTGTGTGCCCCACGTACCGCTGGACCAGGAGTGCTGACCCCAAGTGAGGAGGACTCCCAGTCCGTGCGGAGCTCCACCACCCCACCACCCACTGTTGAGAGGCGCCGTAGTGGCAGAAGCAACAGGCCTGCTACACACCAGTAGGATGTGCAGCCAAATGACAATGACTTTTAAGGGCAGAATATGGCCCACTACAGTGTTGACTGTGCAGTCATTCCTGTCAAAATGTTGCACTGTGATTTGAACATGTGCATCACATTGAGAGTGTTTGATGTTGTCGATGTGAATGTGTGCCATTGTTGCTGTAGCAATTAAAACACATTTGCTAAGATAGAAGTTGTCATTGTCTCATCATTACTCACCTAGAAGTAGTTGCGCATGATCTCATCACGCCTCTGTCGCCCAGCTGCAGCACCAGCTACGTCAGCTTCCATGCCTACAGGTCCAGGTCCCTCCACGTTGGAGGAGTCAGAATCACTCAACTCCATTGGTGTCCCTTTCCTGGTAGCGATGTTGTGCAGCATGGCACAAGCTACAACAATTTTGCAGCCCGTTTCGGGGCTGTATTGGAGTGCTCCGCCACTTTTATGAATGCACCTGAATCTGCTCTTCATTATGCCAAATGTTCTCTCGATGGTGCCTCTTGTTGAAATGTGTGCCCGGTTGTAGCGCCGCTCCCCAGCAGTAGCAGGATTGAGGTACGGTGTCAGGATGAAATCCCGGACTGCATAAGCACTGTCACCTGTGGTTTGAAATGTTAACAGTTAGTCACTGTAATGCACATGCTAGTCAGTGGAAATGTGGCCTATGTATGTGAGCATTTACCTAGTAGGTATCCCTCGCCAAAATCACCTCTTGAGAGTCTACGGTATAGCCCACTGTGACGGAAGATAAAGGCGTCATGTGTGCTTCCAGGATACTTTGCCACTATGTCTGTGATGATGTTTTTGGCATCTCACACCACCTGTATGTTTAATGAGTGGTAGCATTTCCTGTTCCTGAATACGTACACGACGTTTGGGGGGGGGGGGGTATGGTAACATGTGTCCCATCGATGCATCCTATGACGTGGGGGAATTGGGCAATGTTGTAAAACTCCTGTTTGGTCTGTGCTAGTTCCTGTGGGGTGCTGGGGAAGTGTATGTGGTGTTGCATGCTATGTGTCATGGCATCAAGGAACGCATGGAAGAAGCGCGACAGGGCACTTTGTGACACCCCTCCTGCTGAGGCTATAACCCCCTGAAAACTACCTGAGGCCAGCAGGTGTAGTGAACACAGGACCTGGATGTGTGTGGGTATGGCTTGTGTCCTGCGGGTGGGGTGTTCTAGGTAGGGTCTGAGGGGCATATTACCAAGCAATAGCGATAATTATCGCTATTGCTTGGTTAGAGACAAAAAATTATCACTGACCTGCGGGGATTTTTATCGCAGATAAACCTTGGTATTACCAAGGTTTATCGCAAATGCGATAAAAAACGGCCACAATGCATGAATATCGCTGAAAAGTCCGCGAAATTCATGCATTACCAAGCTAATGCTCTTAGCCATGTTATCCACCTCCCATTGGATAACATGGCTAAGAACTGCTCAGGGCAGGTGTTAGCTTTAGGAGATATTCGCGTTTAGCGCGAATATCTCCAAAAGTTGGTAATAGGAGATAGCGATGTTAGTGACTGTTTCCAGTCGCTAACATCTTGGCACGCCCACTTTGCATATCATTAGTGATAAATTTCTCTGACATGCAAAGTGGGGCCCAAGATGGTCGCTATCTCCTACTAGCTGTCGCTAACTGGTGTTAGCGACAGCTAGGTAAAAGGGTGATAATTTTATCTCCGCTTTCTTGGCTTTTAAAGCCAAAAAAGCAGAGATAAACCCCATTGATAATATGCCCCTGAGTTCCTCTATTAAATCAAGTATGCTCTCTTCCTCCAGTCTGTAGTGGGTGTAGATGTCCTCCTCAGTGCGCTGGAAGATGGTTGTGCGCGCACGGAATATCCTCTCCTGCCGCCTCCTACTCTGCGCCACAGCTTTCAGTCTTCGCCTCCTCACTATCATGTAGAGCCCAGACATTGTGGAAAGGATGTGTTGCATTCTGGGATTCCTAATATACTTTGCACCTGGTTACCACCTGCTCCCACTTGGTGGTAATTGCGATTCCCTAAAGAGCGATTTTCAATGTTTCGCAGTTTGCGAATGTTTGATACATATCATTACGAATTCCTTAATTGCGATTTCAAGATTTGCGATTTTCGCTAAGCGGTTTCATCGCAATTTTGGGAATTGCAATAGTATTCGCAGATTTCGGGTTCTCACACTTTTGGAACTCGCTAAATAGCGATTCCTTGTTTTGCGTGCATTTTTCTTCGATACATAGGAAATTGCTATTTTTCTGCTGCAAACGCTATTTTTTTCCGAATCGCATCGTTTGCGACAGAAAAATAGCTTCATACATATGGCCCTAAGTGACTCCAGTGTTACAAATATGAATACCAAAAGTCTAAATAGCAGAGGCAGTTATCTCTTACTTGGAACTAAACTGAATCAACAAGAGGGAAGGACTGGAGTTGCATTTTCCTCACTGCCATATTCACATACACGCAATGCTTTTCCACGATAACCATTAGTGCTTTACCGCTGGACAGCACAGCTGCTTGGTGATCGAATTCCTAATCTATCCTGAACTTCAAAGGTGTACAAAGGCACTGGGTCACTTGTAGAGAGGTACACTTTAGTAATATATCTTTGGTAAGTTTAGGGTTTAGCGTTGGGTAGTGGTAAAGGGTAAATTTAGGGTTTTGGGGTGGGATGTGGAAATGGGTGGTAAAGGGTAATTTTAGGGTTTGGGGGTCGTGGTAAAGTGTTTTTGAAGGGTCATTAGAGGGTTTAGGCGAGAGTAGTGGTAAAAGGTGGTAAGGGTAATTTTGGGGTTAAGGTGTTAGTAGTAAAGGGGAGTAAGGTTAATGTTAAGCTTAATGGGTGGATAGTAGTAAAGGAAGGTTAGAAGTAAATACAAAAAAAGAGGAAACTGGTTTGATGGGGGAACCCACCATAAAAGTACAATATAAATATTACATATTATGATTTAAGGATGAGTAATGGTAAAGAAAGCATGTGTAACTTTAGGGTTTTGGGGTGAGTAGTGGTAAAGTCAGGTTAGGAGTGCATTTTAAAAAGGGGCGCATTGTGGGGTGGGGTTTCCACTCCCACCCCAAAAAAATTAGATTTAGATACATATGTATTTAGGTATTATATTTACCTTGGGTGGTAAAGGGATATGTGTTCAAGAGTATACGTGTAGCTCATGGCTGCCTGAAGTGTTTCAGGACAGGGGAAGAGAGCAACCACACTGCATGTTAGTAGATAAGGCACAGTTCTGCTGTCTTTCATTCACAAAACAAAGCAAACCATCTTTGGTTGCTACACTGTACGCATCACATGTAGGTAAATCTGACTCTAATACTGAATTCCAGAACTATTTAGTATTGAACCTTGAGGATTATCTCGACTCACTGTGCTTGCATGTTGATGGCTGAATCAGCTTAGACATATGATATACCAACATCCTCTTACTGGGCCGTCTGCACTGGAGCACTGCTTGTTTTGAATCTATATGTTAAACATAAATAATAATGCAATAATTTTTTTCTGTCAACGAGTTTGCAGTCATCACTATAATTTTTCTAACACACAAATAATGTACTAGCTATGCTATTACTGAAATTAGGGTGGTACTAAATAAAGAATGAGTGAAATTGGTGTATTCTAATTGAATCATTTTATTTCACTTGCAAATGAAATAGTGGTTGGTTGGTATTCAGCTTCCCCAATAAGTGTGCAGGTTTTAGTTCCTAGCACATCAGAAGACAGGTAACTCCTGAGTGTCACATTGAGCTGTTTGGGTAATTGGGCTCAGAGATATGTTATGTTATGTTAACTATATTTCTTAGGTGCGCCGGTTACCCGAAGATGTCCTGGCGCTGAGTGCTGCCTTCCGGTTGTCAGGGTGTGAGTTGGCCTAGGCGGTAAAAAGCCAGGTTTTAAGTCCCTTCCTAAAAGTTAACAGTTCTTTGTTGTTCCTGAGATGGAAAGGAAGCTCATTCCAGGGCCTAGCCGCACAAGTAGTGAAACTTCTTCCCCCCATTTTGCTTTTTCAAAAGTGGGTACTACCACTAGTCTAGTCTGTCGATCGGAGTGCTCTCTTAGGTGCGTACCATTTAACCACATGGCTGCTGCGGGGATTTTTGCCCTGTGCTGCAAATTACCATTTTGCTGTTTCCATGACGAGCTCAGCTCGTCATCAGCACACGACACCCGTGGGTGATGACGAGCTGAGCTCGTCATCAGCAGCGAAAGGGTTAAAGCACTGTTTAGAAGTTCCGGGCCTCTTCCATGGAGGGCCTTGAAAACTGTGCATAAGGGTTTGAATTGAACCCACTGTTTGACAGGGAGCCAATGCAGCTGTTTTAATACTGTTTTTATTGAGACAAATTTAGGTGTTCCAGTCAAAAGGCTTGCTTCTGCGTTCTACACAAGTTGAAGCCTGAAAGATGTTTCTTTTGGATGTTTAGGTATAAACTATTGCAGTAGTCCACACGTGATAAAATTAGGGATGTTATCACTACCTTGTGGCTATCTGCTGGCAAGATAGACATAATTTTCTGTATCATCCTAAGAAAATGGAAGCTTGTGTAGGTAACCGCATTCACCTGGTCTTCGTATGTCAGTTTATTGTCAATTAAGACTCCTAGGTTTTTTGCTTTCCTGGTTGGCTCTGGGAACATCCCTAGTTCATCTGGCCACCAATCTGGTGTCCAAAAATTGGCATTGCTGCTATATATGAGGACCTCCCTTTTGCGTGAGTTCAAATTCAAGCAATTCATTGTCATCCACAGCCTGACTGCTTTCATGAGGTAGTGGAACTTTTTCCCTTTCTCTGCCTCTTATCTAGGACATAGTGACATCACTATTTGCATGTTGTCTGCGAAAGATGTCAGCTAGAGTCCAAAGGATCTAATTAGCGTGGCCAAGGGTGTCACATTAACATTAAAAAGTATAGGACTAAGGGAGGACCCCTGTGGTACTCCACATGGCAGGGAAAATGGTTGTGAGTGAGCTTTACCAAAGTCCATGGTTTGAATCCTTTCTGTAAGGAAGGATTTTAGGAGGTTCCAGTTCTTGCCTACTCCCCCACAGTCTGATAAACCACCCCTCAGAATATTGTGATGGACCGCGTCGAAGGCCGCGGAGAGGTCCATCATGATAAGTGCTCCTTGGTCAAGACCTTCCCTTACTTCCTCCATGGATTGTATCAAGGCTGATTCTGTGCTATGCTCTGCCCTGAACCCGTATTGAGTGGAATCTAACAAGTTCCGTACTCAGAGATGGGTGTTGAGTTGGGTGTTCATAGCTTTTTCAATAATTTTTTATGGCAGAGGTAGACGCAAAATTGCCCGGTAGTTGTTGATGTCCTTATAATTGAGGTTCTGTTTTTTGAGTAATGGGAGAATGGACGCCATTTTCCATTTATTAGGGAAATGCCCTGATTCAAACATTGCATTGAGTCAATGCCTTGCTGATAAGCTCCGGAACAAGTTTGATCACTGAAGCTGGGCATTGGTCGTTTGGGGACCCTGACTTAATAGCGGCAAGGAGCTTAGTAGTGTCCTTTGTTGTCAAAGATGAGAATTTATCTAGGATTAGTTGAGGCTCGGTAAAGTTTCTCATCGGCATGGCTGGCTCCGTGGTCTGTACAGTTGAGGAAAGACTAAACGAGGAGAAGATAGCTTCCACCTTCAGTTGGAAGAAAGTGGATATTTCCTCGCAGAGCTCTAGGCTGTTTTGGGACTTTGGAGTAGATGGAGCGATCAATTTGACTACAGTTGGAAATAATTTCTTCGTAGAGGATTTTGCCTTTGTAATTTGCTCCATGAAGAAGGTCTTTTTTGTATTGAGCAGTAGCTGTTTATAAAAAGTGATGATCTGTTTTTAGGATTCCTTGTCCACATCATTGTAGCCTCTTCTCCATTTCCGCTTTAATCCCTTACAGACGGGTTTTTGCTTTCTCAGGTCTTCAGAGTACCAGAGAGCTGCAGGTTGAGAGCGTTTGGGGGTCCATCCTTTTACTGGGGCTAGTTTTTTGCATGTTACATGTATCCAATCAGTATAGGAAGTTGTGGCATCCTCTACGTATATGGGGAGACAGCGAGCCGTCGCCCAAGGAGAAGAAGCTAGCTCCAAACTATTTATTTCCTTCCAGGCTCTTATTTCAATCTCCCTTTTTGGTCCTAATACGCTACAGTGAGGTGTATGGGATGTTGGATCAAAAAGCACAGTGGCATGATCAGTCCAAGTCAGAGGTAACACCTTTTTATAATTTACTAGGTGATTGTTTGAGAATATCTCATCTAGTATGTGTCCTGCCACATGCGTAGGACCCTCCACAAGCTGATATTGTTAAAATACGCATTCTCAGGTAGTTGTCAATCTATGAGTTTTACTTTGCATGTACTTTAGTTTCTGAAGAGACTATGTCATAAGCACATTTAACAACCCTGGACAACAAAAAGGAAGTCCGGGCTTGTTTTTGAAAGACGCGTTACCAATCTTATGAATATCGCGTTCTGTGAGAGGAATTCTACCGCAATATCGTAGATATTATAATGTAATAATGTCCTGAGCAGTAATACTAGCTATTGTATGTGACACAGCATCATGTAATTGGGGCTACTGTGATTAAGGTGCTCCGATACATTGACGATTATTGTAGATAAAGACCCTGTAGAGGAGATCATCCCCATTTTAAACAGGTCCAAAGCACTAGAGCCTACTTGTCTGTTGGTGAGACCAAGGTATACTAATTTTCTGCCTCCCATCGGAAATTGTTCAAAATAAACTCTTGGGCCAATATGCCTGCATCATTTTCAACTTGATCCAATGAGCAGCGATTTCTAACTGTTGGCACAGCGCTCTCCGGATGTGGCTTGGAGTGAATTTTTAAATTACTGGTTTCACTCGCTCAAACCACATTATAATTAAAATAGAGTGATCTTGGTCAAAAATCTTCGGAATAGCAGTGGTTCTAACACTATTATGGCCACTATCCAACGCTGTATAGACTCAAGGCTCGGAATATTAATTCAGTCTGTCTTCCATTGCATTGGCTGTTGTAGTGACAAACACGCATATATACTACAACTCCCATCAGCCCCATGCGCGTGTGACGTGAAGCCCTTGCGCGATCACATGATCTTAGCCGTAGACCTTCAGAAAGGTTTATATGGCCGCTTCCTGTCCGTCTAGGTACCTCCCACTAAGACAGCCAAGACGGATGTCCGGAGTACCGACGGACAGGTAAGCGGGCCAGGGCAATACGGGCTAACTATGCTTTTGGCGTTAAGGGGACTCTTAGCGGACACTGGGCTTGAGGCATCCTTAGTTCCAGGCTTTACATATACCTCTTTCGATATTGCGGTAGAATTCCTCACACAGAACGCGATATTAAAAAGATTGGTAACGTGTCTTTCAAAAACAAGCCCGGACTTCCTTTTTGTTGTCCAGGGTTGTTAAATGTGCTTATGACATAGTCTCTTCAGAAACTAAAGTACATGCGAAGTAAAACTCATAGATTGACAACTACCTGAGAATGCGTATTTTAACAATATCAGTAGTTGCGAGGTGACTGCTATGAAACACTGTCCCTCTAATTTTAAGCTGGCCAATTTTAAGCTAATTTTAAGCTGGCCTTGAATGTGACTAACAGCTGACCTACATAGACACTTAATGTTTCAAGGTGCGCGAATAATTGGCAGGCGCATATGACTATGACAGAATGCCATGCTGCATCGTCACACACAATATTAATGACTGTTGAAATATAATGTGTCTAGCGAAGCTCTCTAGTTCTTCCTTTATCTGTAGTTTTCCCTTTTCTCTTCTAATAGAGCGGTGCTCCATTTCTACCTGCGCTGTAGCCGGGTGAGGTGGAGAGTGAATTCCCCATATAGTGGGTGAGTGGATACAGTGATATCCGTTGGTCTTTACATCAATATGTTGATTCGAATGAATGGGTTGACTAATAAGTAACCGCTGACCAATAATTCATTGGCATATGTAATTCTTCACAAGAAATGTGTATTTCACTAAAAGCTATCGTTACTAACTGTGTACTCTTTGTGTGTTTGTTTGTCCAATGTGATTTTGTGACCATCTGGATCATCTGCATGGACCCCTTCCAGGTGATATGATCTTTGTTTATTCCTTATATCACTATAGTTCACACATTAGCAGTAGCATTTTTGTTAAGGTCCTGATGAAGCAGGAAGGGATCCTTTGACCCTGTTCCACTGCAGAAACATGTCGACCTCGATTCCATCTAAGTAGTCATTTGTTACATACTACTTTGCACTGTTTTTATTCTTGGGTGTGGATAGGATCCTATTAAAATTTACCTTCCATTTCCGCAACCCAATCTTAATTGATTCACATATTTTGCACACAGCACTTTCACCAATTTCTTTGCACTGCTAGTCAGATTACCCCCTGATACCACTTTCTTTTCATCACATCTGTGTATCCTTCGAAGAGGTTAGGCTATAATCTACCTAATCCACAGTGGATACTTATCCACTTCCTTCGGGTGAAAAATCCCAAATGATGTAGGGCGGTACAGGATGGGTATCTGATGGGAACACAATTTTTCACCACGAATTACCTTACTTGGAATTCGTGATTGTACCCTGATGTGAATACACGGTTTCTATAAATAGCTTTATCTAGTTCTGACCCTTTGCTATTATTCGTTTTTCATAAGTATGTTAGGGATTGTAGCGATGCTAGGTCAATAAATATTCCCTAAAAACACCCCCCAATTGTTAAAACGAGTTTATACAGGTTGTCACTGGTTCTTTTGGAGTGACCCTAAATTCTAAGCATGGACACATGGTATTTTTACCTTTGGGGTACCATGCTAGGAGGTAATCTCCAGAGTAAACGAGTGAACCTGATCCTGACATCTGGGGACCGAGGGACTGGACCTGAGCCTGTTCCGAACGTGGACAGACGGGCTTACTGTGCGCTTGCGCCAGTGTGGCGATAAATAGTGTGGGCCCTGAAGACTAGCACGCTAACAACAATGGCGGCCTGTCCCCAAATACCCTTCTGGAATAGCGCAGTCCGATAAGTAAAGTGCAGTGCAGTCACGCATACAGTAATACAGTTTACCCAGCATTTAAGGACCTAAAAACATTTAATACCAAACTTTGTTTTATCACGCTTTGGAGCAAATTATTTTCCTTACCATTGCTTTCTTTATGTTACAATGCAGAGGGTGTGAGTTAACAGCTAGAGCGGGCAATTTTTCAAGCTTGGGAACCAGGTTCGAGTCTGACTGAGGCTCAAGAATCCTGTGATTCTGGGCAAATCCCTTAATCTCCCTATGCCTGAAAAAAATGTATATGCAGTCTGTAATGCAACTGGTGCTCATGTAAAGTGCTCTGATACCTTTGGGTCGAGTTTGCGCTGTATAAAGCTGCAAAAAAAACTTTTTACTAGTAGGAGCCCATACCCTGCCAAAGTGGCGGGGCAGGCTTACCTGAACACAGCCGTCCGCAGCATTACACACCTCCAGGCTTCTTCTTCTGGGCTCAGGCTCCCAAACTGCACTGCGGCCAATCATGACGCTGCAAAAAAGCAGCATCGGGATTGGCCGGAGTGCAGGCAACTTGCACTCCCAGGCAGACTGGGAGGCTGTACCTGTTCTCTCCAGCCCCAGCAACGCAGCTGGGGCTGGAGAGAGTTTCACTGTGCATGAGGGTTTGGCCTGCCTGAGACGGCTGGCCAAACCCTCTTGCATAGTGAAGGCAGTTCCCACCACTACCTCACTAGCAATGTCATCCCCTAGACCCACCCCTGCGCCCTAATGGAGCGGCCTCCGCTGCTTTTTACCCACATAAAACTTTGCTGCCACAGCTTTTCCATGTAAACTTTGGGGGATACCTGAAGTGACTGGTGACAGCGTCTGATCTTAAATATGCTACAGAATTAGCAAATTATGCTAACAGAAGTGTGATAAAGTATTGCGCTTCCCATTTGTAAATGTTACCACATATTTTATACCAAGGTAGGCAAGTAGGTACGTAGTTTCAAGGGTCTTGTCATTCATTGTAAATATTTCCCCAGGGGGTGCCTCATACCTTAAAACATGATTTTGTCTCTTTTATACTGATCAGTATTTAGGAAAATGAAGGGCGTTGGGATGAAATGTCCAACCTACTTTCATATTTGTAGTTGATCCTGTGAGTTCTAGAATGGATGTAGGTGTAGGTATGAGAACTTAAGTACACATATCAGTGGGCCTGCAGCACTGATTGTGCCACCCACACGAGTAGCCCTAAAATGGCTACCAAGGGGGTGAGCGGGGGTTATCTAAAGAGTGTATGCTCCTTACCCTGACTAGAAGCAAGGGTCCCTATTTGGACAGTGGTACCTACCTCTGCCAACTAGAGACCCCCAGTTCTAACAGTCCAATCGAAAAACTTGAGGAAGGTACATTATCTACTGTCTGGTCAGATAACCTGCTAGTGTATGCTTGTGTTGCTGCCTAAAACTAGTACTCACCTTATTGGAAGTCCCAATTACTTGCCTCGAGTCTGTAATAGAGGAACAAGGGTTGCATAATACTTCATGAACTATGGGTGTTAATCTTAGTTAAATGTGTCTGCCTGTAATATTAAAAACATTAAAACACATTGTTAACATTAACATTGAAAGGTGGCTTGTCGCCTTTACATTTAGCATTTTGCAGTTAAAAAACACAGCTTTACAAGCTTTGTCAAGGGGTTTTCACAATCAATAATAAATACATATTCTGTTTGATGACAACCATGTCTTTTTATTGAACCAAACATACAGGTATTAACATAAGTATCAACATCCGATTGCGTCCTAGAGATCAGCGGCAGCTCCTCCGCTAAAGCGGAGGAGCTGTGCCCCACAAGAAAAAAAGTATAATAACAGTACCTTATTATAATTTTTTTTCCCTACCGGCACTGTAGGTGTGATGCAGGGTGGACTGGGCTGGCTAGAGCTTTGCAGCGGGAGAAGTGGTGACACTCTCCAAGTACCCATGACATTTTGGCCAGCCGTCGTGGGCTGGCCAAACAGCCATGCACACTTTGACAGCACGCAGAATGGATTCCGGGCAGGGCACAGCACGGAGACAGATCTACTGTATATGGTGGAGCATTTGCGCTCCGTGCTTGATGCGGGTCAAACGGCGGCGCTGGTGCTATTAGATCTGAGCGCCACCTATGACACCGTGTCCCACCCTATCCTTCTGCTACGCCTGGAGGAAGCTGGTGTTACTGGCCTTGCTCTCCAGTGGTTCCGTTCTTTTCTTGACAACCGTTCCTTTTGCGTGGCCGTCCCGCCTTATCAGTCCAAACTCCATCCTCTGGATCTGGGGGTTCCCCAGGGCTCCTCGCTGAGTCCCACGTTATTCAATCTTTACATGAGACCGCTGGCTGAGGTTGTCAGGCATTGGGGTATGACCATGGTGTCATATGCCGACGACACTCAGTTAGCGGTTACGATCAGCGGGGATGCAGATGTGGATGCCCCTAGATTCCAGAATGGACTTCGGGCAGTCGCCAGATGGATGACCTCCAACTATCTCCAGCTGAACGCAAGCAAGACGGAGATTATGATCTTTAGCAAGCATACGGAACTCTGGGGAGACAGGTGGTGGCCGTCGGATCTGGGTCCTACGCCAACCCTGGTCGCTGAGTTTAAAAACCTTGGGGTCTGGCTCGATCCAACTCTCACCTTTGTCTGCCATACTAAGCGCACGGCGGCCTGCTGCTTTGGCATTTTGCGTGGATTACGGCCTGTATTAAAATTCTTTGATGCTACCACCAGGCAACTTGTGATTCAGGCAACCGTGATTTCTCGGCTTGATTACGCCAGCTCCCTCTTAGTGGGATTAAATCAGTCGGAAATCACCCGCCTGCAGCGCGTACAGAATGCTGCGGCATGAGCTGTTGTGGGCCTACCTAGATTTTGTTCCACTGCTAACATCTTGCGCACGCTGCATTGGTTACCGATTGCGCAAAGGATTCAGTTCAAGGTTCTTTGTGTAGCTTACAAGATTCTCAAGGGATCCCCTGCTTTGATTCTTTCCAACCTTCTGTCCCGCCATGTTCCGGTCCATGCCTTAAGATCTTCGGACCTAGAACTTGCGGTTGTCCCCCGTTTCAAGAGTTGCAGGGCTGGTGGCCGCTCTTTTCAAGTTCGCGCCACAGTGTTGTGGAATTCCCTCCCCCTTGCGATTCATGTCCTTAGGGATTTGCTCTCTTTTCGTCGAGCTGTAAAAACTTTCTTGTTTCCTTAAGTTCCTTTTTTCTGCTTCGTTCTGTCCAGCTGTGTTGTTACCTTGTCGGGCGCCAGGACGCTCCTTCGCTGGAGCATCTGTGCGCGTAATAAATGAGTTTAACATAACATAACATAACATAACTTTGCATGTTCTCCACTGGCTGTACTGCCCAGCCTGGGTGCAGAACATGCAAAGGCCCCCAGTCCCTATCTGAGCTCCAAACAGCCAACCAGCAGCGCTGTGATTGACTAAGGGAGTCTTGGAGCCTGTGTCCTGGCTTGCTCAGAAGCGGTCGCTCCCCATGCTCCCTGACTCATCTTGGTATCGTAGCGCCATTGTGCTCTGATTGATTTGTGCATCGCTCCTTTTGATCCTGCTCACTGCCGCTTTGAATTATCTAAGTTTCACCGTGATTGACTGAATCATTTGCGCTGTTTTATTAACTGCTGCCTTCATTCAACTGCAATGCTGCCTTTAATGTACTGCATTACCCGCATTGCTTATGTAATTTACCTGTGCCTGATTGTGCCAGTGCCATTGCCCCTAGTGTAGCGATATTGCAGACTGTGCCCCAATCTCGCCTAGTTTCGCTTTTCTTTCTGCTGGCATTTTGTTGTTTGTTTGCCTCCCAGCCCGTCCCTCCACCCCGCTCCCGCCTCCCAGCTACTCCTCCCTCCCACTCGTCCCGTATGTCCAAGCGCTGTGACCGTCCTGGCTTGCTCAGAAGCGGAAGCTCCCCACGCTCCCTGACTCATCTTGGTATCGTAGCGCCATTGTGCTCTGATTGATTTGTGCATCGCTCCTTTTGATCCTGCTCACTGCCGCTTTGAAGTATCTAAGTTTCACCGTGATTGACTGAATCGTTTGCGCTGTTTTATTAACTGCTGCCTTCATTCAATTGCACTGCTGCCTTTAATGTACTGCATCACCCGCATTGCTTATGTAATTTACCTGTGCCTGATTGTGCCGGTGCCATTGCCCCTAGCGTAGCGATATTGCAGACTGTGCCCCAATCTCGCCTAGTTTCGCTTTTCTTTCTGCTGCCATTTTGTTGTTTGTTTGCCTCCCAGCCCGTCCCTCCACCCCGCTCCCGCCTCCCAGCTGCTCTTCCTTCCCACTGAAGTTAAGGATCGTCCCGTATGTCCAAGCGCTGTGACCGTCCTGGCTTGCTCAGAAGCGGTCACTCCCCACGCTCCCTGACTCATCTTGGTATCGTAGGGCCATTGTGCTCTGATTGATTTGTGCATCGCTCCTTTTGATCCTGCTCACTGCCGCTTTGAATTATCTAAGTTTCACCGTGATTGACTGAATTGTTTGCGCTGTTTTATTAACTGCTGCCTTCATTCAACTGCAATGCTGCCTTTAATGTACTGCATTACCCACATTGCTTATGTAATTTACCTGTGCCTGATTGTGCCAGTGCCATTGCCCCCAGCGTAGCGATATTGCAGACTGTGCCCCAATCTCGCCTAGTTTCGCTTTTCTTTCTGCTGGCATTTTGTTGTTTGTTTGCCTCCCAGCCCGTCCCTCCACCCCGCTCTCGCCTCCCAGCTGCTCCTCCCTCGCCCCGCCCCCTCCACTATCCACATATGACAGATGCTTTTGCGTGCAGCGTTCACGCGCAGCGGTCGCGCCCCATGCGCGCCGAAAGTGCGCCAAAGGTAAGTCTGTCTACGCCCGTCCCCGCCTGGACCGTGCCCAGCACCAGACCCCCTGGCCCCTGCAAAATCCACTCCACCTGCATTACGTATGTCGCCGCAACCCTCTCAGCACTTAACCCCGGCCAACTCACAAACTGCTACGAAGCCGCCCCAGGACACACCCATGGACCCTTCACCTGCCAATCCTGCAAGTTCGACTGCATCAGGACCCACACCAAACTCCAAACAGAGCTCCGACACTAACCACCTGAAATGCATCCTTCTCAACACACGCTCGGTCCACAGACACGCCATTGAACTTTGGAACCTACTTGACACCACATCGCCGGACGTCGCCTTTCTTACAGAAACCTGGATGAACGCCTCATCAGCACCCGAAATTGCCATAGCCATCCCGGACAACTACAAGATCATCCGAAAGGACCGCATCAACCAAACAGGAGGAGGCATCGCCATCGTCCATAAGAACACCATCCGCATCACGACCAGTTCCGATGACAAACTCACAACCGCCGAACACCTTCACTTCCAGATTCACACCGACCCTAAGACCACACTCAGAGGCACCCTCATCTATAGACCACCCGGACCCCGCACACAATTCAGCGAAGACATCACTGACTTCATCAGCCCACACGCCCTCCCCTTCGAGGACTACATTCTACTGGGAGACCTCAATTTCCACCTGGAAAAGAACAACAACAGCAACACCACCACCCTTCTGGACAACCTCGCCAATCTCGGACTCAAACAACTTGTTAACACCCCCACCCACTATGCCGGCCACAGGCTCGACCCAATCTTCACCTCCAGCAAGCACATCTCCTTTAATCACACCACAGCTCTCCATTGGACTGACCACAGTTGCGTTCACTTCAACTACAAAAAGACTACGACCCACAACCTCCCACAACCAATTCCCCGGAGAAACTGGAACAAAATTAGAACCAACCAGCTCTTCACATCGCTTCACCAAAACCCTCCTGCAAAATCATCGGACCCAAACCAAGCAGCCACCAACCTCACACAATGGATCACCCACAGCGCTGACGAATTAGCACCCTTGAAAAACCTCCAAATCAAGCAAGGCAGCAAAAAAGCCCCCTGGTTTAATGATTACCTTAAGAAATCCAAGAAGATCTGTAGCACCCTCGAGAAAGCTTGGCAAAAAAACCCAACCACTGACAACCTGGCCACCTTCAAGAACGCACCTACAAACACCACCAACTGATCCGATCCACCAAGAAATCCGCATTCAAGGATCGACTCGACAACAACGCCCACAACAGCAAGGAACTATTCAACATCGTCAAAGACTTTCCCAACCCACCGCCGGCACCAACGACATCACTCCCTCCCAAGACCTCTGCGACTCTCTAGCCTCGTTCTTCCACAACAAAATCGCTGACATTCATAACAGCTTTGGGGACCAGTCCACACCACCCTCCTCCGAACTAAAACCCCCCTCCAACAACCTTTGCACCTGGAACCCAATCACCACTCAAGACACCATCCGCCTGATGAACACCATCCACTCAGGATCACCAACCGACCCATGTCCCCACCACATTTTCAACAAAGCAGACTCCATTATCGCACCCCATCTCCAAGACGTCATCAACAGCTCCCTCAACTCCGACACCTTCCCGGAAAGCTGGAAACATGCCGAACTCAGCGCACTCTTGAAGAAACCCACAGCAGACCCCACTGAACTCAAGAACTACCGCCCCATTTCGCTCCTCCCATTCCCTGCCAAAGTCATTGAGAAAGCCGTCAACAGTCAACTCGCCGCCTTCCTCGAATCCAACAAATCCCTTGACCCTTCACAGTCCGGCTTCTGAGCCAAACACAGCACCGAGACCACCCTCATCGCAGCAACAGATGACATTCGAACTCTACTGGACAACGGAGAAACAGTTGCCCTCATCCTACTTGACCTCTCCGCAGCCTTCGACACAGTCTGTCATAGCACCCTTATACAACGCCTCAGCAACGTCGGAATACAAGGAAAAGCATTGGACTGGATCATCTCGTTCCTCGCCGGAAGAACCCAGAGAGTCCGCCTCCCCCCTTTTAAATCAGAGGCCACCGAAGTCATCTGCGGCGTACCACAAGGATCTTCACTCAGTCTCACCCTCTTCAACGTATACATGAGTCCCCTCGCATCCATCGCGTGCCAACACAACCTCAACATTATCTCCTACGCAGACGAAACCCAGCTAATCCTCTCTCTCACCAAAGACCCAAACACCGCCAAAACCAATCTACACGAAGGGATGAAAGAAGTAGCCGAGTGGATGAAGAACAGCCGTTTAAAACTGAACTCGGACAAAACGGAAGTCCTCATCTAAGGATCATCCCCCTCCGCCTGGGACGATTCATGGTGACCACCGGCCCTGGGAACTGCACCCATACCAACTGACCACGCACGTAACCTGGGCTTCATCCTGGACTCCTCCCTCTCGATGACCAGACAAGTCAACGCCGTCTCATCATCATGCTTCAACATCCTACGCATGCTCAAAAAAATCTTCCCTTGGATCCCCACTGAAACAAGAAAGACGGTCACCCATGCTCTGGTCACAAGCCGACTGGACTACGGAAACACCCTTTACGCCGGAACCACAGCCAAACTACAGAAAAAACTCCAACGCATCCAAAATGCCTCAGCCAGACTCATCCTAGACATCCCCCGCCAAGCTCACATCTCCGGTCACCTGAAAGACATCCACTGGCTCCCTGTCAACAAGAGAATAACGTTCCGTATCCTCACCCACGCACACAAAGCCCTCTACGACCTAGGACCCGAATACCTCAACACACGCCTGTCATTTTACACCCCCACCCGCCAACTACGATCGTCCAATCAAGCCCACGCATCCAAAGATCCACCATGGGGGGAAGATCCTTCTCCTACTTAGCGGCCAAGACCTGGAATTCTCTCCCCACCCACCTCAGCCTTACACAAAACCACCTCTCCTGCAGAAAACAACTAAAAACTTGGATATTCGATAAGTAAAGTTCACCCCCTCCCTCAAGCGCCTTGAGACCTTCTGGGTGAGTAGTGCGCTATACAAATTTAAACTTGACTTAACTTGACTTGCCTTCCTGTTTCCTGCCTGCATCTTGGCAAGAGGGACGGAGGAGAGGAGGCCACCGGTAAGGTGAGTTTAATTTTTTTTTCTTTCTCTTTTTTTTTTCATCTCCACCTCACCACTGCTGCCCCATAGCAGCTGCTACTGCTAGTTATTCCAACCTACTTCCAGGTAGATCTCTCAAGACACAAGCATTACTTATGGCCCTACCTAAATATATATATGAAAATTATTCATATGAGGCCTCTCCCTTGAAAAACCTTTTAAAATCAGAACCAAACTCAGTGTTGGTTTCTGGGCTCATATGCTCCAGCCCTTGTATTGTATTGTATTGTATTGTGGGGGTTATTTATAGAGCGCACTGTGACCAAATATGGTATCCTGGCGCTAACCTATTGTGTAAGATGTAGCAGATGGAAAGCTAAACAGTGGCTGCTAGTATGGAAATAGCCAGGTCTTCAGTGCCTTCCTAAATTTTTGTAGATCAGTTTGAGAGCATAAGGAGGCGGAAAGTCTATTCCATAACCGGGCCGCGTTCACCATGAGGGTGCGTCTAACTTCCTTGTACCTGATCTCCTGGGCATAGTTACCATTAGTAGAGTGGAGGTTCCTGCCGGGGGTGTACTTTTTTTATCTTGTTTTCAAGGGGTATTGGCCCTTTATTGTGTAATGCAGTATGAGCAATACATAGAGATTTGAAAGCTATTCTCTGCTTGACAGGTAGCCAAAGATTCAGAAAAGGGGGTGGTGATGGGTAGGAGTGTTCTGCTTAATTCAGATACTCTGTCCATCACCACCCCCTTTTCTGAATCGTTTTGTCCACCATAAGCGTGGAAGGGTATGCTCAGACATGAGTCCCTTGCTCACTGCACCATCAGGATTCAAGCAAGCCGGGCCGAAGATGGCTGTAATGCCATAAACCGGTCCCCGGAAGCTTGTTTTCTTTCCATTAAAAGAATTGGCTTGGTAGTTTGGTCTGCCCTGTTCCCATGATGCACTGGGCCAGGGACAGACTAATTTGCATGTAGCCAGGTTCTGAGCTGGGATGGTGCAGTGAGCTAAAAAACGGTGATGGATCAAGCCCTGATCTGTTGACTGGGTAGGAGTGTTCTGCTTATTTCAGACACTCTGTCCATCACCACCCCCTTTTCTGAATCGTTTTGTCCACCATAAGCGTGGAAGGGTATGCTCAGATGTGAGTCCCTTGCTCACTGCACCATCAGGATTCAAGCAAGCCGGGCCGAAGACGGCTGTAATGCCAGAAACCGGTCCCCGGAAGCTTGTTTCCTTTCCAGTAAAAGAATTGGCTTGGTAGTTTGGTCTGCCCTGTTCCCATGATGCACTGGGCCAGGGACAGACTAATTTGCATGTAGCCAGGTTCTGAGCTGGGATGGTGCAGTGAGCTAAAAAACGGTGATGGATCAAGCCCTGTACGGTTGGCTGGGTAGGAGTGTTCTGCTTATTTCAGACACTCTGTCCATCACCACCCCCTTTTCTGAATAGGTAGCCAAAGAAGCTCCTTCAAGACTTCTGCAGCGGATGAATGTCGGGGTTTGTTCAGTGTCAACTTGGCAGTAATGATCGGAATACGCTCTAACTTTTTTAGAAGGTAACTGGAAGCTCCTAGCAACAGGGCGTTGCAGTAGTCCACCCTACTTTGGATTACCCCTCTGGAGATCAAGGACCTGGTAGGTATATCGAGCAGAGGGTATAACTTCCTAAGAGCATGGATCAAAGCAAAACATGTTCCGATAGTTTTATTCACTCGGTTTTCTAAAGATAATCCTTGGTCGATGATCACGCACAGGATTGCTCAAGGGCTTTTCCATGGGCAGCGGCCAGAAGTTCCATGGAAGGAATATCGGGATTTTGGTGGCAGGGCAGCAAAGAAATTCTGTTTTATTTCCATTAATCTTCAGTGAATTGGAGTTCATCCAATCAAGGATGTCAAAACTGCATGCTTGAAAGTTTCTGATAGTATCCTCCTGGTTATTATTCAATGACAAATGTAATTGGGTGTTGTCCATGCAGTTGATTAGTTTGATGTTATAGGTTTTTATGTGTGATCAAAGGTTTAATGTAAACATTAAACAAGATAGGGCTGATGGAAAAGCTCTGGGGGACACCATGAGTTGTTTTTCTGAATTTGGAATAAAACAGGGGGAGAGATACGGCTTGGTGGAGGTTGTGCAAGTATGACTGTAGCCAGTTTACCATTGGTCCCCCCACACCCGCTGCTGAGAGCCTGGATGTGAGGATGTGATGGTAGACCGTATCAAACTCAGCTGATATATCTAGGAGGACAAGGACGGCCGATTGTCCAATGTTGGTGGTCCTCCTTAGTTCATCTGCTGCCCAGGTAAGGGCAGTCTCTGTTCCATGACCAGGACGGAATCCAAATAGCTCCTCCTCAAGCCATGCAGAGTCTTCTAGATGTTGTGACAGAAGTGAACTTATGTGCCTTTCCAAGATTTTTATGAGGAAAGCAAGAAGGGAAATAGGTTTGAAATTGGTCAAGTCGGCGGGATCAGAGAGAGCTTTTTTCAGCAATGGTTTTACTATTGCTTTCTTCCAGCAGTCGGGTACCCTCTGGGTTTCCAGAGAGTGATTGCAGAGTTGTCGAAGGGGGCCTGCCAGCTCTTCTTCTCATACTAGCCACTGCTTTGGGGGCATGGGGTCCAGCGGGGACCCTGATTTAATAGCTCTATACAAGGTTTTAAAGTCTTACCTGGAGATAGGGTCCAATCTGGTAAGTGTCACCAATGGTATTTCGGCAGGGAAAAGATCTAAGGAGGTAGGGACAGGAAGTAGTTTCAGTTGAGCGGGACTGTGGGAGTGTGCACTCGAGTGTATAACTGCTGGTATGTTATTGATCCCCTCCAAAATAGTTGTGATTTGGCTGTCAAAATATTCCGACAGGTTGTAACACAATGTCTGTGATCACTTGCTTGAAGTGGGATGGATCGGTGAATTCTTTAAGAATTTCAAAAGTTTTCCCCGCTTTATTAGGGGCCGCAGTGATCTGCTCATAGATGTAATTTGCTCTGACCTTCCTTAGTTTGTTTTTATATTCGATCAGTACACTTCTTAAAATGAGCTTATCCCTCTCGATTTACTGGCGTCTCCATTTCCTTTCCAATTGCCTACATCTAAGTTCCGCATTTTTCAGCCTAACATCGTTCCAAGGGGCTGAGAGCTTTTTCATTTCTTCTGGGTAGTCAGGGGTATAGTTTTGTCTAGACTTTTTATCATTTCCCTTTCGAATCTATTATAGTTCACCTCCGTCCAATCTGTTGATGAAAATTATGAGATCCAAATAAAAGGTTTGTTTTTCATTTCAGGGAGTTTATTCCAAGCTCTTCCTTCTACTAAATGTACTACTGGCTTGGCGAGGGAACAACTTTTGGCCAAGTGCAGATGGAAAGTAATCAGTGAATGGTCAGGCCAGCAGAGAGTAGTGATTTCCCCCACCGAGATAAGATTTTTGGGGAGAATATAAGGTCCAGGGTGTGGCCTGCTACATATGCAGGGCCAACGACCTGCTGTTTAAGGCCGATAGTTAAGCAGGTACTGCACAATTCCTTGTATGTTGATGATAGGTTTTCTTCTGCCCAGAAGTTAAAGTCTCCCAACAAAATTTTTTTATTGTGCATAATGCACCGATTGGAGATATTATCTAGGAAAGATGGAAGGTCAGAGGTTACATAACCACAGGTGGTCTGTAACAAAGGAATCCTGTGGCCATGTTTTCTTTCTTTGCCTTTAACTGAAACCCAAGTAGTTCTATTCCCTCTACTTCATCTATGAAGATGTTAAAGTCCAGGTTGTCCCTGTAGAGGATACCTAAGCCCTCACCCTTTTTGCCAACTCGAGGTTTAAGGACCCTTTGAACCCATCGGGGCAGGCTGTATCTAAGTCAGAGAGTGAGTCTCGCTCGTTCTCTCTCTCTCTCTCTCTCTCTCTCTCTCTCTCTCTCTCTCTCCCTCTCTTTCTCTCTCTCTATCTCTCTGTCTCTCTCTCTGCCTCTCTCTCTCTCTCTCTCTCTCTCTCTTCGTCTCTCTCTTGTACGTTTATCTCTAACTCGCTCTCTTTCCATCTCTAACTCTGCATGTTTCATCTCCCTAGTTCTCTCAATCTTTCTGTCTTTCTCACACCTACTCTCTGTTATCCCCACCCCCTCGGTCTTTATCTGTTCATCTCCTCTTCTCTCTCTCTCCCTCTCTCTCAGTCTCCCGCTCCTGTTCTTAAATCTCTCACTCTCTTACCATCCTGTCACTCTATTCTTGTTCTCTCATTCTCTAGCTCCCTGCCGCTCTCTCAGTCTCTCTCTTTCTCTCTCTATCTCTCTCTCTCTTTCTCTCTCTTCTTGTTCTCTCATTCTCTATCTCCCTGGCGCTCTGTCAGTCTCTCTCTTTCTCTCTCTTTCTCTTCTTGTTCTCTCATTCTCCAGCTCCCTGCCACTCTGCCACTCTCTCTCTCTCCCTTGTTATCTCCTTCCACCCCGCTTGCCCCTTCTTTGCACCATCCACTCTCTGGGGCTTTGTGAAGCAGCTTAACTTGTGGTAGGGAGAGATGGGTAGAAGCTATGCATGTGTGGCCCATCCCAAGCAGGTATCTCAAGTGCTCATTGGAAGGTGGAATGGAGGGGCGGCCGGGCACAAGCAGCTTGTAGGCCTCATAATGAGTATCACTTATCCAGGCATTAACTTTACTATGTGAAGAGCAGCGTCACAAGTTACTGTCCAACCCAGGAAGCCGGACAGTGAAGACTGTGACATCACTTTAATAAGATAGGCAGTCTGAGTTCTTGTTGGGTGAGGGGGTAGGGGAGTTCTTGAGAAGAGGATCAGCTCAGATCACCTTTGGATTTCAAGAACCACTATGCCCGAGATCCTTGACAGTAAAGAGTATGTTACAGTTTTGAAAGATGTAACGTATCTGGCAACGAGTTCTTCCAGGGGTTTTTGGGTGGCACAATCACACTTATTGTGGAGGGTACCCAGTTTCCTTGTCTATGTGCGAAAGTCCCTTCGATGAATTAAAAGGCATGAGCTTGTTGCCACCATAAGCCTGGAGTAAACGAGAAAACAAGTCAATGAACAAATTTGACACTAAAGGTATTCATGTAGCCAAATACCTCTCTAATTTTCTGGAGGAGTCCAAATACCTTGATCCTCACCAGGCAGGGTTTCGGCTGGTCCATTCCACCGAAACAGTCATCCTGGCAGTCCTGGATGCTCTCTGGGACCATGCTGACAGGGGTTCCCCTCAGGCACTAGTACTATTAGATCTATCAGCCGCTTTTGACACAGTCGATCATGCTATTCTGGCCGACCGTGTCAAACTTGCTGGCATCCAAGGTACAACTGCTTGTTGGCTTACCTCATTTCTGGATGATAGGTCTCAGGCTGTCTGTCAAGGGCACTTCTTGGTACCCCCTCGTAAAATCACCTGTGGAGTCCCACAGGGCTCGGCACTCTCCCCCCACTTGTTTAATATCTACATTTCCCTTCTGATTCAATCTTTGAAGGAAAGAAAGGTGACAGATTTCAACTATGCGGACGACTTACAGTTGGTCTTCAAGATTGACGACTCTCACAGCTCTGTTGTGGATTTTCAGGCAACGATGTTATGTTAACAGTGGATGCACCATAACCATCTTAAATTAAACCCGGGAAAGACAGAGCTTGTTCTGACCGGGGACAGCCATAAATTCTGGGGCCCGTACTACTGGCCATCAGAGCTGGATCCCTCTCCCTCCCCTCCCCTTCCCTCTCGGCCAAAACATTGGGAGTCTCCCTCATTAACGAACTCAGGCTGAAAGATCAGGTTGGCACAGTGATTTCTAAGTGTTTCTTTCAGCTGCGTAAGATTAGGAAGATACACCGTCTCTTCACTCATGATGCACTGATCCAGATTATAATTGCCACCGTTCTGTCACATCTGGATTATGCCAAATCTGTGTATCTGGAAATGCCAATCTACCTGTTTTAACGGCTGCAGCTGGTTCAAAACCATGCAGCCCAGTTGGTCTTTCGACAACCGAGATGGCAAACAGTTACGCCCTTGCTAAGGAAATTACATTGGCTCCCCATTTTCCAGCGCTGTGCTTTTAAAACGGGCTGTCTTGTTTTTAAAGCCTTGCATGGCAATAGCCCTGCATTTATTAACAGCCTGATACTTAGACATATTCCTTCACGTAATCTTCGATCTGCCCACCTCTCACTCCTCACCACTCCAATTTTTAAGCGAGTACGTCAAGGAGGCTGCAGATTTGCGGTCCGCGCTCCTAAACTTTGGAACTCCCTCCCTTTGGAAGCACTGACATTCTGCAATTTAGGAAGTCTCTTAATACCTGGCTGTTCCTGCAAGCGTACAATTAAAAATGATTCTGGTTAGCATATTAAGCCTGTTAGCGCCATGAAGCCCCCTAACCCAACCCCCCCCCCCTGTAAGTGCGCTCTATAAATGAGTAAAATCATTAACAAAGGTCACCCCCAGCCCTGCCACTACTCCTCTCTTTCCTTCTTTTCTGTGGGTCATCTGCCTTAAAACTGAAACAACTGGAAATATCGAGTGTTAAAGAAATAGAGATTGAAAGCGACACTTCACAGAAATGTTTGGAACCGCGATTCTCCCACAGAAAGCGCTAAGGGAACACCAGTTTGCTATTTTTCGCTCCTTTTCGTCTCCGTTGCCAAAGGGAATATTCTGCCCTTGACAGCTTCCCAAATAATCTCTGTTCGACAAGTTGTGTTTCAGGAGCATTTTCAATCAAAGGCAAAGTCACACTTTTTTTACTCAGCTCCTTTTCCTGCCACGAGCCATCCCTCGACATACTGTAGTCTGCCGTCCTCGCCCTTTGTAGTGTCAGGCATCTGAGAATCGTCGCCTGTGCCCCTGCTCCCGAACACGAGAGTCTGCGGAGCAGGCCAGTGCTCCTGAAAACGCTGGTCGGCCCGGGCTGAGCGCAACAACCCGTTAATCAGCGGTAGAGCCGCCCATGGGGAGGTTTGTAGAACCCCCTCCGAGCCTGCTCGCCTTTGATAAATGCACTGTGTAGCGCTGGGAACATCTTTTCATTTTGTCACGCAGGAAAACTAGAGATAAAGCGAAAGACAGATTAGAGCGGAGCAGAGACAGATGAAGAGAAGGCATGCATAATTATAAAGTAAGTAGAGTCCTAGGGGGAACTGCAGGCTGACACCAGAAACCGTACTTTCTAATTCGGTGCAGTCAGAATATAGATGCCTGGCGCTGCTGCCCCGGTGGGCGCAAGCCGGCCCTTTTCTGCAGAGAGGGCAGTCCATCCTGCAGCACCTGCCCTACAAGTGCCTCAAATCAAAAACAGCAAGATGAAATGGGTCTAATTACCCAGCGTGCTGCGAGGCCCCGTGATCCCATTAGCGGAATGTAATGCATCACTGATAAGCGTGTAATTCTATCCAGGGAGGCGACTGACATGTAACCCGCTCAGCTGCCAATCACCACATTTGTAATAACATTGCTGGGGTGGGCAAATCTGCCCAGGCCTCGGTTTAGGAATGAGAAATTTGTCTCGGGAATATTATGTGGCTGTTTAGAAAGCTTTTCATATTTCTTGTCGATTTTCCACAATAAGTAAACAAGGGGCAGGCCAGTCAACTGAGAGCCATTTTTTGTCAGGTTTTTATGTCAAAGCCTAGCAGACAGCTGCTCTGACTGGTTGCTAAATAATTCTTGGGGAAATTCTGAAAGCTGACCTAAGAATGCATTCCGCCCATTGCTTACCTTTGGCTTTATGGTTTGTAACTCACATTTGCTTGCTTTCTGCTTGAGTTGTTTTAGACTGTCCAGTATGTCTTTGTCCCTCCCATGGATCTTACCTTTTTTTTTTACTGTATTCTTCCACAAGTTCTCCCTTTCTGTAAGCAGGCCTTTTAATCCTTTTCTTATCTGATAACATTTGGAGTACATTCAAAGGCAGAGGTCAAATGTCAGCCTCTGTCTTCTGAGAGAAGTTGGTGTTTACATTTCTTTGAATTCAAAGTGAGAGGACTTAAAGAGTTGTTGAGAAAGCTGAGAAGAGTGATGTCCCCATACAGTACATAATTTGTGTTTTGACCCCGAGCTACTTGCTCCTAATTTCTCTGATTGGCTTTGTTTTGTTCCTTTGAAATTTGTGACATTGTGATGTTTATTTTTTTTGGAGGGGAGGGTTTAGTGAGTTTTTTTGATTGATTTTGGGAACGTATAACCCTGTTCGGCACATACATGATCCATCTTACCAAAGTCATTCGCACCCATGACAAACATCCTCTCCTACACAAATGACAGACAACTATAATGTGCCTGAATCCTATGGTTTTTTCAGTGAATTTCAAAGGTTTTTTAAATGCTAATTTCTAACTATAACGTGCCTGAAACCTATGTTTTTTTAAGTGAATTTCTAAGGTTTTTTAAATGCTAGTGTCCAACTATGCCTACAGAGGGAGGGCATGTGAAGAAAGAAGAAAAACGCACAGAAAGAAACAAAAGAAATGCAGAAAGAAGCAACAGAAGTCTTCAAAGATGAAGAAAAGTGCAGGAAGAAGGAAGACATGCAGAAAGAACAAACAGAGGAGCAGACAGAAGGCTTGTTGCAAAATCATCCTCTACCCTCAACTTTTTCAGATGGGTAGTGGTGGTAACTGAGTCTGAGTAACCAGTCCTAGAGCCAGTGCTATGTTAAAAGGCATTTAGAATACAGTGAAACACCTACATACACTAGGGAACACTATGTGTTGCAGTAGCCCTGTGATTACCATGGCCTACTCTGTAAGACCCTAGTACATAATAGGGCAGGGTGATTAAAACTACCTCTTAAAGCGCACCACAGGACACGTTTGCACACTGGTGAAGGGAGGGGGGGGCTGAGGTGACATGTGTGCAAACATGCCCTGTGGCCATTTTAATTTGAGGATAAAGTCCCCTTGAATCCTGGGAGTCCCTAGGGTCGAACTTACCCACTAGGTACCTCCAGTAAGCCCCGTTTGCAGAGAGGTGTAGAAAGTGGCACAGCCTGGACCACCTCTCTGCAACGCAGCACAGTGGCGCTTACTGGAAGCACCTTGTGCGCTAGTTGGACCCAAGGGGCACTCAGGATTGAAGGAGAATTATTTCCCAAACTTAAAATGCGCCAAAGGGCGTGTTTGCACACGTCACCTCAGGCCCCGTCCCCTCCCTTCCCCACTGTATAAACACTCCCTGTGGCCGTTTTAAGTAGGGAGATTAAGGGCCATATGTAGGTAGCCCAATACCTGTCTGTAGCGGCCGAAATAACCGAATTTCGGCCGTTACTGACCGGTATTGGGCATTTGAGATGTAGGGGCTAAATTTAAGGATTCGGTAATTTACCGAATCGGTAATTTAAGGAATCAGTAAATTACCAATTCCTTAAAATACTGATTCGGTAAATTACAGAATCCTTAATGTAGGGAGCACTCAATTGAGTGCATTTCTGAGTTAAGGATTCGGTATTTACCACCAACTAAAAGTTGGTGGTAAATATCGAAAACTTTTGAAAAAGCAAATATGTGCTTTTCCAAAAGTGCCATGTGGCAGACATACATGCCGTTAGGGAATGTATGTGTGTCACATGTGCACCCATGCACTATTCAGGGGTGCAACAGGGTGTCAATGTGACACCCTGCCACCCTTGTAAGTCTTCCCCCTATTACCGATTCGGTATTTACCGAATCGGTAATTCTCATTCATTCCTATGGGCCTAAAAGCCCATAGGAATGAATGGGAATTACCGAATAAGTAAATCCAGAATCGGTAATTAGCTAATTTTACAGATTCTGTAAAATTTACCGAATCAATACCTACATACCATTTACCGATTCTGAAATACCGAATCGGTAAAATTCGGTATTTTATAATCAGTAAATAGATTTACCTACATTTGGACCTAAGTCCCCTTGAATCCTGAGAGTCCCTAGGGTCAAACTAGCCCACTATGTACCTCCAGCAAGCGCGTTGTAGAGAGGTGTAAAAAGTGGCACGGCCTGGACCACCTCTCTGCAACGCAGTGCATTGGCGCTTACTGGAAGCACCTGGTGGGCTAGTTGGCCCCCAGGCGCCCTCAGGATTGAAGGGGAATTATTTTCCCAACTTAAAACACACCACAGGGCATGTTTGCACATGTCACCTCAGGCCCCGTACCCTCCCTTCCCACCTGTGTAAACGCGCCCTGTGGTAGTTTTAAGTTGGGAAATTGAGTCTACTTGAATCCTGAGGGTCTCTAGGGTCAAACTAGCCCAATAGGTACCTCCAGTAAGCGCCACAAAGCTGCGTTGCAGAGAGGTGTAAAAAGGGGCGTGGCCTCTGAAGACCTCTCTGCAACGCAGCTCCCTGGCGCATACTGGAGGTACCTGATGGACTTTTTGGACCTCAGGGACCCTCAGTATTGAAGGGGAAGGAATTCCCCAGCTTTCAACTCGCCAGGGGGAGCGTTTGCACAATGCTGAAGGAAGGGGGCGGGGCCTGGGATGACATGTCTCCAAACATATTTCCTCTTCAATCCTGAGGATCACTGGAGGCCAACTAGCCCACCAGGTACCTCCATTATGCGCCAGAGAGCTGCGTTACAGAGAGGTGTTCAGAGGCCATGCCCCTTTTTACAACTCTCTGCAACGCAGCTCCATGGCGCTTACTGGAGGTACCTGGTGGACTAGTTGCCCCTAAGGGACCCTCAGGATTGAAGAGGAATTAATTCCCCAACTTAAAACACACCACAGGGCGTGTTTGCACACATGTCACCTCAAGACGCGCCCCCCTCCCTTCACCACTGTGCAAATACACCTGTGGCGCGCTTTAAGTAGGGGGATTAACTCCCCTTGAGTCCTGAGGGTCCCTGGGGTGCAACAAGCCCACCAGGTACCTCCAGTAAGCGCCACAGAGCTGCGTTGCAGAGAGGTGTTAAAAGGGGCGTGGCCTCAGAACACCTCTCTGCAACGAGGCTCTCTGGCGCATACTGGAGGTTCCTGGTGGGGTAGTTCGCCCCCAGGGATCTTAACAGCCCCGGGGCCCTCTCCATTGGGGACCGTGCAGTCAGCAGCATTGTCTACGCCCACTGGGGCGGGTCCTCAGGGTATTTAGTGACGTGTCAGGTGTGGCAAGTGTTTCTTCAAGCTAGCCCATGATTAAGTGTGTGAAGCATGAAACGCATCGGGCTCAGGGATATAGACTTTCGGAGAAGTACCTGCGGTCGCCAGTAGGTAGTTATAGTTAGGATTTTTTTCAATGTTAAATCTCAAAATTCTATTTGGAATAACTTTGACGCCGATTGACGAATCTGCCTCAAAATTTCCTCAAAATGGCCTCGCGGCGTTCCGGTCCTTCCCTGAAAGTTTGGGGGGGATTCGTCAAGCGGGGGCCGAGATAAAAGGGGGGTCCCAAAACGCATTTTCCCCATGTTAATTTCCATAGGGCGGTCGATTTCACTTTTAGCCCGAACGGCTGAATGGATTTCCACCAAACTTGGCAAAATTGTAGGGACTGGTAGCCCGATGTGCCTTTGCTATGTCTCAAGATATGTGCTCCAGTGGATTTTGAGTAATTAAGGTTCAAAAAAATATATATATCTATAGCCGCGCTCCGGTACGCGCACCGGTACGCGCACCGGGCGCGCCACGCGACTTGCGCGCAGAAATCTGATTGGCTCTGGGGTGTCTGTAAACATTCTGAACAGTCCGGAGCGGCCGCCATCTTGTGTCTCGGTAGGATCGAGACACGAGAGGTGGCCAAAACAAAGAGGGAAATGACCATAAGGGGGCAGAGTAGACCCCCCCTTGACCCCCTAGGTTTGATGTGGGGGTCATAAAAGGGCCCCGCGGGGCAAAAAAAAATAATATTTGTTTTTGATTTTCACGGGGGGAGCGCCCGGTACGCGCACCGGTGCGCGTACCGGGGAGCGTACCATGGGGAAAAAGAATGACAGTTTTAAAAGTAGCTGTTTAAAAAAAAAAAAAAAGTTTTTTTTTTATACATACACATACATATATATAAATGCATATGCATATATATATATATGCATATATGTGTATATGTGTGCGTGTAGAGAGAGGTAGAGTGGAAGAGGTGTAGAGGTAGAGAGGTAGAGAGGTAGAGATTAGTAGAGAGAGAAGAAGAGAGAGGTAGAGAGGTAGAGAGTAGAGAGTGAGTAATAGAGAGTAGAGAGTGAGTAGTAGAGAGTAGTAGAGAGCAGTAGAGAGAGTAGCAGAGAGTGAGTAGTAGAGAGTAGTAGAGTGAATAGTAGAGTGAGTAGTAGAGAGTAGTAGAGAGTGAGTAGCAGAGAGTGAGTAGTAGAGAGTAGTAGAGAGTAAGTAGTAGAGTGAGTAGTAGAGAGCAGTAGAGAGTGAGTAGTAGAGAGTAGTAAAGAGTGAGTAGTAGAGAGTGAGTAGTAGAGAGTGAGTAGTAGAGAGTAGTAGAGAATGAGTAGCAGAGAGAATAGTAGTGAGTAGTAGAGAGTGAGTAGTAGAGTGAGTAGTAGAGACTAGTAGAGAGAGAGTAGTAGAGAGTGAGTAGTAGAGAGTAGTAGAGAGTGTGTAGTAGAGGGAGAGTAGTAGAGAGTGAGTAGTAGAGAGTAGTAGAGAGTGAGTAGTAGAGAGTAGTAGTGAGTAGTAAAGAGTGAGTAGTAGAGAGAGAGTAGTAGAGAGTGAGTAGTAGAGAGTAGTAGATAGTGAGTAGTAGGGAGTAGTGAGTAGCGAGTAGTAGGGAGTGAGTAGTAGAGAGAGAGTAGTAGAGAGTAGTAGAGAATGAGTAGTAGACAGTGAGTATTTGAGAGTAGTGGAGTAGGAGTGAGTAAGTAGTAGAGAGTAGTGGAGAATATTCCAAAGTTTGGCACAGGACCACTTTCACAATGAGTCCAATCAAATCATATCACTTAGAGTCCTTATTGAAGCGCTGAATCTTGGTGTATATTCAAATGCTTTTATTTTCCTTAAGTTTATGTACCACAGCCAGCCGAAACGTTTCGTTCTGTACAACAGAACTTCTTCAGGGCGTTCTTATTTCCTTCAAGTTATGTCGGTATCCAGTTGTCATATAACTAGATATTTCTTCCAAATGTTAGACGAGACATAAGTATATTCTTATTCAAAGTGACTAGGTATCAATTTTACCCACACAATTCGGGCAGACTTGAGTAATTTATAGCATCCTCAAAGTCAGTCTTTCAAAAATTCCAAAGTATAGGACATGATAATCCAAATCCAAATGTTTCTCAAGAAAAATCATTTACAATCGTTCGGAATATCGGTGTTTGGGCAGATATGATCCAGGGACCCCCAGTATGCAAGGGGAATTAGTCCCCCCTCTGCAAACGCGCCAGTGGCCTGCATTGCAGAGAGGTGTAACAAGGGTGTGGCCTCATTACACTTCTCTGCAATGCAGCTCCCTCGCGCATACTGGAGGCTCCTGGTGGACTAGTTGACCCCAGGGACCCCCAGTATGCAAGGGGAATTAGTTCCCCCGCTGCAAACGCGGCAGTGGGCTGCGTTGCAGAGAGGTGTAACAAGGGGCATAGTCTCATTACACCTCTGCAATGTAGCCCCTGGCGCATACTGGAGGTTCCAGGTGGGCTAATTGGCCCCCAGGGGTCCCCAGTATGCAAGGGGAATTAGTTCCCCCTCTTCAAACATGCACGGGAGCTGCGTTGCAGAGAGGTGTAAAAAGGGTTGTGGCTTCATTACACCTCTCTGCAATGCAGTCCCCTGGCGCATACTGGAGATTCCTGGTGGGCTTTCAGGTCTTATATAGTTAGGAATTAGCATTAAAAAAACCTTTGAAATTCACTGAAAAAACCATAGGTTTCACACCAGTTATAGTTAGGAATTAGCATTTAAAAAACCTATTAAATTCACTGACAAAACCATAGGTTTCACACCAGTTATAGTTAGCTGGAAATTTTACTGACATAAAACCATTGAAATTCCCACGTTATAGTTAGTTGGACTCACTATAACTTGCGCGCCTGCAATGCACTGCTGATGACGTCACATATTACATCACTCATGACATGGTCAGTGACATCACTCATGACATCACTGATGACACCATCCAGTGAATGTGTGTCTTTCTGAAAAATAAATTTGTTTTATATATGTATTTGTAAAGGTCGATGGAAGAATAAATGTTTAAATAAGTGTGTAAATGGATGTTTTTTTAAAAAAAAATTGGTTGGTTAACTGGCTTATTAAGTGTATCTTAGTGAATACATATATTAGCGAGTATTGTTTAAATATTTAAATGTTTGTATCAGTGTTTCTCTTTGTGTATAAGTGGCTGCAGGGGTTGGTGACTGACTCACTGTTTGTATGTGTTTTGAAGACAGCATATGTGCAGGACTGTATGGGCGGATGATGTGTATATGAGTGTGTTAGAGAGTGAATGACTGTCTCACTAGTGTCTTCATTAGTAACGACATATGTTTTAATCTAGTATATGTGAGTATTGATGTATATAAGTGAGTATAGTATATATAGTGAGAGATTGTAGGAGTTCCTGTTTAAATAAGTATGTGTTTCTATAAGTGATTGTTTAAGAGAGTAAGTATGTGTAAGTTTCCTTAGAAGTAAGGTGGTAGTGTGTTTATAAATGTATATGCAAATAAATGGATGTTCAATAGTTTATTTGCATGTGTGAGTATGTGTGTGAGTAACTTTTGGATGACTGCTGATGTGTAACAGGATGTATAGGTGTATCACTACATATGATGAGTGAGTATATATATGAGTGACTATATAGAACTGTTGGTGAATGAGTGGATGTGTATATAGATGGTGGAATTACTGAATTGGTTGTTGTTACTGGTTTGGGTATGTCCATTTTTTGAAAATGTTTGTTTCTATTTTTGAATATGTGTTTCAAGCGTTACATTACACTGAAATTAGGTCTGTCACTCTGTCACAAGTATGGTGTCATGAGTGATGTCATGAGTGATGTCACTGACCATGTCATGAGTGATGTAATATGTGACGTCATCAGCAGTGCATTGCAGGCGCGCAAGTTATAGTGAGTCAAACTAACTATAACGTGGGAATTTCAATGGTTTTATGTCAGTAAAATTTCCAGCTAACTATAACTGGTGTGAAACCTATGGTTTTGTCAGTGAATTTAATAGGTTTTTTAAATGCTAATTCCTAACTATAACTGGTGTGAAACCTATGGTTTTTTCAGTGAATATATATATATACACACACACACATACATGCATATACACACATATATACACCTACTGGGAGTTGCCAGTAGGCAGGTATAGTTAGGATATAGTTTCCATAGGAAGAGCATTACTTTGTTTTCCAATACCTTTGACAATTCTTTCCAAAATTTTCTAAACTAGTTTAACGCTCACTTCAGCTGCTGTCTTGAAATTTTGGGGTGATCCGCCAAGCTGGAGCGAGAATAAGGTGGGGGGGATCCCAAAATGCTTTTTCTGCATGTTAATTTCCAGAGGAAACTTTAAATACGGCTACAACCCGAACTACGGAACAGAATTACACCAAATTTGGCAGAAAGGTAGCTCTTGGTCCAGAAAGTGACCTTTTTGTTCAGTAGTTGCTGAAAAATTCAAAGAAATTCCCAGTTGTATATATAGGGACGCGGTAGATCTGGGACCCCTCCCAATCTTTTGCTGAGATCTAATTGGCTGCCAACACTTTAAACCAGATAGTGTGGGCAGCCATCATGTGGCGTGGTTGAACTGAGTCACAAGACAAAACATACAAAGAAAGGAAAGGGGGCAGGGTAGAAACACCCTGACCCCCTAGGCCTCTTGGAGATTGTGGGGGGGGAGGGGGTGGATTGGGGGTGGGGTGTCCCACAGGGACCTCCCAGGGCCAAAAAAGCATTTTTTTAAGATCCAAAAGCTTTCTGGATAAGAGTATCACATGAAGTATGCAAAAAGAAGCAGAGATCACTGGATAGTTCTTAAGTTTTGGTAGAGAGCACCTCCTCTATAGAACACCTTACAACACCAGCGACACTACTCTGAATATGCTCACCTTAAATATCTGCTTTTCTAGCATAGGATATGCTGGTGGTTCGCTGGACTAATGCGTCCACTGTAGGGGCCTGTGTTTGACCTCATGGTCACAGATTCTAATCCTGGTAGGTCCATTTAGTCTTTCATCCTTCTGAGGTCGATACAATGAATACCGTTGGATAACAATAAACATCTTTTATTCAGTGCCAAGAGACTCTCCTGGGTGAATGTGCACTTTACACATCCATTCCGTGCTTGAAAGCGACAAAGGCTTTTGTTATTTCTACTTCAAAGTCTTTAAGCAAAGGATTAGCACAGTGTCATTAATGTAGAGCTGTAAAATTACAAATGACTTTTTCCTTTGCTGACACGGTATTACAGCTTTGAATTGATAAGATACCACCCAAGCCAAACTAAAATTAATAAGAGCAACCCCTGCCTGACCCTGAATCCTTTGCTAGAAAAAACAGACATTTCAGGTGAGCAGAACCAGTGTCGCTCGTGTTGTAGGGTGCTCTATACAGGAGCTGCTCTTCATCTAAACTTGGGAACTACCAAGAGTTCTGTGCTTCTTTTTTGCAGATTTGTGTAATATAAGAAAAACAATATGATATATATATTTATATATATGTCCAGACCTAAAAAGGAAGATGGACAACATTTCCATTTCACCACTGAGTAAGGACCTCAACTAACAAATTAGGGTTGAGATTAAATGAGAAAATATAAATATGTATAGTACACTCAGCAGAGGGCATTGCATGATGAGAACAAGACATTAGACAAAATTGAGATTTGAAATTCCATGAAAATGGAATTCTTTACTATGTGAACCTGGGAGAGAGACCGAGAAACACATGACTCATACTGTAAAGTGGGAAAGTCTCATGCAAAAAAAGGTACTGATAATGTGAGAGGGTGCTGTATAATGTGCTTGTTTAACTTGGGGGGACAGAACCATGTTTACATTGTTGGGGGCCATTGGTAGCCATTAGACTACCATGCTGGCAGTATTAACATCATTTGTTTCCTCAGTTGCTGTGCTTGACAGATCCTTGCCTTCAGACTTCTTGTAGATGGGAATACCTGTTGTGAGTCAAGCTCAAAGAGAGCATGTTGACACTGTCAAGTCTTGAATTGACGACGGCTATTATCCTGGCCATGATCAGAAAGAAACTTGGGTATAGTTAAAAAATTCAATTATCATTCTCGAAGAAGAAAACGTGTATTATTATGGACTGGATAACGTTTATTTGGGCTCATAAGGTTTTTAACTCATGTTTGAGGGTGAAAAGCTCCTTAAAAATAGAAAGAGGGGGACAAAGTTTTAATATAATCAGTTCTAGTGATGGTTTCAAGACACACTCAAGGTTTTTCACATTCATCTAGAGCCAACTTTGCCTCATCCAAATCGCTACTTTTACCAAGAAGACAACACCATTATAAAATTGAGGTGAAGGTTCTTCTATTTAAGCACGGCCAGTTTTTGATCTGCGTAGTAGTGTTAACCCCTTCCATGCTCATGACGAGCTCAGCTCGTCATGCAGCACAGTGCTCGTGTGATTATGACGAGCTGAGCTCGTCATGACCACACCCGTTTTAAGGATGCACTGCACAGCAGAGAAATATCCTAAGCAGCGATGTGGTTAAAGAAGTAGATGCCTAGATATTAAATCTGGTTGCATGTCAGAGGTTGCATGTCAGAATATCATACACAGAATCATTGTCTCATATAAATGTTGTGTCCCAAAAATGTTAGCCCAATTGATGTAGATGTTCTATTAATGACTATAATGGGGTGAGAATATCGTAAATGATATTCAGAACACAGTATTTATATCCGACTATTATATAACAAAGATATACAAAAACAAAGAGGCAACACAAATATTCAATTCCACCAACAAGAACACATAATCTTGAGTCTTCGGGTGAAGTTTTAAATTCTTCTTTATTGGCTTCCATCAGACAAACACGCAGCCAACGCGTTTCTCCCTAAACAGGTCTTCATTAGGCTGTAAGTATAACACATATATACATATATCAATTTAAACAATACATAATAAAAAAATAAAAACATTTTTAAGACAAAGACATTGTGACAACATCACCCTTGGTCCAGATGCAGGCTGAATTTACATCGCACAAGTCAGATTTTCATCAGAACCGGAATATTGTAAAATGGTTTTCCAACAGAACACCATAGTAGAAGACCCAAGAAAAATAAAGGTAACAGACAAATGAAGAAGACAAACGAGAAGAGCTAAGGGGCATCACTGAGTTTCTTTAAAAACAGAAAATTGTACGAGCCCAAAAAAGAAAATAGCCATAATATTTTTAGATAGAAGATGGATATTTTAACCAGAAGAAAAAACAGTTTCACCTGTGAAGTGAGAAGAAGTGAAAACAAGGTGAACAGTTGTGCTGCACTGTAAACAAAAAAAGGAACATCTCTATTGGAGTCCAAACGTTTACCTGCCTAAGTATATAAATATATATATATATCAGAAAAGTAAAACGTAAAGAGGACAAACCTCTTACCAATCGTAACACCACCAAATAGTACTTATTTGTGGTGTAGATGATTACTTTATGATCGAAGTCCCACTCAAAGTAAGTAGTCTGCAGTGAGGGAAAGTAATACAAAACCTGGTGATCACAAGACACTTATGTCTAATCACCCCAAGTCTAGTTGAGAACCTCCCATTTAAAGAAAAGCAATAGCTTAAAATCAAACTATCAGAAAAGCGTTCAAGTCAGAAGGTGTCAAGTCAAGTCAAATATACTTTTATTTGATTTCATTAAAAAAAATCATAAAAGGGTGGGAAAACCACCATGGGTGAAACATGCATAAAATATACAGTTGTTATTTTTAAAATGTAGAAAAGCAATATTTTTAAAAAGTATTAATATGTAAGCAGGACAGTGGAAGGATTTCGGAGCCGAATGTTCTAGAAACTACTTGAGATAGTTGGCGATTCTATTTTGTCCAGTTCTTTTGCCACTTTTTCAAAAAGTTTATAGCTCTGTGGGAAAGTGGGATTGATAAGCCCCAGAGACAATGAATCACTGCTGCTCTACAAGTTCCTATTAGCTCCTTCCCGAAGACCTCCCGAAGGACCTTTTTGCGTGTTTCTACTAGGGCAGGGCAAATACTTATTAGATGCAGTAAGGACTCATCCCCTACTCCGCATAGGCGGCATACCTTTGATTGCCATGTGTATTTCCATTTTGGAGTCAGAAGGTGATAAGAAGATGCCTCGATAGATGTGATTCAAAAGTAAAGTCCCGTGAAAAACTCACGTGGACACTCAGTACCCCGCCACAAATGGGAGTCGTAGAAAGTTGCTGCTATATGCTAAAAAATGAGACATTGAACATCCTTAAAATATATCCTTTTATGTCATCAGAAGTTATGCATGACACAAATTCAGCATCAGTATGAGCCTCATAACATAATACATAACCTGTTCACTAACAACAACCATACTTACATCTACAGTGGCAACTATATACTCCAAAAATATGTAACCAAATTAGTATCAAAAAGAGGGGGAAGAAATATACCGTCTGAGGAAACCAACATCCCATCTCCCCAACTACATGGTGTTCAATACCTTCCGTCTACAGAAAACATATAGAGCAGGTATGGAGATTACAATAGCCCCCGTAATAGGTCCTAAGCGTAACCAAAATAAATCTGGTCTTACGTAACGAACGCAAGTGCCACTGATTCGGTAGCTTAAATACCCACCCTGATTGTTGCTAAATGGAAAAATCATTTCAAGAATCTCGCTAAAAACACATGCATACCTTCCCTCCCATGGCTGTTACCCACTGAAGAAACGCGCCCCAGGACTTACTTGTGATCGTCTTACATATTGGTGCACGTAGTATGGAGAAGGGGCTGAAGAGTCATCAGTCCAACTACCTGTTCCTTTCTCATTCCCGATTTAAATACCAAGCTAAGGGCCGAACCCATGACACGCCTCCACGTCATGAATAGGCGTTACTGAGCAAAGGTGAATGCGCGTGTTGCATCCGTTTTTTTGGGACTAAAGACGGGTCATAAAAACTTTATTGGGCACCCAGTTTATAAACGAGGGCAGATGCTGTATTAAAGAAAAGCTGTCTCCTATTTCATTAAAACTTTAATCAACGTAGGATCATCTGAAAATAGTAAAAAAGTGAAAGCGCGTTGCATCACAAATGGGCAATACGAACACCCATTATGTAGCCTCCACGTCATAAGTAGGCATTGCTGAAGAGACTTAAAGATTTGAGTTGTGTCAGTTTTTTTTTAACTAAATGCTGGTCGCCAAAAATGTATTAGGCACCCATATACAAAAGAGGGAAGATTCTGCAGCATTTAGCTACTGTCCCATATTTCCCTAAAAACTTTAATCAACATACGAGCACCTGAAAAAGGACAAAGAGTAGAAATACCCCTGCCTCGTAAATGGACAGTATGCACCCATCGGTTTAACGAAGTTTTAAAAATCACTGAAAAAAAATATTTCCGCAAACAACCATACGCAGATAAGTATATACCAAAGATACAAGCCACCTTACATGCTGTATCACGGAAAAAAGTGAACATGTATAACCAAGGAGAAGTAATCAAAAACCCATATAAGTATAAGGGTATTCATGTGGCACCAGAGAATACAAAGTGTAAACAAAGAGTTAGCCGTTCACCATTACATTTTGAGATAGCAGAGGAAATACGAAAACATCTGTTACAAAGAAGTGTAATACTAGGCCAGGTGATGTAGAGCAGGATCACAGCTTTATTCATAAGATCACTTCTTGGTTACAGGTTACAAGATGTCAGTCAGATCCTTTAAAGTGCCCCACCAGGAGAAGCCTCCTCGCTGCCCAGCCCTTCCACACCAACTGATTCTCCCTTCCTATACAAACACACTCAACATTCTATATGACCTCATCATAGGCTGAGTAGCAAGGCAGAGAACTTCTGTAGGGAGAGTGCACTGAGTAATTAGTACATTACAAAACATCTCCCCCCCTTATAGTGATCGAAAACATTCAAAATGTGTGACGGTGATAAAACACACATCTCAGCAAAGGTGGATGCATTAACAGCAACATAATTATACATCACCCCCCTGCTATAATGATCATAAACGATCAAATGCATAGAGATTGTAAAACATACACATGACAGTAAAGGAGGGTGCATAAAACAATAACATTACTATACACATCTACCCCCCCCCTTATAATGATCATAAACAACAAGGAATGCAAGTTAAAGAAAAACATTCTTAAAAACTTAAAAACAATGGATACTATCGCCATAACTCATACCCCAAACTGCGGGTACAATACCGTCACACCACACGGAGTACCCATTGCACCACAAACTAAGGCACAAAACTTTGGCATAGTAGGGATCTACAACCCTCAACTGCACATACTAATGACAGTACAGCTCTTCCTCAAAGAAGAGGAATAAGACTCTACCCATACTAAAATAGGGTAATTATAACACAAAACACTCTTGAAACATTCTTGAAACTTAACATGGGTATCTTTAAACCCAACGTGCACAGCCAAAATGCACAGTCCAAACACCTCCCATTAGGCAACAACCACATACATGGTATCACCAAAACCAATAAGTCAGAGAAGCTACACGAGAGGTAGACTTCCCACGTGCGCACCCACAACGCACAGTCCAAGTACCTCACATGAGGCGACAACCATAAACAGGGTATCACTAAAACCAGTAAAACAGAGAAACTTCGTAAGAAGAAGTCTTCTCACGTGCGCACCTGCAACGCACAATCTAAGCACATACTCGAAAGGCAACAACCACTCACAGGGTATTATCAAAACCATTAAAACAGAGGAGCTTTAAAAGGATTCTTCTCATGTGCGCAGCGGCAACGCACCTCACACGAGGCAACAATTACTCCCCCAAAAAAGTATACACCAACATGACCAGGGACACCCCCCTTACTCCATACAAATACAACACACATGCTCCAAAATGTAACGTAAATCGTACACAACTGTTAATTTTATCAACAGTACATCAGCAATATAACTAACATGCATGGAGTAACAGATTACAACATCTTTAACATAACAAGTAAAAACATCAAATGTAGTCACCGTTGTCTAATCAGCGGGGCAGCTTCTTATTTGACATGATGATTGAAATGTACCATCCAGTAAGTGTAACAAGTGGAATAACATCAAATTTCAAACTGCCGAACCACGCACATCTAGATAAATCACAAACCTATAATACGACAACCAACAAGAGGTGTCATGACTCCTTTCGCCTGTAAATGCAGTCAGGTTGTAGTTCATGCTGCTCGGATCAAGTCCATAGAAAACAACTACAAACTAGGTTGGCAAGGAACGTGATTGGCAGTCACGAACTCCACTGCAGAGTAACAGTACGCCCATTATGTGCTACTTACAAGCACAAGATGGCGGCATGTTGTCACGTTGAGCCGGATGGCTTAGGGCGCGTTGCTGCAAGTAGGCGTCAGTAGGCAGCAGTAAGGAACAATGAAGCAAGGACGTCATGAAGGATTCCCCGTCTTTTTGTAGCACCATGAAGATGGTAAGGTGCATGCGAACAAGCTTTTGAATATAAACAATGCTTGTTTAAGTATGCGGCCGCAGTACAACTGTCAAAGCGCATCCACATTGGTGCCAAGTTAGACGCTGCCCAAGTTACTGACTCCCCACAACAGAAACAGGAATTGCAGGCCACCCATAGTTAAAACCTCAAACAGTGCACTAAAAATATGCTTCATCTACAGGCTGCAAGCCCAAATGATTTCCAGCCACCCTAGGTAGAAATTATCCAAAACGATGTTACTGGTTAGTTCCAAGACACTTGATGACTGTTGGCCTCTCTGGCCATCAGCTCAGGTGACACTCTAAATCTTCTGCTCTTGAAGCATGTGGGCTCACACAAAGTCCAACAGGAACTGGCAGGCCCATGTCAGGGCTGACTGTTTACATGTGATGAGGGACACCACCAGGAAGTTGTTTGAAATTGATAACCAGGTTACAGATGATGCTCTCCCAATGCAGGTTAGTCACTCAGGCCAATACAGGGACAATGCAGTAGGAACTGGCACCTTGAGTTGTGGGCGACTGATGACAGGGTCACTGGTGGGGCTTGGGTGGGGGTACCAGTTTGCTACACTCACGAAAGAAATTATCATACCTTAGAGCCCTTAATGTCCTTAGTTCCTTTGGTCTTGCTTAATCCACAGCTAAGGTTCTTCCAGATCATTGCTAGTGTTAGAAAGAAGTGTAATACTAGGCCAGGTGTTGTAGAACAGGATCGCAGCTTTATTCATAAGATCACTTCTTGGTTACAGGTTACAAGATGTCAGTCAGAGCCATTAAAGTGCCCCACCAGGAGCACCCTCCACCCTTCCACACCAACTGATTCTCCCCTCCAATACAAACACATTCAACATTCTATATGACCTCATCATAGGCTGAACGGCAAGGCAGAGAACTTCTGTAGGGAGAGTGCATTGAGTAATTAGTACATTACAACAACATCCCATAGCGATCCAAATCACATAATGTTATCCAAACTCCTGATTTCCAAGTACACTACCTTGCAGTAAGATTGGCCTGGTTATCAGATACAACATCAGACATATATTTACAAACTGTGAAAATTCAAAAACAGTATACACACAGTCATAGATGCATCCCAGCCACCGAAAGCTAGTATGTTTGTAGAAGACACAAAGTCATTGATTTAGAACATTTCAATAGATCAGTACTGGACATACAACCCCAATTATCCCTAGCTGCTTAGTTTTCATTTGGATACGTATATACCAAAGATATACTAGTTCTGCTCTATTAAATCCAGCCAGGGATTCAATCACACATTCAAAATGTAGGAAGAGAGGAGAGAGAATTTCATTGCTCCTTTGACACCATTGATTTGTGATGTGAGAAAAATATCAGAAGGAAGTATCCCCTACTCCTGCAATATTTTCCAAGACTTTTGATAGGTAAATTAGGATTCGTCATGTAAAAAATCCGTAAAGAGGTCAAAGAGGTTTGGAAGATCCATCATTTCCTTCATAAAAATTTTACAGAATATTAACCTTATCCACTGGGGAGGACTCAGTTCTACTGAATACATATTGCTTGGGGTCATTGATGTCGAAGTGTTCATAATGACCCTGCAACTGTCCCACCACTGAACTTTTCATGCACTTAATTTGCAGCAGGAAGTATGGCAATAGACCTTTGTCTGCAGGGACTGGTTGAGTCTATGGCTTTTTGTTAAGGAAGATGGAGATAATTGCATGTTTCGGGTGTTGGAACAACATCATTCTTATAAGATTGATTAATAATTATGGTAACAAAGTTAAAGCAAGGTACAAATGCGGTGTAGCGTTCACACAGGGGAAGGATTATAGTCTAGTTTGATTCCTTTAAGATGTTGAATATAAGAGATAACATCTGTGTAGGAAACAGGGACACAGTAGGCACAAGCTGCTAAAGTAGGTCGTACAACTTTGATATAAAGGAGGGACTCCATAGACAATGAATCATTATACAAGGACCCACACCTGACTGGAAGAGGCATTAGGTTTACAATCACATTGAAACGTGCAAAAAATAATACATTCTTGTAAAATATTTACTCTGTTGAAGAGTGAGCACTTTCTTCCACATGAAACTCATTCTGACATGACTTAAGTGACTTTACAACTTTTTAAAGAATACATCCAATTTTTCAAAATCTAGGCAGCTTTTATATCAAGAAAAACACAACGTAATATTATGTAGTGTACTTTTATATATTTTAGAAAAGATGGGATTGTTTTCAGCCTTTTGTTTTAAACTACGTTCAACAAAACAATTCAAGCTGCTTCAATTTTTGCTGATTATTTTTCAGATAAACTTTACTTTGACTTACAGATGTTTCCCAGAGAAGTACGTAAAAACCTTATAAAAACTTTACACCTTTAAGAAACTGTTGGATTTTCATTCTCCAATCATAAGGATGGATTATCGGAAAATAGATACAACAGAAAATTCACTCCATCTAAAGCAATTCTAAAAGACGATGGATAGAGGCTGGCCATCCTCAGAGTATCCTGTATGCTTCAGTAATGTTTAAGTTTATCTTCACCTTTGATATCTAGATTCATGTGCGAGGGATTCCTATCTTGATCTACTTATGATTTCGTTGGTAATCTGTCAGTGTTAGATAGCCATCTGCTCACGATGATTGATATTTGAATTTAGCAATGTCAAGATCCATGTTTTGCCGAACACTAATGGCATCTAGGGTGGCTGCTGCGTTCAGGTAGATCAGGACCAGATTCATGGTGAGTCTTTACTAAGGTCATCTTTGGTGTTTCGTCAAGGGGCTTTGTCCCAAATTTCAGTGGGGACAACTGTACCAAAAAGTAAATCTATATCCTCAAGAACGAGAGTACCTGCAGAGTCAATCTGACCTAATTCTCTTTAAAAGGCAGCCGGATTCTTCCGGGGATCTGGTAATTGTCCTTTTAACTGCATTACTTCTGACCTTTCCAAGGAACATGAACCCAAAGCCTGCGCCAGTGTGCCTCAACAGCCCCTCAGCCATTATTTTGGCCATCGGTAAGTGCGTTAACAAAGACAGGGACCACCTCTTTCATTGGCATAGCTGTTTCTAGAGGGGTGTTGAGAAAAGCGGTCATATCACGGTAAGCCATTAAAGCAGACATAGCGCCAAATATCCCCTCTCTCTGAACATCGCCTCTTTTTATTTGCAACATATGGTCCATTAATCCGGTGAGTATCTGCATAAACGCATCCTTAAATCTTTGCATGACCAGAGTGCACATGTATTCAGCCCAGGTGGTCTGTTCCATAATCGTCCACTGGGAAAAGGTGGACCATATTTCTTTAAAAGCATAAATATTCTTGTTATTTATCCAACATTCACACTGTTGCCTCTGTAGGTAATTTTCTTGAAGGGATGAAAAGCTCACTGCAGAGCGCAAAGAGGCCAGTCGGGGGGAATTCAACAATTTATATAAATCTTGCTTAACTGTAGACCACGGGGAAGTAGGAAAAGGGCGTGTTGGGGTAAAGCCGCAGGTGTTGGGCGGATGTAGACATGTTGTCATTCCTGCAGCAAGGACAGGGTTAGCGGGCGTGGTCTGTGTCATAGGAAAAATCGGGAGGATTGGTGTGACAGGGAGAACAGTAATAGGGGCAGTGGGGGCAGGAGTGGGCTGTTGCGGCGGGACATGCGGGGTGTGAGGCGTCAGGGCAGGGTACATTGGGGCATATGCAGGAGGGCTTTCTAGCATGGTATCAAGCAAGACATCACCTTCTTCTCCCCCTTCCATATGGCCCTTTCCTTTCTCCTCACGAGCTGGATAACATTTTTGTACCCAGGCCCCATGCTCCCTATCGGCTATTTCTACTGACTTTGTCATTTGATTTTGTAAACTTTCTCTGGCGTGGTTGGCCATTGACTTACATTCCTGTTTTCTTTCTTGAGCCTTCTGCTTTCTAGCTCTCTGCTATATCTCTTTCCTCCAAAATCAGACAGATTCAAACATAGACGGGCGCATTTTTCTTTTCATTAATTGTTCCGCGAGTTGGCAAGAACTTGGGAATTAAAGGAGCCATAAAGTGGCCACTGTAATTCCACATTACTTTGTTTCAATCAATCAATCAATCAATCAATCAATCACGGCATTTGTAAAGCGCGCTACTCACCCGGGAGGGTCTCAAGGTGCTGGGGGAGAGGGGTATGTTACTGCTCGAACAGCCAGGTCTTGAGCTGCTTCCTGAAGGAGAGATGGTCTTGGGTTCGCCGAAGTTGGGTGGGGAGCGAGTTCCAAGTCTTGGCTGCCAGGTAGGAGAAGGATCTTCCTCCGGCGGTGGCTCTGCGGATGCGTGGTACGGTGGCGAAGGCGTGGCTGGTCGATCATAGCTGGCGGGTGGGCGTGTAGAAGGTCATGCGGTCGTTGAGGTACTTGGGGCCCAGGTCATGGAGAGCCTTGTGTGCGTGGGTGAGGAGTCTGAACGTGAGTCTCTTGCTGATGGGGAGCCAGTGCAGGTCTCTCAGGTGTCCGGTGATGTGGCTGTGTCGGGGGATGTCCAGGATGAGTCGTGCAGAGGCGTTCTGGATGCGTTGGAGTGTTTTTTGAAGTTTGGCTGTGGTTCCGGCGTAGAGGGTGTTCCCGCAGTCCAGACGGCTGGTGACGAGTGCCTGGGTGACGGTCTTCCTGGTTTCAGTGGGGATCCATCTGAAGATCTTGCGGAGCATGCGCAGGGTGTTGAAGCACACAGATGAGACGGCGTTGACTTGTCTGGTCATAGACAGGGAGGAGTCCAGGATGAAGCCCAGGTTGCATGCGTGGTCCGTTGGCTTGGGAGCGGTGCCCAGGGCCGGGGGCCACCAGGAGTCGTCCCAGGCGGAGGGTGATGATCCCAGGATGAGGACTTCCGTCTTGTCTGAGTTCAGTTTAAGGCGACTGTTCCTCATCCAGACGGCGACGTCTTTCATCCCTTCGTGTAGGTTGGCTCTGGCGGTAGTGGGGTCGTTGCGTATATTTTACCCAGAATGAGGAAAACATTATGGCAGAAGGGCCATGTTTAACATACATCGTATGGCCAGGGGTCCCTTCTTGAGGTAGCGGATAGGGCGCCTCCAGCTGGGAGTCCTGCGTACACATACAACAACATAATCTCTTGAACTAACTACTGACTAGCATGCTTAAAAAAACGGGTAAAAGACACCAGTGGGTTTTTAAAAATCACCTCGCTTGTCTGGCTTTTGCAAAAGTCAATAGCAGCAGAATCATACAGAACAGACACCAGCGGTTTTTTAAAAACTCACCTCGCTTGCTTGGTTTTGGCAAAATTTAATAACAGTTTGGCTTTTGCGAAAGTCAATAACAGAATCATACAGACTTGGTGGGTGATCAGTCCACCCTTACCTTTCAGGGGTAGTTCTCTTCTGCAGACGTAGGGCTGTCTCCTCCTCCAGAAATTATTTGCTAGGGCACTCCAGCGAGAAGCGAGTGGGGAGGAACAGCAGGCGAGTCGTTCGGCTTACCGGATTGCAAGAATCCCTCGGGTAGGGTACCTCCGTCTGAGTCGCTCTGTGCACCCCCTCACATCCACCGGGCCTGACCTTCGTGCTTGTAGAGTCCCTGTTCAGGTGCCATTTGAAGAACTGGAACAATCCACTTACTGGGGCTCGGCGGCGGGGGAATCGTCCAAGTCTTCCATACCCTTTATACGTAGTAAAAGGAGACACAGGAGCCTTCGTCTACCGGATGAACCCAGATTTATTCAAATAGCCCGGGCTATGAACAGAGTCCCAAGCTCGTCAGAAACAAGACAGAGGAGGCTGCTGCTTTACTCAGCAGCTTACAAGCCTTTTATACTTTTTCATTCCAGTCTTTTGGCTGTTAGTTCATTGTTTAGTTGGGGCAGTGTTTGCAGTTAATAACCAGATCCAGACGACGTTTGTAGATGGTGACCTGGTCAAGGCTTGGTACCCAAATCATTGTTCACTTGGCTTGATCAAGGCTCAGTCTTTCAGGTCATTGTTCAATCACCTTCATCAAAGCCCTGTTTTTCAAGTCATTGTTTATTCACCCTGATCAAGGCCCAGCAGTCAGATCATTGTCCAGATAACCTGATCACAGTGTCAAGGATGTTTACCAGGCTGGGAGCTGGAGATGGCAAACAAATCATTTACTCAGGGTGCGAGTGTCTCGTGGCTTTCAGTTGAACTGCAAAGAACAGGGGGGCTGGGTATGTGACAGTTCCTGGGCAGAAATACAGGCTGCAAGATGGCTGTTGTCGTGTTAGTTAGTTTTTCCTCAGGCATCGGCAGAAACGACCACGTGGGTCGGCTGGAAGTGTTTGACACGAGATGGCAATGAAAAAGCAATGGAGTCCCGGTACAAATGATGCCGATCAGAAGAACACTTTTCCTCAATACCCTGTTTGCATGTACCCCTAGTTCCAGCAGAGCATAAGCTTCCCAGTCCATGCCATGCTGGAACTTCCTTTGACGTTCCCATTACAGTGCCCATTTTATAGGCACCATTTTTTATAGGCACTACTGTGGGAACACCAAAGAATCGCCTGCCAAGGACTTAAAATGTCATAATATGGGGGCGGTTATCACGCGGGTTTGGTGGTTCAGCGGTGGCGGGCTGTCCTGCCCCTGCACCATCAAACTCATAATCGGGCCCTTTGTATAATTCAAAGCCAAACAAAGTAGTATTTCAAGCTGTGCAGTCCTATTGGCAGACAAGCACTTCAAAATCTTATTATCATAACATCACGCGTTGCCAACTGGAGCTGTACAACATTTTCCTAAACCTCTTTTCTTTCTGAGGTTCTCTAAGGTTCTGAAATTTCCACCTCTGCTTTGCAGTAAATAGTACCTATTTAGATGTCATTAAATAGCCTTTGTCTTCAGCAATTTCTAAAGATAAAAGGTACAATTGTATCTCTTTCACCTCCATTACTCCATCTTTGCATCATTGCCTGCATCTGGCAAGCCAATTGCAGTCTTAAGCTTAACCCATGAAAGACTGATGGCAGATATTTTCCTGCTTCAATGTCCAATGACTTTGTTGTCCCTTTCTCCACCCATCCCTTTAATTCCACAATCCACCCCTTCCATTATTAGAGTACCAAAGTTCATCAAATCAGAAGACATGTCTGCTTAATTCCCAATACTAGACATTCACAAGCAGGGGTGAGCGGGATTTGCATAGTCGCGCTACGTAAAGCTCAGCGAAACTGTAAAAAATCTCTGCGAGCATGCAGAGTTCCGCAAACATGCGGATTTGCTTGTTCCGTCCGTTCACGATGCTTTTTTCCTGTACAGGAACGCTGCTTGCGTACTTGGGGGAGGGAAATATTTCGGGAACATGCATTTTGAATGCGCAAACAAGCAAAACATTCCGCAAAGCCGTGGAATTTTGGCAATTCCGCGTTCTCCGCGGAACGCAAAATTACCCAAATTACGCAAATTCCACGAGCTGAACGGAATTTACGGCCCTGCCCTATTCACAAGACATGCCCCACTTCACAATCACAGTTGAAACCATAGCCAGTGCTCTACTGCTCACAAAATGTAATCACTGCAAATGCCTCCTTATTAATCTGCTCCTCTACAGCCCTATGACAGAGCCCACGTGTATTCAGCCTCCCACACTCCACAGCCACCTCATCATACTGCCATCAAAGTCTGCCATATTATGTATGTTATAATACTTGTCTCCATATCCAATCATGATCTCTCTTCTTTTCTCAAGTGGCACCTCATCACTGAATAAACCATTCGGTATCTATCATAGGATTTCAAAACCTCAATGTCATCACAGGGAAAAAGCTACTCTGTGCCATCTCATGATAAAGGTTCTTCTCCCTCCTTGCTCCTCAACATTGGAACATCAGACCTTGAATGTCACATCAATCACCAATCTAACTATAACTTTAAAAATGAATATAATACATCACCTCCTTCGACAAGAAGGACATCTCATCAACAAAGCAAGCCAACTAAAAACGCTATTAGACTTCACACCACCATGCCACTCAATATTTCATTATTTGTCACCTTTTGCTGCTTTGCTAACAATTTACATCACCCTGATGGTTTATGGTACCACCCGCTGCAATGCTCCATGTGCCAGCTGCTACTTCATTTTTTGACGGGCTGGCTTGTGATGATATACCACTTCGTAGCACTATTGAGATACCAGAATGTTGATTGTAATGGCGAATTTTTCCTGCAGCGTGGGAGCTGTAATAACTAAAATCCAATATATTCTTAGATCATCCTTTAGTAAGAGAGGCCCTTTGTTGGTGCCCTGGCCCTTGTAGGAGGGAGGTAGACTTGACACAAGACACAAGGCTTCAGATATTTTTTGAAGGATGTAAAATGTGCCTTGTTCCTTGGGTCTAAATACAGGTCTAGATGCACTAAGATATTGGTCACAAAAAGTGGTCACAAATTGTCAATTTTGTGAATCGACCCATGTACACTAATAGTTTGGTTTTCAAAATACTCTAGGCTACATAACAATCAGGCTATACCACTTGGTTTAGTTGTTTTCAGTCTTAGTAGTTCTCCCCGATGAACTGCATTGGTTGGATTTTTCTGACTTTCCCTCCATCATGCCCTTTCTGAACGTCAATGCAGCCTGCAGAATTATATGAAATTGAAGAGACTAAACCATAAAAAATAAAAAAGAGGATATACCTGACATGACCATTCTCAAAAAATGGTGGCTGGCTATAGCACTCATGTCGATAAAACTTTGCCTTCTTTGGTACTGTTCAAAATCTGCAGCTTTTTGCCTCTGCACCAACATCTATAATACAGTTACAGTTTAGCGAAGGGTTATCAGTGTTCAGAATTTAGATGGCGCACAACAGGTAGTGGTTGAGTAGTCATGAAAGGGTAGTACTAGTTGGTGCTGCTTGTTCAGAGAAAACCCTGAAAACTCTGAAACCAAAGGGTGGAGAAGCTAACCCTTATGATAAGTAAAACGACCAATCAAGTGCACACAACAATTATAACGATATGAGTAATCCAGGTAGGGTGTTTAAGGATAAGATCACACACGAATGTTCTTTCTATCTTGTTTTAATGAGTATGTGAATGGTCCTCCTATCAAAGGAGACCCACAAAGAAAGAAACCAGCCGACACATGTTTCGTCAGAAAGGGTGTTAACCCAATGACTCTTCAGGGCTGGAGGTGATACAAAAGAAAGGTGTTTGGGAATGATATCAATAATAATGCGAAAGAACACATTACAAAGTGAAATTCAAGGAAAGAGATACCTAGTGTGTGTGGAAACCAATAGAAGATAGTGAGGAGGGACACAGGAAGTGACTAGCAACTCTATAGAGAAAACACCTAAAGTGAGATAAAAAACAATATTGTGACCACATAGTGATGGGTGTCTAAGCATGTGAAATGACATTAATAAGAGTACTGAGAACAGAAAGTGTTAGGGAAAAAGGAAGCACAGGAGGAAGAAACACAGAAGACCTAAGTGAATTGCCTAAATGATGACCACTGTCCTAGTTGAGTATCTGTAAAAGAAAGGAGAAACAGAAAACAAGCTACGGAGGAATAAACTGCAAGTGCGTGAGGTGATGTGAGACCCAGTGACGCATCACATGACTGAGAATCGTAAAACTATATTAAAAAAATCCTGCAAATATAATTGTTGCGATACGAAGTTGATGGAGTGCCCTGCTACCTTGGGAAAAGAAAAAGCAGTGTATATGCTCTGGACAAATACAAAACAATCATACTGAAATAAGTACATATGAATGACAATTGTAAAGATTGGAAATGTGTCCACGATTATTCCACCTAGTCGAGGGGAAAAAATAATGTCCATTTTGCCTGCAGGTTTCTAAAAACAGTTGCAGGAGAAAACACTCTGCAATAACCAAGTTTTCATGGAACAAATAAAATGAAAGCGCCTGCTGTGTACAGGACCGGGAGATAAAGGTAAAAGTTCAAACATAGTACAGAGTGAAACAGTCGGAAGAGTATAGAACGAGGTTAAGGAGAAAATTAAGAGAAGAAGCTGATAGGTCTGGAAGGATTAAGAGTTAGGAGTTCGGTAAGAGAGGGAGTACCTGCAAATGTGTGGAATATCGTAGTATGTGGGTGAAAAGTAGAGAAGGCGGTGTTAGGATAGTAGAAGCACCGGGTTGAAAGGTGCCCCACCAAATTTGGGAACAATACAGAGTAAAAGGAGTCTAACTCACCGGGGGACCAGTGATAATTCCAACCCGGTCCTGATCGGGTGTTCAAGCCAAGAATGTGCAAAAGTACGCACAGATTGTAACTGGCTGAAGGATCAGAAGCTGGTATTTAGACATAGGCGGGTAATGCCTGTTGTCAATGCAACGAGCAGCTGCATGAGGAAAAAGATAAGGAATATTTTCAGTAATCCCAGGGTATGAGCAACAAGGAAACAAAGGCGGAGGGGAATACTCGCCCATATGTAGTCTTACCGGTACACCGATGAGTAACACAGAAGGTATTGCCGGATACGGGAAACACACAAGCTGATGTTAAACTCGTCTTGTATAACCCAGCATGCAAAGCGTCAGAGGGGATGTATGACGTTACAACGCATACTTTTACCACGCATACCATTACAACGCGGTATTTACAACGAATACCGTTACAACGCATAGCGCTTAGAGGTGCTGGATAGTGGTAAGTATAATTTTATATTCCAACTCCAGTCCCCGTGGACACTAGGGAAGGTGTTGGATATAAAATTATACTTATTCCCTATCCTAGAGCGCCCCCCAGCGCAATGCGTTGTAATGGTATGCGTGGTAATGCCTGCGTTGTAATGGTAGTGCATTGTAAAAACTTTGTTGTAACAGTTGTATACCGTCAGAGGATGACAACTAGAACACTCATCGCTGCGAGGGTGTGTGTAAGCGATTGCTCGAAATAAACAAGAGACTAAGCTCAAGAAACAGGTGTCTGTTAAGGAAAAGAGACTAGTCGTGTAGATAATAGGGGCACAAAAAATAAAATAAAAATAAGAAGGGACAGCTTGTCAGGTTCCAGTTGTGCCGTCATATATTGAGAATTTTTTTTTTTTTAAAGACCGGATAGAGATGGAGAAGAAGCGATAGTTCGCTTGAGGCTTGGCTTAGTGTTTTTAGAATTCTGCAACGCTGTGTTAAATTACAAAATAGGATGGGGGTATGGAAGTAAAAGAATAAGGGCACTGAATCACAGCGTGTTGAAGTTGCAGAGAGAAAAGATGAAATGGAAAGAAAGGTGACTGAGAGATGGGGTATAGGATATTGGAGCATAGGATTACAGTGCTAGGAATGTACATTAGTGTTTGTGACATTTATCATATTTTTCATACAGTTAATTGAAACAATGTTTGAAATAGAACAATCATATGTTACATCTATCCAAGTTCATGGTCCTAGAAAATAATGAAGCTCATCATCCGTGTTCTGTCCGTACTTCACTGAGTGAAGGCACATGATCCAGGTGGCTTCCTGGCGTCTTAGTCTTAGTTCTCGATTACCCCCTCTCACATTCGCATCTGTTACATCAATCCCAAAGAAATTGAAATTCTTTGTTGTTCCTTGTGAGGGGCAGGTGGCCATGTGTGTTGCCATTGGATAACGTATATCTTGTTGGAAAATGGCCCGTGCATGTTCTCTAATTCGTTCTCTCAGGGGTCGGATTGTGCTGCCCACATATAAACTGTGGCACGTGCAATGAATGATATATACCACATATCTGGTATTGCAATTTATGTTGGTATTGATGGTGAATTGTTGTTTATGGAATCCACTGAAGGACTTAACGCCATGGTTGGCCCATCTGCACATTCCACAATTGCCACATCTGTAGAAGCCCTTGGATCTTTCTGTTAGCCATGTTGTGTTCCTGGTACCATGAGGAACTGTAGGACATAGTTTATTTCTTAGGTTTCTTCCACGTCGATATGTGATCTGGGGTCTGATTGTGATTGCATCTTTCAAAGTTCTATCTGCTAGTAGGATGCCCCAATGTTTGTTGATGCTTCTTTTTACTGGCGAGCTTATTTCGTTGAAGTCCATTACCAGTCTCACTGGTTGGTGTGCAGTGGTCTCTGTTTTTTGATTTGTGAGAGTGGCTTCTCTATTGATTCATTTGATTCTGTTCTTGGCTTTGTGTAATACCTGTGGTTTATATCCCCTTTTGGAGAAGCGTTTGGTCATGTATTGGATGCATAGGTCAAATTCCATATTGTCACTGCAGTTTCTTCTAGCACGTACAAACTCTCCATATGGAATGGTGTTGATCTGGTGAGGGGGATGTGAGCTCCCAGCGTGTAAAACCGCATTGCAAGAAGTTTCTTTTCGGAACAGACGACTATGTAGGGCATTGTTTTTTATCTAAAGTTCAACATCTAGGAACGTGACATTAGTGGTGCTTATATGACTGGTAAATCTCATGTCCATGTTGTTGTCATTCAGATATTTGCAGAAATCCTCCAGTTTTTCTTGTGTTCCAGACCAGATGAGTAGACAGTCGTCAATATACCTGCCCCAGTACACTATGTGGTCGACCCAGGGAAGGCCTTTGCTACCCCAGATGAATTCTGCTTCTAGTGCTCCCATGTAGAGGTTGGCAAATGAAGGGGAGAATCTAGACCCCATGGCTACTCCCTTGGTTTGCCTGTACTACTATTTGTCATAGAGAAAAAAGTTATTCATGAGTATGATGTTCATCATGGACGTAATCATTTTGGTGTGTTGACATAGAGTGATGGGTCTGTTCTTCAGAAATGTATTCACTGCTGTTAGTCCCATGCTGGGATTGATTGAGGTGTAGAGAGAGACTACATCAAGGGTGGCCATAATTAGATCGGGTTGCCACTCCATGTCTGTGAGGATGCCTAGGATGTGTTTGGTATCCTGTATGAATGATGGTAAATTGCTGACCATTGGGTTTAGGAACACATCCACATATTGTGATAATTTCTCTGTGGGACCTCCGATGCCTGATACAATCGGCCTTCCGGGTAGGAATGTGCCTGCTTTATGGATTTTAGGCAGAGTGTATAGCCAAGGATAAGTGGGTCTTATTACCTTCATGTACAGGAATTCGTCTTCATTGATTAGTCCTTGCATGTTCCATTCACAGAGGTGTTTATTGATAAGAATGGTAAGAGGACCTATAGGGTTGTAGTCTAGTGTTGAATAACAGCTGGTATCAGATAGTTGGGTGAGAATTTCGTTGTGGTAATCAACTTTGTTCATGACCACTACATTTCCCCCTTTGTCAGCTTCTCTAATGATGAGATCATGGTTGTTACTGAGAGATTTTAGCGCAAGTCTTTCGTCCCTAGAAAGGTTGTCAGTATGTCTAGATTTTTTTGTACTGAGTTTCTTCTCATGTTTCTCAATGTCATTGAGGACTAGATTGTAGAATATGTCCACTGGGTTACCTCCTGGTAAGGTGGGAGTCCATTTTGATTTCTTTTTGAGGCCACTCCCTACTGTCTGATTAGTTTCTAGCTCCAGATCGTTCAGGAGATTTTCAAACGAGTTTGGCGGATCATCAAAGTCTGTCAAGGAGAGTAGTAGATGAGTGGCTTGCACATCATTGAGGCTAAGGGCATTTGGGAGGTCATTTTGCGGTGTTCTGGAGATACTATCTGCCATGTCTTGATGACCAAAAACATGTTTTTTTTTGTTTGAGTCCTCGTATAAATTTGAAGAGATCTATCTTAACCCTGCAAGGGTCCCCTTGTTCATGGGGGTTAAAACTGAGACCTTTGCTCAAAAGTGAAATCATGTTGGTGTCCAAATATTCAGAGGAGAGGTTAACAACTTGAACTTCTATGTTGTTCTCCTTGTCTACTTCTTGTTCACTGAACGTAGCTTCTCCCTGTAGTTGTCTTTTGCCTGCTCTGTTACCTCTCCGGGTCTTCTGTCCGTGGTATTTGGTCGTGAACGATTCTCTCGTCTGATAGTCTGTATTTCTCGTAAAAAATTGTTGTTGGAGGATCCTGATGGGGTAGTGCTGGGTCCTGCGACATTTGTGGATGTAGTCTGGTTCTCATGTTCGCTATCACTGTTGGGGATACTGTTAAGGGAAGAGGAACTGGAGGAGATCGTTGAGACTTCTACTCTAGTGCTCTGATTGGAGCGTGGTGTTTTTTTGATAAGTTGATCATATTTTTTAGCAAACGTGAAAACTCACCCTTCACGGTAATCTGCTTCGTCCCTCTTTAATTGTCTTGCTTTGCGGTCTTTTATTTCATTTTGATGTTTTAGTAAAATGAGCGTTCTAGTTGTCCTCCTCTGACGCTTTGCATGCTGGGTTATATAAGACGAGTTTAACATCAGCTTGTGTGTTTCCCGTATCCGGCAATACGTTCGCGTTACTCATCGGCATACAGGTAAGACTATACATGGGCGAGTATTCCCCTCTGCCTTTGTTTCCTTGTTGCTCATACCCTGGGATTACTGAAAATATTCCTTATCTTTTTCCTCATGCAGCCGCTCGTTGCATTGACAACAGGCATTACCCGCCTATGTCTAAATACGAGCTTCTGATCCTTCAGCCAGTTACATTCTGTGCGGACGTTTGCACATTCTTGGCTTGAACACCTGATCAGGACCGGGTTGGAATTCTCACGGGTCCCCCGGTGAGTTAGACTCCTTTTACTCTGTATTGTACCCAAATTTAGCGGGGCACCTTTTAACCCGGTGCTTCTACTATCCTAACACCGCCTTCTCTACTTTTCACCCACATACTACAATATTCCAAACATTTGCAGGTACTCCCTCTCTTACCCAACTCCTAACTCTTAATCCTTCCAGACCAATCGGCTTCTTCTCTTACTTTTCTCCTTGACCTCGTTCTGTACTCTTCCGACTGTTTCACTCTGTACTATGTTTGAACTTTTACCTTTATCTCCCGGTCCTGTACACAGCAGGCGCTTTCATTTTATTTGTTCCATGAAAACTTGGTTATTGCAGTGTGTTTTCTCCTTCAACTGTTAGGTTTACCATGTGTTTAGAAACCTGCCCACCCATTAGCGTTGTTGCAGGCAAAATGGACATTCTTTTTTCCCCTCGACTAGGTGGAATAATCGTGGACACATTTCCAATCTTTACAATTGTCAATCATATGTACTTATTTCGGTATGATTGTTTTGTATTTGTCCAGAGCATATACACTGCTTTTTCTTTTCTAAGGTAGCAGGGCACTCCATCAACTTCGTATCGCAACAATTATATTTGCAGGATTTTTTTATATATAGTTTTACGATTCTCAGTCATGTGATTGCGTCACTGGGTCTCACATCACCTCATGCACTTGCAGTTTATTCCTTCGTAGCTTGTTTTCTGTTTCTCCCTTCTTTTACAGGTACTCAACTAAGACCGTGGTCATCATTTAGGCAATTCACTTAGGTCTTCTGTGTTTCTTCCTCCCGTGCTTCCTTTTTCCCTAACACTTTCTGTTCTCAGTACTCTTATTAATGTCATTTCACATGCTTAGACACCCATCACTATGTGGTCACAATATTTTTTTTTATCTCACTTTAGGTGTTTTCTCTATAGAGTTGCTAGTCACTTCCTGTGTCCCTCCTCACTATCTTCTATTAGTTTCCACACACACTAGGTATCCCTTTCCTTGAATTTCACTTTGTAATGTGTTCTTTCGCATTATCATTGATATCATTCCCAAACCCCTTTCTTTTGTATCACCTCCAGCCCTGAAGAGTCATTGGGTTAACACCCTTTCTGACGAAACACGTGTCGGCTGGTTTCTTTCTTTGTGGGTCTCCTTTGATAGGAGGACCATTCACATACCCATTAAAACAAGATAGAAAGAACATTCGTGTGTGATCTTATCCTTAAACACCCTACCTGGATTACTCATATCGTTATAATTGTTGTGTGCGCTTGATTGGTCGTTTAACATCTATAATACAGCGCGGGTGCAGAGACAAAGGGATTCCCACATTAGCATGGGGCCACACCCCCGTGCAAATGAATAAACCCCCCGGGAAGATAGCTCTGGCGCTTTATGTATGCCAGCGCTATCGGTATTTCAGAAGGGGATGCACAAGCGTCTGCAACCGCTTTTTGTAATACGGGAAAGCCCAGTGGGCATACAAAGCAGCCGGAAATGCCTGTTACACCCCAGGGCACTTCCATAATATGACCAAAGATATTAAACAAAAAGATCAGTGGCAAAACTTTCTAGACACTTCCACTTCTTTTCTTCTGTGAGAGGGAGTAACAATTTCTTCAGCTTTTACAATGCATTGGGTCTGGGGTATAATTCTGGTTCCTTATTTGAAACTCACATCTCCCTTGTCTCTTTTATATGGTGTGGAACAACCACTGACCAACTGTACGTAGAACTTTTCCATAGCCCTGTTCTATCTACATCCTGCTTCGAAGCAGAGAACTGTGTGAAATAATTGAAAATCATAATTAAATATTTGCTTAACTCAATTTTTTTTATTTTTTCAGTGACTCAGCACTAGTGCTGATTGATGACTGGCAGCTTTGATTAAACGATGCAACCACCTCCTGCAATTTGTATGCACACATTGCTCTAGGATACAATGTTGATTTTGAGAAATCTGAATTTTTATCTGCTCCAAAACCTGCTTCAGAATAGGAGGAACCCTAGCAAACCACAATGACGGAATGTAAAGCATAGGTGCTGCGACAATCAGGAGACAGAGCATACGAAAGAGATTGCTAGTACCAATATAATAAATAGTAGATACATGTCTACCATAGTGCTAATAAGATGAACATAATACATTCAGACAAAAACTGTGGCACTTACATATTACTAAAATGCGCACACTAAGTAATTTTCCCAAATGTACCTCGCCTAGATTTGTGTATGTGTAGCATGTATATCAATCAATCAATCAATCATGACATTTGTATAGCGTGCTACTCACCCGGAATGGTCTCAAGGCGCTGGGGGGAGAGGGGTCCATTACTGCTCGAAAAGCCAGGTCTTGAGTTGCTTCCTGAAGGAGAGAAGGTCCTGGGTTCGCCAAAGAAGGATTAGGGAGGGAGTTCCATGTCTTGGCTGCCAGGTAGGAGAAGGATCTTCCACAGGCGGTGGCTCTGCGGATGCGTGGAACGGCGTCGAGGGCGAGGCAGGTCAACCGTAGCTGGCGGGTGGGCGTGTAGAAGGTCAGGTGGTTGTTGAGGTACTTGGGGCCCAGGTCGTGGAGAGCCTTGTGTGCGTGGGTGAGGAGTCTGAACATGATCCTCTTGCTGATGGGGAGCCAGTGCAGGTCTCTTAGGTGGCCGGAGATGTGGCTGTGTCGGGGGATGTCCAGGACGAGTCGTGTGGAGGCGTTCTGGATGCACTGGAGTCTTTTCTGTAGTTTGGCTGTGGTTCCGGCGTAGAGGGTGTTTCCGTAGTCCAGTCGGCTGGTGACGAGTGCCTGGGTGACCGTCTTCCTGGTTTTGGTGGGGATCCATCGGAAGATCTTTCGGAGCATGCGCAGGGTGTTGAAGCACGATGATGAGACGGCATTGACTTGTCTGGTCATCGAGAGGGAGGAGTCCAGGACGAAGCCCAGGTTACATGCGTGGTCCGTTGGCTTGGGAGTAGTGCCCAGGGCAGGGGGCCACCAGGATTCGTCCCAGGCGGAGGGAGATGATCTCAGGATGAGGACTTCCGTCTTGTCTGAGTTCAGTTTCAGACGGCTGTTCTTCATCCACTCGGCGACGTCTTTCATCCCTTTGTGTAGGCTGGTTCTGGTGGTGGCTGGGTCGTTGGTGAGGGAGAGGATCAGCTGGGTGTCGTCGGCGTAGGAGATGATGTTGAGGTTGTGTTGGCATGCGATGGCTGCGAGGGGGCTCATGTAGACGTTGAAGAGGGTGGGGCTGAGCGATGATCCCTGTGGTACGCCGCAGATGACTTCGGTGGCCTCGGATCTGAACGGGGGGAGGCTGACTCTCTGGGTTCTTCCGGTGAGGAACGAGATGATCCACTCCAGTGCCTTCTCTTGGATTCCGATGTTGCTGAGGTGCTGCACTAGGGTGCGGTGGCAGACAGTGTTGAACGCTGCGGAGAGGTCCAGGAGGATGAGGGCCACTGTTTCCCAGTTGTCGAGCAGGGATCTGATGTCGTCAGTGGCTGCGATGAGGGCGGTCTCGGTGATGTGGTTGGCTCGGAAGCCAGAATGCAAGTGGTCGAGGGATCCGTTCGTCTCGAGGAAGGTGGCAAGCTGTCTGTTGACTGTCTTCTCAATGGAAGGAAGCTTGTTTCCTTCCCAGTGTAAGAATTGGCTTGGTAGTTTGGTTTGCCCTGTTCCCATCGTGCACTGGGACAGGAACAGACTAATTTTCATATAGCCAGGTTCTAAACTGGGATGGTGCAGTGAGCTAAAAAACGGTGTTGGATCTTGCCCTGATCTCTTGACTGGGTGAGAGTATTCTGCTTAATTCAGAAACTCTGTCCATCACCACCCCTTGTTGTTAAATATTTTGTCCACCCCAAGCATGGAAGGGTATACTCAGATGTTAGTCCCTTGCTCATTGCACCATCAGGATTCAAGCAAGCCGGGCCGACGACGGCTGAAATGCCAGAAACCGGTCCCCAGAAGCTTGTTTCCTTCCCAGTGTAAGAATTGGCTTGGTAGTTTGGTTTGCCCTGTTCCCATCATGCACTGGGACAGGAACAGACTAATTTTCATATATCCAGGTTCTGAACTGGGATGGTGCAGTGAGCTAAAAAACGGTGTTGGATCTAGCCCTGATCTCTTGACTGGGTGAGAGTATTCTGCTTAATTCAGAAACTCTGTCCATCACCACCCCTTGTTGTTAAATATTCTCAATGACTTTGGCAGGAAAAGGGAGGAGCGAGATGGGGCGGTTGTTCTTGAGGTCGGTGGGGTCCGCTGTTGGTTTCTTCAGGAAGGCGCTGAGCTCGGCGTGCTTCCAGCTTTCCGGGAAGGTAGCGGTGTTGAAGGAGGCGTTGATGATGTACCGGAGTTGGGGTGCGATGATGGAGTCGGCCTTGTTGAAGGCGTGGTGGGGGCAGGGGTCGGTTGGGGATCCTGAGTGAATAGTGTTCATCGTGCAGTGGTGTCTTCGGTGCTGACCGGCATCCAGGCGCAGAGGGTGGTGGCGGGGGGGGCGCTGGTTCGGTGGTTGGGTGCGTGGTTGGTGCACCGAAGCTGTTGTGTATTTCGGTGATCTTGCGGTGGAAGAAAAAGGCGAGTGAATCGCAGAGGTCTTGCGAGGGAGTGATGTCGTTGTTTCCGGTGCTGGGGTTGGAGAGCTCTTTGACGAAGCTGAAGAGTTCCTTGCTGTTGTGGGCGTTGTTGTCCAGTCGTTCTTTGAATGCTGTCTTCTCGGTGGTGCGGATCAGCTGGTGGTGTTTGCGGGTGGCGTACTTGAGGGCAGTCATGTTGTCTGTGGTCTGGTTGTTGCGCCAGGCTTTCTCAAGGGTGCGGCAGTTCTTCTTGGAGTTCTTAAGTTCGTCGGTGAACCAAGAGGCTTTCTTGCTGCTGTGTCTGCTGGGGGGGTCTTCAGTGGTGCGAGGTCATCTGAGCAGTTGGTGATCCACTGTGTGAGGTTGCTGGCTGCTTCGTTGGGGTCAGTTGTGCTGGCAGGAGGGTTCTGGCTGAGGGAGGTGGTGAGCTGGTCGGCGGTGATCTTGTTCCAGTTCCTGCGAGGAACCTGTTGCGGGTGGTGGTGAGTCGTGGTTCTTCTGAAGCTGAAGTGGACGCAGCTGTGGTCAGTCCAATGAAGTCCAGTGGAGTGGCTGAAGGAGATATACTTGCTGGAGGAGAAGACTGGGTCAAGCGTGTGGCCAGCATAGTGGGTGGGGGTGTTCACCAGTTGCTTGAGACCGAGGTTGGCGAGGTTGTCCAGCAGGGTGGTGGTGGTGTTGCTGTCCTTGTTGTTCTCCAGATGGAAGTTGAGGTCCCCTAGGCGGATGTAGTCAGCGGAGGGGAGGGCGTGCGGGCTGATAAAGTCTGTGATGTCTTCGCTGAATTGTGTGCGTGGTCCCGGGGGTCTGTAGATGAGGGTGCCTCTGAGTGTGGTCTTGGGGTCGATGTGTATCTGGAAGTGGAGGTGTTCGGCGGCGGTGAAGGTGTCGTCGGAGCTGGTCGTGATGCGGATGGTGTTCTTGTGTATGATGGCGATGCCTCCTCCAGTCTGGTTGAAGCGGTCCCTCCAGGTGATCTTGTATCCGTCCGGGATGGCGATGGCGATGTCGGGCGCTGAGGAGGCGTTCATCCAGGTTTCCGTGAGGAAGGCGACGTCTGGTAATGTTGTGTCGAGCAGGTTCCAGAGTTCGACGGCGTGTCTGTGGACGGAGCGGTTGTTGAGCAGGATGCACTTGAGGTGGTTGCTGCTGGTGCTCGGCTTGGCGGGTGCGGTGCAGGTCCGAAGGCAGGTGTATTTGCAGGCTTGGCAGGTGAAGGGTCCGTGGGTGCGCCTCGAGGTAGCTCGATAGCAGGCAGGGGTTCGGCCGGCGTTGAGTGCGTTGAGGGTGGCGGCGTCGTAAGTCCGTCGTGTGGTCTGGCATCGGCGGGGGCCAGGGGTCCTGGTGCTGGGCGCGGTCCAGGCACGGGCGGGCGTTGACGGGCTTGCCTATGGTGCGCCTTCGGCGCACCATTGGCGTGCCCGCTGCGCATGAACGCCGCGCGTACGTGCGGACTCTGCCATAAATGGAGAGTGGGGGGAGGAGGGAGGGAGGAGCAGGACTCGATAATTCTCGCCTTGATGCCTACTATAACCAGGGATCACACTCGGCAACTCTGGGCATTAGCTTGCCTCATCTCTACCACGGCCCCCCACATTCGCCGGGGAAGCCTGGTTTCACCTTGGAGATACCCAGTAGGGACCATCTCACAGGGATAGCCAGGACGGGTTCCCCAGCGGTCTACAGCGCCACGATGCCTCAGGGCAGTAGTGCGCTTTACAAGACACATACACATACACACACATACAGCGGGAAACAGGCGACAGTCAGAAAGTACAGGGCAAACAAAATTAGGCACAGAGCACAATAGAGCACAGTAAACACAACCAAGAGTCACCTAAGCCCTGGGGGCAGCGGAGAGCAGGTGGCAAGAGCAGGGGGACCGGCGCACTCAGGAGGAGCCACGCGGTGGGAGGAGCGACCGGCTCTGACAAGGTCAGGTCAGGTCACCATATGTATGTCTGTAGGTATGTAGCCAAGAAACCCCTCACCTGATGGTTGAGAATAAAGGACCTTGTCTCTGCTTCGAGAATGACACCCCACAAGGGATGTCAGACCGCTGAGTGTAGAAGATTGATTATGCAGGACCCTGTCTCAGCTTGGAAGGAATTCTCCTCTAATTTGTCGTGGAGAGTGAGGGTCTTTTATACTAAAGTAGTCACTCCAGGATTTTTTCAAGAATCAATATGTTTTTGAAACCATCATGGATGCTTTAAAAACAATCCTGAATGTTTTGAAAACAATGTTTTTCCAAACAAATGCGATCATGCACAGCTGGCTGTTGGTCAAGGATGAAAAAAGTGGTGACCCTTATGCAGAACAATTCTGCTGTGACTGGGGACATGTGTATGTACGTCAGGTACAGGGATTATGATAGAGTACTGAAAGCCTGGTGTCAAAGAGACAGTAGCAAGCTACTAGTAAAAGGTCACCTGTTTAGAATTGTTATTGTCGTGTAGATGGAACAAATGTATGTAATAGGGGTATACGTGATAGGACTAGCCTAAAGGACATGAAAATGGGGCCCTATTATGTAAAGGGTGCACTTTCCCCGTTTTCACACAACACACCTTAAAACAGTTCCACCAGGCACAAACAGGGAAAGTGCACCCTATTACATGGAATGCACTACCCCCCGCCGGCAGCCGAGAACTCGCGCTGCCCTGGGGGCAGTGCATTCAGGTAAAAAACGGAGTTGCTGCTTTGAAGCCGCTTCATCTTTCACTATGCATGCCATAATCTGCCTCCACTTTTAAAGGGGATTAGAGATCCCCTTGCAGGCAGGTGCAGTGAGTGACTGCATCTGCCTGCAGGGGGATATTAGGGGGTCCATGGAACCCCCTGTCCTCACCCCAGAGGGCTGCAATAAGAGGGCACACTAACAGTGCACCACCTTTTTGGTAGTGCACTGCCAGTGTACCTCCTGACAGCTTATTTGCCTCTGCGCCAGCATCTATAATATTGCGGTGGTGCAGGCAAAAGGATCCCCCCATACAAATTAGGGAACACCCTCTGAAGATAGCACTTGCTGTGAGTCAGCGGTATTTAAAAAGGGGTCGCTCAAGCATCTGCGGCCCTCTTCTGTAATACCAAAGTGCCCCAGGGGCACGCAAAGAAGGCACAAATGCCTGTTGCGCCCCTTGGGCACTTCCATAATACAGACCCTGGCCCACTTATAGCTTCAGAGATGTGCACCCATGGCTGCAATTATTTTGGCTTTTCTAAGTAACGTACGATTGTCTAACCCAAATTGGTCTGATGACTGAGAATATGGGTTTAAACTGTATTAGGAAGGTCCTGTCTGTTTGATTCTTTAGTTTTTGGAGTTGTGGACCTCTTTCTTAGGTGATCCAGCATAACTTATGTTGCAATAGTCTAGTTCAGTTTGGATTTTCAGTTGCAGGAGAGAAGAGATCTTTCTTAACATCACCAACTGGTATCTGGTATTTTTCACAGTTGTTGAGATCTGGTATGTAGGGAAAATATTAGTGACAAACACCCCGTGGTTTTGGTACTATTTGAACCAGAACTGCAATAGTTCCTAGTTTCTCTGTCCACCTCGACTGCTGGTTGGCTTCAGCTATTATTTACTGTGCTTATAATACTTGACGAAAATATATTTTTTATTTTGCACAACACTGTTTTTTTATCGCCTTGAGGCTATTCTAAGCTACATAGCCCCTTTTAACATGATTTCCTTCTCCTCATCTCTTAATATTTCTGGTCAGCCAGTTCCTAATCCCTCCACATTTTTACAGATAAAAGAAATAGCATAGAGGCAGATATATGGGTCAATTTACAAAAGTAAATTCAGCTGCATATATTGACTTATGACAAAACTTACTTTTTTAACACTTGCCAAGAATTCACAAAAGGATTCCTGGCAAACATAAATGCTTTTAAGAGCACATGTTTCTCTACCACGCATGGTGCACTAGTATCCCTCAATGGTAAATCTCATTCAAGGGCTAGAAAGAGCATGTTCCAAGACGGCGTTTGGTTTTCGAAGATGGAGAAGGTCAATAAACATGTATATTTGTGAGCATTTCCAAACTTCTGTCCTATCCCTTTTTAGGTCTCGCTGAGCCAGAGCGCATGCCCTGCTAGTAATAGCAGAGAAGTGACTTTGAAAGATATGAACTCATCAGGGCCGTTTCTACCATTAGGCAAGGCTAGGCGGCTGCCTAGGGCGGCACAAGGGGGAGGGCGGCAAAAAAAATCATATGCGTGGGCGGGGGCACTTTGCGAACCGTTGCATTTAAGTTGTTGTGTTCAATTGGAACTGTGTATCATGCATTGTAACAGTCGATAGACACTTCGGAAGTAAATTAAGAAAAAAACGTCAGACAAGCAGATGGATTTAGGAGGTATAAATCACCGCAGCTGAAGGACTGGGTTATTTAAGACCCAGCGGTGCCAGGGGACAACACCTGAAACCTTCGTGGGTAACCTGCTCCGGCGTACGAATGACAGAGACACGGGACACTTCCTTCGGCGTCAAAGATTCAAGGTTTATTTACTGCAGGGAAACACAGAAGTCACAGGAAGTACAACGAGTGTAGGTTCGTGGAGACTGCTTCAAATTGGTACTGTGGAGCGCTCCTTTTATACATAATGCTCCCATAGGTTTACATGGTACACAAAGGTTTACGACTCGGTTCCCATAATTATCCCCGAGAGGGGTCGCTTTGGTCACTTTGATACATTCAAGGTCCGGAACATAAGTGCGGAAACATTTGGCGGTTCCCAACTGTAAAAACCCATCTTCCCACCATTAGTACATTCCAATCAGCAGTAAAACAGATCGAAGAAGGAACAAGAACGATGGAAACAGTGGGGAGATTGGAAAGGGTGTAAAAGGGGAGGTATCGGGAAACACGAGCTACAGGCATCAAAGGGACGTGCCTAATGAGATGCACGGCTGAGACAATAAACCGGCACGGCGAGATGAGCCTCGAGCGGGGCCATCTGCCTTACAGTATCATCCCCCTCATCATAAAGACACTTTCAAAGGACATGTGTCTTCCGCAGATATCTTGGGAATCCCAGGGTCGCGAAGCGGACAACGTCCGTTCGCTGGCTACTTGAGGGCAAGAGACAAAATGGATGCCGTATCTAAGATGGAACCCGTGGGTACAGATAGAGAAACCCACGTAACAGACGAACGGTTTAGGTTAGCACAGCGAAACTGCGTACACCCACTAAACTCGTCATTTGCGGTTCATAGATACCAGACTCGACCATATTCGTGCGAGTCGAAAACACCACTTACAATTGTCACGGAACCTCAGACGCTCCTTTTGCCCTCATGTAGGCAAGCACTAGTCGGAATCATACTCGATATTCATCAGACCATCGAGATGTTGCTGTAACATAGCTCTGTCCAACCGAGCTCCTTTGGTAACAGGCGGCTGTCTTATACACGTTGTAGCACAGAGGCCACATAAGGCAGGACCACACTGCACACAAAGGCAACACGGGAACAGGAACGCCACAACAACTCCGATAATCATCAGAATCTTCCAACCCCAAGTCGACATCAGGCCCCAAAACCACCCAAGTAGCGTCCAATCCCCTACATCCACGTGTATGGATTCAGAGATCTTATGCAACTTTGAGATGGCTTGATAGACAGTCGGAGCGTTATCTGGAATGAAAATACAGCAGCTCGAATGGATCACCTTACATACCCCACCTCGATCTGCTAGGATCACGTCTAAAACCATACGGTTTTGTAACGTCATAAGTCTATCCGCCTGAAGTTCTGTGGTGATATTACCAAGGGCACTGGCAGTAATATTAGCTGTCGATTCTACCACTCGAGTCAACTGTCTCAGGTTCCTACTATTAACCATAGGCCCCCAAAACGGGAGGAAACCCTTGAAAAAGTCTCCTGCCTCTTGACCGGCAGTGTCCTCTTCGCTAATTACGCCTCTCACAACTCTAGTCTTGTGATAGTCTGCGTCTACAGTGAACGTCGGAGGCAACAAATTTGCGATAAAACATGAGCCCACAAAGTCGGAGGGCAACCATGCATACGCACGATCATGGCAGACAAAGTATGTACCCTTGGCAGCCAGAAACACAGGGGACGAGACCATCGGCAGAATGTAATTTTCAGTGCAAGCACTCTCTCCAAGTCGGGCTTTCGATCTTCGGCCACGACCCATTAAACAAAAATTACCAATGTGGGGTACGACCCATATCGGAGGCGAGCTTTTAAGCTGTTTATCACTCGTGAGCGCACTATACTCGACCTTACTCAGGACCCTATAGGCTTGTACCTCTTCCTCCGGGATGAGCGACGGCTCATAGATATCTCTATCTAAGTCTTCTATTGCTATAGACAAAGGCTTGTGATACGAGCCAGGGCCAAAGTAGGGAGAACGTGGCTCTCGACTGGGGTAAGAATCTAGTGCGCTTCGAAACATTGTTTGAAATGCTCGAGCGGAACCCTGGGAACTATACGGTAAAACCAGATATGGAATTCCCTTATCCGTGGTATGTGGCATCAACCCACACACCCAACAATTATTAGTGTTAACCACTAACTGGTGCTGGTGAAGGAGCTGAATAAAGGAATTATTGCGGAATTCTGCACGTCTAGCCTGCTCGTGTTCGGGTAAGATATGGAAAGAATGAGGAGATGCAGTGGAGGTAAGTTTAGGGTCAGAAGTAGGAGTAGGTATGGCCGAAGGTAAGAAGTAAGACATCGTGTAATACACCCCACCCGCCAATAGTGCAGAAACAGTCAAAAGCAATACGAATATTTGAAACATAAAACATTTGGTACGACTAAGTTGTTGTAGCTTGAACCTTTGCGCCTGAGCTTCTTCCAAGTCCATCGGCTTTGAAAACGCCATCCCCTATGACCGTCCGCAACGTTTCTTGACGCACTTCGTTCTGTGTAGCAGTAGTCAATCCCTAGGAGTTCCCAGGAACCGACGGTCTTTAACCTAGCGTCAAGACCTACTAACCAGAAGGAAGTACACGCGCGGCCCTACGGCCTTTATTTACAATTATGTATGCAAAATGTCTCTCAGCTGTGGAAGGAAAAATACATGTGGAACGAAACTCAATATATACAAAAATAATTACAATGATACGGGTGTTCAGACTGATCGTGGAAAACGGGATAATGCAATTGTCAAGGGACAGAACGAAATCTTTTTATTTGTCCTTAGTGCTGGATCGCAAAAAGTATCGAGTTTTCCCAGAACGTGTCTGTTCGTCGAACAAAGGATCCGTTGAAGGAACAGAGTTCTGTTGATCAGTCGAATGTTCTGGTCTTGAGTCTTTTGATGACAAATGTTCAACAGTGTCTTTCTGCTGCACTGAGGATTCTCCGACAGGTTGTGCGTCGCTAAAAGGTACAAACGTCGGCAATCCTTCGGATTCAGCTGAAGCAATGCCCCTCCTCACCCACGAGTCTGCCGGTAACGGTATAGGAACTTTCTTCGTATGGGTGGCATGCACCCAATTTTTCCGGCCCTCTAGACGAACGGCAGTTCTCGTGGCAAGGAGGACCTGGTAGGGTCCAGTGAATCTGGGCTCCAAATTCTTCTTACGAGCAAAGTTACGCGTTACCACCCAGTCTCCGGGCTGGAGCTGGTGGCCTGGACCCTCCGTCTGCGTCGGCAATGCTTCGTAAACCTGTTGGTGAATTAACCTCAGTTTAGCAGTCAGATCATGAAGATAATCAATCAACATTGGGTACTCAAGACTACAGAACACACCCGGTCTAGGGACCCCCCAAACATTCGCAAGACGACCGAACACTATTTCATAGGGACTGAGCCCTACTCGGGAGTGTACGGTTGCCCTTGTTGACAGTAAAGCTAAGGGTAAAGCGTCAGGCCACGAAAGACCAGTCGTAGCCTGAATCTTCGCTAGCTTTAGTTTAAGGGTGCCGTTATACCCTTAAACCAAACCAGCTGACTGGGGGTGATTGGCGCTATGGAATTTTTGATTAATTCCAAGGCCCTTACACACACTCTTCATCACACTCCCCACAAACTCACTTCCGTTATCAGACCATACAATCCGAGGCATTCCGTACCGAGGAAAGTATTCCTTCAGTAGGATTTTTGCAATTGACAAAGCAGTGTTCTCTTTGAGGGGATAGGCTTCAATCCATCGGGAGAACGCACACACCACTACTAAAACGTATTTCAGGTTATTGCATCGCTCCATATGGATGAAGTCTAATTGAATCACCTCAAAGGGACATGAAGGGGGAGCAAAACTACCAGGAGGAGTTGGGGTTCCCTTCCCAGGATTGTACAACATACATACCATACAATTCTTAACCAATCGTTCAGCACATTTCGTGATACCATCATTCTTCCACACAGGGGACAGCAACTTACAAATACCTTTCACGCTAATATGTGCTAACCCATGTGCCATTGTCACAACAGCCAGCACATACGCATCCGGCAACATCCATCTCTTATGTTCCGACAAATCAACCCAACAACCATTCGCATCCAACTTTCCCGTACTTTCTTTCCACTTCGTCTTTTCAGTCTCGGTGGCCTCATTTTGAATTGCTTTCACGCTCTCGATAGTGTCCTCACACATACTAGACTCTGTAGGCCACCTAACCGAACTCGTCACATACATTCGAGTGCTAAGGTTCCGGGCAGTCTCCTTAGCAGTCTCATCCGCAAACGCATTACCACGTCCAACATCATCCGTCACCTTACGATGCGCACTACATTTAACAATCGCTACCTGCTTAGGCAACGTAAGTGCATCCAAAAGATCATTCACAAGCTGACCATGCTGAATCTTCGTACCATGCGACGTCATAAAACCTCTCTCTCTCCACAACCGTCCAAAGCTATGGGCGACGCCAAATGCATATTGGCTGTCGGTAAACACATTCACACGTTTCCCTTTCGCTAACACACATGCTCTAGTGAGGGCGATCAGTTCTGCAGCCTGGGCAGAATTCTGATTCAGTCTCGCAGCTTCAACAACAGTATTTAACGTTACAACAGCATACGCAGTAGTCACATCACCATTTGGCAATTTAAAACATGAACCATCCACATACAACGTTCCATCTGGATCTTCCAAAGGAGTGTTTTTAAGGTCCACTCGACCTTTTGTTTCCTCTTCGGTCCTCAAATAACAGTCATGTTCTGCTATTTCATCTGACTCTGTGCTAATTGGTAACAAAGTCGCCGGGTTCAGAACATTGCAACGTTTTATCTGAATATGACTTGCCAACAGCGTCAACTCGTACCCAGACAACCTCGCACTCGTCAAGTGCTGAGTTTTCGTACGATTTAAAAGAGTGTCAACTGCATGCGGAACCATCACCGTAAGCATATTATCCATGACCAATCCTGCTGATTGTCGGATGGACACCGCAGCTGCCGCTGTTGCTCTCAAACAACTCGGCAATGCTCTAGCTACCGGGTCCAAGGTCGAGGAAAAATATGCACATGGACGTTGCTTACCACCAAAAGGTTGCGTTAAGACACTCAAAGCACAACCTTCCCTCTCGTGAACATATAATGTAAACGGCTTGCTGTAGTCAGGGGTACCTAACACAGGAGCCGAACACAATGAATCACGCAATTCAGAAAAACTTTTCTGACATTCTTCCATCCATGGTAAAGGAGTTGAAACATCCTTGCACGTAAGAGCCACCAATGGTTTCGCTAGCAATGAAAAATTTGGAATCCATTGCCTGCAGTATGACGTAATACCTAGAAAGGCACGCACATCTCTTTGGGTTGTTGGCACAGTCATTCGCGCAATTGCTGCAATTCTCTCTGGGGTCAACCGCCTTCCCTCCTTTGACAATAAGTGACCTAGATAGGTTACTTCTTGACAACAATATTGGAGTTTAGAAGGTGACACCTTGTGATGTAAGTCACAGAGATGTTGCAGCAACGACACCGTAGCAATTTTGCAAATGTCCTGAGTATCTGCAGCTACCAATAAGTCATCGACATACTGGATTAAGGCCGCACCAGCCGGCAACGTAAACGCATTCAGTTGACACTTCAAGGCTTGACTGTAAATCGATGGACTCTCACAGTAGCCCTGAGGAGCACGTTTAAACCGGAAGCTGCGACCACCAAGAGAGAAACCGAAAAGGTCTCTGCTCTCTTCTGCGATCGGAATGCTGAAGAACGCATTCTTCAAATCGATCACGGAAAACCAAGATGCAGAAGCTGGAATCAGAGTCAGTAGCGCCGTGATGTCAGGCACAACGGGGAACTGAGGAATCACAATTTTATTTACCTCCCGTAAATCGATAACAAAACGATAAACAGGTGGTTTCGAAGGGTCAGTACGTTTTAGAATGGGCAGTACAGGGCTGTTGCACACGTTTCCCCGAGTTTCTTCAATAACATCTTTCTCGATCAAATCATAGATGATCGCTAACAATGCTCGTTCACCATCAAGAGAGATACGATACTGGGGAATACGCGGCAATCGCACATTAGATTTCAGCTGAACAACGTAAGGGGAGATGTCAAGCAGGCCCACATCATTGGGACCTGTTGCCCACAAAGATGCAGGAAGAGAACTCAATTCCGGTGGAAGCTTATCGAGAGACAAGTACATAGGAGAGACAACCCTCTCTCCTAACCTAAGCTTTACACCCGCAGGAGAACAATACAGAGTTGCATACAAACGTTTTAGCAAATCCAGGCCCAAAAGATTTTCACCACAACCAGTAGTCAAAATCAACGGAGCTTGAAGCTCACGAGGCCCAATTGTAAGGGGCAAAGGGCGCGAAACTGGATTGCTAACGGGGGCGCCAGAGAATCCAACGGAAACATTTGTTAAGCCAGACAAAGGTGCGCCAGGGAGTTTCGAGTGCATTATGGAACTTTTCGCTGCACCAGTGTCCAACAGAAAAGGCTCAACGACGCCCGATGTAGCAACTGCGACGTAAGGCCCTCTCTGATCAACCGGAACTGATACCACTCCCTCTCCTTGTCTATGGCTGTCCTAGTAATTACTGTCGTCAGTTCCCTGATCGACGTAATAATCGTCTACATTATACTGCGCAGATCGTCCTTGCGATGATCCACGTTGATCGAAACAGTTATTAGAATTTGATGAGTTATCTGAACGGTCATTATGAGCACCACGACCCCTACCGCGTGATGTCTGCTGAGAACCACCACGACCTCCTCTAGATGAGTTACCACTATTACGATCGTTTAGAACAGGACAATTGAATTTTAAATGACCGTCCTGTCTACAATAGGCACACTGATTGCACCCTAACGAAGATCTTTGGGAAGAGGAGTCATTTCGAGATTGTGATCGATTAGATTGCGACTGCGATCTATTTTGCTGCGAAGCATTCTGATTCGAACGCGGAGGATACGCCTGCTGTAACAATACCTTAGTTTTAAGTTCTTTCGTCTTTTTGTCAGCGCGGTCGTTCTCCTCTTTTTCTCTGTTCTCATAATACTGTGCTGTAGCCAATATTTGAGCCGAGGTAGAAACGGCCCACGCACTTTCAGAGTTTTTTAATTTATTGCTCAAGTCGGGCAATAAATTAGAGACAAATTTGTCCACAAACAACCATTGACCACCCTCAGTGCCCATATCCTGACCACTATGGTCGATGAATGCCTCCTCAAATCTCGTAAAGAAATCGGAGACACTCTCGTCCTTCTTCTGTCTACAAGCTGACAATTTGTCCCAATTCACCCTCATAGCTGGCATAAAAGTTTTCATTAGCGTAATTATTCTCTGAGGGAGAGCAGTAATCAATTGTTCGGGTTTAGCACCACCAGTTTGCAACCCATCCGCCGCTACAATGGCAGCCCAATCACCACCCAATTCATTTGGATGATTTTCCTGACGAATCTTAGCCCATACCGGTTGCGGTACGACATTGCCAAACAGCATATCGATATCGGCAAGATTCATTATCGTAGCGTCTACGAGCTGCGACAATTCCTTATAATACCCTGCAGGATTTTTGCGAGGGTCAGGCAAAGATTGCTTCACCTGTAACACTTCTGATCGTTTCCATGGGAGATGTATCCATACTCTCTGGAAGTGTGGCAGGATCGGCGGAGCGTGATTAGCATCGCCTGGCATCCACACTGGTGGAACTTCCCGCATGGGAAACTGACCAGACGCATCTAACTGCCTCTCAACATCCTCAACAAACAAGGCTTGAGGTATAGGAGTGGGACGGAAAGATAACAACCGCTCAACAGCACGCCGAACGTTGGTATCCACTATCAGTCCGTTCGAGAACTGAAGCTGTAGATCAGACAAAGCGGTCAACACATCGTCAGGTGCGTCGGGCGATATCTGATCGCGCAGAACCTTGCACATTTCTTCGAACACGTATCGTTGTGTCGGTACATTGAATTGACAGAACGTATCGAGTACAGCACGTGGAGGGTTTCTAAGAGGATGCGTCATCCAACCCATCGCCATGTTGTATAGCGCAGCACGTTCCCTGTTACCGGGAAGCTGACTACGTCTCTGAGGACCGTCTGAACCAGCGGACCCAAAAACAGGTCCGAGAGAATTAAAGAAGCTAGCCGCAACAGGAGAAGTACGACTGCGAGTAGATGGAGAAGTATAGCACAAGGGACTAACAAGAGAAGCAGTAGAAACAGAAGAAACAACAGGAGTTAGTAGAGCAGGAGCAGTAGCGGGAGCAGGAGTATGTGGAAGCGGAGGAGCAGTAGGAATAGCAGTAGGCAAGGGAGCAGGAACAGTCGGAAGAACGGGTGCAGGTTGAGGAACAGGTTGAGGAACAGGTACAGGAGCAGGAACAGGGGGAACCACAGGAGCTGCGGTACCCTGTACATACGGAGGTGGCGACTTCATAAGATAGGACATTAAAGGATCCTCAACTGATTCTTCCTTCTTATCCGACTCCGTAGGCAAAGCAGGATAGCATTTATCTATGGACATACGCTGTAGCCTATCAAACACTTTCTTTTGTTTATCCTCCTTATCACGCTGAAACTGCTCTGCTTTCTTTACAATGGCAGCAGCACCATCTCTCTGATTACGTTTAGTCTGTCTGATCTCTTTCTGTCGGGCTTCTTTACGCCACAACCGAAAGGCATCAAACATGGCCGGCCTTGACTTTTTCTCAAATAATTTAGCCTCTAGATTATCTAAGATCGGGGTCTCAAAGCTACCATGAGGTGGCCAACTAAGGACACCGTCTTTTTTAGTATAACGAATCCAATAGTCATTAAAAGTAATCGGGCCTAGCCCGTGCTTACTGTAAAGCTCATAAGTGGGAGTTCCAACCGGAGGTATCGGACATGAGTCCTCCAGTCGGGAATCCGTACCACAGCGTCTGAAACAACTAAACAAAGTACTACGACCAGGCATCTTGCACACTAGCCGAGTTTCACAAACGTCAAGGGTTACGGGATTTACCAAGTCCCTGCAAAGAACAAAAACCCTCGGTTTTTGGCGGCTGCAGTCGTCAAATATCACAACAAAGTACCAAGAACCATAAATGCAATGGAACCATGCAACAACTAAGCAACCACAACCAAGAACTCTGGGAGCGACCCACAAATACTTAACTCAAAGATCGATGGCGTCACCAGGAAGGCCCGTCAATCGTCTCGCTATACCAAGGTCTACGCCAGGCGCCAAAACAGGTCTACAGTCAGGGCAGCAGTCCGTCGCAGCCGTCAGGAGGCGGGAATCTTCGCGGGAAAAGTCTTCGGGCCACTTGTTTCGACAACAGGATCGATGAAGCGGAGTGCACCTTCCCTCGGAGATTTCACACGAAGTTCCTCACGATCGTCGGGCTTGGACCGGTACCACTGATGCAGCGCCACGTTGGGCGCCAACTGAAGGACTGGGTTATTTAAGACCCAGCGGTGCCAGGGGACAACACCTGAAACCTTCGTGGGTAACCTGCTCCGGCGTACGAATGACAGAGACACGGGACACTTCCTTCGGCGTCAAAGATTCAAGGTTTATTTACTGCAGGGAAACACAGAAGTCACAGGAAGTACAACGAGTGTAGGTTCGTGGAGACTGCTTCAAATTGGTACTGTGGAGCGCTCCTTTTATACATAATTCTCCCATAGGTTTACATGGTACACAAAGGTTTACGACTCGGTTCCCATAATTATCCCCGAGAGGGGTCGCTTTGGTCACTTTGATACATTCAAGGTCCGGAACATAAGTGCGGAAACATTTGGCGGTTCCCAACTGTAAAAACCCATCTTCCCACCATTAGTACATTCCAATCAGCAGTAAAACAGATCGAAGAAGGAACAAGAACAGGTGCAGAGGAAGATGGAAACAGTGGGGAGATTGGAAAGGGTGTAAAAGGGGAGGTATCGGGAAACACGAGCTACAGGCATCAAAGGGACGTGCCTAATGAGATGCACGGCTGAGACAATAAACCGGCACGGCGAGATGAGCCTCGAGCGGGGCCATCTGCCTTACAGTATCCTCCCCCTCATCATAAAGACACTTTCAAAGGACATGTGTCTTCCGCAGATATCTTGGGAATCCCAGGGTCGCGAAGCGGACAACGTCCGTTCGCTGGCTACTTGAGGGCAAGAGACAAAATGGATGCCGTATCTAAGATGGAACCCGTGGGTACAGATAGAGAAACCCACGTAACAGACGAACGGTTTAGGTTAGCACAGCGAAACTGCGTACACCCACTAAACTCGTCATTTGCGGTTCATAGATACCAGACTCGACCATATTCGTGCGAGTCGAAAACACCACTTACAATTGTCACGGAACCTCACAGCTCACAAGCGTTCACATATTTTCACAGCCTGTTAGCAAAGCAAAGGGTAGGGCTTCAGGGGCAGGCAGCGCGTGGCACATGGGTACCCAGTGCATGCTTTGGGACTAGATTCTAACACGCACGCAATCTCACCAGGTATCCAATTCACGTATTTTGTACTCCCATGTGTGCAAAGCTCCCACGAGTCCGTTAAACTCAAACAATTTATAACTGAGGAAAACTCTGAGCAGTGAGAAAGGAGACCACCAGAACCCCAGTAAATATATCCAAGTCTTTTGTGCTGTTGCAGTTTTATAGAGGGCAAACTTGTGTTTTGCACTAGAGATAGATTACAGAACACAAGGTTGGATTAATTTTTCAAAGGGAGTGGAGAGCTCTGGCCGTTGGGAGACATCTCCTCCCATGGCTGCGCACATCACATGAAGGAAGGGGAGAGGGCCGCAGTTCCATCAGGGGCTGCAGAGATGTTTGCCTTAACAGCGCTGTGGGCTGGGCTGGAGACGGGAGAGGGATCTGGGCTAACTGGTATTTGACAACAAGCACAATGCAATATACGTCTCAACAGATGGGATATTACAGACTGTGCATCAAAGTAACAATGTGACAGCGGTACCCCGCTGTGAAGGCCAGTATCCTCTGCTGTTATGAACCAACTCTCTCCCCTTTGATGTACGACATTGTTTGTCAGTAACAGATCATCAGCCAGGCTTTCAGGACAGGTAGCAGGCATCAGGGGTCTGACGATGTCACTGAACTGCATATTGTTTTAATTTCTACCAAAGATGACCCCAGGACAACCAGCACGGACACAGCTAGGTCAGATAGAGGAACATAATTCCCTGGGAAGGTGTTTCATATATTGATCTCACAAGACTAATTTGGGAGTGTTTAAGTATGCGGCATAGAAAACTGTCTTTGTAAAGCGAGGGTTTTGTAAGGGTCGTGGTATGCAGAGCGTGGGCTTAGACCATCTAATAAGGTAGAAGTATGACCAGCTGAGCGCTGGACCGTGTTCGAGCCTGACACAAAGTGAACCTGGAGAGGTGGGAGAATGATTGAAAGGTGTAGTATGTGGGATACAATCTTTAATATGGATTTGACAGTCCAGACTAGACAGAGAGGCACTAAAGCAGGCCTTTATTCCCAAACACCGGGATAACAGGGTGAGAGAGTGATGGTAGTTAAAGGGAGGGGGGCGCATTTTTCAATTCTCGCCTAGGGTGGCAACACACCTAGAAATGGCCCTGCTGAATGGAATGTTCAAAGCGCGGCTTCTCCCACAAACCACCCATCTGTTTTATTCTGCCTTTATTCAACAGAAGAATAAACAAGCAGAAAGCACAGCCATATGCAAATATAATTAACAATGTCAAGGCAATATAAAAATTAAACTTCACTGAAAAACAATCTGCCTCTGGCACACATGTGTATGGAATGCCACTCTCGGTTTAAATATAAATATGAATTTGTTTCTGAAATACAACAGCTGAGTCCAATTCCAATCCTGAAATGCGAGTGACCCGGTCACCACCACAAACACAGGAGTGACCCGGTCACCACCACAAACACAGGAGTGACACGGCCCCACCACAACCACAGGAGTGACCCGCTCACCATCACAAAGACAGGAGTGACCCGGCACCACCACAAACATAGGAGCAACCCGGCACCCCCACAAACACTTGGCCCTCACCACCGGCTGCCATGTCTCTCCCTCGTGCGTGCCTGCTGCTCCTGCTCTGCCTCTGCCCGGCGCTGCTGCCAGCCCGGGGGGAGCCCGATGACTCCGACCTGGCCAAGGAGGAGGAGAAGGACCCCCTTGGAAAGCACCTCTACAACGCCGAGATGTTCACTCACTCCATTACTGAGGCGCCGCATTTCATCATGTTCTTCGCGCCCTGGTAAATATGAACAGATACTTTAATGCGAAGAATAGCACCCTTCTTTTAAAAAAAATAATCTCCCACGCAGGGTTTCTGACTGCAAAGTGCTTGGTTTCCCTTAACGTGACGTCTTTCAAAGTCGCTCGCAGAATTCAAGCTGAATTGCAATGTGTGAAGTAAGAATAAGGCTTACCTCCATCTATTTAAACCAATTTAAGTTTATTTCGAGTTTCCTTTAAGTACTTGGAATACTAGAAGACTAATTGTAAAGCTGATTGAAGTGTTCATAGGCGAACCTATGCGTTAGCTGTTAAGCCAGGAGCTACACCTCTGCGGTGTTTGCTCGGGCATCGGCAGCTGACGTGGCGGAACCGCAGTCACTTCCTCTTCCCGCCAAAGGGGGACTGGGGTCTGAGTGAGCATCGAAAAGGCTCCCTAGTCCATCGCACTATGATGAATACTTTGGTCCAAGTCCACGCGCACATCTCCACGTCACAGTGTTCCCTGTTAAGCCGAAAGAGACTTCATTTTTCACCTGAATTCTCAACCTTATTTCAACTTTCTCTGCTAAAATATCCCTCAACCCTGGCCAAGTACTTTTCTCACTTTCAGAACTGCAAACACCTCTCACATCCACCTTTTGCAAGGATCTTAAGAGAAAAGTGTGCAGCAGTGGGATTTAATAATAACTTTTGCCCAAGGGAAGATTTCAGAGGCCTAGGAGGGTTCTTAAGACATGCCAAGTACTGTTATGAATTGTCATTGAACAATAACATTTAAAAGAGGGTGTTTATACATTCACAATGTGGTAGACTTTCCATGTGCAAAGTGCCATAGGAACATTAAATCATGCACTGAAGCAAATATGGTATGTTAAACTGGTCGTGTTCGGCTGTCGAGATTTGCAAAACGGGAGAATGAGTGAAAACGTTGTCCTAGCTTCGAATGACATTGAAACCGATCTAAGGTGTGGGATGTTTTAAGTGAGTTTCAAAATCTCTGCACCTAGCTATTGCCGTGTACATTAAATGAATTATGTTACCATAGCCAACAAGCGTATTACACGTTTATAAATATACTAGCAGCCCATCCTGACGTTGTCCGGGTATGAATTGCTGCCGGCCAGTAGTATATTGTTTTGTAGGATTTCGTTTTGATAGAATTTTTTTATCTGTGACAGGCCTGTGAAAGGCTCCGATTCACAGTGCACTTCTGATGCACTTAAGAGTGCGCGTTCAGTAGTTGGTGAACTCAAGTTTCCCTCCTTTATTTTTCCTTGCAATATTATATAGCGTGAACTCGGCAACATGGCATGAGCACAATTTACATTACAGAAGAACATATTCATTTGTGGTAGGCACGGGGAGACAAAGCGATTTGCCTGGACTCACAGGATGTTGAGCTGATGCCGAGATTCGAACGTAGCTCCCCAGCTCTAAAGTTTGCAATTCTAGAACTTGTGGCTGGAGGTGTGTCTAAAAGTGTATGTCGGTGCTGGCCATCAATGCGAGAGACCTGTGCATTTTTCAAATGGGTGGTGAAAAAATATGAGTATGTTGATGGAAATGTGGGCCGCTGTGCCACCAATGTACTTACCGGGTGAGGGTAAACACCCATTATTCCGCAACTTTCTTTCCGCATACCATCACTCCGCATACTTTCATTACGAAAGTACCATGACTCCGCAATGCCATTATAGCGCATGGCATTAAATTTTATATGCTTTTACCACGCATACATTTACAACGAAATTTGTTTTAAATACATGAATGGTAAAAGCGTATTTTTGTTAAATGTTTGGATAAGGTAAATATGTGTATAGGGGTATATGTTTTGGGGTACTGAGGTATATGTTTTGGGGTGTTTGGGTATTTTAAGGGTTCAGATATAGTTTTGGGTTATGGGCTACAGGAGTAGTTTTAGGGTTTAGGGATAGGTATGGGTTTTGGGGTACAGGGGTATTTTTAGGGCTCGGGTCTAGGTTTGGGTTTTGGGGTATAGGGGTATTTTTAGGGTTCAGGGGTAAGTTTGGGTTTTGGGGTACAGGGGTATTTTAAGGGTTCAGGGCTAAGTTTGGGTTTTGGGGTACAGGGGTATTTTAGGGTTCAGGGGTAGGTTTGGGTTTTGGGGTACAGTGGTATTTTTAGGGTTATGGGCTAGGTTTGGGTTTCGGGGTACAGGGGTATTTTTAGGGTTCAGGGGTAGGTTTGGGTTTTGAGGTACAGGGGTATTTATAGGGTTCAGGGCTAGGTTTGGGTTTTGGGGTACAGGGGTATTTTTAGGGTTTAGGGATAGGTTTGGGTTTTGGGGTACAGGGTATATTTATAGGGTTAAGATGGGTTAGTGTTTAAGGGTGTTGGGGTATTTTAAGGAGTACGGGTAGGTTATGATTATGGGGTGCAGGGGTATTTAAAGGGAGCAGGGTGGGATTAGCACACGATATGAGACATGGCATGAAGGGTGGAACGTACTACACCACCCCAGCATTTGTCACACCCCAGCACACGCCCACAGCCCAACGCAGACACACCCACAAGGGTCTACTTTGCTGGCACGGTTCCTTTACCTTTTAAATTTATATGGTGGGCGTCTGCATAGCCTATGTCCTTCTGCTGCAACTGCCCTTTCCAACGCTGTATTGGGTGTTGTGATTGGTGCTGTGGTTCCTGAGATTACCCGCCTCAAAGGTTTGGGCTCTCTCTTTATTATATTAGTATGGATGGATACCAAAGGAGATCTTAATATACTGCCGAATCCCAGAATGCAATTGTGCTTTGTTTCTGGAGTGGTATTACAGGATTTAAGTTTGAAGAATACAGTTTCTAGGCTATTTACGTTTTGTCCATGCGTTCGCATTGCATCCTGTTGCGTTGGGCAAATTTAAGTGAGGCAAACTAAGTTAGGCCTTACTCTGTGGTTTCCATCAGGAAGTTTCTTCTCTTACCAGTAGATATCCCCCAGCTCGAATTGGGCCCGCTGCGTTTGACTTCTTCAAATGACTTCTTCGTCAGCCAGCACGCCCTAACCTCCTCAGAATACATCCTCCTAGGGGACCTCAACTTCCACCTGGAGAACAACAATGACAGCAACACCGCAGCCCTACTGGACAACCTCGCCAACCTCGGACTCAAGAAACTGGTGAACACCCCCACCCACTACACCGGCCACACGCTTGACCCCGTCTTCTCCTCCAGCAAGCACGTCTCCTTCAGCCACTCCACCGGACTACACTGGACAGATCACAGCTGCGTCCACTTCAACTTCAGGAGAACCACGACCCACCACCACCCTCCACAGGGCCCCCGAAGAAGCTGGAGCAAGATAACCGCAGACCAGCTCACCACCTCCCTCTAGCAGAACCCTTCCACCAACGCGACGGACCCGAACGAAGCAGACCGCAACCTCACTAAGTGGCTCACCAACTGCGCCAATGACCTTGCACCGATGAAAACTCCTCCCGACAGACCAAGCAGCAAGAAAGCCTCCTGGTTCACACACGACCTCAAAAACTCCAAGCAATCCTGCCGCACTCTCGAGAAAGCCTGGCGCCACGACCAGTCCACAGAAAACATGACCGCCCTCAAGAACGCCATCTGCAAACACCATCAGCTGATCCAAACCACCAAGAGGGCAACATTCAGAGAACGAATAGACAACAACGCCCACAACAGTAAGGAACTCTTCAGCATCGTCAAAGAGTTCTTCAACCCCAACGCCTGCAACGACATCAAACCCTCACAAGACCTCTGCGACTCACTCTCCTCTTTCTTCCACCGCAAGATCACCGACATACACAACAGCTTCAGCGCACAGACCACGCACCCAACCACCGAACCAGCGCCCCCCATCACCACCCTCTGCACCTGGACCCCGATCAGCATCATTGCACCCCAACTCCGGTACATCATCAACGCCTCCTTCAACACCGCCGTCTTCCCGGAAAGCTGGAAGCACGCCGAGCTCAGCGCCCTCCTGAAGAAACCCACCGCAGACCCAATGGACCTCAAGAACTTCCGCCCATCTCGCTCCTCCCTTTTCCTGCCAAAGTCATTGAGAAGACGGTCAACAAACAACTTGCCGCCTTCCTCGAGACAAACGGATTCCTCGACCCCTCGCAGTTCGGCTTCCGAGCAAACCACAGCACCGAGACTGCCCTCATTGCAGCTACCGATGACATCAGATCCCTGCTCGACAACGGGGAAACAGCTGCCCTCATCCTCCCGGATCTCTCAGCAGCATTCGACACCGTATGCCACCGCACACTAATACAGCGCCTCAGCAACACTGGAATCCAAGGAAAGGCCCTGGAGTGGATCATCTCGTTCCTCTACGGAAGAACCCAGAGAGTCCGCCTCCCCCCCTTCTGATCCACGGCCGTCAAAGTTATCTGCGGCGTACCTCAAGGATCTTCGCTCAGCCCCACCCTCTTCAACGTCTATATGAGCCCCCTCGCAGCCATCGCACGCCAACACAACCTAAACATCATTTCCTACACTGACGACACCCAGCTGATCTTCTCCCTCACCAACGACTGCGCCACCGCCAGAGCCAGCCCCTAGGAAGGTATGAAAGACGTCGCAGAGTGGATGAAGACCAGCTGCCTGAAACTGATCTCAGACAAGACAGAAGTTCTCATCCTGGGATCATCCCCCTCCGCCTGGGACGACTCCTGGTGGCCCCCTGCACTGGGCACCGCCCCCAAACCCACGGACCACGCACGCAACCTGGGCTTCATCCTGGACTCCTCCCTAATGATGACCAAACAAGTCAATGCCGTCTCGGCATCCTGCTTCAACACCCTGTGCATGCTCTGAAAGATCTTCTGGTGGATCCCCACCGAGACCAGGAAGACGGTCACCCAGGCCCTCGTCGCCAGCCGGCTGGACTACGGAAACACTCTCTACGCTGGGACTACAGCCAAACTACAAAAAAGACTCCAGCGCATACAGAACGCTTCTGCACGAGTCATCCTGAACATCCCCCGTCACAGCCACATCTCTGCCCATCTGAGAGACCTGCACTGGCTCCCCGTCAGCAAGAGGATCACGTTCAGACTCCTCACCTACGCACACAAGGCTCTTCACAACATGGGACCCAAATACCTCAACAACCGCCTCACATTCTACACACCCACCCGCCAGCTCCGTTCCACCAGCCTCGCCCTCGCCACCATTCCACGAATTCGCAGAGCCACTGCCGGAGAAAGATCCTTCTCCTACCTGGCAGCCAAGACGTGGAACTCCCTACCCACCCACCTATGGCTGACCCAGGACCACCTCTCCTTCAGGAAATCAATCAATCAATCAACCAAAGACATTTATAGAGCGCACTACTTACCCGGAGGGTCTCAAGGCGCTTGGGGTGGGGGGGGGGGGTGCTGCTACTGCTCGAACAGCCAGGTCTTGAGCTTCTTCCTGAAGGAGAGGTGGTCTTGGGTCAGGCGCAGGAAACAACTCAAGACCTAGCTGTTCGAGCAGTAGCATACCCCTCCCCTCCCAGCGCCTTGAGACCTTAGCGGGTGAGTAGCGCGCTATACAAATACGCTTGATTGATTGATTGATTGAAGAAACAAGGTGGGTCTCCAGCACGCCGGGTGCATGTGGGGGTGCAGTTGTGGCACTAGAGGAGAGTGCCTGAAGGTTGTGTGCACCCGTAGACGGAGCGAGACTCGGATGCGCAGGGTGTGTGTCAAGGTGCCAGCCGAGGTGTAGTGAGGTGCGCCTGGTCCTCAGAGGCCAGAGGAGGAGTGAGTCTCGGACGTGCCGGAGGTGCGTGTCGAAAGGTGCCACCGGAGGTGCTGGTGAGGAGTACCGGGGAGCAGTGAGCACCACGGAGCGAAGAAGTCCTACCAGCGCTGGAGAGGAGGGCCAAGTGGTCGGGCCCTCGATGGCAACTTGGGGTGGCACCAGCGTTGTGTGGACGGCTTGGTGGAAGGAGGTTGTGCTGAACATTGGCGGCCCAGACCGGCAGCTCCACAGGAGCTGAACTACCGGCCCGTAGAAAAAAGGGAATTGGAAGAGATACATTTATGTGTGTGTATTTCAGGGTCTACATGTATCAAGCCATTACCCAAAGCCTTTTCGTTTGGACCACCAAATGATCCTTAGTCCCACTCCCATGAGTGAGCAGAGTTCCCCACGAGGAAGAACGCCAGACAGTGGGAATAGGAGCTTGCTGTAAAATAACCTGGACCCAGCATGGGAATGTTGGCCAACATACAAATGGAGAGAGAGGTAGGAGACTTGCACAATGTTGCAGGGAGAAAAACAGATGAGGAGAAACAACAGTGTAATAAAGTACAACAAAAAATATAGATGAGCTAAGTGAGGAAGAGACAGTTGAGAAAGAAAAATTGATGGCAACAGAGAGGGAGAAGCTAAGGCTAGATTGACAGGACTCCTGGGGCGCTTGAAGAAGAGTGTAGCTTGGTAGGAAAGAGGGGGTGGAGAAAAAGAGTGGGCGTTGTGCAGAAACGTAGGTGGGGAGAGCACATCAATTCAACTAACGAAGCCATATTGACTGAGAGTGAGCATGACAGCGTGTGAGCTGAGGGGGGTGAGAGTGAACTGGAAGACAGGCAGAGAAAGGAAGGGGAGGCTAGAGAGGAGGGAAATAAAAGGCAAGCAGTTTAAATGAAGAAGAAAACAAGGCAGAGGAAAGAAAACACGACAGCGAGAAAGAGAATGGGAGAGAGAGCACACGGAAGAGGAGAACCTGTGGAGGAGGGGATAACGCTTCACGAACAGAAAAGAAGCGTGAGACGAGAGAAAGGGGAAGGTGGGCAAGGGACAAATCGTGCGAAAGGAGAGTGGCAGAGTGTGGGCTGCAGACGAGGGAGACGCTTTTGAGCGGGCCGCCCACACAGCTTCCGCGCCAGCACCCGAGCGGCACAAAGGGAAGGCTTGAGAGAGAACAAGGCCTCGGCTCGCCCAGCCTGCAAGAGCGCGCGCCCCGACCCTCACACCCCCTCCTTCCGTTCACACTAAGAGGAGCACAGACATGCCGCAGCACTTTAGTTTCCCCAGTGCGCATTATTACTATGCAAATAACAAAAGCCTACCTACCTCCTCCTGGTCGGAGAGCTGCAGGGTCAGATATAGGCGCACACGTTTGAATAAAGAGGGACACGCATGCATGCATGAAGCCCGAGCATCATGGATTTACTCTTCAGTCATTCCCCCGCTGCTTTTTAATTACCACGGGTGGGCCTGGCTCGTTTTAAATGGAATTCATTACATTTTAAGGTGTTAAGATTTTGTGATCTGAGGTCAAAAAGGTGCACAGCTGGGAGTTATTGCCCTTAGTCCCTTTTCCTTCCTACCCCGGTCTCAGCAAAGTTTCCTGGAGCTGCAATAATGCAAACCTGATAAACCCCCAAGTTAAAATGAGGGAGAACGGAAGTACGAGCAAATCAACATATCATTCACGCAAACGAGAGCGATTGTGTGCCACAGACAAAGGTCATCAGCACGTGAAAGGAAAGTTGCTTTATCGTAATATAAAGCAAGGAATGTCTCGTTCACAGTACCTGTCTGTAATAATGAAGGTACACAAGTGTTGTTTCAATCGAGCTATGACAAGTTGCCACATGAATGAAATGAACTACATATCTGCTGCTATGCAAGGTTAGGAAATGTCTTCTACCTGCAAAAAACAAAAACAAATAATTATTTGGCTAGTTTTACCAAGAGGGAAAATGTAAAAAGCATTGGCAAAGTTAATAGGTCTCGCCTATGCAAGAGCCATTGGCTTTGGCAATGTGTTTTAACCATTATGTTCACCATTGTTGCTGCTGTTCAGTGTGGTTAAACGTTAGTGGGGTAGGGTGGGGTGGAGTTGAGTTGAGTGGGGTGGAATAGGGAGGGATGGGTGGAATGGGGTGGAGAGGGTAAGGGGAGGGAGTAGAGTAGATTGGAGTGCGGTAGACTGGAGTAGATTGGGGTAGAGTGGAGTGGGATAGAAAGGGGTAGAGTGGAGTGGAATAAATTGGGGTAGAGTGGAGTGGGTGATTAGCAGCACTCTTCAAATTTACATAGCTTCCGTTGCCCCCCCCCCCTTAGGACTACCCTACTCAGCGCTTGGATACCCTCACGGGTGATTAGCCATGCTCTACAATTTCACATAACAAATTCATATAACATAGAGAGGAGTAGATTGGAGTGGGGTCGAACGGGATAGAGAGGAGAAGAGTGAGGTAGATTCGGGTGGGGTACATTGGGGTAGAGTGGAGTGGGGAAGACTGGGGTGGTGTTGGGTAGATTGGAGTGGCGACTCCACTTCTTCTTTAAATGACCCCTGCGCGCCAAATGTAAGACCTTCTGCACTTGTCCATGCAGAACAGGCCCAGGGGCCAGAACCCCCGGCCCCCGCAACACAGGTAAGTATAGCTAATCCAGTAAGCAGGTACTAGCCATAAGGCCACCGCCACACCCCTTCTGTGCAATTGAACAAGGAGTTGATAACACTCCCTTATCTAGGGTAACCTGTCAAAAATGTGGATATAAGACTGTTGGACTTGGCTCTTTTGACAGGTTCACCCCGAAACTTTTTGCTGTAAGATGTGACCTGGTGTTAGTTGTGTTAGGCTTCTGCGCACTTTAACACTGTATCCCAGTGTAAAGTGTGTGCGCACTCTAGGTGCATGTGGTGAGATTGGCCTGCCCTCCCATAGGAATGCATGGGGAATATGTGTGTCCATGGTAGTTCCTGATGTGTGGGGAGTGCAGGGGCGAGTTTGGTATGTGCGAACTCGTGAGATTAAATGCTGCGCGACGGTGTGCGCAGATTTAATGTGACTTGTGTAGAAGTGCCACTTCTAGTAGTTGGCATGTCTGTGCAGTGAATGTGAAATGACTGTCTGGCTTGTGATTGGCTGGAGCTGGCTGGTGTGCCTGGCTCCAGGAGTCAGGATGGGTCTGCCTGGTGGTGAATGGGGAGATCTGCATGTTGATGGCAGGGAGGAGTGCACCTGGGACATGAATAGGGCTGTGCCTTCCCTCCACAATGCTGGGTCCGCCCCCTGTGGTGCGTCTGATGTCCCTAGCCTGTCCTGTGAATAGGGAGAGGGGCTGAGCACAACAAAGTGCTCCAAAACCAGTTGCATCTGGTTCTCCCTTAACCCTGTGCTAGGATAAAAAGGAAAATGTGTATAAAAAGGGGCTGTGACCCCATGAAAAATTTTCTCTGCCTGTTTCTGATTTGAGGGGGGGTCTGCTGCTGCTGGGTGCCAGGAGGAACCGCCACTAGAGACTGCCTCCCTGCTGGAGGGCCCTGTGAGCTGGCCCCTTCGGCCAGCCTTTGCCCCCCCCCCTTCCTTCCACCAGACTTTCCCTGGACTTTGTGAACCCTAGCGCCTGGGAGCGCTTTTGTGCAGATTCGGAGGAGCACTATGATCCCCCTGGAGGGAATCCCCGGCGTTGGGCTTCCCCCCGCAGTTGCGGCATTTTTAAAAACCCTAGCGGGTGCACAACCCGCCAAGTACCTTATCTTCAAGCAAGTGCCTACCCTGCCTAATGTCCGCCATGCTTATGGTCATTTAAATTGCGCGGGTGCCCACCCCGTGACTTTTGCCTGTGTTTTGAGGCACGGGTGCCACCCCGCGACTTTGCTGAGTTTTGTGGAACCCCCAGCGGGTGCCCACCCCACCAGGGTCTTTGTGTGGCTTGGTCATATCCCTAGTGGGTGCCCACCCTGCCAGGGACTTGTGCATTTAAATGGGTGCCTACCCCGCGCCACCATTTGCTAACGCGCCCCGGTGACTGGAGGCTCGTCTCAAGGGCCACGCTGCCATTGGCTGAGGCGCCCCCTGAACCTGGAGGCTTGTAGCAAAGGTCGCGCTGTAATTGGTCGAGGTGCCCCTGAGCCTGGGGGCTCGACGCATCAGGCTGCGCTGCCATTGGCTGCCCACAGAAGTGGACAGGAAGCCGCGCTCCAGGAGAGAGGCAGGAACCAGGCGGGGTGAAGCGCGGAGACCGGGAGATTGAGGCGGCGGCTTCCTGAGTAGGGCTCCCGGGTGTGGTGGGAGCCCTGCAGGTTCCCAAAACAAGAGAGGACCCGTCCGGAGAGCAGCCAGAGGAGCCCCACGGTCTCGCCGGTGAGTGGGGAACCTCGGTTCAGTGTTGTGAGAGGGGAGCGTTGGGGCACATTCCCGGTGCCGCCCCCCCTCCTCCTACTGATGCTACCTTCAGTCGGGGGCATTGTTGGGCTCATAAGAGTGGCGCCCCAGTGTTAGTGCCCGCACACTCCCCCCCAGTTGCCCAGCAACCGCTACGAGGGGCCCTTTGATTATTTCGAGTCCCAGAGCAGGACTCCAACGTTGGCACATTTTGTTTAAAGAGCCTGTGTGGCTCCACCCTGGCCTTATATGGTTAAAGCGTTAGTGTTTGGGGACATATGGTTATTACTAGAGCCAGATGGCTCCACAGTCTGGCCCCATTACCTTTAGAGCCTGAGGGCTCCAACGTGCTAACTCATCATTTCAGGAGCCCGTGTGCTCCAGGGGACATGTTCTTTGGGATTCCACAGCTGCCCAGCAAGTAGTGGGGAGCTGCCACGTTTAGGCCCAGACTCTTGCGTTGTTGCATTTTCGCTGCGAGCGCAGCCAGCCCGGACATTCTGGAAATCGGGCATTTGAGCCCCAGTGGAAGGCCAGTTGGCCTGGGGTCAGTACCTAATGTGAATCTGCGCAAGGTGATGGATATACTGTGTTTGTGATGGTGAATGCCTAATGTGATTTTTGTGCAATGCCTTTATGCCTATACCTCTAAATGTGTTTTTATGATTAGGAGGTTGTTTTGCCTAGTATAGTTAATGCTAGTGAGTTTATATTTTCCTGGATGATCTATGCCTAAATTGATTAGTCTTGCGTAGTATGTACCTACCTTTTACCAGTGGTTACTGGTTGTGTTCTACAATTGTTATTATGTTCTACAGTTAGTCTATGTTCTACATCTACTATTTCTACTAAGTGCCGACAGTGGCCCATGTGGCCCTGTCATGTGTAAATAATCCCCTGTAAAATATTGCCCAGTGCCAGTTGGTACAGAGTATCTGTGTGATTAGGATCTAATGTGTTTATGGTAAATCAAAGGCTATTTTTATATATAACCTTGTGTGGAGTTCCTTTTTGTGGTGTACCTAGTGTGTTGCTGCTGTGTGTGTGTGTTGCGCAAATGCTTTACACATTGCCTCCGGGATAAGCCTGACTGCTCGTGCCAAGCTACCAAGGGGGTGAGCAGGGGTTATCTTGGCGTGCAACTCCCTTTCCCTGACTAGAGTGGTGGTCTCTGCCTGGCTTTGCCACAAGCCTTAGCCAACCAGAGATCCCATTTCTAACAAAGACACACACTAACCTGACAAGATAAGTCTGGTCAAATACCTCTAAAGAGGATTCTTGGAAGATGGGATTGATCAATGCCTGCTCTTTCCCAAAACACACCTCAGACATTAGAATCATGCTAGAGGAAGACCCCTAGACATATTGTTTGTACCTGAGACTTGGCTCAATGGTAGCTCAGGCCCAGACATCCATCTTGTCCTCCCCCTGGGCTAGCAGCTATACAGGCTAGACCGACCAGACAGAATCAGGGGTGGCATTGATATCATCTTAAAAGATGAATTCAAATGCACCATATCTCAATTCTCTCTTCCCGAGTGTGAAAGCGCCCAGTTTTGCATAGCCTTATTTCCTACCTGTACATTTTCAAGAATACTCATCTATAGGCCTCCAGGCACTAGCAGTACATTTTTACAGGCACTACCCAATTCTATATCCAGCCTCACAATGGAAAAGGCTCAACTGACCATTCTTGGCAACTTCAATCTACATTTTGATAAATACGAATCCCCCCCCATCAGACAGATGCAGGGTGACATGGAAGCATTCCAATTAACACAATTCATAACATCACCTGTGTACGAGAAAGGGAATATATTGCACCTCATTTTCTATAACGACCCGCACATCATAGTCTCAAAACCTACCCCAGTACATTGGTCAGACCACTCTTTAATCATGTTCAGTTTACCAAAACCTCTGCTACCAGAAAACACCTTAGTACAAACCATCACCACTAGGAGCTGGTCCAAACTGGACCCTAAAAAGTGGCAGGCAGTACTGAAGGACAATTACCCTACCCTTTCCGGAACTATAGATGAGAAATACCAGCAGTGGGAAAACTGGATCACCCAATCAGCCGATATCTGTGCCCCTAAAAGAACTCTTAACAGTAAACCTCACCCCAAAATTACCCCATGGTACAATGAACAGCTTGCCGCTTTGAAAAAACAATGCAATAAATTAGAGAGACGCTGGAGGAAAAATGATGACCCTTCTTTCAAGTCTGATTACAAGCTGTTAATCAGAACTTATCACAATGAAATGAAGACAGCCCAAGCCATATATTATGAAGGTAAAATAGCCCGGGCAGCAAACTCCCCCAAAGAGCTATTTAAAGTAGTCAAAACTTTGGCCATCCCTCACGAAAATACCACCCCCTACATCTGTTAAGAGATGCAACGACATAGCAGCATTTTTCTCTAAAAAGGTGACAGAAATATACAATCAGTTCCTGCAAAACAGGGAACATACTACAGCTAAAATGAGTAAGATACCCTCAACTTCTTCATTTGTTTATTTCCGACATTTAATCACGGCTACCAAATCCGGCTCTCCGTTGGACCCAGCACCCCCACGTCTCCTAGCGAATGCTCTGGAGATCCTCTTACCATTGGTGACCAAACTACTCAATCTCTCCCTAGATCCAGCTCTAGTCCCCAAATCGTGGAAGGACGCAATCATTAAGCCTCTACAAAAGAAGTCCAATCTCGACCCTACCATTTACAATAACCTCCGGCCCATCACCCACTAACCATACCTGGGTAAACGTTTGGAGAAGCATGTTAATCATTCTCTGACCAATTTTTTGGAGACCAATGACATCCTCCATCCCACCCAGACGGGCTTTCGAGCCGCACACAGCACTGAGTCAGTACTACTGACGGCCACTGAGGAGCTAAAGTCGAAACTCAATGATTGTAGATCAGCTGCCATCCTCCTGCTGGACCTCAGCACCACCTTCGACACTGTAGATCATACCATCCTAAAATTGAGATTAGGGGAAGTTGGCATTCCAGGCAAAGACTTGGATTGGCTTGCCTCTTTACTGGAGAACAGAACTTTCCAGGTGATGGAAGGGGACTGTGTCTCAGAACACCTCCCTATCACATGTGGTGTCCCTCAGGGTTCGTCCCTTAGCCAGACCTTGTTTAATACCTATGTACGACAGCTGGCCGAGGTGGTGCAGGACTTTGGAATATCAGTGGTGTCTTATGCTGACGACACCCATCTAGTTGTGTCTTTTACCAACGGCTGCAAAACGAGCAATTATCAGCTGCTGCTTGTCTGGAGAAAGTGGTCAACTGGATGTCCAACAGCTGTCTGAAGATAAATGGTGGGAAAACAGAGCTCATGCTGCTGGGATACCTGGACATCCACTCACCCCTAACACACTGGCCCAACTCCATGGGAGATCCACCTATCGCCAAACCAGCCTTGGAATCTGGCTGGAGGATACCCTCACACTAGATTGCCAATCCAAGAAGCTATCAGGGACATGCTTTGCACTTCGAAAATTGCTAAGGAAAATCATTGATGGGGTTCCTGAGCACCTGACGAAAACTGTGATTCAATTCCTCCTTATCTCACAACTGGACCATGGCAACTCATTGTATTGGGTTCACCAATGTGTGTTATAAGGAGACTCCAAGTGGTACAGAACGCTGCAGCTAGACTCCTGTTAAAAATCCCCAACCTCATCTCTGCAAAGAAACAACTTATACAGCTGCACTGGTTATCTATCGAAGCCAGAGTTAAGTTTAGAACTCTCTACATAGCCCAACATTGCCATTAATAACACTGGGCTTGAAAAGCTGTGGAATCTGATATCTAGGTACACCCTGACTAGACATCTCAGATCCTCTCAACAACAGCTCCTTAAGACAACCAGAATTAAAAGGGCTAAATGGGGCCGCAGATCTTTCATCCATCTGGTACCCAAGTTGTGGAATGCCGTCCCACTTGAAATCCGAGCTGTATTTAACTAATCCTCTTTCAGAAAAGAGCTGAAAACCTGGCTATTTCCCCGCTAATTATGCAGTGGCTCGGCACTTCACTGGCAGAACTCTCCTTTAGCGCTGGGAAGCCCTCAGGCTGCCATGCACTCTATAAATCCCTTAAATGTAATTTAAAAAATAGATTGGAGTGGGGTAGATTGGGGCAGAGATGCAGGGGTAGATTGGGGTAGGGTGCAGTGGGCTAGAGTGGACTAGATTCAGACAGGTCTGGGTAGATTGGAGTGGGGTATACTGGAGAAGAGTGGAGCGAGTTATAGCGGGTAGAATGAAGTAAGGGAGTGTGGGGTAGATTGGAGTTGGGTAGTTTGGGGCAGAGATGAATAGGGTAGATTAGGGTAGGGTGCAGTGCGGTAGAATGGGGTAAATTCAGACAGTTCTGGGTCCATTGGAGTGGGGTAGATTGGGATAGAGTGGAGTGTGTTATAGTGGGGTAGAATGAAGTAAGGGAGTGTGGGGTACATTGGAGTGGGGTTGATTGGGATAGATTGGAGTAAAGTTGAATGGGCTAGATTGGGGTATAGTGGAGTGGGGTAGATTGGGGTATTGTGGAGTGAAGCCGATTGGGGTAGCTTGGGGTGGAGTAGATTGGGATAAAGTGGAATGGTGTAGATTGGGATAGGGTGGAGTGAGGTAGATTGGAGTAGATTAGAGTGGTGTGAATTGGGCAGAGTGGAGTAGATTGGGTAGAGTGGGATAGATTGGGGTAGACTTGAGTGGAGTGGGTAGACTGGAGTGGGGTAGAGTGGAGTGGGGTAGATTGGTGTGGGGTAGATTGGCGTGGGATAGATTGGAGTAGAGTGGAGTTGGATTGAGTGGGGTACATTGGGGAAGCTTGGGGTGAGGTAAATTGGGTTAGAGTAGAGTAGGGTACAGTAAAGTAGGGTAGATTGGAGGTAGAGTGGAGTGGGGTGGCTTAGGGTAGATAGGAGTGGTGTGAATTGGAGTAGAGTTGGTTAGATTATAGAGGGTAGATTGGAGCTGGGTAGATTGGGATAGACTGGAGTGTGGTTGATTGGAGTAGAGTGGAGTGGGTAGAGTAAGTGAGGTATATTGGGGTAGGGTGGAGTGGGGTAGATTGATGTGGGGTGTAGTGGGATAGAGTGCTGTAGAGTGAGGTAGAGTGGGGAAGAGAGGGGTAGAGTGGGCTGGGGTCGATTGGGTAGATTGCTTTAGAGTGGGGTAGATTGTAGTGGAGTGAAGTGGGTGCATTGGATTGGGGTAGATTGGGGCACATTGGAATGTAGTAGAGTGGGGTAGATTGGAGTGTGGTAGATTGGGGTAGAGTGGAGTTGAGTATTGGTGAGTTAGATAGGGGCAAAGTGGAGTGGGGTACAGTGAGAGCGGTAGATTGTGTACTGTAGGGTGGGGCACATTCTGGTGGAGTGGAGTGGGTTAGATTGTGATAGAGTGGGGTGAGGTGGAATAGAGTGGGGTAGATTTTGTGTAGATTGCAGTGGAGTACGACATATTGGAGTGGGGTAGATTAGAACAGATTGTATTCAGTGGGGTACATTGGAGTGGGACAGATTATAAAGCAGCAGGGGTCACTGTGGAACATACAAATGTGCCGCATTCTTGATAAAAGTTTTAACTGCATGAAACAACCAGGTCACATAGATGCAGCTGGTCCTACCAACAGGGTGCTGCTGGCGACCCTGTTGTTTTTCAGCCATTGCAACAGAGTCTCCATGTCAGAATTTGTAATGAGAACAGTGAAGGTACACGGGTAGCACGTTTACTGCTGCTGAATGAAAGCAGCACTGCCTTAAGCCCACGCACAGTGGTGCCTTAATGGCTCGACAATAATGGAGGGCTTCGGCTGAAAGAAACAAGCAGCGTCACTTCAATATCATGTGATTCTGGGCAAATCTCTTAATCTTCCAGCATAAATAAAGAAATATAAACTTGTGTAATGTAACTGATGCTCATGTAAAGCGCCCAGTACTTTCCAGTCAGGTTGAGTTCACGCTTATATAAAAAATGCAAAAAACAGTGGGAGCAGTGGACGGACACTAAATAAGTTGAATTAATCTGTACTTTGTCAATGCTCCACACAAATACAAGGAAGTCACACAGTAAGGGAAGCCTTGCAAGTGCTGCCGAATTAGAACGTAGAAAAGAAGAGTGATAAAGATGCCAACACATGGTAAGTAATGGGTGGTCAGAAATCCCATTTTTAGAGAATTCTTTTTAAAGATACAATAGGCTGCTGCCAAGCAACTGCACATGTGCCCTGCATGCAGGCTCAACCCAAAAACGAACTAGGAAGCATTCAGCACTATTGTACTTTGAATGTAAAAAAAAGCGCATTAGCCTTAGCTGCATCATAGCAGTTTGTGAAATTAGTTTTAGCCGCACTGCCAAGCATGTGCGCTGTTCCACAGTATGACATTTCCAAAACCAATACCTCTCACATGCAAGATCAATGTGGTCTATTAGCTTTGTTGTCGTGGAGTGGCATTGTGAGGAGTGGAGCAGACTGACATTGTGTGTTGTGGAGTGGCATTGTGGGGCACTGTAAGGAGTGGAGTGGCATTGTTTGCATTGGAGTAGAGTGACAGTATGGCATGGAGGAGTGGCATTGTGTGGTGTAGATGTGGCACATAAGGGAGTGGAGTGGAAATATATGGCCTGGTTTGGATTTCAACGAGCTCCAGAACTATCGCCCCATCTTGCTGCTCCTGTTTTCCACTAATGTCCTGGAGAAAGTCATTAACCTCCAACTCACCGAACACCTGGAGAGAAAAAACCTGCTGGACCCCTCCCAATCAGTATTCAGAGCCAATCATAGCACAGAGACGGCTCTGATAGCCGTAACAGGCAACATCCACACCCTACTCAACAGAAAACCCCACACCCGCAACCTCTGCATCATCCTGGACGGTAAACTCTCCAAGAACCATCAGGTCAACACTGGCTCCTCAGCCTGTTTCCTCACCCTCTGCATGCTCCGCAGAATTTTCAAGTGGCTACCCACAAATATCAGGAAAACGGTGATTTGGGCCCTCATCACCAGTGTATGAGATATCAGTTTTTCAATGGACTGAAAAACCAAACCGTAAACTGGGAGTCAGGCTTATCTTCCTGACTTCTGTTATCCCACTTGATTAATCTGCGACACATTTTTTATTATCCTTTTGTGAATAAAAAATAAATGAACATATCATTTATATTAAATATAATTAAATAACTATAAATTCTATACATCACTTTTAATAATTATTAATGCGTAACAAAATATTTTATTTTTGTACTTTAGGTGGGAATGTATTCTTTCATTTAAGATTAGGAAAAATAATTTTCCATAAATGTAATATATTTTAAATTGATTAAAGATTTAAATTAACATTAAGTTAGTAGTGCTGTAATTTATTTTTAATTTGTTCTCCATTTAAAATAAATCCATTCATCAAATACATTTAATAGATATTAATATTTAACATAGATTTATTTAAGCTAATCTATTATAAGTTCTCATTAGCATTTATCATGATTCCTATACTTTACAATAGGAAGATCTTTTCAATTAAAATAAAGTTGGCAAGGAAACTACATTCAATTTAGGCACAGGGTTCTCCTGCTGCGAGTTTTTTCCCAATAAATGGGCATATACATTCTCCCTAGGCTGTCCAGCCTGTAACTATGTAGAGAGGTCAGAGCCGCATGTATTTTGTTTCTGCCCTGGCTACAGTAATTCCAGACGCCATTGGCTGAGCCAATTATGTAGAAATTTGGGGACGAATCACTGTGTAGAGGCGTTTAGGCTGCTGAAATACAATACCCTATCCCCAATCGTATTTGCGGTTTCATGCTTCCTATTCTCTATGTGGTGCGTGCGCAGGTCGCTTTTAAAAAATAATGTACAGGGCTAAGTTGACACAACTTTTTAAAATCTTTTTAGTCTGGCTTGTTCTCTTTTAACCAACTAATTTTTAGTGATTTTACAGATTGCTTTTTTAGTGTTGTATCAATATGAAATGTATTAAGTTCTACTTCTGCCCAATAGCTGTATATTTTTTTAATATGGCACTTTGTATGTGTTGTTATGTATTTTGATTATTTATTGGGGTGTGGGTTAACAGGCTGCATTTGTGATATAGGATTCTGGGGTCTTGAGCACATGTATTGGTGGTTGCTTTTATGTAGTGTCAACTTTTTGCACTTGCACTTTTATGGTCTACTGACTGTAATAAAGTATTTGAATTGAATTGATTACTAAGGAATTTGTAATTAAATAATAAACATACACTATTTTGTTAACAGTAATTTATATCTATTTATATTTATTGTTATTTTAAATAATTTAATCAAGTTAACATTTCATGCAGGGTTTCCTAACTCCATTGTATTCTACGGGAGGGTGTTGCAGCACCAGTCATTGTCCATCTGGGGTTCTGGATGTATTCCAACATGAATTGGAGTAAATTACTAATGTTTTGAGTCCCTTTTTGGCTGTAGTAACTTGAGAAGGGAGGTTTGTGAATAACAATGGGCTTTCATTTTTGTGACTGGGTGCATGCCGCTCCCTAAACTCATCCCTAACCTTCTTTAATCTCCTCCTTAGTCCTCCCTATACCTGTTCCATTTAGGAGTAAGTATTCCCCTTTTTCTAGGTACTCCATCTGGTACCAACCACATACAAGCAATAAACTTTCATATATAAGTCTTTCCCTTTAGAAAAGATTGGAGAGGTGGAGTTGGAGATTTACACTTGTAGGTATGTGAATTGCATGTTTAGAATGTTAGAAGTGCATCAGGAATCTGGGGAGTAGAGGGCACCATAGCATTTGGTGGATCTGATGGAGTTTAAGAACCGCAATCCCCTAATAAGTGTCCCCAAGGAAAAGCAGAGCTACACTACTATGTCAGAGGTACACCACTACACAATAGCATGCTTGATCATCCACCAGAAGGGGCACTTTTGTTTGTCTGGAAGCATCATGCTTCCCCCATGATGTCACATATAAATACTTTTGCACTTGTGATCACATAGATTGAGTATGTTTGAACTGTAAACATGTGTGTATAACTCTTTTGTAATAGAAACAGACCCCAATGATTTGCAGCTCTGCTTCATAGAACTCAAAGACTACTCTATAGAGATTTTCAAGGTATGTGTTTGTAACAACAATTCACACAAATGCAGTTGCAGCTGGTGCAGGTAAGAGTAGGGGGCAGTGGGGCTGGGAGGGAAGGGGCGGGGGTAGTGGGAAGTGTCAGACGACGGAATAGAGAAAATAAAATAATTAATAAATACAACCACTCACCTTGCGCTTGCCGCATCGCCGACTGGACAAGGTGAGGGGTTTTATTAAAAAAAAGAATTATTTTCCCTATTCCGTCGTCTGTTGGCTTCACGCCAACCTTGACTCAGCCCTTGCCCACCACTCTTACCTGCACCTGCCAGGACTGCACAAGAGAACAGCTCTAACAGCAGACCACAGGCAAGAGAGCAAATCAGAGACTTTACTATCCTGTGGTCAATCACAAGCCTGACAGCTGAAGCCATCCTGAGTGAAGTGGGGATTCAACAAAATTTAGAGGAGCTCTCATCAGGGTCGAACTGTAAACAAAAATCACTACTGATAAAAATGTTTAAAACAACCCCGCACTGAGAAAGGCCAGAATTAGAATGAGGCCATGGGGGTGTGGTTGAATCATGGCAGCCCATGCTGCTCTGAAGCAGCCCCTGACCTGCAGCCTATTGGGGAAACGCTAGAGTTTTTGACATGTAGTCACATTTTTTCCTAATGTTTTTAAAGTAAATATGAGACTGTTGAATGGTGTATTTTTTAATGTTTGGCTGCTGTAGTAATGAAAATGGATTTAAGATTGTTGTCTGGTCTTACCTTTGAATTCAAACTTGTAAGACCTTCATTACAAGTTACACTTGAGAGGTTACCAAAACTGGTCAATATCATTATTTCTGCTGTGAAATATTTACCAGCTGAAATAAATGCCTCTTATTTCTGGGGTTTGAACTTGAAAATTAGGTGTAGCACACACAATCAGTATTTAACATAGCAAACTCTGCATGTTTTGACGTTTTTACACAACTTTTCCCCTGATACAATTTGGCAGATTTTACCTACTAGAATCTATCTGAGGAAAACTGTGACAGTGTGATAATTATCACACAAATCATAATTCCGATACCTGAGAAAACTACTGTCTTCACAGCTACTAGAATTTGGTCCTAAGGCTGCAATGAGGACATAAAAGTCAAGCTGATTCAATTTTAGATGTATTTAAGGGCTGTAAGTGTAAACCATTACTTTTCACCCCTCCCCCATCTCCCCTTCTGGTCCTCTTCCTCCTCCATCTCATGGTCTCTGTCTCTCTTTTGCTTTATTTGTCTTCCCCTATATTTATCTTTCCATCCTCTCCGAAAATCCACTTTTTTCCTCTAGTCTTTTTCATAATGGTATCACTTCTGTTAGGATTAGGAAAAGTGAAGAATGACTTTTAAGGGAATTTGTTTGTATGTCAGGGCTAGCTGCTCAGGGATGCTGTTGAATTGCTCAAATTTATTTATATCACAGGGCTAATTTTAAATATAAAATGCATTTTCAATTTTTTTATGGCAATCCAGATGCCATTTTATGCAGTATTGTGCTGTCTTTACTTCTTAAATTGTTTATAAAGAAACTACTGTTAATGGCTTGTCCTTGAAAATAAATTGCACTTCGTTCAAATAATTCAGTCTACAAAATAGCATTTTACAGGCAAGTTGAATTTGAAAATGCCAACATTTCTCTGCACCTGTCTCAGTCTTGGGATGCATTTCCTCCTTGTAGACAGAATCAGCATGATACGTTTTTACAGGACCCTTGTAAATATGACACACATAGACTTTCGCATTGCCCCAGCAAGCATAGGCATAAACTGACTTATAAACACAAGCAGTAAAGACAAACAAGATGTGACCAATGTGTTTCCTACAACTTACCTGCTGATAATATATATTGGATAACGATCATGCCCGACAGATACAAGAAAGACAGTCCACTAGGCCCTCGTCAGCAGCAGACTCGACTACGGAATAGCCCTCTACGCGGGAGCCCCGACCAAGCTCATCAAACGACTACAACGCATCCAAAATGCCTCGGCAAGACTGATCCTCGATGTACCATGACAGGGCCACATCCCCCCCTTGGGAAACCTGCACTGGTTCCCCGTCAACAAGAGGATATCCTTCAAGCTCCTCATCCATGCGCACAAAGCACTCCACAAGACCAGCCCAGTCTACCTCAACAGATGGCTCTCTATATCCACAACCGCCAGCTATACTCCGCTGACCTCTCACTCGCCACCATCCCGTGCATCCGAAGAACAACCACCGGCGAGAGATCCTTCTCCCACCTCGCCTCCAAGACATGGAACACCCTGCCACTGAGCCTACGACAGACCCAAGATCTGCTGACCGTCAGGATGATACTCAAGACCTGGCTGTTCGATCAGTAGCGCCCCCCTCCCCAGCGCCTTGAAACCCTTGCGGGTATGTATTGCACTTTACAAATGATTGATTGATTGATTGATGCCTGTGATATACTGTTAGAATTATATTTATTAGTGAGTTCTAGAGCCCTTTTCCTTAAAAGATGGAGATAGGAAACAAATCCACACTGACTGGGGATATTATCAAGGACTGTCGATAACTATCGCTAACATAGGTTAGCGTTAGTGTTTTTATTGCCCTCTATCACCTTTTTAATCCGCCTTGTTAGCAACGTATTATCAACACTTTGCTAACAGGCGATAGCTTCCGCGAAAATTGCTGCTAACCGGTGCACAATGGCAATAGGTAAACTGGCTAACCCGCAAGTGTGGACTTTGAAAAAATAGCCTATCAGTCAACCTACAGTAGAATAGATGTATACAAAATGTTTTAATGCAGATTTGGGCACCCAGGGCCAAGTACAGCACACATCAACAACCCGCTCAAGCCCCCCAACATCAAGGATTACCAGGATGAGAGCCTGGATGCCCCGCTGGACTAACGCCTGGAGCCTAGATGCCTCGCTGGACTTGCATATTGTGCCTGGATGCCTCGCTGGACTTGCGTCTGGTGCCTGGATGCCTGCTGGACTTGCGTCTGGAGCCTGGATGCCTATCTGGACTTGCGTCTTGCTCCTGGATGCCTCGCTGGACTTGCGCTTGGAGCCTAGATGCCTCGCTGGACTTGCGTCTTGCGCCTGGATGCCTCACTGGACTTGCGACTTGCGCCTGGATGCCTCGCTTGACTTGCGTCTTGCGTCTGGATGCCTGCTGGACCTGTGTGTGGTGCGTGGATGCCTGTTGACTTGCTCCTGGAGCCTGGATGGCTCGCTTGACTTGCACCTAGATGCCTCACTGGACTTGCGCCTAGAGGGTGGATGCCTTGCTGGACTTGCGTCTTGCACCTTCATGCCTCGCTGGACTTGTGTCTGGTGCCTGGATGCCTCGCTGGACCTGCGTCTGGTGCCTGGAGTGGGATGTAGAGTCGATGACCCGTGGCAGGAGACATTAATGTGCGATGATCGCCCGTACCTGGTGGTGAAGTCTGGCAGGTCGCATGGAGACACGCTGCTGACCTGTGTGAGAAGTTCACCTTGCGCACCTTGAAGCAGTCAATGGTAGAGGCGCTCCTGCGCACCAACGTAGTGAGGTCCGTATCACATGCTATAATCCACCACTACACCAGGGTGCATGGAGTGGATTATCAACAGTGGGCGCCGTCTCCCTGCATCACAGGACGGATGATGTTGGGATGGCCAGGCGCTGTGGAGGGTGAGACCCCTGCGCTACGGCCAACTTGTGTTGTCTGAGTGCTGCAACTAAACGACTAAGGGAGCCCTGCTGCATCAACTGCATGGGGAGGTTCACCAGCAGACTACGCAGTGACTTCTGTACCCAGCCCAGTGAAATCACACCTGGCTCAGGCTCCTGCTGGCTGAGTCACAGATTTGGAGAGAGTGCCGTGGATTCCACCATGGTGTCAATGTTCAGGTAAGAAGAAGGTGGGACGCATAGCGCAGGAGTGCTGGGGGGTGAGTCGCTCATGCCTATCACAGGTCTTGGATGCAATGTGGGAGAAGTATCTTCCGCCTGCTCTGGCTCTGTGGCTGCGCTGGGTTTTGGCCAGTGTGAAGTTGTTAAATCCGATGTCTCATTTGGGTACGTGGAAGTAGATTCTGTCGTTGAGTTATTTGGTTACGTTGTTGAGTAGGCATGTGTAGGCGTGAGTGAGGATTTTGAAGGTGACTTCTTTCTGCACAGAGAACCAGTGGAGTCTATGTAGGTGTTGGCTGATGTGTTTGTGCCAGGGATGCCAAGGGCGAGTCTGGCCGCAGTGTTCTGTAATGTCTGGAGTTTGTCGAGTAGGGACTTGTAAATGCCTGCATAGAGTGCATTTCATTAGTCCAGTCTGCTGGTGCTGAGTGCATGGGTGACTGTCTTCCTTGACTCCAGGCTCCAGGGGGATCCATTTGAAGGTCTTGCAGGAGATGCAGAGATTTTTGAAGCAGCTAGAGGTGATGGCGTAGACCTGTCGGTTCATGGTGAGGGATGAGTCGAGTACAATGCTGAGGTTTTTGGCGTGGTCCGAGGGGGCAGGTGGGCTTCCGAGGACAGCGGCCACCAGGTGTTGTCCCATGCTTTAGGGGTGGTTCCAAGGACGAAGACTTCTCAGAGTTGAGCTTCAAGCAGCTGTTGCTCATTCAGACTTTGACGTCATGCATTCTTTTCTGGAAGTTGAGTCTGGCGGTGGTGGGGTCTTTGGTGAGGGAGAGAATGAGCTGGGTGTCATTAGCATAGGATATGATGTTGAGGCCGTGTTGTTGGACGATGGCGTGAGGGGGCCATGTAGATGTTGAAGAGGGTTGGGCTCAGAGATGATCCCTGTAGGACTCCGCTGGTGATTTACGTGGGATCGAGGAGGAAGGGTGGCAGTCTGACTTTTTGGCTTCTTCTGGTGAGAAATAATCAGATCCAGTCTAGGGCTGTTCCTTGAATGCCGGGGTCATGTAGTCTGGCGATTAGTGTGTGTTGGGAGATGGTGTTGAAGGCTGCTGACAGGTCAAGTAGGATGAGGGCTGCGGAATGGCCTTGGTCCAAGAGGTTGCCCATGTTGTCTGTGATGGCGAGTAGGGTAACCTCATTGCTGTGGTTGCTTTGCAATCTGGATTGGGACGGGTCTAGGATAGCCTTTTCTTCAATGAATCATGTCAGTTCCCTGTTGACTGTTTACTCTGCAACTTTGCCTGAAGGGGAGGACCAAGAAGGGCCAGTAGTTCTTGAGGTCGGTGGGGTCAGCTTTGGGCTTTTTGAGCAGGCGTCTGACTTCTGCGCACTTCCAGTCATCTGGGTAAGTGCCTGTTTTGCAAGTGGTGTTAATGGTGCGCTGTAGTTCGTGTGCTATGGCGGACGCAGCTCTATAGATGTGAGGAGGGCAGGGGTCATGGTGGTACCTGAGTGGATGCCTTTCCATGGTCGAGGAGGTGTCTTTGGCTGGAACCGGAGTCCAGGAGGAGATGGTGGGCTGGCTGGTGTGTCGGGGGTTGGTGAGCCGGCTGTGGCGTCTGCTGGATGTCCTGCGAAGTTTTCATAGCGTATTTTGATCTTGAGGAGGAAGTAGATTCCATGCCTTTCTCAGAGGTCTTGGGACGGGATGATGTCTGTGGTTTTGCTGCGTGGGTTGTTGAATTCATGAATGGTACTGAAGAGTTGCTTGGAGTTGGTGGAGTTTTCGAGGAGTTTGTTGTGGATGAATTACCTCTTAGTGGTTCTGATTTGGTTGTGGTATCCATAATGCGTCCTTGTAGGTGGTGTAGATTTTGGGTGTCTTGGTGTTTCTCCAGTTCTTCTCCAGGCATCTGCAGGTGTGTCTTGCTTCTTGGCGATCAGTGGTGAACCAGGCGGCTTTCCTGGGGTGCTGTTTGTCAGGGTTGCGTAGCGGGGTGAGCTTGTATGCGCAGTTGAGGATTCAAGTGTGGAGTTCTCTGGCTGTGATATTAGTGTTGGGTGTCCAGGTGTGGTTGTGTCGGGTGAGGGTGGAGTTGAGTTGCTCGTCAGTTACCTTGCTCCAGTTCCTCTGTTTTGTGCGTGGGGCTGGTTTGGGTACCTTGTGTTTGTCAACGTTGAAGTGTATGCAGTGGAGGTTGGTCCATGGCTTTCCCATTGTGTGGCTGTAGTGAACGCTGCTTCCTGCTGCAAAGATGGGGTCAAGGGTGTTGCCTACTCTGTGGGTCTGTGTGGTGACGAGATGTTTAAGTCCAATGTTGGTGAGATTGTCACAAAGTATGGTGGAGTTGGGGTCGCGGAGGTTGTTGAGGTGGAAGTTCAGGTCTCCAATGAGTATGTTGTTCATTGAGGCAATGGCATGGGGTGCGATGAAGTCGGTGATGGTGGTGGCGAAGGGTGTCCGGGGGCCGGGGGTGTATGTAGATGAGGTTTCCTCGGAGCGTGGAGTTGTGGCTGGTCTGGATCTGGAAGTGCAGGTTTTCGGCAGAGGGGAAGGCTTTGCTGGAGGTGTTGAGGTGGGGGGTGCTCTTGTGGGCGAGGGCGTGGCCCCCTCCCGGGTGGTTGGGGCAGTCCTTCTTCTAGACCTTGTATCCATCTGGGATGGCGGTGATGATGTTGGGGGTGGAGAAGGTGTTGGTCCAGGTCTCTGTGAAGAAGTCGTTGTCGGGCAAGAGAGAGTTGAGTAGGTTACATATTTCCACAGTGTGTTTGTGCACGGAGCGCATGTTGAGGAGGATGCATCTTAGGGTGTCGCCAGTGCTGGTGTCGGCTGTTTTGGAGTCCGGAGTGGTGGTTAAGGTCTGGCGGCAGTGGAGGCATTAGAACTGGCCATGGGTTGTGTTTGATGAGGCCTGGTGGCAGTCTCTAACTTTTTTGGGGTTGAGTGCATGGAGGGTAGCTGTGCTGTAGCAGTAGGGTGCCCGAGATCCAGGGTTCCTGGTGCTCTTTGCGCTTGGGTCGCAGATGGGCTTGGCTTAGGCGGCCTTCTGTTCACCTGCGACGCATGTCCGCTGCGCAACCATGCAGCATCTGCCATGTAGTAGGGAAGGGGGGAGGAATGATCAGCTGGGAGGCGCAATGGGTGAGGGGCCACAGGCAAAGCAGCGGTGGAAAGCGGGAAGTGTGGGCTCCGAGAAGCCCAAAAAAACATAAAAAGTTAAAAACAAGGGATAACTAACTGATGTAATCATGCTATGTATCCTTAGGGGGTGGGAGGGTGGGTAAGACTGCTCCAAACACAGAGCAGGTCATGGGCAGATTGGCATGCCCACTCAAGTGCGAAATGACTGTTTGGTTGGCCCACTCAGGCTGCACAAAGAAGTCATGTGCACGTCCCTGTTCACAATGCAGGCTGCATTACAGCCTGCACGGAGAATATGGCCCCTGGCTGCAGGGCTTGTCCCGTTGCTGATCACCAATTCCACCGCTGCATTGCAGCGGTGTGATTGCCTCAGGGGAGGGAGCCTGGCTGCCTACTTCCTTTTGCTGGAAGCAGACGCAGGAGAGCAGGAGCTCCAAGGACACAGGACATGGCTTTGAGGTAAGACTTCCCTCAATACATTTTTAACAACACGCGCTCACACACACATCCTTGTGTCCGCGCACCATTCAGTGTTATTTCCAACGTTTCCCACCTCACAGTTGTCCAGCCCCCACACTTCTTGATGTTGGCCGCAGCGGGAGAACCGCATGTGTGCCATCACGTTGCATTCCATTCCATTCCAATGCATACTGATACTAGGCACATTACAACAGTAGAGTGGGTGTTACATAGCAGATACATAAAGATCAATGTTCCCACTTCAGTCAGTGCAACCCAAAACTAACCTTTGCACCACAAACCCAACCGTGAACTATGGAATTCCTTTTTTGAGTTCCCAAAAAACACAAAAAATCACATTTGAGACAAATGTACACCCATTTTACATTTTGTACCCCAAAATTCACCCCATTTTTCATATTTTACCACAAAACACCCTATTTTTCTTATTTTACCCCAAAATTCACCCCATTGTTCATATGTTACAGGCAAAAAAACTTACATTTTCAAATTTTACACCAAAACCCATACACACAAGAAACTTTAATTTACCCCATTACTGACCTCACAATGCGTTGTGATCAAATGCGATGTTAAGGCAACCGCGTTGTTGGAGTTGCTTTGTTAACAATGTACTGCCTATGTTGTAATGATTGTCTCCTGTGCCAAAGGCAACCCATTTGCTACTCCGTTTGCGCCCGTCTGCCCCTAGACCGCGCTGAGCACCAAGGAGCATTCCTCTTGGATATTCGCCCACTACAACGCCTCAACCCTCCTCGCCATGAACCCTGGATGCCACCTCACCTGCCAGGACCAACCTCTGCTCCATGCCGTACATTGCCTTCACCATCACTGACGGCTGCAGTATCACCCGCAAGGAGCACCACTGCCATCAAGGAGGAGGCATTGACGTCACCTACAGAGGCTCACTCCGACTGACAGCACACTCTGATGTGCCAAGGGTGACCATGGACCACGTCAACTCCCAGATCCGGACCAAGCCCAAGAACATCCTCTGCGGCACCCTCATGTGCAGGCCCCCCGGGCCATGGTCCCCCATTCTCCAATGCCCTTGTAGACCTCATTGCACCCTAGTGTCTCCCATCCACCAACAACATCCGACTCAGTGTACTCAAGTTCCACCTGGACAACCCCAGTGACCAGAGCACCGACATCAGACGCAAGTAGCAAGTCACCTCAACAGGCTACATAGCAGGACACAAGGTCGAACACATCACCTCCACCAGCGGGTACTTCAACTACAGCCACAACACCTGACGCTCCTGGATCGACCATCACTGGTAACATCATGTCTTCTTCACCTCACCCAGCGGACGCCATGCCATCATCGCACTTCCTCGCAACTGGATCAAGGCCAGAGAAGAACATCTTGTCAAATCCCTCCGCACCAACACTCGACCAACACTTCCAAACGATGACACCGCAACGTGCAACCACCACCGATGGATCTCCAACAGCGCCGACATTAGGGCACCCCTCCTGAACAGCACTGCGTCAGTACCTTCCGCATGCCGTGAGGCAGTACTACAGGGATAGGCTGGCCCCATGCATTGCTGGAGTTGTGTCATGGTTGTGACACAACTGCAGCAATGCTTGACTTTAGTGCCAGCAGACACATCAGGATTCCTGACATATCTGGCATTGTGTCATGGAGCGATGTCTAATGATTACAGCGCATCCATGCTGTTGCAAGAAGGGCGAAGTGAGAAGTGTTGCAACGATGTCTTGTCGCAGCCCAGCAACACTTTTCATGACTGGGGCACAGGTATGCGCACTATCTTTTTGATTGGGTGCAGTCCTGCACTGTAGTTTTGTCTCAGGGCAGCGCTGCAACATTGCTTGCAGCGCTGGCCAGCGCCAAAACCTGCAGAGATAAGGACCCAAGTTTTATCACCATTTTTAAGACCAGTTATTTTCTGGTCTGAAGTAACTGGCTCTCACTGCTGATAGAACCAATTTTTTTGGCTCTTCAGAATTTCAAGGAACCTCCTTGATAATATGGAGTAGTGGTGCTTGCGTGCCTTTTTGCACGGTAACGCCTACTTTGCATGTAATTAGCGAAAAATATCGCTAACATGCTTTGAGATTAAAAAAACGCTCCTCTATCGCCCAAAAACTCACGCTAAGGCCCGTTTGCTGCAGCTTGCTAATAGTGAGATAAAATTAGCGCCGCTTTAGTGGCAAAAAAGTGCAGCTAAAGCGGAGATAGGCCCTTGATAATATGCCCCTATGTATTTTTAAAAGGCTTTATTACATATTTAAACCAGGTTTGAGTACAGATTATATGAAGGGCGCGTTCTATCAGAATTAAAATTATGGTGAAAAGCAAAAAAGTGAAACATGTAAGTAAATACAGGAGAAAACGGTAGCATGAGCATGGAAACAAAACACTGGACGAATCGAATCAATCTGTATCAGATTCGGAATCCCTCATGTCCTAGCCTCCAGCTAGCGCCAAAAATGCCATATAAATACATTTCCTAGACGCTGTCTTTATACACATAAGTTTAACTCCTAGGCCGTCAATTTTTATCAGGCTGCAGCAAGCAAGGCCATTCTCTGCCTCTGCGATACTGTGATTTGCTCGTGAAAGCAACAGATAGCACCAGACCGCCAAATGCTTGACCTTCAAGTAAACTGGTGATGACCTTGATGCTCTCCAGAAATACTGGCTTGTTTTTCTGCTAAAATGACTGTGTTCAAATTATCTACCATTTCTTAGCATTAAAGCAGGCCTCATGATTTGTGATATAAGGTGTGAAAAAAAAAATTTGTGAATTTCTCCTGCACATTTGCTCAAATCTACTATACTTTAAAAAAATATAACGAATGAGCTATTGATGCTCTATCAACCAATATCAAAGTATTTCACAATGTAATGAACATTTTCAATGAAATAATGAGCAAACATATGTACTTATAAAGAAAATAAATAATAAAAAAATGTCAAAGGCACCTCAAAAGTAGGGAAAGCCAAGCACATGACACTCCAGATCATCTTCACCTGGGAAAGAGCATTGCAAGGGATTTGAGGTTCTGATCCAGCAGACAAACTGAATTACGAAATGGCAGTTGTCTTGGGCCCCCCTAACAACAATTGAGATGTTCTATTTGGGATTCTTTACTCTATTTACCAATCCACAATGCCAACAGTAACTGCACTAACCATTAGAAGCAAAGTTGTAGAGCCCCTTCTCCCCTACCAGGAATCCAGACAGAGGTGCAAGTAACAGAAACTCTGGAGAGAGGCAGGAAGGCTGCAGAGAGCCTAGGACAAGGACACTGGGTAGGACAGTCAAGAGGTGACAGTGAAGAGGTCCATTAATTAGAGACACCAATAACAAGGTAGCATCAGCAATAAACACAGAAACTCATCGGCCGTGGGGAGAGCCACACATACTTAAGGAAGCACAGACATAAAGAGACGTCTGTGTCCTGAAAACACAGAGAATCACATAGAATGAAGTTTTCTTTAGTGGCATACTCTCTAATATGGAGAAAAGGACAATCCAGCAGTTTATCACTGCATATCCCATCATATCACAGCATGCAACAACATCCCATGCCACGCTAATCAACAATGTATCGCACCATACCCTACCATCATCCACCACACATCATGATATCCTAGTGCACACCACACAATAACATACACCACTTAATTTCATGCTGCCACACACCAAACTGTCCTGCACATCACACCATTTAACACCTGTCTATGCCACAACACTGTACCTCAGCATGAAAGCAATGCAAATATACTCCATCACATTGCAGCACACCTTATCACAATACCCCAACATGTCACATGAGACTATACAACTATACAACTCACAATACCAATATATCCCATATCTTCACACCAAATTCAGACAATAGAGCACCCATATGACTAGATACCACATAGTGCATGACAAAGCATAACACTATATTACAAGTTCATATTCCACACCACACATTCATATTCCACACCACACATTCACACCTCCCTTTCACCTAAACACTACGTCAAACAAAATGCAGGATTATATCTTTACCATGTGATAATCATATCATCTTACAACACTGCATTCCACTGCATAATAACACTAAATACCACTGTATGCCAAGACCAACGACAAGAACACCACATCGCATTATCCCACTTCTCATATGCAATATCAAAGAACTCAGCACTGGACCACATTCAAAAACACTCCTTCACAAAACATCCATAGCTTGCATGCATGATGTAACACAATCCAACACCACATCACACATTACCATTCCCGACCATCACCATACCACAGCTGTCAAACCTTTGCGTACAATATTACTATAACCAACTCTATGACAAATAAAACCACAAAAGACGTTGTGAAATGATAGCATCCCATTGAAGACCCCATCATGTCACACCACTCTGAACAATAGGAAATTGACCCATCACAATTATTTAACACAACGCTTTACCTTAACATAACATAAGATAAACCATCCACCATACCATAAATCATCACACCACATGAGCACTCCATCATAACTTTGCTTACTGTCCAACACACACTACCACAATATACCACAGTGCGCATCATTTCAACACTACCTTTCAACAGTTCATACAATCCCATACATCAAGATTTCACACCATATACCGCACTTCAACCTATGCCACACCAGACTGCTCCACGTAGCACCACAGCGCTGTCACCTTAACCAAACCCAGTCATACCACTTCTCACACCAACACTAGGCCGGGGATAACACTTGTGCAATAGTAACAAATGGGGTTGGTGGACATCTAGGCCAGGGTAAAACATGGACTTTGGAAACACTGAGACAGTTTGAGTGGCAACACCTGATTCACGCATGGCATTTCCGGCCGAAAAGGGGGCGGAGCTGCACTTCCACTTGCCCTCTTAGATCTATGTGCCAGCGTGCACGCAGCGGATGCGCCGAAGGCGCACCTAAGGCAAGCCCGTCTGCGCCCATCCGCGACCGACCGGGACTAGGGGCCAGAACCCCTGCTCCACCCGGGATAAAATAAAAAAAACATTGCGCTAATCAAAAGAAACACTTCTTGGGTTAGCCACCTATACTGCATGTAAACCAATCTTGAAAAGAATCGTAGGATTTTTCTCCTGTATACGGTGCAAATGGAGCAGTCTAACCTCGCACGAGCAACCTCAAGGAGAAAAGGATAATCATAGTGAGCTTAACTGTATCTATTTCAATGCCAGGTCCGTGCAGAAACACGCACTGTAGATCTGGGACACTATTAAGGAGACAGACTCAGACCTGGTCTTTATCACTGAGACCTGGCCTAGTGAGAGAAACTGCCCAGACATCACCAATACCCTACCCCGAGTATAAAATACTCAGACTACATAGAATCAGACGGAAGGGTGGGGGGCTAGCAGTCTTATTCAAAGATTATATCACCTGCTCCCTCACAACAATAGCCCAAACAGGAGAGTATGAATTACTGCCATTCGAATTATCTATCAGGAACCACATACTATTTGAAGGAGTTTTGATCTACAATCCCCCTGGCTATCAGGAAGATTTTAGCACCAAACTGCTCACTGACCTATTGCCTGCGTGTATAAATTAAAAAAAATATTTGGTTATTAGAGATTTTAATGTTCATTATGAAATGCAGCAACAAGTCACCTAGAAAACGATATGTCTATCCTTCACCTAAAACAATGGATTAAGGAACCGTGACACATTGCAGGGCAAACACTAGATCTTCTGTTCTCTAACATAGAAAACATTTTAGTTAAAGAGACTAAGGCAGTCACATGGACTGATCATTCATTGATTAGCTTTACTCTCTCCTCACAAGAGAAATCAGCAAGAGTCACCAAATGCCTGCACGAAACTTATAGAGCTTGGAAACTGGTAACCCCTGACTCATTCCACCAACATTTCTCTCCCAATAACCTAGCAAGTCTGGAGAAACAATCACCCACCAGAGGTGCACTGCTTCTTGAAACAGAGATTACTAAAACACTAGCCCAACTCGCACCGAAAACCAAGTCCAAACCCAAGAAAACAGTATCTGAAAAATGGTATATGGCAGACCTTAAGGTGCTGAAAAAAGAGTGTAAAACATTGGAACACAAGTGGCGGTTGTCCAGACTGGACTCGGACAAATCAGCGTACAAAACACAACTCAGGAGATATACACACGCAATAAAGAAGACAAAAAAGGCATATTTTGCACAACGGATTAATGAGAACACAAATTCAGCAAAAGAACTCTATAAAATAGTACGCGAACTCTGCAAGCCAACCTGTATGTCCCAAACTCTGCCACCCTCAGCGGACAGTTGTGAAAAAATTAGTAATTTCTTCACAGATAAAATAGATATGATCTATTTATCATTTAAAATAATCCCCCCAGAAAATCCCATCAAGTGGGAAAATGCTGACCCTCACCCAGAGAGCCCTGCGCATCTAGATAGCTTTGCCCATTTTACAGAAAATGAAATTGCCACAGCAATGGGGGAAGTCAAATCTGGATCCCCTCTCGACCCATGTCCCCACTTTATTTTTTTCACAACTCACACCTATTCTGTGCCCTTACATTACACAGCTACTTAACCAATCTCTGGAGACAGCGGCATTTCCAGAGGTCTGTAAACAAGCCTTATTAACCCCATTATTTAAAAAGGTAGGATCTGATGTCAACAATCCAACTAACTTTAGGCCAATCTCACAACATCCCTACCTCTCCAAGGTCCTGGAGAAACTTATCAATAGACAACTAGTCAACTATCTAGAATCAAACGAGCTGCTGGATCCCACTCAAACAGGATTCAGGGCCACCAACAGCAGGGAGGCAAACCTCCTGGCCGTCCTAGACAATGTAAGATCACTGTTGGACCAGGGAAAGGCGATAGCCCTAATCCTGTTGGACCTGTCGGCGGCGTTCAACACGGTCTCTCACCAACTTCTACTGGAAATACTACACGAAAAAGGGATACATGCTAAAGCTCTGAAATAGTTGAGCTCATTCCTATGTAACAGAACTCAAACTGTACAGCTAGGGACCTTTTCATCCATCCCAAAAAATCTTAAGTGTGGCGTTCCCCAGGGAGCATCCCTAAGCCCCAATTTATTTAACGCCTATGTTTCATCCTAGGCAAAGATTGGCACGAAATGGGGCTTTGGAATGTACTCCTATGGGGACGATACCCAACTGACAATAGCCATTGTAAATCAGCATGATGACACCAGAACCAAACTCAATAATTGTCTTACAGAGAAGGGGAACTGGATGTCAGAGCATTGCCTAAGCTCAATGCAGAGAAATCAGAAATTCTGCTTCTCGGTGATGCCAATCACATCTGGGATTCCACCTGGTGGCCCCACTCTTTGGGCACGGCGCCAGTACCAAAACAGTGCGTCAAAAACCTGAGCATCACCATTGACAACACCTTGTCAATGAAAGACCACGTACGAATCCTATGTGGTAGAAGTTTCACCACCTTGAAGCTCCTAAAAAGACTATTCCCATGGATCCCTCTGGACAGTAGAAGAACCATCACGCAGGCGCTGCTGGTCAGTAGGCTGGATTACGGAAATGCACTGTTTGTCGGCATGTGAGACTATCTTTTTAAACGCCTGCAGGTATTACAGAATGCAGCAGCCAGACTGGTGTGCAAAGAGAGCAGATACAGTTCAGCGACAAAATATCTAAAACAGCTCCACTGGCTACCTATGCACCAAAGAGCGCATTTTAAACTCCTAGGACACGCCCATTGGGCACTCCACCACACAGGCCCCAAGATTCTCCAGAAACGAATTAAATTCTATACCCCACCTAGATGCCTACGGTCATGCTCCTTAGCACTAGCGGAGACTAAACGTATCAAAGGGAGCAGGACAGGTGGATGTTCTTTTTCACACCTTGCAGCATAACACTGGAACGAGATTCCACTGGAGTTACGACTAACCAACGAATTTGCAATGTTCAGGCAGAAACTCAAAATATATCTATTTCCCTAACCCCACCGTTGGCCGCTGCCCCATTAATCACAACATGCTCCACCACTTCTCTGCCACTCCTAGCGCCGTGATATCCCCATGGGATAAATGTTGCGCTTTACAAATAATTAAATTAATGGACTTTGGAAACACTGAGACAATAAGAGGGCAGAGGCTCTGCCCATCTAACAAATGGCAATTTTACAAATAATAAAGTTCTATTCTCAAATACAGCCTAGTTTTAATAGTACTATTATTTTAATACCATGAATTATTTTATTTGGTTTGATGGTCTATAAATGAGGACATGCTTGGCCATGCTTCTTAAATACAGAGGCTTATTTACAAGCCCATTGCGACACCAGCGCGTCACTTATTTTGATGCACCAGCGGCGCTGTGTGCCTGCCCATATTTACAAGGTCACATGAAGCCACTCTGTGTGGCTTTTCATGGCCTTGTAAATGGCCCCCCTTTCACGCATCACTGCATCAAAGGGGCGTTCCATTGGTGTTGCTGTGAGTTATCCCATGCAACATCCATTGAACCTGCCACATTACCAGATTTACAAGGTTTTGTAAACCTGGGAATGCATCAGATTCCTACACCTCCAGGGGAGACATAAGGGAGGTGCAATGAGGAGAAATAATTTCATTTCTCCTCGTTTTTCCTTTTTATATATGTGTGCTGCATTCTACAACACACATAGAAAGAAGTAAACCCCTCTCACAATTGTTTTTGTGCAGAAAGGTATCCCTTCCTGCACAAAAACAATCATCCCTACAACGCAGACCTCCTGGCACCATGGCAGAAGGGAGCCTGCATTGACGGAAGGACAGGAATGTATCTTGTAGGTACCACATTTTTCTGCCCTTTTCTTTGGACGCACAGCAGCACAGCTGGAAGGCCGGCTGTGCTGCCTTGTGTCAAAATATTGTAAATGAGGCCCACCGTTTATTTTCTAGGATGTAACGTTGACTAATAGAGTGTACATGTGACGCCCTGGATTGCAGGTGTTCATCAATTCAAAGTCTGTTTGTATGATCAGTTCTATATGTAGATTACTTTGAAATATAGTACACAAAGGAGGGCTCGCTGGACTGAGTAGCTGAGAGTAATCTCTGTCCCCATATCTATAAGGAATTTCAATAATGCAGACTTTCTGGGGTGAAAAGACCATATCAACGTAGTCTATGGACTCTCTCCTTTCTATATAGGAAGCAGGCCACAAGACATTGCCTTTTAATGTGTGCCACACTCTTCACAAATCTGGAAATGAATGAGAGGTAGATATTTGCATATCATTACTCATGGGCCCCAAGAGTACAAATGCCTTCAGTGAGCATGGGGCACTGAGACAGATAGGACCTGATTGAATGAATGATGAAATAAGTGTTTCTAGTATAATGGTTCCCATGGCTATTTTTGCGGTTGCAAACCATGGCTACTAGGAATCCTAGTTAGAAGAAAGTAAAGAAAATTGACATTTCTACCCCCAAGCCTAATGGATATTGAATAATATCAGCAACACAAAAAGATGATAGATGGAATGCTGAACATTGTCAAACATCCAACCCAGGTCACAGATCTAAGTTACATTCATTATTATTTTGCTCACCATGCCACCCCACTGGCCAAGGGTATGCCCACTCTCACTGAGCCACTTGATTCAAGCTAGGATGGAGGCTGATGAGGGGTGTTATCTTGAAACCTGGCCTGGCAGTTTGGGCTGGACTGTTCCCATGGTTAGCAGGGGCAGACTGATTTGCATATGGCTGGGTACAAACTGGGGTGGGACAGTGAGCAAAAGAATGATGGATTAAACCCAGATCTCTTGACTGGGGCTGTGTTTGAAATGTTTCAGCACTCCGTCCATCATCTTATTGTGTTTGCTATATGTGCCCTAATTGGGCAAGGGCATGCCCAGACCAAGCTCCCTTGCTCTCTGTGCCATCGGATTCAAGCTAGCATGGCTGATGAAGGGTGACTCCTGAATCCTTTCCCAGGATGCTTGTTTATGATCCAAGGAAGAACTGACCTGGCAGTTCTTGCTGGGCTGTTCCCATGGCTGAGTCCAAACTGGGGCTGCATGGAAAGCAAAAGTACACTGGATTTAACCCACAACTTTGACAGGGCGTGAGTGTTTGAAAAGTTTCAGCACTCTGTCCATTATCTTGTTGTGTTTTCTATATCGAATGATATTGACATCAGACAGTAGTGGTCTCTTCAGATTAATTAATTAATCCACTGCATGTTCGGGTGATTCCTTCTCTTGCACTTCAGGGCAGAATGTAATGCATGAGGAGGGGGGTGGGCAGACACTGCCTCACAGTACAGCACTCAGTTTGCCCCGATGCATCATAATAAATGCAGTGCATGATAACACTTTCTTCGGTGTCAGGCTTTAGTTTTTCACCCTTGTTGGTCAAGCCGGTGCTGTATATCTCTAGACATATGTTTAAGGATAAATTGTCCTTCTTCAGTAGAGAGCAACACTTTATTTTGGGGGAGCGGGAGATGCTGCCCAAAGTCTTCTCAGGTCTCAGTACCACTCGCTTGGTGCAGGTGCATGGACCAGAGCTCGTCAACTCATTAGCTCAAGGGAGTCTTTTCAAATAGGAGGGGGGTCGGCGCACATTGCCTCACACTCCAGCACTCAGTTTGCCCCGATGCATCATAATAAATGCAGTGCATGATAACAATTTCTCCGGTGTCAGGCTTTAGTTTTTCACTCTTGTTGGTGCAGCCTGTGCTGTGTATCTCTAGACACGTGTTTCAGGATAATTGTCCTTCTTCAGTAGAGAGCAGCACTATTTTTTTGGGGTGCTGGAGATGCTGCCCAAAGTCTTCTCAGGTCTCAGTACCACTCGCTGGGCGCAGGTGCATCGAGCAGAGCTCGTCAGCTCGTTAGCTCAAGGGAGCTTTTTCAAATAGGAGGGGGGTGGGCGCACACTGCCTCACACTCCAGCACTCAGTGTTCCCCGATGCGTCCCGTTCGAGAGATACACAGCACTGGCTGCACCAACAAGGGTGAAAAACTAAAGCCTGACACAGAAGAAAGTGTTATCATGCACTGCATTTATTATGATGCATCGGGGCAAACTGATTGCAGGAGTGTGAGGCAGTGTGCGCCCACCCCCCGAAAGTGTTATCATGCACTGCATTTATTATGATGCATCGGGGCAAACTGATTGCAGCAGTGTGAGGCAGTGTGCGCCCACCCCCCTCCTATCCAGACTTTAATGCATATTTACGATATCTTTTTGTCATGTACTTTGGCTGTTCCTGGATGCACTCTTTAGGTTATTTTGCCATGGGTGACATTATCGATTGCCTGTCTGGAGTTTGCCCTACGTGGCTTCTGGTTGGGCTTTAAAGAGCATGCAGCTTGGCTGGTGATATCTGGTGAATTACTGAGAGTTGCTCCGATGTAAGGTGTGTGTGAAATTCACATAATTTGCTTTCATGTATCAATGCAAATTTCCTGGAAAATTATATGAAATTGTGCATAATTCTGTGAAATGCACATTTGTCATTTTGCACTATATTTTACTTGAAATACGTCCTAGGGCCAATGTTTGGTGTGAGGACACATTAAATAAATTTGAGCAATAGCTGCTTGTGTTCTGTTCCAGTGCATTTACAGTTAACTTTTTAGTGTGGATAGCACATTTGCAGTAAATGTTTACCAGGAATGATACATAATTATGTGAAGTGTCATAATGGAGAGATTTTGAAAATTAACCAGCATAACAAGAAATTCCTGCAGTTACACAAAGTTCCCCAGTTTAATTTACATTTTGTCAGGCCTGCTACTATCCCTCTGAAACCAAACCAAAACAATAAACATAAATGGCAGAATAAATTAGACAAATCACCAATAATCAGCAATGCAAGCCTAACAAAATGCTTATACCAACTACAAACTGGATACAAGAGAACTTCCTTCTATTAACCCCGTGGGAAACAATTTTTTCTTCTTCTCTCGACCTCTTTCAAGAGCACACTTGAACCCCTTTTTTTAAATCCTTCAAATTGGAGGGTTTTCCAATCACGCTCACTCCATCTAAATAATGTTTAAACTCATTCTCAAATCCACTTTTACCCATTTAACTAATAATAACTCTATGAAATAGGGCTGTTGGTTGACCGAGGGGTCACGCCCCGCACCCATTTTCCTTTTACCTACATTGGCTCCCCATAGGCAAGAATGCTGCTTCGGAACCCTGCTGCATACTCCAAAAATCCACCCATGCCCTTTCACCTCCACTATCAGACCTTCTCGTCATATCTGGCAGTCATGGGGGCTTTTAAAGTCATATAAACGTTGGCATGAAGCGTCTAAGCTTCCAACCTCTAGAGCGAAAAAGCAATCCTCCTGTGGACAGCCGCCTCAGCTAGGACCGCTCTGTCTCCTGAGACAGAGGAGACAGAGCGGTCCTCTGTCTGGGGGTCCTCGGGGTCAGAGTCTCAGAACTCTGACCCCACACACCACATTCCAGGAGCAACTCAAGGCTCATCTATTCAGAGACTTTCTGAACTAAGTTATAAGCTGTTTAGACTCACATCAAATGTACAAATGGCAATGAAAGCTCTCATTCTTGTTGTTCCACCCTGTCATAATCTCAATATGACCCTGTTTTTCCCAAACCGTTTTAGTTGTAAAGTACCATGACTTTCATACATGATTAAGATAAATTAACTAAGTTAAGTCTTGAGATTACTATTAAGTGTGGGCGGAAAATCCGTTTCGCTCGCGGATTTTGCGGATTTTCGGTAAATTCGCAATCCGCGAGATTCGCGAATCTCCCGCAAAATCCGCAAATCCGCGAGCAGCGGATTTTATGGCTTGCTCGCACTGTTCGCGTGAGTTTGCGGCTTCCCAGTACAACTTCGCGCCCCGCGAATAAGCGCTAAATTGCAGAAATACGATCTTAGCAAAACTGAAACTACTTACCAGGTTCAAAAGTTCAGGCTCATCATTAGTAGCCATTTCCTGTAGTGCTTCCTGAGGGGCCCCTCCAGAGTTCAGTTGCCTACTTGCAACTATTATGTGACCCTGCTCTGAACCTCAGAATAGTTACACATATGCCACAAAGGTCCTGAATTACAGCTAAGGGAGACAAGCAGGAGCCAGGCTGGAAGTTCAAATCCATTAATCAGCCCCTAATTCATTATTGTCAGTTGGGGCAGGGCAGGTGTTGTAACTAATTTTGCAACAATGAAAGCACTTAGCAAGTGCAAAAGATCACTAATCAGGAAGCACTAAGGAAGCAGGTGCCAGCTAAAAAAATATTCTGTGACACATTAATCAGCCCCAAATTAATTCAGGTCACTTGAGGCAGGGAAGGTGTGCTTTGCTTTGCCACAATAATGTACACTGACTGGACAACCAGAGGGTGCTGTGATGAAACAGAGGGTGGCATGGGTGGGCCAGAGGGTGGCATGAGTAGTCAGAGAGTGGCAGTGGTGACAGAGAGTGGCAGTGATGAAGAAGAGTGTCCCAAACAGGCTGGACACGTAGAAACAACAAGTTCGCAAAACTTGCGACCCGACAGGTAAGTTCGCGTTTGCGAAATTGTACAAAACCCTCGCGAACTGGCAGAAACCCGCTCGAACACAAAAAAAAAAAATCCGCAAATTCGCGAGAATTCGCGGATTTTGCGAATTGCGAGTTCGCAAATCCGCAAAATTCGCGAACGCGAGATTCGCAAAATTCGCCCATGCTTAATTACTATACCTGTCATGAGGTTTTGCTTCCTTGGCATGAGGCCCCATTATTATGCGTAATGAGACCCCCTGCCCTGGGTCTGTGAAGAGGCCCCAAAACATGCTTCATGCTCAATTGCTTCCTCAAGGATGAAAACATCATTGTTAGAACTGGGGGTCTCTAGTTGGCAGAGGTAGGTACCACTGTCCACATAGGGACCCTTGCTTCTAGTCAGGGCAAGGAGATAACCCTCTCAGATAACCCCTGCTCGCCCTCTAGGTAGCTTGGCCTGAGCAGTCTAGGCTAACCAGAGGCAATGCGTAAAGTATTTGTACCAACACTCACAGTAACACAGTGAAAACACCACAAACTGATTCCACAACAGTTTAGGAAAATAAAGATATTTATTCTAAACTACACAAGACCAAAACGGCAAAAATCCAACATACACAGTTCAAGAATATGGTTTCAAAAGAGTTCTTAAGGTTTGCGTTAAAGTTCTTCAGGTTGCGGTAAAATAAACCACAGATGCGTGAAAAGTTCACAGTTGCGTCACGTTTACTCACAGTACCTTTTAGATGCAACAAAGATCCACAAGCAGGAAGCTGGTGCGATGGAAAACAAGCGATGCGTTGCTCCTGAGACCCTGGGGAGGCAATGCGACAGCCCCGCTGCAGCAGCGGGCGTGTTGCGACGAATCCGGTCTGTATGGGGAGGAAGGCCGCTTGCGTGGATTCCGGTGCGTAGGTTCCGTATGAAGTTTGTTCTCGCAAAGGCACGATGCGATGATCTCGTAGGGGCTGCGACGATCTCCGAGGAGACGATGCGCGGTCCAGCGGTGATCCTCTCTCTCGCAGCTCCTCGATGCGATGGTTCTGCGACGATGTTCGCAGCGACGTGATGCGGTCCGCAAGCAAGCGGTGCGGCGATCTCACCCAGCGATGACAGGCTCTGCGACGACACTCGCAGCGATGTTAGATTCTCCCGCACCGGTCTGGTGCGTCCCGCAAACGAAGGATGCGACGGCTCTGGCAGCGGCGTCAGGCGCTGCGCCGATCTCGACCTTCGTAGCAGCGGGAAACTTCTCGCACTGTCGGGGATGCGCTCCGCAAGCGAGCGATGCGACACTTTTCACATTCAAAAGTCTCTCAAGCTTAGTTTCAAGCTTCCCAGCTCAGGGTCAACTTCCAGAGGCCCCACAACTGGATCAAGCACTCTAAGAAGGACCGAACTCTCTCAGCAGAGTTCAGGGAAACTGGGGGTGAAGTCCTTTTGTTCCTGGGACTTCAAAAACAGGGAGCCAGCTCTTCTCAGGCCCTTGGAGATTCCTTCAAGACAGGGGACACAGCTCACAGCAAAGTCCTTCCCCTCTCCTTGTCAGCAAAGCAACAGCAGGTCAGTCCAGCAGAGCAACAGCAGGACAGTCTTCCTTCTTCAGAGTCAGCTTTCTCCTTGGCAGAGGTTCCTTCTTGATTTCCAGGATGATCTAATTTTCTGTTGTCAGGGGTCCTGTACTTATACCCCTAAAGTCTTTGTTCTCTCTGTGCATGTGGGCCCTGAGCCCGGTCTGAACCAGTACTGGGTGGATCCTGAGCACTTTGTTTTGCTGGCTGCATCTTTCCTTTCAGAGTGAGGGGCAGGGTCCTCAGCCGCCCAGCAGGAGGTGGAGCCAGCATTGTGGCAGGCAGGCACAGCCCTATTCAGCCCAGGTGCTAACTCCTCCCACCACTCAGGTTGCAATGCATCCATTCAGCCTAGTGCTGACTCATCCAGCCTCTGGGGGAATTCCCCAGCCCCTGTCACTCACAAACCAGACAGTCAATACACAAACAGGCCCAGGCACACAGAAGGGTCAGACAAGAGAACAGCAACTTTCCAAAAGTGCTGTTCTCAAACACAGGATTTAAAAACCACCTTTCCTAAAAGATGTGTTATTAAATTCTGAGTTCAGGGATACTAGATACTTATGTCCTATCTTGTTCCTATGGGAAGAAATGCTGTTAACCACTGTAGCCAGCATCCCCCATGTTAACCTATGGAGCAAGATAGCCTTAAAATAGTGAAAAACGAAAATGGCTGTAATTCACTACCAGAGCATGTCACCTGCACTAGTACATGCTCTACCTTTCACATACACTGCACCCTGCCCAGGGGGGTACCTTTGGCCTTCCATAGGGGTGACTGATGTGCATGAAAAGGGAAGGGTTAGGCCTGGTCAGTGGGGACACTGACCAGGAGGACATGGCAGTTTCTAAACTGCCCATAGGTACTGCAGTGGCAGGCCCGAGACTCCATTTTAGAGCTACTCCTGTGGGTGGCACAATCAGTGCTGCAGGCCCACTAGTAGCATTTGCCATCACCAGCCCTGGCACACCCAGTGCACTTTACTAGGGACTTCATGGTGATACAAATATGCCAAACATGTATATCCAATCAGAATAACAATTTACATAGAGAGCATATGCACTTTAGCACTGATCAGCAGTGGTAAAGTGCGCAGAGTCCTATTGCCAACAGCCACGGGTCAGGAAAAATAAGGGAGGAAGAAGCAAAAAGTTTGGGGATGACCCTGCAAGAAGGGCCAGTTCCAACACAACCCCCTTCCAGCCTAAAGCCAGGGTAGACCAAACGATACCTCGATGGGATTCCCTGCTTAAGGCGATAGAACACGGAACCTGGCCCAAACGGCAGGGCACTATTCCTGTTCTACGCCTTCCTGAACCTGGTTGTATCACTCTATCCATACTCTCAGGGTCCACCATGCCAACCCATGTGGAACCCTTCACCTCACCTGTGGACACCACCTGGGCAGCACCTAACCTTAATTTCCTCACAGGTGTGTCCCAACAGACCGACAGCAAGCCACAGTGACCACCAACAGTGATCAGGGATGAGACCCACTGGTCTCCCAACCTCGGGTTTAACCCCTCAGGTTGTGCCGGGGTCAGAGATGAGGACTCTCTCCCTCTGCACCCCCTTCCAGAGTGCTGCACTCTCCCTACTGGAGGGGTACCCCTGGGAACCATATTGGTCAGGGCACTGGTTACAGATGCCCTTCCTTCCAGGTCAGGCAGATCCTGAACCTTGTCTCCCAACCCAGGGACCAAAACCTGGGGTTGTGCCCTTGCCTGGCACACTAGGACTTCTGGGGACTCACATAGTACCCCCTTGAGGGTGACACACAACTCATGTGTCCCGTGACAGTCTGCCTGGCGCAGATCTCCCGACCCCTGCCCACCTGACAGTGCGGGAAGATCCCCCAGGACAGAAGTGGTGTCACTATGGTCACTCCTGAGAGACTCAGCCCTTCTGACTGGTCCCTGACCCACTGGTTCTCCCACTGGGGACTCCTTCCCCCTCTTACCCCTCAGTCTGGACTTCTGTACCCTCCCAAATGGAGCGGCACTGCTAAACACCAGAACTGATGGAGGCCTGGTTACAGGCACTCCCCGTTCAACAGACACTGGGAGATCCTCCTCAAATGGCCTACAAGTACAGTCTAGGTCCCCAACCTCGTGTTCCCTTAAGCAACCCTCCAGGCCCTGAGACTGGGTTTCGGGCACCGTGAGACACACCGTCCCACACTCATTCCTTCTCCACTGAGACCGGACATGAGCCCCTACACCCCTGCCACCACACTGGGACCTAACCGGGCTACACTGAACCTCTTCCACCTCACAGGTCTGGAAGATATCTAAGCCACTCCTTTTGGGATCACTCCCCAATGCCTCCTCAGACTCTCTGGAATTCACCAAGAGGTCTGCCTCCAACGCAAGCTCTCTGGGGTCAGAGAACTCACACTCCACCGGGTGTTGGCATAGCTCTGGACAACAGGGACTTAAAATATGCTCTCCATCAAATGAATCACACAGCCCCCCACAGTTGTTAACCAAGCTACCCTTTGCCTCGCCCTCCAGTGCCTCACACAAGTACCCCACACCACTCTCCTGAGACTGGCAAGACAGTATCTGACTCTCTCTGTCACACAACCCACACTCTTCTGGCTGGTCTTCACTCACACACACCAAGGTTTCTACCACGGGGGAACCCCTCTCCCTGTACCTCTCATCTAGAGTCAGTAGAGTGTCCCTCCCACCACTGGGAATATGGTCCCCTATGCCTGTCCCCCAATCTACTTCAGGGACACTGCACTCCACTGGAACTACATCATAAACCTGAACCCCCTGGTGTATGTTGACCCCCTCCCTCAAGTCAGGCGCCCCATCTCTGGGTGTTTGTACCTTTCTCTCAGCACTAGATATCATAACCATGCTGCCACCATCTGAGCTGGACTCCACCTCCAACTCAGCAAAGCTCCTCTCTTGAGCTACCCATGTTTCTTCTTCAGCTGAGACCCTCATGGCCTCACGCCTCTTGAGCTCCATCTCAAGCTTCCTCATTCGTAATTCATGGGCCAAGGACAATTTCAATTCCTCCAGGGCACGGGCATGTTTGCTCTCCTCTGCCGCCCTTTCCTTTTCCATTTGCTTCATCTTCATTTCAAGCCTCAACATTTCTAATTTATGATCTCTAGCCCTTTGGTTTTCCTCCAACTCCTCTGGGGAAAAACTTTCAGCTGAATGGTTGCTGCCAGCCCTTGAGGCTGCTCTGGACACAGGCAGATCCTGTGGCCTGAAACCATCCCTCTGTGCATCCTCATCCACTTCTGCATCATCTGTCTCCCCAGCCTTTTTGGTCTCCCACCAGGCCCTTAAGGCCTCCTGTAGCTCCTCCTTCTTGGTGCGGCGCTTCATGGGGCATCCAAAGTTCCTGCAGAACTGCCTGAGTTGACCTACTTTGTAATCACTTAACATTTCAATATCAAACTCCAGTTCTGCAACATCACTTGCTGGTTTACCATTCTGAGACATGATGCTTGGATTCTTTCAGGGTTACGATCAAAAATAGAACCATAAATAAAAAATGTAGTATGCGGTGGCGTAGTGGTCTGCACTCACTAGTGATGTACACCAATCACTGTGGGTCAAGTACAAATACAAGTTCAAATCCCACCGCTGCCACCAATGTTAGAACTGGGGGTCTCTAGTTGGCAGAGGTAGGTACCACTGTCCAAATAGGGACCCTTGCTTCTAGTCAGGGCAAGGAGATAACCCTCTTAGATAACCCCTGCTCGCCCTCTAGGTAGCTTGGCCTGAGCAGTCTAGGCTAACCAGAGGCAATGCGTAAAGTATTTGTACCAACACTCACAGTAACACAGTGAAAACACCACAAACTGATTCCACAACAGTTTAGGAAAATAAAGATATTTATTCTAAACTACACAAGACCAAAACGGCAAAAATCCAACATACACAGTTCAAGAATATGGTTTCAAAAGAGTTCTTAAGGTTTGCGTTAAAGTTCTTCAGGTTGCGGTAAAATAAACCACAGATGCGTGAAAAGTTCACAGTTGCGTCACGTTTACTCACAGTACCTTTTAGATGCAACAAAGATCCACAAGCAGGAAGCTGGTGCGGTGGAAAACAAGCGATGCGTTGCTCCTGAGACCCTGGGGAGGCGATGCGACAGCCCCGCTGCAGCAGCGGGCGTGTTGCGACGAATCCGGTCTGTATGGGGAGGAAGGCCGCTTGCGTGGATTCCGGTGCGTAGGTTCCGTAGGAAGTTTGTTCTCGCAAAGGCACGATGCGATGATCTCGTAGGGGCTGCGACGATCTCCGGGGCGACGATGCGCGGTCCAGCGGTGATCCTCTCTCTCGCAGCTCCTCGATGCGATGGTTCTGCGACGATGTTCGCAGCGACGTGATGTGGTCCGCAAGCAAGCGGTGCGGCGATCTCACCCAGCGACGACAGGCTCTGCGACGACACTCGCAGCGATGTTAGATTCTCCCGCACCGGTCTGGTGCGTCCCGCAAACGAAGGATGCGACGGCTCTGGCAGCGGCGTCAGGCGCTGCGCCGATCTCGACCTTCGTAGCGGCGGGAAACTTCTCGCACTGTCGGGGATGCGCTCCGCAAGCGAGCGATGCGACACTTTTCAGATTCAAAAGTCTCTCAAGCTTAGTTTCAAGCTTCCCAGCTCAGGGTCAACTTCCAGAGGCCCCACAACTGGATCAAGCACTCTAGGAAGGAAAGAACTCTCTCAGCAGAGTTCAGGGAAACTGGGGGTGAAGTTCTTTTGTTCCTGGGACTTCAAAAACAGGGAGCCAGCTCTTCTCAGGCCCTTGGAGATTCCTTCAAGACAGGGGACACAGCTCACAGCAAAGTCCTTCCCCTCTCCTTGTCAGCAAAGCAACAGCAGGTCAGTCCAGCAGAGCAACAGCAGGACAGTCTTCCTTCTTCAGAGTCAGCTTTCTCCTTGGCAGAGGTTCCTTCTTGATTTCCAGGATGATCTAATTTTCTGTTGTCAGGGGTCCTGTACTTATACCCCTAAAGTCTTTGTTCTCTCTGTGCATGTGGGCCCTGAGCCCGGTCTGAACCAGTTCTGGGTGGATCCTGAGCACTTTGTTTTGCTGGCTGCATCTTTCCTTTCAGAGTGAGGGGCAGGGTCCTCAGCCGCCCAGCAGGAGGTGGAGCCAGCATTGTGGCAGGCAGGCACAGCCCTATTCAGCCCAGGTGCTAACTCCTCCCACCACTCAGGTTGCAATGCATCCATTCAGCCTAGTGCTGACTCATACAGCCTCTGGGGGAATTCCCCAGCCCCTGTCACTCACAAACCAGACAGTCAATACACAAACAGGCCCAGGCACACAGAAGGGTCAGACAAGAGAACAGCAACTTTCCAAAAGTGCTGTTCTCAAACACAGGATTTAAAAACCACCTTTCCTAAAAGATGTGTTATTAAATTCTGAGTTCAGGGATACTAGATACTTATGTCCTAGCTTGTTCCTATGGGAAGAAATGCTGTTAACCACTGTAGCCAGCATCCCCCATGTTAACCTATGGAGCAAGATAGCCTTACAATAGTGAAAAACGAAAATGGCTGTAATTCACTACCAGAGCATGTCACCTGCACTAGTACATGCTCTACCTTTCACATACACTGCACCCTGCCCAGGGGGGTACCTTGGGCCTTCCATAGGGGTGACTGATGTGCACAAAAAGGGAAGGGTTAGGCCTGGTCAGTGGGGACACTGACCAGGAGGACATGGCAGTTTCTAAACTGCCCATAGGCACTGCAGTGGCAGGCCCGAGACTCCATTTTAGAGCTACTCCTGTGGGTGGCACAATCAGTGCTGCAGGCCCACTAGTAGCATTTGCCATCACCTGCACTGGCACACCCAGTGCACTTTACTAGGGACTTCATGGTGATACAAATATGCCAAACATGTATATCCAATCAGAATAACAATTTACATAGAGAGCATATGCACTTTAGCACTGATCAGCAGTGGTAAAGTGCGCAGAGTCCTATTGCCAACAGCCACGGGTCAGGAAAAATAAGGGAGGAAGAAGCAAAAAGTTTGGGGATGACCCTGCAAGAAGGGCCAGTTCCAACAATCATATATGTATAACAATTATTACTTTTATAGTACTGAGCAATTTTTAAATAACAGTATAGGATACACATTTTGAGTTAATATTATGAGAGGCGGAAGTACACTCTTACTGGTAAACAACTTAAGATGGCATATGTTATTTCACAATCACTTTGTCCACTGATTGACATAACTGCTTACCACACCCTAAGGACATTTCTTCTGTTATTCAGACGACATATGAACAAACATTTAAAAAGTTCCAATAACACACATTGGAAGCCTTAAGTAATCAGCGTTTGGTTTAATACTTTAAATATGCAGTTCATTTGTGGATATAGCACAATATACGTGATATGGACTTGTTTTATTTGTCATATGGACCAAGGGTTCATGTCGTTTTTTTTATAACTATGAAATCTCAAATAGCCGTTTTGCTAACACCTGAGACCCTTCAGAATGGTTTTTAGCAAACTTAAATCATGCTTAGTGCATCTCCACTTTGCTGTTTCCCTTTCATTATTAGTCGCTCACTAGGTTTGTAGGAGGTTATTTAGTTTTGTAGAATCAATGAACGATCAATACACCAATATCCATCATCTTAGTAAAGTCTACCATTTACCACAGGAGACTTTGAAGGGCGTTCTAATTAAAAAGGAATTCATCTAAATTACAGAATATGTGTTTCTTTTATATTAACCAAACACAGAGAGTATTGCCAATATCCATTTTTAAGGTCAAGAACATCAATATAATTGATTCCTCCAAAATATTTTGCCGGTCGCCCTTCTCTATTTGTCCACCAGCCTTCATTAAATACCTTGATTTAGTTTATTTCCCACCATTGTACCCTCATTTCAATATCCACATTTTTATAAATGCTAATTTCACTTAACATTTGAAAAAAAGGATTTGGAGGATGGGAGATAGAAAGAGGAGGTCTGGCTAACTAAGAAGGATGACAGCGACGTTGCACTGAGTCAGGAAGCAAGATGATACATAACATGCAGATCCACGTTTCCCTTTGTCCCTTTAAAAATGTATCAATTGAAGCTGTTTGTGATAAAAGCATACATTAAAAAGGAAGGATGAGAGTGAAAGAGAACGTCACTCCCTGATAATATACCGAACAAGGTGATGGCGCGGGGACCTGCGTTTAGTTTGTTTGCATATGATTTGTTTTTTAAAAAAATTAGTGAAACATTAAAAAAAAATGCTCTGCTATAGAATACATGACGTAAGCATGATATAGAGGGCCTGGCATATATGGAATGGCCGTGCTGTATAGATGCTCTTCTTTTTGGCAGCTTCGACAAACTATACATCAAATTAAATGATGGTACTTTGTATGGTAGTTTCTTGAGCACGTTCCACAGAGGAGAAATGGATATACTTATGCCACTTGAAGAGAATTTTAGGTTTAATATTCATGTACTGTTTCCCCATTCCTTGCATGTGGGCCGTACCGACCACATGCACATTGACACTCATGTTCATGTGAAGATTTTTATGAATGTACGCAATTGATCATTAGGATTCAAAGGGATGTTGTTGCCATGGGCATAACGATATAAAAAACCTAGGTGTGATAGTCACTTGAAAGACAATAATAAAATGCCAGTGCCTTTCATAAAATAAAACGTTAGATATCTTTTTGGATGCTAATTGGAACTTGAGAGAACTGAATCTAGGAAATCATTTGAAGAAAAAGAGCAAATTCAATAGATCAGAGACAATGTCCTTCTGACTTTTAACATGTTCGCGTTCCAATGTTGGACTCAGAAACCTTGACTTAGATTCTTTTGTGGCCAAGAGAAAGAAAATGGCCATATATAGCAACTATAAGAAAGCTACATCGCTTAGCTAGAAGCCAGAACATTTAATTTATTCAGACATCTTTTTATTATTTTCAGAGTTCACTTTCATTTTTTTAAAGCAACTTTAATTTGCAAATGTATACATTTTGGAAAGGTATATGACATGTAACTTAAACATATACTCAAAGAACAAAGATTACAATGTGGACTCATTCATTCTAGTCTCTAGAAAAGGAGGCACAACTTGGCAACAGTGTGAACTAACCTCTCTCTGACAGCAACAGTAGGATATATTGGCAGTCATGTCCCGTACCTCTTAGAGGCCTGGGGGAGGAGGGGCTGGTTGGATGGATTGATGAATGGATGGATGAATGCATTCCAGTTTTAGTACTATAAAAGCATACTATCCTCTTTCCAAAACTGCCAAAATAAAGATGAAGTTCACGGCACCACCACAGAGTTCAATGCAATAGAACTTGCTAATGTGTTAGGAGTTAAAGAGAAATGGCCAAATAAATGACTACGCCCATGTATTGAGTCTCAAAATTATCATGTGGGAGAGTGTCATCAGGCACCGCAGGAGTTCTGAGGTCCATGATGATGGGATATTACTTCTTACTCAATAACTGATGCTCGAGAATGATTCCATCATTTGCTTGAATAAAAGTTCATGTTGTTCTTTTTCGTTCTTCTAGTATCCAATTGCTCCTTCTTCAAGTTCTTCACCTCGGGCGATGAAGCGCAAATATTCCAACGCACCACCCACAAAGGTAAGATGTTCATTTACCCTATATCCTGCATTGTTGCTGCATGTCTTTTGGATGGAGAGTTTAGATTATGTGATGCAGCATGCTGTTAGCTGATTGATATCTATAGGTTCAAATCAATGACCATAAATGATGTGGTGTGATCTAACGGGATTATTTGAGCCACACGTTTAGCTACAGCCTTTCATCTGCCATCCACATGTTGAGACAGCCTGACACTGATTTGACATTTCTTTACCACTAGCTTTGCTCTGTCCATTGTTAGTACCACTGCAAGGAAACTGAGAGGCTCCAGAAAGAAAACGGTAACTGGATCAAAGATAGGGAAGCTGATTGGTGTTATAGAACAGATTCTTGTGCAAAAAGGAGAGAAGGCAGTGCACCCAGGAACAAATATTCAGGAGTGAGAGGGGCTGACAATTGCAGATAGAAGCCTAAGGAGTACATTAGAAGTGACCTTGGGATTAAGTAAGGTTATTTATGGATACAGATCATTTATCCACTCCTTGTCAATAAAGTCTGCTCAACAGAATTCCCTTTCACATTTCACAAATTAAGGTTAGTAAGAACCCAAATAGGGACTGCTGAAAGAGGCTCCTTACCAACAGACAGGGTGGGGAAAAAAATGATACATTGCCAAGTTCTAAGAAGGTAATGGCTATGCTACACTTCATTGTAAAATGCAATCAATATTAGCTTGTTACATTTTGAGATGTAAAGAGAAGAAAAGGAAAAGACAGAGGGGCATATTATCACGGACGGCGTTAAAATTATTGCCAGTTTAGCGGCAGAAAACTGCAGCTAAAGCGTAGATAATGGGCTTGATAAGATAACATGCCCTGGAGAATTGCAAAAGAAGCCCAGGTTCACACCAGAACATGGACTTCTTCTATTGGAATTCTCAAGGGCTTCTTATCAAGCCCATTATCGCCGCTTTAGCGGCATTTTACTGCCGCTAAACCGGCGATCATTTTTAATGCTGTTCTTGATAATATGCCCCAAAGATAAACAATTCCATAAGAGACCTGAGCCAGAATTTCTGCTGGAAGTAGAAATTGGTAAACAATTCCAACAATACCACGATCCACACCAACACTTTTGTGGCTGGTGAATCTGCGCTTGAAATCGTTTGTCTGAACATTTACATTACTTTGACCTTCAGCTGTGACAGTTTCTAAATGCACCAAAACTGTATAAACATGTCTGACATCTTTGAACTACGCCAAAACCTCAGACTTTTGCTCTAGAATGTAATAATCTGTCTGAAATATTACAAAATAGATTGCTTTTTGCATTTTAGATGTAAATTCATTTTATTATTCATCTGGTAGAAATTCATAACTATGCACACACAGACCCGGTCCATTACAACACACTCTAGACCTTTAAATATATTATCATATGTAGTGGCCCTACTTTGGTGTTGTTTTCGGATGTTTACACATTTCTGTAACTTCGCAATGCTTGCAACATTTAAAAAAAGAGCAATACATTAATCTGCAAAATGTAGGTTTTTATAACTGGAAACCTCTGTCAGAAATTTGCTGAGAAAAACCGTTACAGGTAAATTTTTTGCAAGAACTTTATGCCCCAAGCGAAGTGCAGCATATCACAGTTTTGAAGTGTGCGATATGTGTGCACTTCGTACAATTTTAGAAGTTGAATTAGAAGAACTTTTCCACCCTAATTTGATAAGCTAAAAAAGTCTACTATCCCTGTTTACATCCTCATATTACTGTTAATAGTGTTTTTAATGCTGATAATCTTCTGATCTGTTTCCTCAACACTCTTCTTTCTGCTTGTAGACCTCAACATCACAGCAGCCGTTATGTCTCTACTCAGCATTCTCTTGATGGCAATGGGTGCCCTGTGCATCACCATGGCTCTCAGCAAGGGCGTAGAATTTCTTCTTAAGCCGGCTTCTTTCTTCTTCATCTTCTCTGGTAAGATATCACTTTGTTGTTAACATCGACCAAGCCTTCTCTTTCTGATGTAACCTGTCCACACAACCGGGATGATGGGGAAACTGCGTTGAAGTGCTTTTCACGAATTGGAAGCCATCTCAAATGAGTCCAGGGCAGGTGGGTAGTGGCCAAATGCCTCTGTCAATCTAATTATTTTACACTTGAGGACTCTGTCTCAGCACCCTGGGGTAGGAATTTACATATTATATGTCCCTTCAACTCCAGAGCTAACCGGTAGACATGTTTATAATCACAGACTAAAATTAGTATATGTCTTAATTTGACGGACATTGTGACTTAACAGCCAGATGGGCTTTCCTCAAAATGTATAATATATTTTCAGAACTAGAAGTGGGCAAAGTTTAAATTTCCTCAGCAAGGTTGGGCAAACTTTTTTTTTTTTTAAATTTTCCCCAATTTTGTCTTACAGCAAGATGTACGCCCGCTTAATTTTTGGAGGGGAAATGTCCTCTTTTATTTAAAAAGGTGATTAGAATAAATGTTTCACTTTTTTGTTGACAGAGATCCACAAAATAAATATTTGATGGATTTTTTCCCTCAAAATCAATTTTGAACTACTGGCAAAAAGCACGAGACTACAGAAACTTTGTGAAGTTTTCAAAGTAGGTAAAAAGGCATGAGCTGTGTGGAAGCACACCTCTAAACAAAAGGGAGACGTGTGCACCTTTCAGTTTGTTCTGAAGTTGTATTACGTATGTACTAGTCCCTACAAGGCATTACAGTTCTGCACAACTGATGCTGGGTATAGGTTTGGGTTACTCATTCCAGGGGTGGGATCTAAGGGGCATGAGGTAGCAGTCTTTTGTCTGCTATTTACATGTTGTACCAGAATGATACAAATCTGATATCTCTTTACCACAATCTTTGCTCCTTCTATTGTTAGTACTACTGCAAGGAAGCTGAGAGGCTCCAGAAAGAGCAAGATGCATTAGAAGCCACACAGGGACTAGTTGGGTCATTTATGGATAAAGATGATGGATCTGCTCCATCTTAGTAAAGTCTACTCTAGACAATTCCATCACATATTTAACAAATGAACACATATGAAGACCCAATTAGTGACTGTGCTGGAAGAGGCTCAGTACCAACAAACAGGCCCACTCCCTAAATGCTAGTGCGGGGAAACAACTGTTACACTGCCCAGTTCCAAGAAAGCAGTCAGTCTGTAATAGGCTATGCTACACTTCATTGTATAATGCAACCAATATTAAGACGCTACATGTTGAGCAATGGGTCTAAACATGAACCATAAGAAGGTGCTGACAAAAGGATGAAATATACCTGAAACCGAATTCAAGGAGAATACAACAAAGGAGCTTTATGGAAGAAAGGATCAGCCTCTTGGGTGAAATAGTCCTAAGTGAGAGTTGGAGCACCTTACACAAGTGGGAAAGGCAGATTGTAGTATGTTAAAAAAGGATCAATGTTGCACCACCTAGTGATTGATCATTATTAACATATAGTTCAGCGTTCGTACGAGTCAGTTAAGAAACACATACAATTGGACTCGTATAAATGGTCTGTTTGGGGCATGCAGGCAAAGAAGAGAAGATATTGTGGACAAGAACACGTGTTCAGAAGGATTTGATGCCTGTAAAGAAAAAACAATGAGGGGTGGAATGGTTGAATTAATCTCAGCCATTGCTGAGCTGCATCCCCGTTCATCGCTGTTTTGCACAATGTACACTACAAACAGGGAACATCCATATCAGGATTCATCCTGCTCCTCCAGAAACTGTTAGGTCCAAAATGCCAGACCATATCCCTTTGAGCTGGTATTACAGGGCATAAGAAAGCTTGGGGATGCAGTTGTCTTGGCCAGGAAGTGCAGTTTGTATGGATCTTCTTACACTATGTTTAGATGAAGTTCGAGGTCCATTTGTCAAGCCAACTAATTTGGAGTATAAAACCAGCATTGGGACATGCCACCAGCAGAGGATAATAATATCTTTTACTGGATCGCGAGGTTAGATTTGGATGGGGAGATGAATAGGACCTTCCCCTTTTGTGGAATTCATTTAAGGTAATGCAGAATTCTACTCTGAAGTGGACTTCATGCAGGTTGTGATATGAGCAATGCACCTCTCTGTGCAGCAGGGTATCATCAGCATATTGATGCATAGTGATGTGCAGGGTTGTGGTAAGATCCCGAAGAGTGAGTTTTATGCTTTAAAGAATCAGGGCATTGTATTGAATCTTGCAGGGCTACTGAAGATACCAAACAAGGTGAATTTGGACTTCTCTGTCTTGGACAGTTCTTATTGCTTTTCTGTTATGGAAGGGAATCAAGTTGTTACTTTGCGCAGGCACTTTCCAAGGATGTTAATGGATTGCATTATCAACAGTATCAAATTCAGCTGGGAAAAAACCAAGCGCAAAAGCAGACAGGCACTGTTCTTGTCTCTAATGTAAAGCACACAAAGCACAACCTCTAGTTCCAGAGACTATTAACGTGCCGTGGCCTATATGATACCTGATTGATGAACTCTGGCCAGGTTTAGATAAAACATTTGAGAAGTGAGAAGCGAAAACCGAAATAACTTTGGGTGTTTCTTCTTTAAGGATAGGTCTGTTGAGGGTAGAAGCTGAGGAGATTTAGTATCCCAATGTCTGCTGCCACTAACAGAGCAAGTAAGTTACTTGCAATCTATACATGTCTTATCTGACTGGAATAAGGCAAAATTGGGATATTTCACAACAGACGATGGCTGCTACCTTTGAATGGCAGTGATTAACTATGACACAACTATGAGCTATCACAGACTTTTCTTTGTGGCTACATTGGTGGGGACTACATGTCCGAGTACATGTGGGCTGAGGAGAAGGCCCTTCACGCTATCGCCCTCACCTGAAGGGTATTAGTGATATAAAATGCGCCAGGGAGTCCTGCAGCAATAGAGCTATCATGGATACAACTGTGATTCTGGCTCAAGATCTTTATCATCCTCAGAAACCCTATAAATTGTATGAAAACTCAGAGTATCAGGGTTCTGGAAGACTAAGGCTCAGTTAATGCCATGTCCATTCCATGTCTAGCCTGTGGCTGTTATGCGAAGGGTCCTATCGAAACGTGCATTCCTGGCTCTTTATCCCCAGTATTGGTCGCTTCAGGTAGTCTCACCAGCACTGAGATAAAATCTAGATCTGCTGATATCATCCACCCAAAAATGCACTGTCCAAAGTCCTAGAAAAATTAATTCTTCTTTAATCACGAACTGGATCGGTGTTAATTTCAAAGACCAAAATGTGTCTCTATCCCAATTCAGCTCAGGTCAGATTTTGCAGGTCAGGTCAGGTCAGGTCAGATTTTAGTCTTTTTTGGACCTTTATGGAGGTGATAATTCTAGTCCTGTCTGACTAGATGAACTTCAGTATATGAGACTGCATCAAATAATGTGAGAACCAGCAATGATCTCTGTGTTTCTTCCTGATTCTTCTTCTTGGAATATATACCTGTCACCTCCTGCATGGGTCACAGTGCTATCGTTAGTACCGCTTCTGGTTTGCATGTGAAAAAACCTTAGCCTGCCCGTTTTACCTGATATTTTTTGATGGAATCTAATTTCTATACTACATGTGGGTGCTGGCAGAGCTCAATGCCACATTCTTAGTTTGGTATGCAACATTGCCTTGAAGGTCTCGGTGTGGATTGTATCCATCTTTTTTTAAAACTTTTTATTTATTGATATTTTCGTGGTACCCAATGGTACAATATCAGCCTCCATCGAGAGGCTAAATCTTGAACATCTCAGAATGTAGTGAACAAAACAACGGAAATTAAACATCAAACTTGATACAGAGGTGCCCTTCAATTTGAGAATTAGCTATCACAACCATTCACCGTGCTAAACACTATGTCCGTGGATATCAGTATTGAACAACTGTATGGGTCACGTATAATCCCTAGGACATCCATAGCTCAGTGAGATCGCCAATGAGGGACACGCCCTATACTATAACCATCCCCCCTTCAGGATTCACGTCACAAGTTCATAAACATGCTTCAGCCTGTGCGCATAAATCCCCCCTCCTCTCGATGAGAGGTAGGCGGTACCAAGGGATAGTAGGTAGTTCACATCTCACCCCTGCCCCGTAGAGGAGAGCCCAGTAAATCAAAGCCTGCACAGAACCCATAGTCATTCTCTAGTGGATATGCCTGAAGGTAAGCTTTCAGCAGTTAGCAGATATCTTTCGCGCGGTTAGCGGTTGCAATGTGGCATATATGTCACTGGTGGTATCGTAATATATCAGGCCGTGAATCCAAGCCTTTGCTGTCGGGATCTGGGCACTACCCCAATGTAATCTGTTGTTTCACAATGAGCAGGGCCAGGCCAGGTGCCAAAACCCCACATGATCAGCAGCACACCTGGTACATGAGTGTGGGATGGTGGGATCCATCTTGGCCAGAAGGTGTGGTGTGATGTACGCTCGTTGCAGGTACTTAAAGTGCAGTAATTTATGACATTGGTTATTAGATACATATCTCATTTGTTCACATCAATTTAACCATGTTTGGTCCGTCAGTGGGAATCCCAGGTCTTGTTCCCAGGCTTGACTCGCTTTCCTTCCAACAGCTGGACGGAGGGCTAGGGATGAGTGGTAAAGCTGTGATACTAAATTCGCCCCATCTGATGCTGTAATAGCCAATGTAAGTGGTGATAAATCCGCCAGCTCCTTCGTCACGGCTGGGAGTGCATCACTTGGGGAGCTGCACACCCTGTGTAGGATAAAACATCCATATATGACACGATAACGATTCTTTAAAAAGGATACCTAAAGTACGCAACCCGTATCGAGCCAGAGTGCGTTTGGTGAGTGCCTCAGTTGCTGGGGATAGCCAAGGATTATCGGCTAACTGTATATGAGGAGCGTACAGGAATCCGTCATGTAAGTATCTCTGTAGCTCGGACCACGCCCAGCATGCAGTAGGCAATGTCTGGATCTCAGCAGGGTTCCATGGCAGCCCCTGTGGTAGTTTGACTGAGAGCAAGTTCGAGTGGAATGTGAAGCTTTCTGGTTTCAGATATTGCAGCCTGGCGTCCATGTGATACCAGTAATATGTAAAGTGAGTTTGAGCAACCAAACCCCCCCGAGCTGGTACGGCATAAATTGTGTGTTCCACCCTATACACTGCTGCTTGCCTGCCCGTACCAGCCAGATAGGGTATTGCATCCCTCTTAACGGACTCCTTCAAGGAAGAGGGAGCTAAAGAGAAGAAGCTCCTTGGAGGTATGCAAGCTGCATGCTTAAATGATGTATATTTCTGCATCCCTATATGAAAAGTGCAGTAAATTTCTGTGGGGCCTTGTGGTAGTGTGACAACTCTATCAATAGATGGTGCACTTTCTTGTCTGGAGTTTTCCTACAACTTTACCAGATCCATAGCAGATATGGTTGGTCATTTGCAGAGCTTCATATGTAGCAAGGGACAATCAGGGTATTGTCAAACTCATTAACTCTATGGTGTTAGGTTTGTGGATAAGATCCCACAGTCATTCAGAATTTCCACCACAAAAGTTATCTGTCGGCCCTTAAGATTCCTGCTGTATAGAGTCAAAAGACTCAGTTCAATACCTCGCTATTGCAATTTTGGGGACTTAGACACTTTCTCTGCTCCCCCGCAGTATTATGCAGGATGGTGGCGCAACATGTACTTTAGCGATTGTTAGCTTTTAAGCCAATACACATCGCCTTCTCGTTTGAGCCAGTACATTTACTGAACTGATGAAAGGAATTTCCTTTCGAATGCCTCCTGGTTCTTTTAAGTCATAAAGGGAAGGCTCTGACATCATACACACTGTCATGGCACCACAGTGTAAATGGAATCCTTTCCAGGGGCTTAATTTAGCCACCCAAAATTTCATTTAAAAATATGTGACGCACAACTACAGTTCTCTGCTTTAGGTACATTTGTTTTCTTTTCTCTGTCAGACATAAAGAATTTTCTATGGTGCTTACTCTTGGGGGCTACAATTATCCTATTAGCGGGAGCACACCTGGAATTATATTTGCCTGAGCACAGACCAGTTTGGCTCTGAGAACAATTCGAAATGTGTCCTTATCATCACATGGTAAGAGAGGGATTGAATCTTTGCTCATCAATGGTTGAGTCTAATTCTGTACACTCTCCTTTCAGTGCTCTTGAACACTATATTGACTCACAAATTTTGAAAATGAAGGTGGCCGAAGGTAGACCAAAATACTTAGGTCCTGTGATTACCTCGTATTTATTAGAGCATTTCTACTTTACTTGCCCAACTTTTACTACATTGACCTCTGTCCACCTTGGGTTGTCTCATGGTAGGATAACGTTTCTTCAGTCAGCCAAGGAGCCAACATCCAGATTCCTACATATGTGGATGATATACTGTCACTGATATCCAGTGGATGATATACTACCACTGATATCCAGTGGATAATATACTGCCACTGATATCCAATGGATGATATGCTGTTACTGATATGCAATGGTGGATATACTGTCACCAAGGGATGATATACTGCCACTGATATACAGAGGATGAAATAAAATATTATTAATAATAATAATTACATTTGTAAAGCTCCTGGTTACACTGGGCCAGTGTGTCCCCGCGCTAAGATACCAGCTAAAAAAGAGCGACAACAAGGGGCCTACAACTAAGATCTAAGTTATACCGCAGGAAATAAATGGGTCTTCAATCCTTTCCGAAAAATAGACTCAGAGCACTCCAGCCGAAGGCTCTGAGGAAGTGTGTTCCACAACTGAACCGCCAGGTAGTGAAAAGAACGAAAACCTATTATGGCTCTCTTGATGTTGGGAACACACACCTTTCCTTTTCCACTAGATCTTAGATGTGTACACGGTGCATAGGGAAATAAAAAGTCATGCAAGTACGAGGGCCCCTTCCTCTATAAAATCCGGTGACTAGCACATAGGGCCTTTGAACTTTACTCTCTCCGTAATAGGGAGGCAGTGTAGGGAGGCCAACGCCCTTGTTGCTGAGGCTCTTTTAGGAAGCATAAGAACCAAATCTTGCTGCTGCATTCTGGATGCACTACAATCTCTATATGCATTTAGCAGTAGCACCCAGATGCAGGAGGTTGCCATAATCCAGGCGAGAAGTCACCAAAGCATGCACCATGATTTTCCTTGATGCAGTGGGAAGAGCGTCTAGAGTTTTCCGTAAACCCCGAAAGAAACCATAACAGGCGCCTGCCACCCACCTGGTATGGTAATCAAAACACAACTTGTTGTCCACCCATACCCCAAGGTTCTTAGCTCGTTCACAAGGTGTAGGAGTGGGACCCAAAGTCGGGGGCCACCATGCCGACGACCACACTGATGGAGCCTTCCCTATCACAAGCACCTCGGTCTTGCTGCCATTCAACTTCAGGCACTGATACACAATGGATTGTATACAATGGAGGATATACTGTCACCAAGGAGATATATACTGTCACTGATATCCAATGGGTGATATACTCCTACTGATCTAGAACAGAGGATGTACTGGCACCAAGGGTTGCTATATGTGGTATCCTGGCTGCAGTGCTTGCATCCAGCTCCATGGCAACAGGGTGATGCTCTGTAGTAGGATTCCAAAATTGTAGGAAGAGTTGGACAGTTGAAGGAGAGAGGATGAAGATGTGAGATGTGCCTGCTTGTTCACCAATAAAGAGAAGTTACTTTCCAACCTATGATTGGACTATCTTTACATTTTGGCAACGTTGAATGGTGAGAATATATTACAAGCAGAGATTTTGGAGGACCCATGCAGATCCAGTTTCTTGGGAAATTTTAATTATCCTTATAAAGATGGATTTATGATTTTTGACTCACATTCTTCATTAAGATAATCTCCATGGATTTACTACAAAGAGTGTCTTGCTAATATATCTGTAGATATATTTTACATGAAAAAACCTTTATACTTAAACAGCATATCTCAGGATTAACTTGCTGATTGTGGTGTGGCTCTTCATTACATGCTAAATATCAACAGAAGAGAGGTTACATGTGTCTCAGAAGCCACAGAGACGGAGTCATGTAAAGAATAAACCAGCCAGCCCAATTTGGGAGGATAGGAAAGCCCTCACACACTGACCTAGTCAGTGTCATGCTTCATCATAGGGCCCCACCTCGGAGGTCGAGTACCTCCTTGGTGTGCTACGACGCCAGGAGACTGCGGAGCAGGTTGTGTGATAAGGCGTGCAGTGAAAAAGATAAATTAAAAGTGTCTAATGGGTATCTCAAAAAACCTTATTGGTAGATCCCTATAGCACAATTAAAAATAGGTCTTATGTGATTGAATTTAAAGCCAAGAGTAATGAATTGGTTTAATTCAAATTTAAGCAGTCAGTCAACATGTTTCAGCCTTTAATTGGTTTTAATTTACCTCGGCATTCGTCAGGACTAGTGTAACCCCGGTGGTATGGATTCTCTAATCATCCACCCTACCTGAGGACGTGAAAGTGAAAAAAGAAAATTGTGAAAAAGTGCAAAAAAAGGGGGTGGACAAATGTCACATCCCAAAATCCTGGTTTAGGATATATCTGCACTTTAAAATTTGGCGCTAAATGCACCATGGGTCTCAGGAGGGGGGTAGAAACGTCCCTGGCACATCGCCCTCAGCGTTCGCTACCCTCGTCAGCACCTAGCTTAGCCTCTCGACCGGACCCCTTCATTACATGCTACATAAATTCTTTGATTCCTGTTTTGGCTGAAGCATTTTGACTGTATTAATCGAACAACATCCCGATTAAGTAGTGGGAACATTTTCATCGATACCATTTAAAAATCATCAACAAGTGCTTCTCATGATTGACAAACTGTCAAGTGTGAAAATATTTTCTACGGGTGCCATTTAAAAGTTGTTGAGAAGTGCTCATCACTTTAACAGCATTATTTCTGCTTCATCATTCAAGCAGCGGCGTGGCGTTTCCCTTAACGACATCTTGGCTGCATCATTTGAGCTGGGCAGTGTTGTGCATTCGCGTGCTGACTTCAGTCTCTTGCACCACACGCTTCCATTCTTCAGTCTCCAGAGAAGCACCGCACGCTCCGACTCTTCAGTCTTCAGGGAAGCAGACCCATGACGTCTACAAAGGAACAAACGTCATCGGCAAGGTCACGCGGCATGACCCTGCGTGCCTCCATTTTGTTTACGCATCTGTTCTTTAGCAGCATTAAACCTTTGTCGGAGCAAGAGAAGTTTCATCCAACGCAAAATTTCATAGATTTTATTTAAAATCAACTCCAAGGTACTTTATTTTTTCGAATTTCTTTCAGTATTACTTTAGTGATTTGCACAATGCGCATCAACATGAACATTCCACGGTGATGTGCACACATTGTTTTTAGCTTTTGCACATCGATGTATGATTACCACTTCACGGTGATGTGCACACCTTTTATAGCTTAGGCACATCTATTTATTACTACTACTACGCGGTGATGTGCACACTTCTTGTGCAGATATTTACAATTAATTTACTGTTACTCAAATTTAATTTTACATTCATAATGGCATCCCAAAGTGTCTTAAACCCTCCTGTTGCGTTTTTGTCAAGGCCAGGTGAACTTTTAATCAAATGGTCTGACTGGAAAGTTCATTTTTTAAACTACATTGAGGCACTGGAAGAAGATAGTGATGAGGCATTTACGTAATCTAGAAAAAAAAGATGCTTCTTCACAGTCTTGGTCCTGAGGGCAATAGAGTTTTTAACCAAATGTAAAAGAAAGTGAGATCAGATAGCAGTGCTAATGTGTTTTTTGATGCTCTTACATTCACATTCACATTATCACCCTCCAGTATGTGTGGGTATTAGTAGGCATGAATTTTTCAAAATCAAACCAGGGAAGACAGAGTCTGTAGAAGATTATGTAGCCTCTTTAAAAAAGTTAGCCATAAATTGATTGTGAATTTAGTACATTGAATGAAGGTATTTTGGGTTTTATTGATAATTGTGATTCCAATGACATTGTGTCAAACATCGACACCAAATCAAAAAAGAAACCTACTTACGACAATAAGATTGGGGGATCATTATACATATTGTACCAGATTCGGGTTCCCCGTACACTATTATCCACCGTGACGTTTGGAACAAACTTTTTGCTGACACCTTAAACAAAGACTTACAACCAGTTATGTTTACTGGTGAAAAAATCCCCATGGTTGGATTTGTAGAGGAAACCTTTGAATTTAAGGGTAGGAAAGCTTTGGGCAAATTGCATGTTGCAGAGGTTGGTCATTCTGTTCTGGGATGGATTGAACAGGGCGCACTTGGGATCATCCTTAATCCAAAGAATGATAACCAAGTAATGATTTTGGAAAAAGGAGACAAGGAATTTATGGATAAAATTGTGGAACAATTTCCCACATTTTTTTCTGGTTAGGAAGGCAAATTAATTGGGTTTTCACATAAAATAGTGCTTAAGATTGATGCTCGTCCTTTTACCCATAACGCCAGGAACATACCCATGAGTGTGAAAGAAGCAGTCATAAATGAATTAGATATTTTTGAAAAAAAAAGGTGTGATTGAGCCTATAGAGAGCGCAGAATGGTGGGCCCCATTGATCGTCGCTAGGAAATCTGACGGCTGTGTTCGTCTGTGTGTGGACTTGAGGGACCTAAACAAGAACATTTTAATAGATAAGTTTCCTTTACCTAGGATTGACAAACTCTTAGCTCAAACGAAAGGCATAAAATGGTTTTCGACAAACGACCTAACGTCTGCCTACCACCAGATACCCTTACATGAATCCAGCAAAAACTTGACTGCTTTCATTACTCCATTTGGATGTTATCGCTTCATCGGAATGCCTTTCGCATTAGCGTCTGCGGCAGCAGCTTTTCAACGGCTAATGCACAAACTCTTCAAGAATGTAAATGGAGTCACTTATTTACAAGATGACATATTTATCATGGGCAGGAACAAAGAAGAGCATAATGACAGACTTATTGAAGTGTTAAGGATTCTGGCTGAGAAGGGTCTAACAGCTGAACTTAAGAAATGTAGATTTGGCATGATTTTGGTCACATATTTTGGACCCGAAGTGAGTGGGGGTGGTATTGCGCCTAAGAAGAAACTAATTTGTGCCATTGGATATAAATATGATTTAAGGTCATTCCTGGGAATGGCGGAGATTTATTCAAAATTTGTACAAAACTTTGCCAACAAAAACTTCAACCTCAGACCGCTCCTCAAGGTTAGACAAGAGATCAATTGGAATGAGGATCTTCAAAGTGATTTTGATAAAATAAGGAATGAACTTGTATCTGCCCTTTCCTTACAAGATTTTGACAGTACAGCTCATAGCATAATCACCACTGATGCTAGTGGGAAAGGTTTGGATGCAGTCCTGTCCCAAATTGGTGATACTGGTTATGAAATAACAATTGGGTTTGCATTTTGTTCCCTGACCTCTTCTGAAGAGAAATACTCTGTTAGAGAGAAAGAGATGCTAGCCACAGTCTGGGCAATGGAAAAGTTCAAGCAGTTTATTTGGGGTACCAGATTTACCTCGCGCACTGACCACAAACCCCTACTTAAAACACTTTCACCTGATGGTATACTAAAGGCCACTCCCAGGTTGGCTAGGTTGAGTCTTAAATTATTGGAATTTACGTATGAGGTTGAATACCTGCCAGGGAAGAGGAACCTAAATCGCAGATTATCTGAGTAGGTCCCCTTTACCTGTTCAAGACAATTTATATGACATGTGTGAAGAATATAATGTAGCCATTGTTCAAAAGGTTGATGGAAACACAGTAAATGCTATTTCAAAAGAAGAATCGGATGAAGAATGTAGGATGGATGAACCCTTAAATGTTGTTGCCAGACATGTTATCAATGGTTGGCCTAGCAAATCGTAGTAACATGAAGACTTAAAACCATTCTGGGAAGTTAAGGAGGAGCTAAGTATTGATGATATTAACCATTTATGTAGGGGTGAAAGAGTTGTAGTGCCTTCAAATTTAAGTGTTAGAATTTTATCCATTCATCATGAAGGCCATTTGGGAATAATTAAACTTAAATCTAGAATTAAAATGTCCTTTTGGTGGCCTGGCTCAGACAAAGACATTGAAAGTTTTACCCAGCAATGTTCCACTTATGCCAATGCTGACAAAGCTCAAAGAGTATTAAAACCTTCTCTTGGGCTTAGACAAATTTCTGAGCATCCATGGTAAGATTTGAGATAGATTGGCTGGGTCCCAATTAAGATAATCATGGTGGTGAAGTGTGGCTCAATGGTTAGAGCGGCAGACCCTGATGCAGAGGTCTAGCCCGAGAACAGGGTTCAATTCCCCGCCTCAGCGGGTCTTGGGCTCAAAATTCCACAGACCTGATAATTCTCGCCTCGGTGCCTATTCCAATCATAGAGTCCCACTCTGCAACTCTGGGCAATAGCTTGCTTAATCTCCACAATGGCCCCCACAACGCTAAGGATGCCTGGCCTTCACCCTGGGGGTGCCCAGGAGTGGACGCCTCACCGGGAAAGCCAGGACGGGTTCCACAGCGGTATTCGTACAAGCGCCTTGAGACCCTTGCGGGTGAGTAGTGCGCTATACAAGTATCAATTTACATGGTTACATGAAATATATCTTAGTTGTCATCAACAACTACTCTAAATGGCCAGAGATTAAGATTACAGAAAAAAGTGACTCAAAAGAAGTTGTAATGTTTTTAGAAGAGTTATTCTTATGTGAAGGTATTCCCAGACACATTCTGAGCAACAATGGACCACAATTCATATCAGATCATTTTCTTCAATTCTTGAAAAAGAATGGTATTATTGGAAGAAAAACCCCAGTTAATCATCCGACCGGAAACAAAATTGTTGAAAGATTCAACAGAGTCATTATGGGAACAATACAGGCGGCCATTAGTGCAGGGAAGAACTGGGAGAAAGAATTGTACAGCACTATTTGGGCGTATGGAATCACTCCCACATGTGCAAGTTATAGCCCATTTAGAATACTTAGAGTTAGATAACCATTCACAAAAGAAAATGTTGCTTGGAATCAAACAAAGGTGTGTGGAAAATAGTCTCCTGCTTTAGTTCGTTCCAATTTACGCAAGATTCATGAATCTTACATAAACAATTTTGAGGAAAACATGTCACCAAGGAAGCCGATTTACAGATTGGCGAATGGGTTAAAATAAAACTATGTTCTAATGTCAGAAAAGGTCAGAGCAAATACTCATCCCCCTTTACAAGTAATGGAGTTATACTTCAAATCCGCTAAACTAAGTGATAATACGATTTCGCATCACAACAGAATTACAAAGTGTAAAGGGAACTTTTCTGTCACAAGCAATAAGGTAATGAAAACACCATCTATGGATTGGATGTGGGATGAAGTCATCAATTTTGAGATGGGACCCCATTCTAATATTCATGATTCACATGCAAGTGTATCCGTACCTTTGGAACAAGCCACGTGTAGCGAGTTTAAGACCACACGCGCTGGCAGATCAGTGATAGTTCCAACAAAATTCAAGAGTTATGTAATGTAAATCATAGGAAATGTTTGTGTCAAGAGGAAGTGGGGTTGTGTTATTATTACACTTCTTGGTGTTCTTCTTACCTTATATTATTCTTTTAATAGCTCTTAGTAATTTATGTGTCATTATTTGTATTCCATTTTTCTTATTTTCTTGTTAATTGTAAAGAGAGAAGATGTGGTATCCTGTCTGCAGTGCATACATCCAGCTCCATGGCAACTGGTTGATGCTCTGTAGTAGGATTCCAGAATTGTAGGAAGAGTTGGACAGTTGAAGGAGAGATGATGAAGATGTGAGATGTACCTGCTTGTTCACCAATAAAGAAGTTACTTTCCAACATATGATTGGACTATCTTTATAATATACTGTCACTGATATACAGTGGATGATATACTGTTCTTGATATCCGTGGATGATATACAGTCACTAATATAAAGTCACATATATTCTTTCACTGATATACAGTGGATGATAGTCTGTCGCTGGGTTCGTAAAACTAGTGCAACTTTTTTTTTTTACTTTGTGGGGCAGATCTACAAACAAGTGCTGCATCGTGGCACCACAAGCCCTTTGTCTGTGCCACGCTGCAGCACTTCCGAAGCACAGGGATGTGACATATTTACAAGAATATGTTGCATCTCTGTGCTTTCCCCTGCGCTGGCGTACAAACTGCAGCCATGCGCTGACGCAGGCACCCTTGCACCATGGTGGGGAGATTGTTTTTGTGCAGGAATGGGCAACTTCCTACACAAAAACAATCACTACAGACATTTTCCTCTTTCAATACGTGCTGTAGAATGCAGCATGCAATGGAAGAGAAAAAAACGAGGAGAAATGATAACATTTCTCCTCATTGTGCCTCGCTATGTCATCTCTAGGTTGGCATAGCATTCAGACGCATCTCCAGATTTACGATTTCTCGTAAATCTGGAGATGTGTCTTGTTCCATGGGTGTTGCGGGGAACACCCACAGCAACGCCCATGGAATGCCCCTTCAACGCAAAGTGCTGCGTGTGAGGGGCCATGTTTACAAGGAGAGGAAAAGTCAGGCAGGATGACTTTTCCTGTCCTTGTAAATATGGCATAGCCCCCGGCGCCACCAGTACCTCATGAAAAGTGACATACTTGTGGGGCAGGGGGCTTGTAAATCTGCCCCTGTGTATTTTGCTATGTACTTTACTTAATTTGGCATTTAGGACCCTATGTGGCAGCATGACAGTGCAATATGTTTAACCATAAAACAGAGTTATTTAGAAAGATTGTGAAAAAATCCCTTCTCCTTTTATAGCGTAAATGAAGGAACCTTTTGCTTGATAATTTAATATTATTGTGCCTGTTCTTGTTTATAATTCGTTTCAGCACAGTACATTTAGAGATAGTTAACTGGTGACATACACAAATGAGTTTATTGTCATAGTTGCATCTGCAAGAAAAATGGACTACCTGCATTTGCTTTCTTATAGCACACTCGACATGTTTTATTTAATTGAGATGAAGTGTTATTAAGAACTGACGTATTTTTGGTAAAGGCTGATTAGGATTTTACAGTGAAACAATAGCTTTTCCTCTCTATGTTACTTCCAAATGTTAAGAGTATTTTTTTCAGAGGGAAAGGTACATTTCCTAATCCAGATTTTCAATGGATCCTATTCATTGGATAAAGTCTCTCGGTGAAGTGAACAGGTGTGTTCTATACACGAGGACTTAAGTCGTGTCCCTAGCATCTAAGACTCACTTAGCTTAATGGATCATGCCATGGAAAGTAGAGGGTCGTACTCCTTGCCTTCTTCATCTATTTTAAACCATTGAGAAACATGGAGTTAGAGTCAAGGAAGCATTATTGACTTTTCTGAGGCCGGTCCCACTTGATGAGATACGTAGAGCAGCCATCCCGGAGCCGGTCCCACTTGATGAGATACGTAGAGCAGCCATCCCGGAGCCGGTCTCACTTGATCTGATACATAGAGCAGCCATCCCGGAGCCGGTCTCACTTGATCTGATACATAGAGCAGCCATCCCGGAGCCGGTCTCACTTGATGAGATACGTAGAGCAGCCACCCCGGAGCCGGTCTCACTTGATGTGATGCGTAGAGCAGTCATCACGGATAATTTTCAGTTCTGTGGAAACACTTTGCATCATCTCCAGAGCATATGAGTATTTCTAGTCAGCCATGTGTAGAACATATCTGGCTAAGGCAGTAATATTATTTGTGTTAGTTGCTTACTCTTGTGGTTTTGTATAAAAAATTCCCAGTTTCCATGCTAGTCTGGAAAAAGAGGTATTAGCAAATAGGAATAAGTGCCCGTTCTTTACCTCAGTGACTCTTGTAAACCTAGACATTCCCCCCAAATGCCTCTAGAATTGAAAACTATTCTCTATTACCACTATCTGTTTAAAAATCTTTACTTGGTGTTGTCAGTTCAAAAAGTTACTAGAGTTTCATGACACCAGAATATCATAGCAAAAATATCCTCAACAAAATATTGCTGTGTTAAGTATATATTGTAAGTCTAGAGTTACTATTCTTAGCTCCACTCTATGTATCTTGAATATACATATGTGGAATTTAGTATATTAAACCATTACTTGCCTCTATATACTTAACATGATGATATTTTGGTCGTCAATACTTTTCCTACAATATTTTAGTATAGCGCAATATTTAAAACTTGATATTCTCGTTCCATAACTGCTTTATATTATGACTACAGATTAAACCCTGCGAGGTTTGGGGAAGCCAGCTGGGCTTGTTGGTCTAGGTTTCCAAATTGTTCTACTTTCAGGGTGCACTTTGTGATCTAACTCCCCCCCCCCCCCCCCCCCCATCCCTTACCATTAGCCAGGAGCACGGAGCTGATAAGACTGATAGTAGAAGAGTATCTTCAAAGAGTACCGTTTCCCTTCTGGTCGAACAGTAAACGTATGTCACTAGATAAGTATTTGGAGTGACCTTATTGCCTAAGTATTGTTGCTGCTTGCTTTTCACATTATAATCCACCTTGATGCATGTTTGTCCAAATTCCAGTAACTCTGTACAGCTTTATTTTGCAGGACTGATGGTGCTCGTCACCATGGAGATCTTTCGTCAGGCTGTTCGGTGGCTGATCGAGAGTGATCAATCTATACCTCTCGAATACGAATACTCCTGGTCGGTCGCCTGTGCTGCTGCTGGTGGTGCCATCATGATGTTCGGAGGCTTATGTTTCGTCATTCTGTCACTTCCGCCATTGACCAAGAAGCCCTGGGAGTACTGTCTGAAGAAAGAGCCACAATCCAGTACTTAAAAAGGCTGTGATAGATATGTTTTGACCCGAGGAGATTTTTTGGAATAAATACCACTCAACAACAATGTCACCAGAACTGATTCTTACTGGAAGAACCCTTCATTTGAGAAGGGCTGTTTATTTTGGCTTTTATTTTGCACCGGATTCATTTAACAGGCCAAGGGACTTGTGGTGCACGCCCGAGCCCCAAAAACAGAGGAACCCCTGGAGAGGGAAGGATAAATCAGACACATCAGAGCAGTCACTCTGTTGGACCTATCATTGTTTGTCTCTATTGTAAATAAGCTTTATAGCATACCGAACCTCCTTTAATGTGTTTACTTTGGACGGGAAGGGGGATTCACGGGTGGGGCATTGCGGGAGCTGAAAAAATGGAGGAGGTGGTACATACCAACATAGGAGCAATGACCAATATGGTTTTATGTATCCCTATTTTATTAAAGATTTCTACAACTGTGGTAAGTAGTCCCACAGACCAATTCTAAGTTGATCTGTATTTTGGGTGGGTAACCACTACCATGAATTAGTTCAAACTGACTGATGTCTTGCAATTTTGAGGAAGGGGGATTTTAAGTGTTGCTGCAGTGCAGTCTCCTCATTGTGATATAGGCTGAGAGGCTTGACAATGGAATTCAGGTTGCCTTACGCTGGGTGACAGAGAATCAGGATGGAAAAGGCCAAAGGTCACATTTATTTGGATGCAATGAAGAGCGAGCATCTAACCACACAGCTTCTTGAGGTTGCCTTTACCCTAGTAGCAGCATTAAATCATCATTCAGTGATTGCAGCTGCATTTAGGCTAGTATAATGCTAGTATAAAGCAAGACAAGACTCTCGACGGTCACCAGCCCAGCTCTTAGAATGGTGGTACAACCTTCCATTATTCTGAAAGGGGTGAAAAGAGATTATGCTACGTGCAGTGTTGAAAGGTTCGAGAAACTTGTGTTGATTGTTCTTCTGGTAAAAGTGATGTGTCCTGGGCAAAGCCTTCTTGAGCAGGGGGCTCAATCAATCATGCTATCTTCATGCCCTGCTGTGTGCCACTCACAAATAATCACATTTATAAAGAAGACGGAGCCTACATTTAAAAGCCTACAGCTGACCTCTAAAGTGTTATCCCTTACATGTCAGTAGGAAAGGAGACCTTCAGGGCTGAGGGATGATTAGTTAAATCTTTGTTTATATAAAGGAGATAGATATTGTAAGTTGCATCCTGTTGTCTGTGTACTTTGTAAAACAGCAAGGAAAATAAGTTGGTGCATTTTATTCTGAAGCCCTGACAAAGACATAGGCTGTATTCTCAGGCAGAAAGAAGCAACTTGAAGCAGAATTACCATTACCTTATTTAGGTTTATGCTGACCAGAGATTTGTTATATGAATTCTTTGCTCTGGGAGGTTCAGAGTGTTGTGTTACATCTTATATTGAAAGCTCAATTGAAATTCCAGTAATGCCCTGCAAGACATTTAAACAATATTTATTGCTAGACATTATCTGGCAAATGTGTGATAAAAACAGTTGCTGGTTATGGTGCTCATCTGAGTTGGTCAAAGAAATGTTTGCATACCTAATTTTTTGCCATGTAGGACCTTTGCTGGTGAGAGCTTGATGAATATAAAGCAGAAGATATCTCTACACAAATGGGGCACACCTGTAAATAAAGCAATGTGAGGTTTGTTTTGCCTTGGTTTTAGCCATCTTATATCATTTCTAACCTTCACTGGGGTATTGCACCACATGTTTGTGAGCTTAAATCAATAATGTGTATGCGTGTATGTTAAACTGTGGGCTTGGTTCATTTGCAGGGTTGCTGAAAGGGTTCACATTGAACGGAATGGAGATTATAAATTAATGTTGCAGTTCATGTCTTTATGTGGGAAGTACAATAAAACGTGGGGCATCATTTATGCCCTAGTTGGACAGCCACCATGCCACTGGGGCAACCGAGGCCCTGCCTCTGCTCACCCAGCATTTCACGGTTCCTAGCTGAACTGATGGGGAATATTCTCTAAAAAAAGCCTCAGCGGACACAACAAAATCTCTTCTAGGAAAGCTACACTATGCTTGTCGGCCCGCCATGTAATTTACTTGTTTCTCATAAATAAACACAGAAAGCACTAGTTTCTTTCGAAAAATCCTTCTTTCAGTGCGTAGGCCACACTGGGGGAAGGCATAGAAGGCAGGGGGGAGGGGGTCCAGACAAAACAATGCTGGGAGTCCTGTCCTAAAAAAGTAGGTCCTTCTTATAGCACAGACCTGGCTGTTCTTCGGGGGCTGGCATGCTGGGGGAGGTGCAGAACCTCTTCTGTTAGAAATTAAGCACCCCCCCCACCTCTAAATAAGAAGTGGGGGCGAGGGCCAAGAGGTGCGGTAATCTGACATTGTTTTACACATTTCTCATTGATCCCCAACTTAATGTGGCCTAACTCTTTGCTTCAGAGAAATATTGGATAAAAGAAGACCGCGAAGTGTGGTCAAAAGCAGCTGCCGAGTGACCATGTTACATGCTGCAGTGCAGACCTAAACATAATATGGGCATTTAAAATGACTGTGGTTAACCTCCATGGTGTTTTCGTTGGATGCCAGAGCATAGATCATTAAAAAACAGAACGAGTTCACACCATTTTTTTCTATTTAAAGATATTTATTGATGAAACAGCGTGATGCCTAAGAGAACATTGTAAATATAAGCTGTGAGGTTTAAGCTTAACAAGCTGCGAATATATTATATGTAAATCACAGTGGGAGAGAATAATTATTCAAGCAATATTAGCTATGTAGGATTAGGTAATACACTTTTGAGTAGAAGTGAGAAAAAGCAAGAGAAAGGGAATTTAGGAGGGAAAATGGGAAAATAAACTAGAATATGAATGAAGTTGTAGCCGTACAGGTACAGAAATAACAAAGCAGTTAAAACAGTGGAATGATAGTATATACAAAGCATTATGCAATGCTAGGTGTATACAAATGTATAAAGATAGACTTCAAGTACGAATTATATAGTTATTTTTGGGGGGGGGGGGACAGTCTCCTTAGCAATAGATAACAGGTCATTAGTAAGTGGTAACCAAAGCTGATGATGCTTATAGTTATCTAATTTATGGTGATGGCATTCTAGGTTCCACCTACCTTGAAGAGTAATATTATCTGTGGATTTCCAATTGGATATAATAACAGAGATAGCTATGGAGATCAGCAGATCAACACGTTTCCCAAGCATTCTATGAGAATCCCATACATCGTGTATGCTGATGAGAAAGAGTAAATCATGTGAGAGAGGTATGTGCATCTGAGTAATGTCTATGATGCGGTTCCATATTATAACCCAGAAAGTGGACAGAGCTGGACAGGAGAAGAGCATGTGAAATCAGGTGTTTAGACAAAATATTGAGTTGCAAATATCGACAGACAAGAATATCGGGTTTAAAATATTGTGACATGTAAATGTAGATGTCAAAAATATCGATTTGAAGGCAAGTAATATCGATTTTTAAAATATAGAAGTCATTATTATCATTTGCAAAAATATAGCTGTTTAAAATAAAAAAAATAATTAGTGTTATGTATTTTAGTATTTATCCTAAATATGTGTGATGTAATTTTTTGTATGTGTTGTTTATTTTTTTAACGTATATGTTACATTTTTAATAGTTATTAAATGTAATTTAAATAAATGTGTTTTTTAGTTCTGTAGCGGGTTCTGGATTTATAGTGGAATAGGGTGGGAAGTAATTTAATTATAATAAATTAATTATGATTTTTTATGTAATAATATTTATTTAATTGATATTTAATTGTGTTAATTGTGATTTAAATTTTTGTGGGTGAATTTTATGTGTGAGTTGTGGGGTTTATAGGAGTAAAGGGTGGGAAGTATTATAGTGTTTAACCCCTTCCATGCTGATGACAGAACGGTTCCGTCATCAGCATCGGTTGAGCTGTGCTGATGACGGAACCGTTCCGTCATGACTCCGCCCACGCAAGGCGGAGTCAGCACAGGCGGATAATACGCCCCACACGGAAGGGGTTAATTAATAATAATTAGTTATTAATTAATATTAATCAATTGATAATACATTATTTTATTTGTGTAATTTCTTCAGGTGCAGGTTGTGGGGTTATAGGGGTAAAGGGTGGAAAGTTATTTATTTTTAATAATTATTTGATAATTAATAATATTTATTTAATTGATAATTAATTATTTTAATTATGTTATTTTTTTAGGTGCGGGTTATGGGTTATAGTGGTAATGAGAGGGACGTAATTAATTCCTAACTAATTGATAATGAGCTGATTATTAATATTAGTTAATTGATCATTAATTAAGTTAATTGTTTATTTGCATTTGTTTAGGTGCAGGGTTTGGGTTTATAGAAATAAAGGGCTGGGAGTAAATTATTTTAATGACTTTTTAATTAGTTGTTCTATACTATGTTATTTATTTGAAAATTCATTTTAATAGTGTAATTAATTGTTTTACAGTTTAGTTTTAAATGCGAGTTCTGGGGATTATGGGGATAAAAGGTGGGACGTTCATTACGTTACGATTATAATTAGGTTTCTAATTATTAATATTTGTTTAATTATTAATTAATTATGTTAATTGTGCAAATATTTTTGTTTTTAGATTTTAGATGTGGGTTGTGAGATTTGTAGGCATATGGGTTGGGAAATAAATGAAGTTTAAGCAACAAAAAATTATTGTTTTACTTCATATTAATTATTCATTCAATAATTGACTATAGTAATTGTGTAAATAATTTTTTGTTACATGTTATGAGTGTGTTGTGTGATTTGTAGAGATTTATTATGGGTAATATATTAGTTATAATTAATTAATCATTAATTTTTAATAAATAAAAATACATTTGTTGATGAATATTTTTATTAATAGTGTAAAGAATTTTTTAGGTGCAGGTTGTGAGTGTTTGAGTGTTATAGGGTGGGAAGTAACCAAACTAAGGTGGCAGACGGGCAATGTAATAATGAAAGTTTTTGTTAATGAATAATTTCCAAGTATAAATATGTATGTGTATGTAAATAATTTTTGTGTTTTATTTATAACTAGCAGCCCGTCCAATTGTTGTCCAGGTATGAATTGCTGTCGGCCAGTCGTATATTGTTTTGTAGGATTTCGTTTTGATAGCATTTCTTATCTGTGACAGGGCTGTGAAACGCTCCGATTCACAGTGCACTGCTGATGCACTTAAGAGTGCGCGTTCAGTAGTGGGTGAACTCGAGTTTCCCTACTTTATTTTTCCTTGCAATATTATATAGCGCGAACTCGACAACATGGTATGAGCACAATTTACATTACAGAAGAACACATTCATTTGTGGTAGGCACGGGGAGACAAAGCGATTTGTCTGGAATCACAGGATGTTGAGCTGATGCCGAGATTCGAACGTAGTTTGCAATTCTAGAACTTGTGGTGGGAGGTGTGTCTAAAAGTGTATGTCGGTGCTGGACATCAATCAGAGAGATCTGTGCATTTTTCAAATGGGTGGTGAAAAAATATGAATATGTTGCTGGAGATGTGGGCCGCCGTGCCACCAATGTTATTGGGGGAGGGTAAACACCCATTATTCCGCGACTTTCTTTCCGCATACCATCACTCCGCATACTTTCATTACAAAGGTACCATGACTCCGCAATGCCATTATAACGCATGGCATTACATTTTATATGCTTTTACCACGCATACATTTACAACAAAATTTGTTGTAAATGCATGAATGGTAAAAGCATGTTTTTTTAAATGTTTGGATAAGGTAAGTATGGGTATAGGGGTATATGTTTTGGGTTACTGAGGTATATGTTTTGGGGTGTTTGGGTATTTTAAGCGTTCAGATATAGTTTTGGGTTATGGGGTACAGGGGTAGTTTTAGGGTTAAGGGATAGGTATGGGTTTTGGGGTATAGGAGTACTTTTAGGGTTCAGGGGTAGGTTTGGGCTTTGGGGTACATGGGTATTTTAAGGGTTCAGGGCTAGGTTTTGGGGTACAGGGGTATTTTTAGGGTTCCAAGTTAAGTTTGGGTTTTGGGGTACAGGCGTATTTTTTGGGTTCAGGTGTAGGTTTGGGTTTTGGGGTACAGGGTTATTTGTAGGGTTCAGGGCTAGGCTTGGGTTTTGGGGTACATGGGTATTTTTAGGGTTCAGGGGTAGGTTTGGGTTTTGGGGTACAGGGGTATTTTAAGGGGGCAGGGCTAGGTTTGGGTTTTGGGGTACAGGGGTATTTTAGGGTTCAGGGGTAGGTTTGGGTTTTGGGGTACAGGGGTATTTTTAGGGTTCAGGGCTAGGTTTGGGTTTTGGGGTACAGGGGTATTTTTAGGGTTCACGGGTAGGTTTGTGTTTTGAGATACAGGGGTATTTATAGGGTTCAGGGCTAGGTTTGGGTTGTGGGGTACAGGGGTATTTTTAGGGTTTAGGGACAGGTTTGGGTTTTGGGGTACAGGGTATATTTATAGGGTAAGGATGGGTTAGTGTTTAAGGGTGTTGAGATATTTTAAGGAGTAAGGGTGGGTTATGATAATGGGGTGCAGGAGTATTTAAAGGGAGCAGGGTGGGATTTGTTTTTAGGGTGTAAAGGGTAATAAAATAAAATAATATATAAAAACAATATAAATAATGCAATTTAAAAGAATAAATGTTTTAATTAAATTTAAAAAATGTGTATATATATATATATATATATATATATATATATATAAATACACATATATACAAACATATATTTGATGTTTTAATAATGTACTTTTACAATGTATATGCATTTACCACACATGCATTTAATGGCACACGATATGAGACATGGCATGAAGGGCGGAACGTACCACAGGCCCCCAGCGTTTGTCATGCCCCCCAGCACACGCCCACAGCACAGCGCAGACACGCCCACAAGGGACTACTTTGCTGGCACGGTTCTTTTACCTTTTAAATGTATATGGTGGGCGTCTGCATAGCCTATGTCCTTCTGCTGCAACTGCCCTTTCCAACGCTGTATTAGGTGTTGTGATTGGTGCTGTGGTTCCTGAGATTACCCGCCTCAAAGGTTTGGGCTCTCTCTTTATTATATTAGTATAGATAGATAATATTTGTAGGAATTTGTGATATGTATTTAAGATTGTGATATGTTTTTATTTTTTTAAATCTTAATATTAAATATTTTTTCATTTTCTTTTTCAACATATTTATATATTTTTTATTAACGTTGTTTTTAAAATAATATTATTTTGTTGAAGATATGTTGTTTGTTTTTATTGTTGAACTGACTGGAGTGGGAATAGTCAATTTTAACCCTCCGCTTTCCAACATTTTCTCTACTGTTTCACTTATTGAAGTTGGAATAGTAAATTTTACCACTCCGCAATTCAACACTTTCCCTACTGTTGTACTGAGTGGAGTGGGAATAGTAAATTGTACCTATCTGCTATCCAATACTTTCCCTACTGTTGCACTTATTGCAGTGGATAAAGTGAATTTTATACCTCGGCTGTCATACACTTTCCCTACTGTTGCACTTATTAGAGTGGGAATAGTAAATGCATCCCTTCGCACTCCAACAGTTTTGCTACTTACTGTTATAGTGGCTGGAATGGGTACAGTAAATATTACTTATCCGCAATCCAATGATTTTCCTACTATTGCATTTATTTGACGGAGATTTGTAAATTTGAACCAATTTTATTATTTTTGCATTGGGTGGCGTGGGAGTAGTAAATGTTTTATATATTAATTTTAATAGTTTGCATAGTTTGCTATAAATGGTAATGGGAACAGTATAGTTATACATTTTTATATGTTATAATTTATTTTATGCTGTTATAATTTATATTACTATTTTTTTGTTTATTTGAAATTATAATATTTTTAGTAACTAATATTTTTCATGTGTAAAATAAATTTTGCTAAATTTCAAGAATTTTTAGTAGTTTAATTTTTTGTTTAATTATAACAGTTTGTTTTTCAAAGATTTTATGTTAATGGTATACAATTATATATACTAATTTGTTTTATATCATTTTAAAATCATAATATATATTTAAATTATTATTGATCTAGCTAGCCTGTCTTGAGAGGGAAGACATGGCGTCCGCTTGCTAACGCGGTGCGCACGTCCCGACGAAGGCTCCTGCCTGGATGCCCCTTATGCGCCCGTAGAAGCCTCAAAGTGGTCGATCACGCTGTTTCCCAAGGTGGTCCTACCTGATTGAGCCTGCCTGAGCTTTGCCCCCCGGGCTCACACGCGGAATACTCGGCGCTCGGCGCCACCTTCTTTACCCGCGGCTGCCGTCTGAGTCCCAATCCCGGGCACACCTACGAGCACTCGGCGCCGCCCCTTCCATCCGCGGCTGCTGTTGGCGTTGTGGGGCGGCTCGGTGGATTCTCTCGGCTACTGATTGCTGCTGATTGCCGGTTCTTGGCGTCTGGTTCTGTGTTTTGCGAGGCTGTTGTCGGTGCTGAGGAGCAGTTGCCAAGTTCAGCGAAACGGCCGATGTGTTGGGGGCGGTTCTCTTTTCCTGCTCCCTCTCGCTGGAGCGAGGCAGCCGTGGAGCTGCGAAGGAGTAGGAGGGCGGCTCTTTATAATTATACCACGAAAGGAGCTGCCTCAGCTACAACAACAAGGTGCGGTAAGCAGGATTTTCGGGCGGAGGGTGCTGCAATAGAGGAGCAGACGGGGGTCAGCAACCCACTCCTTTGGGCCAGAAGTACTAACTCTGTAAGTGCCTTAAATGTTAATTCTAAGCCCGCAGGAATTGAATTAACCGTTAGCTGGGCCCCAAACACTGAATCACAAAATCAAACAGTAAGTCAGGGGGACCTCCCGAAAAGAGGCTTTTTTACTGACCCCGATATAACCACTGTCAGGAGCAAATTGCAAGCCCTCTCCAGTGCTGTCTCACTAAAGAACAATAGAAAAACACAGCCCAACCAGAAGAAGGTAGTGGTCAAGAAGAAAGGCTTTGCATCGACAACCTGGGGAAGCGGAAGGCAAAGGGAAAGGGGAAAGGCAGGCAGAAGGACATTAACCTAGGAAACGCAGATAATAGTTGTCATCTCGCTTTAAATTCAGAGAAGGTGCCTGAAGGAAGCCTTGAAAAAGAAGTTCGATCTGAGATAGAGTCAGAATCAGAAACAGAAACAGGGTCAGAATTAGATCCACTCCAACTACTAGGCAATAAGATCCCAGGTGGCAAGAAGAGGCTTTCGTCCACATATACTAATAAAATAACAGCAGGGCGATCAAAGAATCAGAAGGAGCTAGCCCAGGGAGAAGCTAGTTCTAGAAAAACCAAGCTTACAAGAGTCACACCTTCTCTGAAATCCTATTTTAAGGTTCTACCCCAGATCTTAAACCTTAATCCTGACTACAGCACCAGTCATGTCTACCACAACAAAAAACCCTGCCTCATCAGTCACACCTAGTACGGCGCTCTCAGCAGAGACCATGGAACAGCCAAAAACTTTAGGTCTGGATAACGATGCCAGAAAGCTGAACAGCGGCAAGATTCCGGGAACAGAGCCCTTGGTCATAAACTCAGCAGATATGGAAAAGACGGTTATACAAAGTGCCCTGGACCAAAATGTAGGTGGTCAGAGAGAAGATAGCGAAGATACAATACAGCGCATACTTCTCAACATGAGCAAGGAGATTAAATCTGCTTTCGAAGAGTCAAAAGTATGCTTTGCGGAATCTAGGCAAAACCAATCTGAGATCCGGGCCATGTGTGAGAATCTGGAAACCAAAGTGGATGGACTTTTTGAAAGGACAGGGTGGTAGAGACAACGGTGGGAGAGCTTAAAGCAAAGCTAGATCATGCTAAAAGGAAAATTGCGACTATGAGAAGAGAGGGAGAAGCAGTAAAAGAGAGAGGCGAGTCCTTAGAGAATTACTCAAGAAGGAATAACCTCAGGATTTTAAAAATCCCGGAAGGAAAAGAGGGAAGCAAACTTAAAAAATACGTGGTGACCCTGCTTCAGGATACTCTGAAACTAGAGATGTCAGAATTAGACCTGGAAACTGACATACAAAGAGTACAACGTGACCCCTTCCGCTTAAATCCAAGCAGGTCCAAACCCCGGAAGATCTTAGTAATTTTTTTAACTTATACAACGAAGGAAATGATTCTTACTCTAGCACTCAAAGCCAAAACTCTGAAGACCTCAGATTTTTCCTTTGAAGTAAGATCAGACCTATCTAAAACTACCTTAGACAGGCAGTGGGAGCTTGGTCAATGTATGGAAAAATTTAGAGCCTTGGGTGCAACTGTACAGATGCGATTCCCCGCCTTCTTGAAGATTATGTTCAACAACAAAATGTATAATATCAAGACTCCTCTCGAGGCGGATGAATTATTAGTCTCCATCAGTGAATTTTCCCACACTCCTAGATAAAAAAGAGATTCAGGAAGGAAGGTCAATCGACAATTAAATAAATAATAACGATGTCCCCCGCTTCAAAAAAAAAAATATATATATATATATATATAAAAGAGTATGCACAACAGCCATAAAAAAAAAAAAAAAATTTTGGGAGAAAATAAAAAGGAGGTATTCACATGAGCACACAATATATGTATTTATGTGTAAATAAAAAAATAAAAAGTTAGACTGTTAAAAAAAAAAATAAGGGAAATGTAAAAAGAAAGGATCCTCCTCCTCTTTCTCCTCTTACTCCTTTATATGTTCCAGGATTGATTAATTGTATCTTATTCTATTCTTTTCTTTTTTTCAAGATATAAAAAAAAATAAGGAAAAAATAAGGAGAGCGAAGAAGAGGAAAGGAAAAGGGAAGATAAGGGAATGGATAAAGGAAAAGGAAGAAAGAAAAAAGAGGAAGGAGTAAAAGGAAAAAAAAGGGGGAAAAAATGGAAAGAGAGGAAAAAAGGGAAAAAAATAATAAAAAAATAAACACCCTAACTAGCATATAACCTGGATCAAATAAACACCATTTAACACCAATATGATCGACCGACTGATAGACTAGATAAATGGGGCCCCAGGTAGGGGTACGTCAGGGGCGACAAACCTGGCCAGCCATCCGGCCAGAGTAAGTAGGGAGGGGTTTTCCAGGGGAGGGAGGGGGGTGGGAGAGGGGGAGAAAGCACAAAAAAGTCCTCGTAACCAAAATCTTAAAAATCGAAAACTCATTGATTCCAGGGCCTACCGCATAAGAGTGGTCAATATCCAAACCAATAAAGGATATATACTGGAAGGTCGAATGAAGAGTAAACTAAAAGAACGTAAACGGTCTGCGCGTACGAGGGAGAAGAAATAGAATTATGCAGTACCTCAGAGATTCGTCTGCGCAGATCATAACGATCCAGGAGACACATCTAAATAAACAAGATATCACAGACATCTTTAAAAAATTAAGATGGGTCGATAAATTCATTACCACAGACCATAATGCCAGCGTTCATGGATTAGCCATCATATTTAAAAAAGGCGCTAGGGCTCAGATTGACGATTTGAAGGCAGATCCGAATGGTAGATGGCTAATAGCTAATGTCCAGCTAGATCTAAGGAGATTTACCCTAGTAGCCTATTACGGACCTAACCAAGATGACCCCTCCTACATAAATACAATGCAAAATCATTTGATAACTATCACCAACCCAATAATATGGACGGGAGATTTCAACTTAGTATTAGATCCCAAACTGGATAAATCCCCTAGTTCTAGGGCAATAACCCATAACAAAACAAGAGATGCACTATTGTGCTGTATGTCCAATTTGGGATTGGAAGACTTTTGGAGACAGAGAGCCGGGAAAACATTGGGGGTCTCTTACCACAACTACAAGTATAAGCATAAATCCCGAATAGACTACGCTCTATTTAGGTTCTCTCTAAAAGATTTGATAAGGAACATTACATACCTACCATCGCACTTATCGGATCATTCTGCCATCATTTTCTCGTTATCACTAGATCGCGAACATAATTTTGCCTCATGGTCTTTTGATCGTACTCTATTATTAGAGGAAACGGAAAGAGAATATCTTATATCCGAAACCACTGCCTTCCTAGAGCTGAATTTAGACTCTGCCCCTTTGGTTAGTGTGTGGGAGACATGGAAAGCGTACATCAGGGGCTGTATCACCAATAGGGCATCCTACAGGAAAAAGAAGTACAGAGAGGTACTACTGTCAATAGAGCAAGATCTGGCAAGGCTGGATTCAGCAGATCAATCGCCCTCTACTAATTTAGAAAAGAAAAGAGAGCTAAAAGATAATCTAGAAACATTACTACAGGAGAGACTAAACAAACGTTGGCAGGCCAGTAAACTCTCCCACTTTGAATATGGCGAGTCAGCAGGAAAGCTGCTAGCCTGGAAAATAAAAGCAGACCAGGTTAGGAAACATATAAAAGAGGTGAGAGTAGATGGAGAATCAAATAACAGGAAAACTGATACTGAGATTGGTGAAGCTTTCAGTGCCTTCTTCCATAATATTTATACAGACGAAATAACTGACAATATTGACAACACTGAGGAAAGAAATAAATGGCTGGAAAAGATGAACCTTCCTGAGCTAAAAGAGCATCAGAGCGAGAATTTAGATAGGGAGATAACCGAGGGGGGAAGTCGAATGTGTCATTAAGAAGTTAAAACAGGGGAAAGCCGCAGGACCGGACGGGATTCCGGGTGAATTATATCGGGTGCTTAATTCCACACTTACCCCGATACTAACAAAGCTATTTAATGACATATTATTAAAAGGAGAGACACCGCCTAGTTCTTGGGGAGAAGTGAACATCGCCTTAATCTTAAAATCAGACAAGGATCCAATGGACTGCGGTTCATATCGTCCAATCTCGCTTCTCAACAATGACTATAAGATCTTTTCGTCAATTTTGGCCGCTCGTTTGGGAAGCTAGATTGGAGATATCATACATCTGGATCAAAATTGATTTATAAGAGGCCGACAACTTGCCGACTTAACATACGATCTAGTCGGAGCTATAGATATTGCCTCAACTTTTGCTCTACCTCTTGCAATCATGACGCTCGATGCAACAAAAGCATTCGATAGAGTAAACTGGTCTTACTTAAATGCTGCTATGGTAAAGTTTAAAATAGGCCCTAAATTCCGTAGAACGGTAGGCTTACTATATAAAAACCCTAAGGCAAGTTTACTAATTAACGGCACACACACAAATCCCTTTGAAATTACTAGAGGAACAAGACAGGGGTGTCCTCTTTCCCCCCTACTATTTAACATTTATCTAGAACCATTTGCTCACTCCATAAGAGAAGACCCTAATATCCCCCCCCTTTTCATTTTCTGGGTGGGAAAAGAAAGTCGGGCTGTATGCTGATGACATCCTTATATACACTACAGACCCGACACAGGCTTTCCCTATTGTCATCAAAAGCGCAGAGGAATTTGGAAAGCACTCAGGCTATGAAATAAACGCAGGGAAGACAGAGATAATGGTCTGGAACATCACCAATCTTCAGCTCCCTTTAAGAACTTCATTGCGCTACCTGGGCATAAGAATCACCAAAGACCCCAACCTTCTGGCCCAGAAAAATCTAGATCGCATCTCACGCGAAGCTAAATCATTAATGAAGTCTTGGTCTTTTCTACCTCTCACCATCTACGGGAGAACCAGCTTAGTAAAAATGTCCATACTCCCCAAATACACATTTCTCTTCAACACAATTCCTTTATTATTCAACACGAACCAATTAATAAAATGCCAACAAAACATAAATTCATTTGTTTGGTGTTATAGATCAACCAGGCTGGCGTGGAAGAAACTGAGAAGGAGAAGGGAAAAAGGAGGTCTTGCTCTGCCAGACCTGGAATACTACGCTTGGGCCTTCGACTTGACCCACTCCAGGATGTTACTAAAGTCCCCACTAGATAACTCGAACGGCCATATGTTCAAAGCTATGCTACTGGGCTCAGACCTTCCACTGGACGGATTCCTATTCAAATTTGGGCATCAGAGGTTTTTCAAAAAAGTCAGACTAAAGACACTATATTGTACCATAAAAGAATGGTCTCAAATTAAATCCAAGGCAGAGATTGCATACTTTTCTAACCATGCGCCGATCTGGGACTTCCCTGGACTCTCACCGCATTACACTCAGGCGGTTAAAACAGTCTTACAAGAAGCAGGAATCATACGATGGGGAGAATTAGTAGAAGATGGCTCTCTTATTGATTAGGAAATATTCTCAGACAGGGTAACCTCACCGTTATCTTGGTTTGTTTATAGTCAGCTTTCTAGTTGGCTGCGCTCTCAAACAATTAAAAAGATAACATTTTGAGGAGACAGCTCCTTAGAGAGGAATCTAATCGAAAAACCATACAAAGGCAAGGAGGTTGCCTCACATTATTGGAGCATCTAGGAAGAAAGGGAGGGTGAGTTTAATCTTCCAACAAAGCTATGGGGAGGAGAGGGAGAACCCCAGGCAGAAGGGAAATGGATAGAGTCCTTTACACTCCTCTATAAGATCATAAAACCAGCTTGGCTGAGGCGCAACCAACTATTTACATTACATCGGGCGTATTATTTCCCTAAAAGGCTTTCTAAGTTTCAACCGAGGAAGTGCTGCAGTAAATGTTCTCTGCTAGCCGCCTCAGATCTGCATATGTTCTGGGAATGCCCGAATGTTACTATCTTTTGGCAGGAAGTCAAGATATCACTTGAGTCAATCCTTAAAATCTCCATCCCTTTTTCTTGGTCGCTTGTAACATTTGGACTGAGTGATAACATCAAAGGATTAGAAAGAGAGTTCCTATACTACGCCATACTACTAGCAAGAAGACAAATCTGCAAAAACTGGGTCAACATCAACCCACCAACACATGCAGAGTGGTTGTCCTCACTTTACATGACGTCAAAAGTAGATTTGGCCAGAACATGCAGTCCCCGTACAGTGAGATTTTGAATTTCCTAATTGAGTGGAGTCGGAACAGTTAGGACCCCGTTTTTTTTTTTTCCCCCGGGTCCGATGATTAAGCCTGAGTCTCCATGTCCAATGGGAGGCACCCCAAGCCATAGTAATATTGGACTATCAGCCCATACTGGGCTTGTACTGGAGGTAGATCGTGCGGGGTTCTATTTCTCAGCTTCGACACCAGACCAGCCTTTCAGGAAAATTTGACGGTATCTTAAAGAGGCTACTGGGTCTTGCGGTTGGAATGCCCCTGGATCGATTAATTGGCTAATGAGGACACAAAAAAATAATAATAATAATTTAAATTATTAGTTTAATAACTTTTTTGTAAGTAGATATATGTAAATATATTTTAATTATTATATAGGTGTATTTAACGTTTTTAAGTTTATTTGTTACATTTGTTAAGATATATATTAAATATTTGTTACATTTTGTTTAATTAATTTTACTATTTATTTCTTATTTCATTATATATATTTTTAAAAATCGATCTTTCATACAACTATATTAATGACATTGATATTTTTTCCGATATTTTTGTACTTACCATTATAAGTGTAGGATGTTGATATTTTTTACATCGCTATTTTGGTCACAATAACTTTGCATGGGGATATTTTGAGTGTCAATATTTTGTCCGTGTACCCTGTAAATCCATACCCAAGTGAGGGGGTGATTAGGATGGTGGGCGGACATATGTCTGTCCGCAACCCTATCGGACAACGGGACTGGCCGACTTGCTGGATTAAGCAGTTAATGGCTTCTCCATAGGAGCCAGAAACGGAGTTTGAATGATTGAAATGAGTGATTAATTAAAAAAGTTTCAGAAAGAGGAGTTTGGCAAAATGGAGATAAAATTAAACTGTAAAGCCATTAGAGCTCAGTGCTTTCTCTTTAGGAAGAGAGTGTAAGGCCGAGTAGAGTCCTTCAATTTGAAACAGTGTTTTAAAAGTCAGAAATCCATCAGTGGTGAAGCTCTAGTTTTGAGATTGGAGAAATAAGTATTTAGGGTTCCTCTGATTGAGTGGTTTCTAGGACATAATAATCCTTGTAATAGGAGGCAAAGCATGCTGCAATATCATTATCCCTGAACAATTTTTCACCAGAATTATTAATAATGGATTTAATAGCTGTCTTCACCGTTCTGCATTTTAAATAGCAAGCTAGTAAGGAACTAGCTTGGTTCGTACCACCATAGTATTTCATTTTTAATATACAGTGTGTATCACAGTCTTCTTCAGTCGTAAATTTGTTGAATTCAATCTTAGCTGTAACTAAGACTTTGTGATCAGATTTGCTATTTTTACTTTTTATGTTCGAGGGACTTAATATTTTCTAGAATAGAAGCAGATTTATGTTGTACTGATTGTTTTGGGGAAAAAAACCTTAAAAGCTGCCTTAAAAGTGTCCCAAACAGAATGAAATTATTTTGATCATTGTCATTGCATTGGAAAAATTCTTTAAAGAAGGTGATCTAGGAAGAGAGAAAAGAGGCAACCATTACTAATGAGTTGTTGAACCTCCGAGAAGATTTGATAGGCCTACTGGTGAGGATGTCTAAATCAATTAGTACTGGGGCGTGATCCTCTAGAAGCATAGGACCAATCTCTGAGTTGACCACACGTCGCAATAAACTTTTCCTGTGGAAAATATAATCCAATCTAAATTGGGAGTGGTGAGTGAAAGAGTAAAAAGAGTGTTCCAACAGGTTGGTATTGTATTATCTTCAAGAACCAGAGAGGCAATGTTGAGAAATGAGGTTTTTAAAGGCTTTGTGGGAGGCGTAGAGAACAAAATATGAGGTGGAAAGTCTGTCCAGAAAGGGATCAAGGACTTGATTAAAGTTCCCTCCTACTAATAAATGATTCAAGGCGTGTTCAGTTATAGTGCATTAGAGCAACTGCCAGACATGTGGGTCTGGATGAGTTGGACCATAAACGTTTAGGTTAGCATACTGAAAGTGGTATCATCAATTGTAAGGGTGAGTAGTAACCAATGATGATGTATAGAGTGGATAGTGATGCGCAAAGACATATGACAGAGGATGATAACACCATTTTTGTTGGTTTTGATGGGAGAGGAATAGAGTTCACCAACCTTATTGTGTCTTAAGTTTGGCAGTCTCCAGTTCATTGAGCTGTGCCTCTTGTAACAAAGCGTTGTGACATTTCAAGCCAGCCAAATGAGGTAAAACATGCTGATGTTTGATGGGGTTTTTGAACCACTTAACATCCATGTAACTTTTCTAAAATGCATTAAAATGAATATACATAGTCAACTGCTGATTAATATGAAACATGAGGCATAACAAAATATTAGAAGTGAAGAGAAAGAAAAGAGCGAAGAAAAACAAAGAAGAAAGGAAGGTGAAGACAAGAGCAAGGAATATAACTTCCAAAAATTGGATTAATCTAAATATGGCATCCCAAGAACAAAGGTCCACGGATGATGAAAAAGAAGAAGACAAAGGTGACAGCAGAGTGTCTGCGAGTGAAAGGCAAAATCATATTTGGCGAATAAGCTTCAAAAAATGATATCAATGCATATATGAGCGAGCTCTTAAATACAATTAAAATTTTCAAAAAAACATAACAACATTCAGTATGTACCAATTGACAGACAAGCAACATTAAGCACATATATTCATGAGGCTCTAGAATTTGACAAGGGAGCCAGAACTTACTATTGGAGACATGGAGGAAGACTATTGGGGTGATGTGAACAGAACATGAGGGAAGTTACAGTGCAGGGAGTCTGCAAGAGGGACTTATCTAGGAAGAAGTAAAAGGCATAAGGGGAAATTAGTTAGTAGATGGCAAATAATTACAGTAGTATTTCAGCTAAATAGAAAAAATAAACATTTGAACAACACAATATATTTAGACCATTTTGTAACATAGGATGATCCTAATTCTATGGCTTCTCTCTTATGTTGATCATGAAGATTTGTAAGTCAGCAGGTTCTCAAAGGAGTAGTATTTGTCCTTGAAAGTAATTTTGAAGATGCATGGCTAAAGTAGGCCATATCTGATATTCAAGGATCTCAGTTGAGGATGTAGTTCAAGTGATTGTTCATACAAGTTGCTATAGCTGGAGAACAGTCATGTGTAAAAAACACCTTATGGCCTGACCATTGGAGAGACGCCTCCTATTTGGCCATAGACAGAAGTTGAATTAATTCAATGAATTGAAGGAAATGAATAATGATTCTATGGGTACAAGAGTTAGGGCCTTTTGCAGCCCTTGGACCAATACGTGGAGCCTGCTGAATAGACAGAGGAGAAGTAGAAGGCATACACAAAATTGAAGCTATCGCCGTTTGCAGGAAGGTGATCATATTGGAGCCTTCGGAACCTTCTGGAATACCAAATACATGGAGATTATTTTGCCTATTTCTGTTTTCTAAATTTTCTGAGAGTCTTTTATGTTGAGCAATGTCTATATCCATTTGAGAACTGGATGGAGTTGAATCTTCTAGGGTCAAATGAGTAGTTAATTTTTTAGTGGGAGAATCAAAGTCCTTTTCTGGCCGTTTGACCAAAGTGGTGTTTAGCAATAATTTTTTAGAGATAGCGCCAGTGGCATGGGAGGAGGGAGAGCTTTCCCTTACACATTCCAAAATGTTTTCATACTGACAGAAGTTGCTGGGTTGGATTTAGTTGACCGAGTGCATATTACACAAAGAGAAGGTATAGACCTGGAAAAAGGATGACCTACTACCACTTTGTGAGGACTCCCCATATAAGGCCTTGAAGAAAAATCAGTGAGTCGTTTAAATGCAAAAAAGTCATACAAAATGATGCGTGCCTCATGGCAAACTATATATATATATATATATATATATATATATATATATATATATATATATATATATATATATATATATGTAGCAAGTTTGAAGCTTTAAGTGTAGTAAGTCACATAAGATAGTGATTTTTGCAGGAACTTCAGCAAATAATGTTATCAGAACTATTATTGCCCTCCAAATGTGCAGGATTGAAGAATGCTCTCATTTGTAGATAATAATGAGCCTGAGGGTGCTGCAAGTTTATGAAAAGTCTTAGCACATGATAAAAAGCAATTCCCGCAGGTGCGTCAGTCATTGTAGAAATGGCAGCCTCCAAATATACGTTTAGTCTTTGTGTGAAAACAGGGTCATAGCCGCCAATTCAGGAAATGCTGGCATGGTTAGAATGTGGCTGCTTTCTGAGCTCAAGTCCAGAGCTTGCATGTCATTTTCAAAATGCCAAAGCTGTATGGAGCTCTACGGAGCAGGGGCCATCTTGTGTGGTGTATAAACACCCACCCATGAGTTCAAATTATTAATCACCCTGTGCTAGTGTATGCCAATGGTGGGCACCACCACTTATTTCAGGGGAATGTGATTTATTTTTCATCATCAGACTTTCAGCTGGAGTGAAAGAAAGAAAGGTAGAAAGATTTGAAAACTGCAAGGCGAGAAAGAATGGAAGAAAAAGATCCTGCAAGAGTGTGATGATGAGAGACTAGTGGGAGGATGAGGGAAGAAAGAGCCATGAGATGGATGAAAAGTAGGTAGCCATGGTATTCAGCAACTCTTGCATTTTACAGCATCTGCAGACACTTAAGAAAACTTTGACCCCTACTCTTCTTTTTCATTACAAATTAGGAACATATCCATACATATAATAGAGTTAAAGAGCTATGTCTTGGCTTTCCAAGCGACATTAAGACACCCCTTTTTCCCTAATCCTAAAAGTGAAGGCATTGAAAGATAGGGTGCCAGGCAAAAGAATGTTCAGCTGAATTTCTCCACTCTGAGAATATCTGGGATCTCTGGGTATCACTGACTACATGATCTGAACATATAAGGGCTGCCTAATGGCTGGACATTGTGACAGCAGGCTGTTCCCAATTCAGAAAGGCGCTATGTGCAACTTAGAAAGCTTTACATTATTTGTGTTCATAAAGTGGTATCTAGTGCAGATCCATTAAGAAAGAAGACACACAGGGGCAGATTTACAAGGCCCTTGCGCCACTTTTGCGTCATTTTTAACATTGGAAAAGTGATGCAAAAGTGGTGCAAGGGCCTTATAAATTAGCCCCACAGTCTTTTCACTTTTTCCCATAGTATACAGCATCCATCATTTGGAACACACTACAGCCTCCTCATTACCTTTGCCATGGGTCCATGTAAAGGCTGATTCCACGCTCTAGCTGTGAGGTGAATGTAGTGACAACAACAGCAGAAACAATATGGAAAAAAGTTAAGAAAAATATGTTTTTTTGAAAGGCTAACAGCTGCGCTCACCTAGGCTCCATTTACTTAGCCAACAAAATGACTGGCTGAGTTAACACTCGCTGCTGACATCTGATGTTGCCTTAGCACACAGATTTGGGTCCCAGGAAAGCCTACTCTGGCATACAGTTTTCTTGGATGGGTAAACTAAGCACCATTAGATTGAGAAGTGGTAAGACCTGTTATTTAAATCATTTAGAAAATGCTGAAGTGTGGCAATAAGTGCTATGTAAAAGCATGTCATTGGTTTGAGCTTTCCATTCTGCTATGCTAACTGAATAACTAGTCACAAAGATTCCAATCTTCCACAGATACAAAGAGTGTGTGTCCAATAAATAATGACACATTTCAGCCAACTGCATTTGTGCACTCCATGTTGATGGAGCTGCAAGTAGTGCATTTACATATATTTAAATGAAACGTATTTGCATGTTTATTTCTTAATTCATTTATTTATTTGATTGGCTGCAAATTAGGATGTTTTGAGAAAAACCAGAAGGTTCTGATTGGCCCACCGTTGACAATGGATGAGTTGAGGGCTGCAATGAGAACCCAAAGCAGCCCTGGCAATTTTGTCAGACCAGACCCACGGGGAGGAGGGTAAGTGTGAAGCACTGTGTTAGAACTGGGATTTCTGGTTGGCTAAGACTTACGTCAAAGCCAGGCAGAAACCACCATTCTAGTCAGGGCAAGGGAGTCACACGCCAAGATAACCCCCGCTCACCCCCTTGGAAGCTTGGCACGAGCAGACTGGCTTATACCGAAGGCAATGTGTAAAGCATTTGCGCACGCACACAACAGCAACAACATCCTAGGCACACCACAAAAGGAACTCCACACAAGGTTATATAAAAATAACTTTTGTATTGTCAAAACACATCAGATAGTAATCACACAATATACATGGTGCCAACTGGCACGGGCAATATTCACAAGGGATTATTTACACCAGGACAGGGCCACATGGGCCACTGTCAGAATCAGCACTTAGTAGAACTAGCACTTAGAATAACTGTCACACCAAATCACAATTATATATCACAACCAGTAACCACTGGTAACAGGTAGGTACACACTATGCAATACTAATAACCATAGGCCTAGATCACGCACGGACACATAACCTCTCTAGTATAACATACTAGGCAAAGCAAACTTCTAAGCATGAGCACCTTTAGAAGTATAACACAAGCATAAAGGCAAAGCACATTACGCAGCAATCACATTTAGGCCTAAACAGTATAACTACAGTAGGCAATCTCTCACTAGTATAAACACATTAGACTCTGCCTCCTAAGAATAAATCACATTTAGGGGCGTAACTCACAGTGAAGTAAACTCTCACTAACATAAACCTACATAGGTAAAATAACCTCATAATCATAGTAACATCACATTGCGCAGAAATCACATTAGGGCCTTGCGCCCTACCCACACACCAGCCCCCTGGCCAACTGGCCATCTCAAGAAGGGGCTTAAATGCCCTGTTTCCAGAATGTCAGGGCGCGCTGCCACGCAGCACCAGTCAGGGGTGCGCCACCGGCGAAACCTAAACGTTGCAGCTGCCCACTCCCTGCTGGGCAGCTGGCAACAACCACAGGGCCTAAACGTTGCAGCTGGCACTAAGTGCTGCGCAGCTGTGACATGCCAAGGTAGGGGCGCAGGAGTGCGACTCACTCCTGAGTTCAAAGAACAAGTCCCCCTAAAAGAAACAAAAGCCTAAACGGTGCAGCTGCCCACTACTTGCTGGGCAGCTGGAGACAAAACTGCGACAGGGCTCTCACTAGCCCTTAGGACAGAAACTGTGCCCAAACGTTGGAGCCACACAGGCTCTACATTAAAGGTGCCCCACGGAGCCATCTGGCTCTGGAAACTAATGGGGGCGGGGGAGCCACCTCGGCTCTCTAAACAAACATGCCCCCAGACGTGGGAGCCACGGGTCTCAGGGGCCATCTACGAACCGTTGGGTTGGCCCACTGCCATTCGGGACCGCCCTGAATGCTTCCTTCGTTGGAGTCCCTCTCTGGGGGACTCAAAATCTCTAAAATGCCCCCGGAGCCCCTCGAAAAACAACTTGGACCTTTGTTGGAGCGGCCCACTGGGCATATGGGGCCGCTCGGACCCGGTGCCTGCACTGGCACCACCAAAATCCATCTGCTCCCTCGTGGAGCAGAAACAGAAATGCACCCATGTCCCCCGGCCCAGCACTAACTCACCGGGTGGCTCTCGGGGAAGGCGAGGAGACTCCTCATATCCAGCGCGGAGGGGCAGGCACCGTCAATGTGCCGCCAACCCCCTCCGCACCAGCACCATCTCCTCTTGCGGCACCCGGGCCCCCACTCACCAGCTCACTGCTCCGGACCTCGGGGCTTCAGTCGTGTAGCGGGCGGGGCTCTCCCTCACGCTGGGGAGCCTCGCTTGTTGCTGCACTCCTCACACGCAGGGCTCTCACCGGACACGGGAGCCCTGCATTCTCCTCTTCCTGGTGCCGGCGGCAGGTGCGGGACTTCCCTAGCGAAACGGGAAGTCACGCCCGCCGTTAGGCACCACAGTGCCTGACTTCCGTTTTCGGCCGCACTCTCTTTGCGAGTCTGCATCGAGGGGTGGGCACCCTCGGTGCATGAAATAAAAGTAGAAACAGGGTGGGCACCCGTTAAGGCGCCTATCAAAAAGGGGTGGCACCCTTACATAAAAATGTGTAACTGTGGGCATAAGGCAGGGTGGCACCTGCGAGGCAATGACAAGGGTAGGAGCGCTTCCCCCAAGGGAAAACAACAGTGCTCTGCCCACACATGGGAAAATAAAGCGCCCACGAAGCGCTAGGGAGCATGCAGACCTCAAGCCCCCCGAAAAGGGCTCCCATAACAAAGGGGCCTCAGCAACCAAAAGTAAAAATACTGCGCTCCCATCTGGCAAAAGGTCCTGGGAAAGGTTTTAAGGACAAAAGTCCAAAAGCGGTCCAAAATAAGTCCTCCAGGGCAACCAGGGGCTGGGCAGGGCATCCAGGGGCTGGGCAGGGTCCAGGGAGGCAAGCCTTTCCCTGGGCCCCAGCAGCAGCACGCCCCTGGCAGATTCAAGTCAGGAAACCAGAACATTTTCAGAGTGTCACAGCACCCTTTTATACCCCAAATCCTTTGTCTAGCAGGGTGCAGGCAATGTGAGAACCAGCTACAACTGGTTATGGGGAACTCCTTTCACTGGCCAGGCTAGGGACATCAGATGCACCACAGGGGGTGGAGTCAGCATTGTGGAGGGAAAACCCAGCCCTATTCAGGTCCCAGGTGTACCCCTCCCTCACATCAGCATGCTAATCTCTCCATTCACCACTGGGGCAGACCCATCCTGACTCCTGGAGCCAGGCTCACAAGCCAGCTCCTGCCAATCACACGCCAGACACAAATTACACAAACATGCCAACTTCTAGAAGTGGCACTTCCACACTAGACACTATCATGCCGCATACATCATTGCGCAGCATTCAATCTCACGAGTTCGCACATACCAAACTCGGCCCTGCACTCCCCACACATCAGGAACTACCATGGTCACACATATTCCCCATGCATTCCTATGGGAGGGCAGGTCACGCTCACCGCACACACAGAGAGCGTACGCGCTTTACACTGGACCACAGTGAAAAAGTGCGCTGAGACCTAAAATCATCAACACCAGGTTACAGAAACAGGCTAGGCAAAAGCAAAAAGTTTCGGGGTGAACCTGCCAAAAAGGGCCAGGTCCAACACACTGCTGCTCTTGTTACTTGAAATCGATTTTGGAGCACCGCCACAAAACCAGCCCCCAGTAATAAAACCGTCTCTCACCATTGCAAAATGAGCCCCCAACTTTCCAGCCTCCCTGGGAAACGCTCTATGCCCGCTTCAGCCAGTCCGTCCCTGGGTGTGTTGGAGCGGCCATTGGTCTAGAAATATAGTTCGGTGATAGGCCATGTATGGCTTTCAAAACAAATGTTGATATATTTTGACAGTTTGTGTTTATGTAGAGTGATTCACCCTGGTGAGGATAAAATGTGGTAGAAGTATGGATCCGCAAGGCCGGAGTGGTCATTCTTCCACTCTGACATTTGCCAACCCTGGGCAGAGCTGGAGGAGTGCCTCTATCTGTAGCTCCATGGAGTTAGAAAAAAACTCTTTGGAGCTCCGCGTAGCTTCACTCCGCTACCTACCCGCTCCCCTCCCACTCCCAAATGCCTTAAAAATATATAAAGAAGGCACTTACCTGTATTCCTGCTGCCTCCCCTCCTAGGCCGCTCTCTTCCTACTCCTCTCGGGTCCTCGATGACGTCCTTCATAAACCAAACGCTACGTTGTAAGTCTTGCGTGTGCACATGCGCATGCACAAGATTTACAACATAGTGTTGTTTTTATGAAGGACTTCGTTGAGGACACGAGAGGAGCTTGAAGGAGAGCGGCCAAGCAGTGGAGGCAGCAGAAATACCGGTAAGTGACTTCTTTATATATGTTTAAGGCATTTGGGAGGGGGAGAGAGTGGCTATCTCTGCTCCGCCACGCAGGCAGAGTTTTTGCCTACTCTGCATTCGCCAAGGAGCGCGGAGTAGGCAAACCTCTGTAAACTCCGCAGGTGAAGCGGAGTTGCAAGCCCAGGGTTAGACATTTCCCCGGTAGGCTAGGGAGCTGCTTTCTTAGCAGGATCAACTGCCATGACCCAACCGTGCATCCACTCCATTTCATCGCTTGCCTCATGCATTATGTGGCTGGTTGAAATATTTTGCCACCACTAATTTTGGTTTCCAGTCCAGTTTGGTGCAAAGGAGGTTGTGAAGTGTTCTTTGGGTGAAGTCAACACCTTATCCAAGGAGGCAAATGTTGAAGGAGGCCCACTCATAGATTGTTAAAGTAATCAAGTTTATTGAATACCAAGAAATGTATCAGATTTAGTTGTGTTGGATGGGATGAGAAAGCATATATTCTGTACATTTTGTATTTTAGACCAAGCTGTAGTTGTTTCAAAATTCTGATAAAGTAGGGAAAGTCATGGTGTCATAAGGAAAGTGGATTGAATAGAGCAAGGAGACAGGGGCAGCTGAGGAAAAAATCATAGGACCTCAGTCTTTGAAGACTAGCATGAGAGATCATAGTGCCAGCCAGTGGTGGTTAACAACAAAGTAATCCGACAAGTGTGACTATGGGAGTGGTGAGAAGTAAAACAAAAAGTGAAAAGGAGAAAATATTTGAGGTTTTATTGGTGTTTGGATTATAGGAGAAACCAAAAGTAGAAATGATGGTGAAATGAGGTGTTAAATCAACAGAATAACATAAGGTCCAGGAATGATTCTTTGGTGGCGCCAAGTTTTAATACAGTTGGTGTGGAAGGTGTGGTGCTCCAGGCCACTGAAAACATATGGGTAGAGAAATAAGAGAAGACTCATGTTGGGGGAGGGTCAGTGATAATCAGGCAGTCGAGCGAGAATAGAAAAGTGGGTTCTTCAAAGCCAAGGAGTATAAGAATAGAAGAAAGGTGATTGTTGTGAACTGATGTGATGATGTTTGTATATGTGTGAGAACTGTTTTTATAGAGGGGAAGGAGTTAAGCAGAATATTGAAAGACAGACATAGAGTGATGCAGTGAAAGGACAAGAATTCCAATTTTTAGAGACAAACCTAGGAGAGATTTTGGAAGATAGTTAGAATACGATGATAGGCCTGCAGATTTAACACATTGGAAGTAAGTGACAAATATGAGGGAATGACTGGAAATCGTGGTATGGCAGATGAGGACACTGGAGGAGAGACTCAGGGGCATATTATCAAGGGGGTTTATCTCCGCTTTTTTGGCTTTAAAAGCCAAGAAAGCGGAGATAAAATTATCTTTGTATTACCTAGCTGTCGCTAACACCAGTTAGCGACAGCTAGTAAGAGATAGCGACCATCTTGGGCCCCACTTTGCATGTCAGTGATATTTATCACTAATGACATGCAAAGTGGGCGTGCCAAGATGTTAGCGACTGGAAACAGTCGCTAACATCGCTATCTCCTATTACCAACTTTTGGAGATATTCGCGCTAAGAGCGAATATCTCCAAAAGCTAACACCTGCCCTGAGCAGTTCTTAGCCATGTTATCCAATGGGAGGTGGATAACAAGGCTAAGAGCATTAGCTCGGTATTGCATGAATATCGCTGACTTTTCAGCGATATTCATGCATTGCGGCCGATTTTTATCGCATTTGCGCTAAACCTTGGTAATACCAAGTTTATCTGCGATAAAAATCACCGCAGCTCAGCGGTAAATTTTTGTCTCTAACCAAGCAATAGCGATAATTATCGCTATTGCTTGGTAATATGCCCCCTAGATGTTCAATGATTTCTGAGGTAAAGAGAATCAGAAGTAGCCCGTAAGAGGCGAGCAAATTGTATTAAGGGATGCTCTCTGTCATGGACTTAATGATAAAGTTTGATATCAGGGCATAGTGAGTATGGGGGTTAAGGTGTAAGTGGAGGAGAAGTGATGAGTAATGTAGTATTTTCAATGTTAGGGCAACATGTACGACCTTTTCATTTTGCCACTCACAAATTGTGATTTTTTGTGACTTGCAATTAGCGAGTCACAAACTGAAATGTACAACAGTGTCTCAGACACTGTTTGTGTTTCCCAAATGGGTTGGTAAGGGACTTGCCTCATTAATATTCATGAGGCAGGTCGCAATTTGCAACCCATTGGGAAGGGCTGGCACTCACAGAGATGGGGGCCTTCTGGGGTCAGCAGACCACCATGTCTGTGACTGCTTTTCAACAAAGGCTTTTTTTTTTAATGCGGCCCATTTTCCTTAAAGGAAAACGGGTTGAGTTTCAAAAACAAAAAAAAGAAAAGTTTTCTTTTCATTTTTTAAAGTAGGCATTGATACCGGGGACCGCTGCCTGCTCATAAAATATTTTTGCATACATCAAAAAAGGGGAAAGGGTCCCCTGCAACCCCTTCTTGCTCACAAATGTGTTACCACCAACTTCAAGTTGGTGGCAAAATGCGGATGTTTTGCAACCGTATTTTTTTTGCAAAACATTCTTACTTACCACTGCGAGTCGCTATTATTTGGAAAGGATGCTCTTAATATGTCCCTTCCTAATAGCGACTGGCAAAGTCTATTTTGCGAGTCTGGTTGATACATGCTACAGGCCATTTTAACGGTCTCAAACATGTGGCCATTAATTATTTAAACGAGAAGTATAATGCAAAGTCAATTGCCAATAATGTTTTTCATATTTTCATAGGTGGTGCCGCTGATTCATAGGGTGGGCAATTAAAATGAGGTGATGAGGCTTTGAAAGTAAACATATTTTGCATAGAAAGGGCAAAATGAAGTGCATATAAAGCTAGTTTGAATGCCTGAATATTTGAGTGGCTTTGTTTTCCATCATTTGGGGAGTAGTGCTCTCAAGCTGATCTTTGTGGAGCCGAATTTAGGTGTGCTCCAAGTCTGTGATTGATACACTGTAGGAGAGAACATGCACATGGGGTCAAAGGCGTGTTTGAGGGCAGTATTGAAAGGCAGGAGGTACATTTACCTGGATTGTTATAAAATGTCATAATCATAGGGTGCAGAGTCAATTTTATCTAAGGAATAGGTCATGGTGTCAGATATCAGTGCTTAATCTAGACATTTTCCACAAGTATGTGTGAATGAGTGATTGGGGAAATGATGTGTTATGTCGATGATTTGTAGGTTAAAATCCCCAAGTATGATGGTTCGACCGTAAGTGAAAAGAACTCAAGAATGTTATTAAGTTAATTGAAAAATTAATCAATAGTGCCTGGCAGGTGATTGAGGGCAATGTTTTTTATCACTGGAAATTTGTTGCATTTATTGTGGGAGGCCCTCTTTATTAGATGTCTTCTGTCTGCTGTGAGACGTGCCATTCCCATGCTAAAACAATGTATTTAATACATTGTATTGGGAGAACTCCCTCGAGTTGAAATGCCTCACCAAACAGCCAATAGTATGACTCTGAAAGAAAAATACTAATTTGAAGTCCTTGCTATAAAGAATTTAGAAAACTGATGAAAAAAGATCTGGCAAACAGCCAAAGCAGTCTAGTCAGACATGAAAATGGTGGAATGTCACAACTAGACAGAGCGTGAGGCACTGATTCTTATAGAGGTTTATGTCATTTGGGTTCAATCAATCAATCAATCAATTCCAACTTTATTCAGTTTCAATGAAGTGAAACCATAAAAGTTATCATCACATAAAATTACATAAAAGTGAAAAATTTCCATCACAAATAAAACACATTCAGCAACATTCCATACAAAATCAGAGATTTAAAATACAGGATTTGTATACCAATAAGCATAGGCCATCAGTTAATAACTATGCCAGCAGGGTTGCACCATCCCAGACCTTTAATTGAATTTAAAAACAGAGCTTAAACCCTAACACATATTAATATTTAATCAAGACAGGCCCTAGATTTGACCACAGATTTCAGGTACCCAATAACAAAAAAAATACACTCATCCATCATCAATTATAAATACAGGAGAGCTGGGCGAGCCTGTTTATAATCCATCCGCTCATAAAATCTACAGAATAATACAAAGTGTAGCAAAACCTCTTGAGACTCTCGGTCGCATTCCCAGGGTGCTAACACTTGCCCTCTACTGCTCCCCCTTAGTATGGCTAGCAGGAGGTGAAAGAGATCCATTCCAAACCTGGTCAATAAAAAACGTTCAGAAATGGTAAAACCCCCCAGGAGATAAGGCTTGATTAATAATGTTGCCTTTAACATTTTAAGTTTACGCACACAAGGTTTACGCACTTCCAGCTCTTCCCTCTCCGGTTTTATGAAATTGCCAAAGGACTCCCATATTATGCCCACATCCTGTTTAGTTATTAGATCAGGGTTAGTGTACAGTTCGCCTCGGCCTAACCTTTCAAAGCTGCCCTTGATGTTTCTGAATCATGGGATGTCGAGCGCGTGATCAAGGGTGATACACTCTTTTAAGATCATTTGACTCAGGGTTAATTCCTTATTCAACCAAGTTTTTTACCAAAACATTAAGGGACGGAGAGCCAAAATATCATTTAGAAAAGGTATCCCAGTTCTTCGTGTACCACCATGTTAGATGTGCCACGAGGAACACCCAATAAGTGTTTCGTAAAACTATTCTCGACTACGTGAAGGTCATCTGTGGAAACATGCCCCCATATTTCGCTTCCGTAGGAAGTTATTGCTACATTCCCAAAAGCGCTTTATGTATCTGATATACAAATTAAACAGAAAAGGGGCCAAGATACACCCTTGATGGACGCCTCTTTTGATATCAAAATCACAAGACACACCTGGGTCTTGCGAAAATCTGACGTTGGCCTTGGTTGCGCGATGGAGGTCTTCTAGGAAGTGAACAATGTTACTATCTACCCCTATGTTTTTAATGGACTGTCACAGCTTGGTCATATTTACGCGATCAAACGCGGAAGATAAGTCCACGAAAGCTAAATAGATGGTACCAGTGCATGCAACCATATAATTTGCTAAGGCTCATGGTAAGGTTAAGGCACTGGGCAATAGTAGACTGGCCAGGGCGGAACCCGTATTGGACATTAGATAAAATATCATGTTCCTCTGCCCAACTGGTCAATTTGTCTAAAAGCACACGGCCCAACACCTTGACCACCAAATCCAGCAACAATATGGGTCTGTAACAAAGTGTGTTATCACAGCCCCCCTTCTTGAAGACTGGCACAATAGTCGAAGTGGCCCTGAACTCGGGGCAACCCGTCCTTGCTGCCGCATTAATTACGGCGGTAAGTAGCGGGGCCCAGAACTAGGGATCATATTTAAAAAGATCCGGGGGGATACCGTCAGGATCCAGGGCTTTGTTACTTGTCAGCCCAGCGATGCCTCCCTCAATCTCCCCCAACCGAAGCTCAATATGGTAGAAACTACTTCTCAGCCTGACTCAGTCGTCAACTCGGGTGGGCTCTCAAACATCACTTTGGCGGTGAGTAGGGAGGTGGCAAAGCCCTGTTGCCGTTGTTCGCGCTATCGGCTAGTCACTGCTTTATTTTAACCATTTTAACCTGTGCATCTTTGTAACTTGGGAAGATTGTGCTAAACAGAGGTCCTTAATTGCGGCACACATTTGTTTTTAAACTTTATTGCTATCGCAGTTTGGGGGCATTCTCACCTGGAGGGGTGTGTCCTGGGCTCAATCGTCACTCCTACCCGCCCTGGTCCGATGCGGTAACCAGTACCGTTGCGCGGAGGGCGGGGTAGGTAGAGCCAGGCACTTCTGGGGGGGTGGGGGGGTTAGCGGTCTAGCTGCTGGAGTAGGCAGGCATAAAGGAAGGTGACGCCGAGGGTGCGATGCGGTGAGTAGGGCGGTGGCAGAGCCCTGTTGCCGTTGTTCGCGCTATCGTCTAGTCACTGATTTATTTTAACCATTTTAACCTGTGCATCTTTGTAACTTGGGAAGATTGTGCTAAACAGAGGTGCTTAATTGCTGCACACAGTTCTTTTTAAGCTTTATTGCTATCACAGTTTGGGGTCATTCTTACCTGGAAGCGTGTGTCCTGGGCTCAATCGTCACTCCTACCTGCCCTGGTCCGATGCGGTAACCAGTACCGTTGCGCGGAGGGCGGGGCAGGGAGAGCCAGGCACTTCCGGGGGGAGGTGGGGGGGGGGCGGTTAGCGGTCTAGCTGCTGGAACAGGCAGCTATTTATTGAGATGTGTCAGCCACCGCGCAGTTGATGCGCACAGCGGGCGCGCCGCTGACACGCCAAAGGTGCGCCAAAGGCAAGCCTGTCTGCGTCCGTCCGCGGCCGTACAAGGCCCGGGGCCTGAACCCCTGGTCATGGTGGAGTCGGCTACCATTATGACCACCAGGAACTATACAATCTCCGCCCCCATATCCAGGACGGCTGCAAACATAGTATTGCGGGTAATAGCACAAGTGGGGCTGTAGCCTCTGCCCATTCACGTTAGGAGAAGGGAGGGAGGAGGTGGAGGTGACTAGGAAACTCACCTGTTCCTTATTGAATTGCCGGTCCCTTAGGAAACATAAACTGGAAGTTTGGGACCAGCTAGTAGATAGTCAGTGTGACTTAATGTTTCTCACGGAGACCTGGCTGGATGAAGAGTCGGCCCCTGATATCTTAGAGGCGGTCCCTAAGGGCTATGCTATTATCCTAATCGACAGAGGGATCGGTAGGGGGGGTGGAATAGCAATTATTTACAAACACCCCATCCAATGTACTCTGGAAGATATCAACCTGACTGATAGTGAGGCTGGGGCTTTTACGATTAAGGTGGACCAGAGTTTCACAGTTAAGGGGGTCCTAATCTATAGACCGCCCGGTATTTCCAAGGGCTTCGTGGTAAGCCTGATGGATTACCTCATTCAACCAGCACTGCGATACGAGAAATTCGTAGAGCTCAGAGACCTCAACATGCACTTTGAGGACAGTGCTTGTACCGCAGCCACTGAACTATGCCAAGAAATGGGCACACTGCAACTCAAGCTCAGATCAAACACCCCTACCCACATAAAGGGACATATGTTGGTCGCCCTGTTTTCAAACTGAGAAGGCATCGTGGTGCATGCCCCTGTCCCTGTCACCTGGCCAGACCATTCCTTGGTCCCTATTGCAATATTACGATCTGGATCTAAGCGTATAAATACTGAAAATAAGACTATAGTTAGTCAGAGATGGGGGGGGGGCTTTTCCCAGGATCTTTTTAGTAAAGCCCTAGTTCAGGAGGGCAATCCTGGTGGCACAGATGCTGAAATGGCATGCATGAATCTGGAGAGTAGGATTACGCAGGCCTTGGACTGCACTGCCCCCTGGGCACGGAGGAAACCGGGCAGAGCTCAGAAATCTGCCCTGTGGTACTCGGATGCCTTGAGAGCAGCAAAAGCTGGGTGTAAACGGCTGGAAAGGCAATGGAGGGCTGACTTCTCTGAACAGAGGAAAGAGTGTTATAAAGTGGAACTTAGGAAATATCACACACTTATCAGAAGGGCCAAAGCTGCTCACTATCTGAAGAGAATTGATTCAGCCAGTAACTCTACTCTGGAGCTATTTAAGGTCTATAAGGAGATATCCTCCCTTTCCGCCTTAACAGCACCGGCTGTGGGCTCAGAGGAGCACTGTAATCGGATAGCGGAGTTTGTTTCCGATAAAGTGGAAAAAATACATGCCACCTTCCCGGTATCGGCCAGAATAGGAGTTGAAGGGACTGAGGAGAGCAATCATGAGGAGGAGGGAGAGGGGCTGAAGGAATTTCTGATGCCCCTCCCTGAGAACCTTATTAAAATCTGCTTCAGTATTAAGTTCGGCTCTCCCAGGGACCCGGCACCACCGAAAAGGCTGAGAGGGAGTCTGGAGTGCCTGGAACCCTACATAAGACATCTGGTGGAGACATCTTTTAGGACATGCAGAGTCCCTAGCTACTGGAAGGAAGCTGTGGTTCTGCCGCTCCCCAAGAAACCACACATTGGTCTAGACCAATTAGACAATTTACGACCAATCTCACTGCTGCCTTACTTGCGAAGGTGGCAGAAAAAGTGGTGAATGACCAACTGACGGCACACATCGAGGAAGGCGGTCTTCTCCACCCTACTCAGTCTGGGTTCCGAGCACGGTATTCCACTGAATCTGTGCTGCTCTTTGCCACCAAATCCATCAGGCAGCTGGTGGATGCAGGTCAAACGGTGGCCCTGATCCTGCTGGATCTAAGTGCCGGTGGCTCACCACACGCTGGTGCAATGCCTGAGAAAGAGAGGGGTGGCAGGGAATGCCCTGAGTTAGTTAAAATCTTTTCTGTCTGGGCGTTGCTTCCAGGTGAGACAGGGTGATCACTACTCTAGAGTCATCAAGCTGAGGCAAGGAGTGCTGCAGGGATCGACCCTGTCCCTGTCCTTGTTTAATCTCTACGTCGCCCCTGTAGCGGAGATTGACGATGGGTTTGCGATCAGGGCTGTATCCTATGCGGACGATACTCAGATGGTGGTCTCGCTAACTCAGGCTCCGGAGATGGCTGCATCCAACTTCACGGCCTGCCTGCAAGAACTGGCTGCATGGATGGCAATGAATTGCCTGAAGATGAATGGCAGCAAGACGGAGATATTGGTGGTGGGTAGGGCTTTGACAGTGTGATCCTCATTATGGTGGCCCCAGAACCTGGGAACGACACCAACGCCCTGTGTGCAGGCACAAAATCTGGGAGTCTGGCTAGACTCGAACCTCTCTTTTGACTATCATACCAGGCGGGTGGAAGGAGCCTGTTTTGGGGTCCTGAAGGTACTGAGGAAAACGCTCTACCTTCTACCCACGGCGGCCAGGAAGACCATGGTCCACGCCTTGGTGACGTCGCGCCTAGATTATGGCAACATTCTTTATCTAGGTGCGACGACCAAGAGTAGAAGGTCCTCTGCAAGGGCAGCTCAGGTGGCACTACACTGGCTCTCGATAAAAGAGAGAGTCATATTTAAGGCAATGTGTCTCTGTCACCGAATCCTTCAGGGGAGCGCTCCACCTTATTTATCTGAGCTATTGACCCCCTATGTCCCTACACGTCAGCTAAGATCACGTGGGGTGGGTCTGGTGTTTGTACCTGCCATCAAGAGAGCGAGGATGGGGGGGAGGTCCTTCCGCTTATTGGCAGCCAAACAATGAAATTTAAAGTGCGACACCCAGTCATCCTTCGTAATGTGTGCGCATATGGCGCTACCTTCAGCATGCTCAAGGAAGGGGTGTTAATGATACTCCAAAATCTAGAGCTATTCTTCAAGGTACTAGCCTCGATTAGCTCCCTCCAAGCCTCCTCCTTTAGAGAAGACATGCGTTTAGCCAATTTTATCTTGTAATCTTTATGGCAAGCTTTGACTAGGGTCTGGTTTCTTGGGCTCTTATTGAGAGCTTCCCGCAAAGTTCTTGCTGCCTTTGAGCAGGAAGAATCAAACCACTTGGGAGTGGGGGAGACTAGTTTGTGGGCAGGTGTACTTAAAAGGTCCCTTACTCTGGCAGAAATAATGTTGAAGGCACTAATGATCCCCCCTGGTGATGTATGTGGCGAGATACATATGGCCAGTTCACTAGCACATTGTTCTGTGACTGATTTATAAAAGGCATCTGGAGAAATCTGTGTCCATTTAAGCCTTTGTTGGTCTTATTGACCCCTTTTCCACAGTTCCCCTTTTACATGACATTAATGGTCCTCGCAATTCAACACACAAGGGGTTATGATCGCTATAAGCGCTTGCTTTCATGTATAAAAAAAGACACGGAATGAAGATTGCAAGAATGATGAGATTAACATAAAGTCAATAATTGTGCCACACCCTCTTCCTTTAAAGGAAGGAATGACTGCCTTGCTACAAGGGTCACCTAGTGATGTTAAATCAAATTCATGTAGGACGTTATTCATAGCATCCCCCTGGGTAGAATGCTAAAAATGCGGCCTCCTCACACGAGGGCAATCTAGTTCACCCAGTCTAGCGCCATGAGTTTGGCACAGAGATGTATACTAAAGTCCCCTGTAATCATGAGGTTTTCGAGTTCAGTTATACAATGGTGCCTTATAAAAGAACCCACCGTTCATACTTGAAACTGAGTTATAAAAGTTGATAAGGCCCAGTTTTTTAGAAACCTTTCTTAAAACCAAATATTGTGTGCAAGGGCTTGATGAAGGCAAAACCTGTATCTGACAATCCTCAGCGACAGAAATAAAAATGACTAGACCTCCCTTCGATCTACCAGCCATTGAGGGGGAGGTTGGGACGACGAAAGACGTATAGCCCTCCAAAAATAAACAGCTATCTAACAGCCATGTTTCCCGTAAACAAATCACTTGAAATTGTTTTATAAATGCTATCCACATTGGGTCGGAGAACTTATTAGCCAGGCCTGCGACGTTCCAGGATATAACATTAGTATCATGTCCACACAAACTCTGCTGGTTTTGCCCTGTAGAGTCCCGCCGAGCTATAGGATTCACTGGGTCTGTTAGTGGAGAGCCCCCAAGTCAATCACATGTATCCAATTTAGACAGTGGGGTGAATCTATTTGACAGGTCCAGGACCAATAGACCAAAACCCTGCCGACACGGAGGCATCTCATCAGAGTATGCTGTTCTAGCAGACAGATTCGGATGAACATTCCTGGTGGATAGTGTTCTCAGCAACGGGACAACAAATAGAGCGGTATATACAGGATTCATATGTATACTCCCAGCAAAGTAAGGTTTATAAAAAAAACTTGAGTGGCAGGGCAACGATGGCCAACTCGGAGTGCGAAGGATCAAGTTGTGACCTTGAAATTAGAATGCTTTCTGCTGGGTGTAGCCTGTTGAAGTTTACAATAATACAGTCCCCCAATAGTGATTGGTAAGAATTACCAATCCATCTCACTCTTCGCACCATGATGATGTTTTTTTCCACCCTTGTTCCCAGATGTGTATTAAATGATAGCCAGTGAAAGACTTTGTTCTTCAGCTGGGAAAAGTCCTCCTTCCTGCCCCAACATTTCCCAGTACCACAACATATGGAGTAGATTCCGCGGGCAGGTGTATTACTGGTAGATCTTGCGAATGAGCTTCCCCTCCCCTCTGTGGCCGAGCCCCTGTTGGATGAATCTCTAGCTGAGACTGGAGCTGCAGAGACAGACTGCTGCGAGGGTGATGGGATCCACTCTGCATCAGCAGTCGGTGACTTTCAATATCTTGTCTACCCTGTTGCTGTAATTGACCCCTGTCGAAATTTTGTAGGCAGTCCAGATTAGGGGGGTCTGACAGAGAGCTTGTACAGTTTGGACGATTGAGCCCCCAGTCAGTGCTAATGGAGGAGAGCATTTAAGATCCAATAAATTCTTTTCAATGGCTATCAAACGTTTGAATATTGGGCCCAGCTTTGAATCCAGCAGGTTCTCCATTGTTACCTTCATAGATTCCAAAACACCCATCATGTCGGACTTGGACGGAGTAGATGTAACAGTGGTTGGGGCTTTAGGGGGATGATTAGGTTTCAGCCTTTTCTCTTTACCCCCAGATGTTTGGGATTTCCTTTTGGTACCTATCCCTGCCCCTGTACCTCCCAGCTCAGTCAGGGGAGTGTTCCCTTACGTGGCTGCATCTGGTCGTGATGCGGGCATGCTAAGAGTAGATACCACCCTGCTTGACTTGACTTACCTTTGGTGCCCCCATAGTTATTGACAATGAAGGCGGGAAAGAAATGTCGTCGTTGGACTGAAGAATGAAGGGTACCCCCACTGCCATCATGCATTCCTGTGATGTTTGAGAGATTAGATGAATCATTATGCATGCTGATCAATAACATGGGTGTATCTGTATGCGTGGTAGATGAAGCAGTAACCGGTAACCTAGAGAAGCTCAATCTTCTTGTCCAGGACGGCTGCGGCACGCTGAAGAAACAAATTCATAGTCGTTACTGAGGCAGTAGTGCCAGCTGCAGCCCTACCAGAGTCTAGTGTCGCTTTGCGTCTGACCATAGTGATTTTAATGTTGGCGGTTTCAACAGTTGGCTCACGCTAGATAAAACTGTTACTCGTTGGAATTGTCGAGTGTTAAGGCCTAGATTAGCGGTATGACAGGTAGCAACTTCGTGGTACCCCAGACACAAAGGCACAGAAACATTCATTGACCAGCAATCCTAGAAGTAACGTAATTGATTAAAAGCAGGCCGGGCGCCTTGCTACCTTCGCATTGGTTTTTGAAGCTGTTACAGGAAGGCCTAATGCTGTCAAGGGCAATCAGCGGTGCTCCTCTGGGTGTACAGAAAAAATATCTAGTAAATGCCATGAGAATGGGCCCTGCCCAGCATCTTCCGGGCTAAGACGCGCCTGCCCTTGGCCCATGCGCGACCCGCGCTGCTGGAGCCCTGGCCGCTATTTGAGCACCTCCTGGTGCTCTCCTTGACGTTGGCAGCATGCGCGCCGTGAGGACTGCAGGGAGATGTAGTTTTGCCTGCCTCACGGTGATCTGCTGTACTGGGCAAAACCGCTGTGATAATCCACAGAAAATGGGCAACAGGAAGGAACTTATTTATCTCTGGCTCCTGCTAGGAATTTGAGAATAGCGTTGATTCAAGTCTTTCTTTTTCTATTCAAATTAAACAAGTGTCATCAGTCTGTTTGGCTAAACTCAAATCTTTGAAAAAGTTTTTACATCTGAACCCAGCATGTCATCAGTCTGTTTGGCTAAACTCAAATCTTTGAAAAAGTTGTTGCATCTGATCCATGCGAATACACACCTAGATAACCTCCGATTTAGACTATACTATTAGTCTTTATCTGAGCCTTTCTGCCTCCCTAATCCAAATACTTCAGATGGTCCAAAATGCAGCAGCAAGACTGATCTGAAGATTTCCTTATCTGTAGTCTACATCGCCTCATATGAAGCAACTTCATTGGCTGCCTGTCATAAATCAGATAAAATTCAAAGCCCTTACTGGTGTATTTAGGACTTTTTCTGGTGAGGGTCCATCCCATTTGAGAAAAAGATTTCGTCCACACAAGACATGCAGATCGCTTAGGTCGAATAATCTTCTATTGCTGCAGATCCTAAAATTTACCATCATTAGACAAGAAGGGAGATCCTTCCTGGTCCTGAAGTCCAAGCTGTGCAACACACTCCTTGTTAGCCTTCGCAGAACTGCCTGTTTCGACTTTCAAGAAAGAATTAAAAGCATTTCTTCATGATGAAGGTTAGACACCCTGCAATTTACAGTGTTCAGTTTTTGTCTGAGTGCCAGGACGCTTCTGATGAAGCAGTTGTGTGCCATACAAATGTTTTTTGTTCTTTGATTAATCTTTTTGAGGTATTTCTATATCTTTGTTGGTAATTCTGGGTATGGGTAGCTTTCATAGTAGTAGTTTGGCTAAGGTAGAACCACCATCCTGTTGAGTTTAAACTGGTGTTTTATCTGGAGCAAAAAGGAGAGGACAGTGTCAAAACAGACATAAATGTTTTTTACTTTCTGCACGCAAGAGCAGCAAGGAGAGGACAGTGTCGAAACAGACATTAATTTTTTTCACTTTTATGCACATAGACTGGTGCTTTACAAATTTCTGGTGCCATGTGCTAATTGTTGAGTTTTCAGTTTAGCCACATATCAACATGATGCAAGTTTTGGAACAATTTGGGCACTTGTAGATATCTTTCCTCCCGTCGTACATGTGGCTGTGATTATGGTGCTTTTGTTCCAGTGTTCTATATTGCTGCCTTACATCTGGAATTGTTATTGGTAGTATGAGAGTGCCTCTACTAGTGGTCGAGGTATGCTTATAAAACAAATGGGTATTTATTTCGCGCAAATTGATGCATTCAAACTACATCACAACCAGGAAGCCAGGAGACTAATCAGACACACCTGTAGCCCTGTTTGAACTGCAGGAGTGGCAGTTGGCAGTTGGAGGTCTGCTTGGTGCAACTGCAGCAGTGTGTTTGTCTGCTGTTGAAGGGGAAGTGGCCTCAGAAAATGCTGGAGAAGACCTGCAGGCCAGGAAAATAAAAATAAAATGTAGTGACCAGGAGCTGGAAATACTGATTGAGGAGGTCACTATGAGGCAGGACCAGCTTTTTGGGAAGCAATCTTTGAAGGTGCCTGAAGGAGTGAAGAGGAAAATTTGGCTTGCAATACAGCAAAAGTGAATGCTGTGGGGGTTGCCCACCGTGATATCAATAATTTACAGAAACGCTGGTATGACCTGCGCAGTCGTGCCAAAGAAAGAATTGCAAACCGGATTAAGGCTGCAAAAAGGACAGGTGGGGGCAAACCCAGGGATAGGCCTAATTGAGGACATGGTTGAAGGAACCCTTGCAACTGAAGCTGTAATTGGAGTGATAGAAATTGACACCTCAGAGCATGCTGGCCCATCTCAAGGTAAGAATTCATACATGTGTTTTTAGTCTAAATGCGAGCCCTGGAGACCCCTAATGTTGTCCTACTTGCTTATTAACAGTCCCCCACAAGTACTACTTTGTTTGTAGAACAGAGCAGTAAATAAGAACACTTTTAATGAAAGATGCAATGCATCATGGGAGTTGTAGTCCATGTACCTTTAAAGTTTAATTTTTTAAGTCAATGAATCTTGAAATGAAATTTGCACAACCACACTGTTAGAATAGGAGACCAGCCATGCTAGATGTGCTTTTTATTTGAAATGAACTTCATTACATGCTACAGGAATTTCAAAATTTAAAAGTAACATACTGTTTGCACTCTTTTAATCATAGATACAGAACAGGACACTAACACAAATGAATGGGCCGAGATACAGAGTCAGGAATTTGAAAACACTGAGGAATTAAATTCACTCACTGTACAGCCAAGAAGGCAAACAAACAGAGTGTGCCAACTGCAGCACTCAGAGAGTGAAGAAGACCCAAATGTCCATGTGGAAGAACCACAAACTCCTCAAACCCCAGCAACCCAAAACAGACAGCTGAGCAGGCAGAATCGAATTCAACAATTTTATAGGCGCAGGGCACGTCCATCACAACATAGATCTGCAGTGCAAAATGACAGCAACACCAGTGTTGTAGAGTTAAAACTCCTGAAAGTCCAACGCCTACAAAGAAAAGACATCCGTGTTATGAAGGGCAAACGAATTCACATCAGTCATGATATTAGTGCTATAAACAACAGTCTGACTCACATGACAAAGGTAATTGAAAAAGCACATATGGCATCATCTGAGAAACTTGACTGTATAGCAACAGCTATGGAAACATTATGTACAGCTATACAGGCACAGCAAGTAGGAAGTGCCAGTAGGCAAAGTAGATCATTGGCCAGCATGCAGGGTTACACCAGGGCAATGAATCGTATTTCCAGCAACACTGCACAGTTAATAAAGCATACAGTTTGCATGCAAAAGGAGATGACACAATGTTGTGGAGATATTTCAAGAGGAATGATGGCACTCAAGAATATTGCTGATGTAATGTAAAATGATAAACCAACTGGAAACATACTACCAGTTGGGGTAGTGATGGATGCACAAATGGCAGTAGCCAAGTTAAACCTGCTGTACCTAGTGGACGCCGTAGCTCCAGAAAGCAAGACATTGGTAGCAGCATTACTATGGGCGATGGGACAATTTCAGGCAAGGCTTTAGGGGTGAGAGCATGTAAAAAGTAGTATGTGACTTATGACACTACTTGCCTGACTTTTGAAGGACATCTGCAGATTAAAGGTTTGCTATGAGTGAAAATAGTAAATGCCATATAATTTACTGTTTGAAGCATGCATGCTGAAAGATGTCCAGGATACCATGAATCCTTGAAGGACATTTAAAAATAAATAGATTTCAGTTTGGCACAAACATGAGTTGTGTAGTTCTTACCTCTGTTAAAAGTAATGTTGAGTATGCGAAATCTTGACTTCAAAACTCTAAAAGTTCTCTCAATTACATTGCGAGTTGCTATGTGCGCATGGTTATACTGCTATTCTTTACGGGTTGCTGGATTTAAATAGGGTGTGAGTATGAATGTCCTCACAGCATATGCACTGTCACCTATAGAAAGGGGAAATGGGAGATAGAAATTATAAGTAATGTGGGACAGCATGGTACAGAGAGTAGTAGCAATTGATTTAAATATATTTACCAAGCAAATATCCATCTCCAAATTCTCCAGCAAGCAGTCGTGTGTGGATGGCACTATGTCTAAAAATATAGGAATCATGGGCACTTCCAGGGTAACTTGCAACTAAATCAGTGATGATAGTTTTTGAATTACAAATTGCTTGAATGTTGAGAGAATGGTAACATTTCCAGTTATGGTAAATGTACTCATTGTCAGATGGGCGACAAATGGGAACATGTGTGCCATCTATACAGCCAATCACATGTGGAAAATGTGCCATGTTGTAGAAATCTAACTTTGTTTGAAGCAATTCCTGTTGTGTGCTTGGAAATGTAATGCAATGCCTAATCCGTTGCAACATGGCATTGAGGAAATCATTTAAAAACATGAAAGGGAACTCTGGGACACACCACCAGCAATGGCTATGACACCCTGGAAGGACCCCGAGGCAAGGAGGTGTAGGGAACACAATACCTGTACATGGGTAGGTACGGCATGGGTCCTATGTGTCACTGCAAGGTTGGGCCCAATTCATCTATCAAATCTAAAATTGAGTCAGCATTTAGCCTATACTTATCATAGATTTCAGCCTCTGTCTGGTCTAGTAAGGTGACGCGCACTCTGAATATTCTTTCATGAACCATCCTTCTCCTCCTTGCTGCTGCTCTCAACCTCAACCTACCTGCCAAGAAAATGAGTGCTGCCATTCTAAAGAAAACTTTCATGCATTGTGGAGCCCCTTGTATGCACTCCACATGAGTTTCACCTGCATTGCTTGTTTTTCAAAAATTTACCACCTGGTCTAACTTCTTCTAAAAATAAGAATTGCAAAATGCGATATCTTAAAAAATCGCTAATTGCGAATTTTGATGCATTCACTTTTTTTAAAAAAAATGCGATTTCTTCTGTATGCGATTTTTTAAGGAATCGCAAAGACATTTGCGATTCCTTAATTTGCGAAAAAACACTTTTAACATGCTGCATCCCAAAAGATGAAATTGCATTCGCAAGCGGGCGAATTTTGCGATTAGCACCATTTGCGAATGCAATTTCAAATGATGCATGTGGCAGTTAGTGATTTGCTCAGAATCATAGAATGTTGAGCCAACACCAAGATTTGAATCTGGTTCCTCTGTTCCAGCTGGCAGCTCTGAACACTATGCCTCATCCTCTCTGTTACACCTGGCCTCCTCAGCATGATTCTCCATTCACTTTTTGTATTCAACCCTCCTGTTTTGCTGACTTTGTTTTTGCTGGTTTTAGGACTCTGCATACTTTACCACTGCTAACCAGTGCAGAATTGCTTGTGCTCTTTCTTTAAAACATGGCAGAATTGGCTAACACCCAATTGGCACATTTATTTGCCTACAAGTCCCTAATAAAGTAGTAGTACTGACTGTACCCAGGGCCTGTAAAGTAAATATTACTAATAAGGCTGCCGCACTGATTGTGCTACCCACTTAAGTAGCCCTTTAAACAAGTCTCAGGCCTGCAATTGCTAACTGTGTGTGCAGTTTTAAACTGCCATTTTGACCTGGACAAATAAACTGGTTGCCAGCCCAAAAGCTTCCTTTTTAATACATTTAAGTTACCCCTAGACTGGGCCCTGAACAGTCTCTGAGGTAGGGTGTAGTGTATTTAAAAAGTAGGGCACATACTTTTAAGTTTTACCTGTACTGGTTGTGAGAAACTCCCAACTTTGTTTTTCACTACTGCAAAGCCTACCTCTCCCTGAGGTCCTTTTGCGGAGTTGTTGGACCCCGTGGGTTATAGATGATGGTTGACGTTCTTTGATAGAATTATGTTGGACTACATATGATAAGGGTCAGGTCTAGGGCACAATAAAGTTGTTAGGGCTCCAGTTTTTAAGGTCGGGCTGTGGGCTAATAGAAATGTGTTTGTCTCCAGGTGTTTTGCTTTAATGACTTAACAAATTTGTGTCAGACTCTCAATGGTGGGCAATAGGGCTGGCCGAAGACATTTCCCTTTAGCGCTGGTCTGATCATTAACATTGCTGCTCTAGCGCTTCAGAGCTGGGTTACACAGATTTACAACGCTGCACTCCTCTGGTCCACGTCCAAGTCACATGTTCTACTAGTTTCAAGGAGTGAGCCTCACACCAGGGGTCATATTCCCATTTACATGGCAGGAAAGGTAGTGTTACCCCAGCAGCTACAAGCCAGAGGGAACCAGAGCTGTCTATCCTGGGTTCATAGTTAGAGTCTCCTGTACCGCTGTCCAGCTCTTTCTTAAAGTGCTCATCCAGTGAAAAGGAATCCCTCTCCGCGCGATCGTGTTCTTAATCTCTCGGTGTGTCACCTGCACCTCCTTACTTCACCCAGTGAACAAGTGATCTAACTTCTGCAGAGATCTGTTCTGCTTCTGGATATTGTGAACACATACAGAACCTGAAACTCAGCTTCCAAAAACACATTTTAAAACAGAGCCTCGTTTCCTAAAATAAAAGAGGCACAATATTTACTATGACACCAATGGGCATTTTTACAAGACCCTATCACCACAGCCGGAAAGCGACGTTCCACTGGCGATATGGTCTTCGCCTTATTTACAAGGCAGTGTTAAGCCACTTAATGCAGCTTATTGCTGCATGTAAATAAGGCCCCCTTTCACGCTAAACGTAGCGTGAAGGGGGGGAATAAGCTCAGCCATCTCTGGTGGAGCTCACCTGTTCACCCTGCTACTGATTTCATATGTTGACATTTGCCAGAATGTTTCCTGCTCAGGAGAGTTATGTGATGTAGACACTGCATTCGATCCTTTATGGTTGGAGGTGCTGTTCTGTTGCAGAGTCTACTACTGTTCAGACGTTGGGGGTTCCCCACCATGTATGCTTCCTTTCATCATGGTGAACTGGTGTCGTGAAGCGAAGCCATGAAAACTCCACTTAGTGGTATCTAATTGCTGATGCACTTTAGGCCATTTTACCTACATGCCAGAAAGGGATGTCACCTACTGCCCTCCCTAGAAAAGTTGGTGGAGTCTGTCATGGCTGGGACCCCGTGGCCCCAACCTCAGAGATGCTTGTAGTCAGAATACCAAAATAGTGGTTCAACATAAAAGCTTTTGGTAGTTCTTCTGGTACCTGCAATTCATTTTGCTGCTTACCTCTTCACCCTACCTGCACGGGCCAGAGTAGATCAGGCTAATCTGTCTGGCTGGGATTCACAAACCTTAAGATGGAGCTGAGAGGATAACCTTATGCTTATCAGGTCAGACTGTACCTTGGAAGAAGTGACATATACCCAAAGAAGAGGCCAAAGGCATGGTCCTTTGCCCTCACCTGAAACAATGGGATGTGCTCAGTGCCCATACCCTGTACCATGTGTGCAACTCCATCAGCAGTCTCTGACTGGTTGAGGCCTCTCTAAAGCTAACTCACATCCTTGTATACTACAATATAAACAATTAAGCATACAATTCAAATTGATTCCTTCCAAATATACAAGCATAATTCAGAATACCAATGGTTGTTTGTTCTAGCCCTAACTGTCACAACTTTGGGGTACAAGTTGTCTGTTCGCATCAGAACATCTGTTCAACTTTACTTCAATAAAACTCTGTGCAACAGCAGAGGGAAAGGATTGGACCAAAGGAAGAACTATTGTTGCTTCTGTTCTCTGGAGCCAGCAAAAACAATCTAGGACTGAAAAAGAAAACTAGGCCTGCTGTTACTTAGAGAGAAGGTGGCATGCTGCCATGACTGTCGTCGTGAACCTGCTGAAGTAGCTTCAAGAAAAGTGAACGCCCAACTGGAAAGGCCCTACCTGCCTTTAAAAATCTCAAATTGAAAGCATATCTAAAGATTCACTGTAGACTATTGGAAATGATGATCTTTTGCGTGCTATTCCCCCAGATTTTTACCTTTACTTAGCTAACCTGTTTTTTGGCCATACGACTATACACATTTTACTCTTGCTAAACATTGGGAAAGTGCTTTTGCTCTCCCTTATAAACATGATAGAACTGTTATATCCCTGATTGACACATTTAATTTACTTGTAAGTCCCAAGTATATTGTGCGCATGTACCCAGGGGTTGAAAATTAAATGCTATGAGTGGACTGCAGCCCTCAGGGCGCCATCCACTGAACGTAGCTCTGTGAAATATATCTACAGACCTGCTATTGCCGCCTGGATGGGCAGTTTCAAACTGCCTTTTTGACCTGGCAAAGTAAACCTTTTGTCAGGCATAATCCTTAATTTTTAAACCTTATCAGTCACCCCTGGAGTAGGCCTTAAAAAGACACGGTGCAAGGAATTTAAAAAGCAAGACATGTACATTTAAGGTTTTACTTTTGATTGATTGATAGGCTTTATTTCGATATGTAAAAATATCATAAAAGCTTTACATATTATTTAAAAAGACACAATATTTACAACAGTCACAATACAAATATATGATCCTAAAAAAGGGCAATATTTACAGCAAACACAGTGTAATACAAATAAGGTTGGATAAAACAAGAATTAAATTGCCAATGAAAGCCTTCTTAGGCGAATTAACCCAAACCACTTTAAACATTTTTAAATTTAGACACACCACAAACAATCAAGGATGATGTGTCAGACATTAGAATACGAAGTGCAACAGTATGCTGGCGTGTTCCTAACCGTCTGCATAGAGGTCGAAGCCAACGCGTCCTCGGTGCCTGATAATCCGGACATTCAAAGAGAATGTGGGCTACAGACTCAATTCGATTGGGGCAGACTGCACAAAAGGGTGAGAGATGGTGAGAGGATTTCCATCTGGAAGTCAGTTCGCCTACTGGTAGAGTCCCCACTCTGAACATAAAGTACAGAGCCCGGTCGAAAGGGATAGAACTCATATCCAGATATGGCTCGTAGGCTACCATGTCTTTAACCCTCCCAAAAGCCACAGTGGAGTTACAATGATTGGTTTTGGTTATAAGTTTGGTTATAAGTTATAAGTTTGGTATGAACCCAACTCCAATATAGTTTCTTTAGGGTGGCTTTAGGGGGGCAGATCTCGCGGCCCACGCATCACCAAACCCGAGCTCCGCCAACAACCTTTTGACCTCCCTCAACCATTTGATCTTAGACCAGCCCTCTAATTCCATAACCTATCGAAGTGCCTCTGCATAAGAAGGTTTTACATGTCTCTGAGGTAAAAGCTACAAAGTCAATGTTTTACTGTTGGAGGCTGGCTGTTCCATAGAAAAGAACTGGGTTACATTATAAGTCCTCATAATTCAGAATTGCAGTTTAGGACCAGCTAGAGAAATAATTCAAGGACCCATTGTAATATGAATTTAAAATACAACATAATGTTTGTCAGATTTAAAAATGCTACTTTGAAAATGTTACTTTTAGAAAGTTGCCATTTTTCTACCTAAGACAAATGGGCCTTTCTTCCTATGTTCAGGTCACCAGACTCTTAATGGCTCTACTGTGCTGTGATGTACATTGTTCCGAGACAGTTGACAAAGGACATGGGTGTGGGTCTTCCTGACAGGACGGTAGGGAAGGAGCTAATCTGCTGTCCTGATGACACTTCAAAGGGGCCTGCCCTCGCCCTCAGAGAAGAACCGGGCACCGGGCCTCACTGTAATATTTTGCTAGCCAGACTGGAGCAAAAACCCGGGAAAAGGAGGAAACTAATCAGAATTAGTTAAAGTGTTAGACATGAAATAAGAACACTCCAGAATCTCTAAAGACTTGAAAGAAGAATTGCCCTGCTTACTTTGTACCCAGATTTCCAGAAGTGGACCCCAAGGGCCAGTAGGCTGACCTCCTATTTTAGTTACAGGAACCCAATAGGCTTCAGAGACCCTTCCTGATTTCCAGCTGACCATATCAACCTGGACCTGACCTGGTCCCCTCTATTGGCCTCTGTGGGAGTGAGTCCTGCCCCGAAGTTCTAATCCTCTATCCTGGACCCTTGGTTGGCATCAGAGTATACTTCTCCCTCTCTAACTGAAGGTTTCACAGGATCCATTACAGAGCAATACACAGCCAAGCAGAGCTACATCACACAGCTCCCAACTGAAAACCTCACAGGATAGCAACGCAGAGCTGCAAAGCTCCTAACCAAAGGCTTCATGGCATCCATTGCAGGGCCCTGCAGAGCTAAAAACTTCATGGGTTAGCATGCAAAGTGACAGCGAGTGCCACAGGGACATGCAGCTTCTAACTGAAGGCCTCACCGATTCTGATGCAGAATGACACCAGGTCCGCAGAGCTGTGTGTCTCTCATTGAAGTTGGAAGGAAAAACTTCCAGTGTGACTAACCTGGTCCTGTAGACAGCCCACGCTCCATCACGGCCTGCCAGAACTTTTTTTGTCCCATTCCAGCTGGAACATATACCCACAGTTGGCGCTTTGCTCCTTTAGCTACTATTTCTAACCTTAACCCTTAAACACTCATATCCACACTTTTCTTCATTGTGCCGGGCGTAGCTTTAACAGGGTGTGCCTGGAGCAATGAGGGAAAGAGTGATGCAATTTGGTGAATGCGCTGCCCCCAGGGCAGCTGCGAACTCGTGCTGCCCTGTGGGCAGTGCATTCACTTGAAATATGGAGCGGTTGCTTTGAAGCCGCTCCGTGTTTCACTTTGCAGGTGGCAACCCGCCTGCACTTTTAAAGGTCAATAGAGATACCTTCCAGGCGGGTGCAGACAGAGATTGCACCCGCCTGCAAGAGGATCTCTAGGGGCACATGGGAACCCCTTTAACTTCTGCAGAGGGCTGCTCCCAGGAGGCGCACTGTCAGTGCATCTCCTGAGGGCTTCTTTGCCTCTGCGCCCTCATCTGTAATACGACGCTGGCACAGAGGCAAATGATTCTCTCATTTGCATTGGGCACATTCCCATGCAAATGAGGTAACGCCCCCTTGAAGATAGCGCTGGCGCTTTATGTGCGCCAGCGCTGTTGGTATTACAGAATGGGCCGCACAAGCATCTGTGGCCCCTGCTGTAATACCAAAGGGCCGCACAAGCATCTGCTGCCCCTTCTGTAATACCAAAGTGTCCCGGGGAATGCAAAGCGGGAGCAAACGCCAATTGCGTCCCCAGGGCACTTTATGTAACACGGCCCCAGAAGGTTCAGAACAGGTTTATTTAGTGACTTGTGGCTCACCCTGACAAGGATTGTGATTATTATTTGAGTTGGGTTCTCACCCCTTTTCAATAATAACCTAATTTATTACATAAACCATCTCACCTCATAGAAAACAATGTTTTCATCTTTTTCTTGCATAAAGGACATAGCTCTGCCAGCAGGACTGTCAGCCAGAGAGCAGCCTCGGCAAAGGTGGCCAGCGTACGTCAGGAGGGTTAATAACCCAAGCTCATAGTAAGCCGTGTACTGTGATGGTAATGGTTATTCTGGGTGCCTGCTCCAGTTACATTTTCACTTCGTAAGTGGTAAACATGTTTTCTACAATCCTCATGTTTTAATTTTCTAGTAAATGTATTTTGTTTTTCTACGTATCACCTGAACTTGCCCGATATTTTAATGTATAATTCTTGCAAATGTTCGTTACACACATCACACATCGAATTGCCTCTTTTTGGCTTGTGTAACAGGTCGTTTATTACCCAACAGAGCATTATTTGTTTAATCACCCTCAGAAAAGTGGGATGCACTGTCTGTCCACTAGGATTCACTTGCTTATAGTTAAGTAGTTAACACAAACATTCTTGCCATTCCCGCAGTGGGCAGCACACCAACAGAAGCCACAAGCACTAGTGTGCAATTCTTGGGACCACTTGGGCCCTTCCATACTCATCTCCCTTTTTGTGAGGTGGGTAATGTTAACATATCCTTATTCCAACAAGGAATCCGTGTCGGCTCAATGCATAGGTGTCAACATAGTGCAAACTTTATATTCAAGATACTGCAGATTTAGAGAGAGAGTGTGTGTGCGTGCGGGCATGCGTGCATGTGTGTGTGTAAAGCCCACTCTGTAAGGACCAGATCGGTCCTCATAGCGTGGGTAAACAATAGACAGAAGCAGACAAGCACTATCTTTGCGAGGACCAGTGTGTTAGAATGACCAGTCTCTGTGGTGTGTTTATGTAATTTCAAGTGAGTGTTGTAATGTCATGCTTTATTAACATGCATCTGCTTTCTCTGAGAATCTAGGTTCTCTGCTCAGGGTAATTCTTAGAATAGGAATGTCATGTAATTCTTAGAATAAGAATGTTATGTAGATTCTTGGTCAGTTACCAGCTTGGGCTGTTTGTGGATGAGGCGAATAAATTGCTCTTCAAGACTACTTCATGTTTCCTGCTTATTTCATCTGCAAGACACCACATTTATATTGGCGACGATCTTACCTCTGTGCCTCAACACACAGCCGTCCCTGACTCGTTTACCTCCCCAGCGGCTGCTCAACTTCAAAGGAAGCGTTGTCTTCCCAGCGGCTGTTCAACAACATCATCGACACGTTTTAAGAGCAAACTGTACGGTGAGGAGTACAGCGGGAGGATATTTAAAATAAGGACTTTAAAAAAAGGGAATAATAATAAATAACGCGCCACGCGCAAAACAACAGTTTGAATATTGCTCGCGCTCCTCGCGCACTCGAATGCGAAAGGATTTGAAAGGCGCAGATTCATGGATGTGCGTCTCAGTGACGTACCCTTTGCGTGTCAGTGACGCGCTGCGCATCAGATTGTTAACTGTGCGTTTCAGTGACGTTACACGCTACTTCCAAGTTTCGATTGTGCGTTTCAGTGACGTTTTCTGCCTGTCATTGACGCGCTGTCTCCTAGTCAAAGGAAAAGAACGAGTGATTATTTTATAATGCGATCTGTTCCTGTTCTATTCCTCGATTCTAAAAATAGAATGAAGCATTGTTAAAGCAACAAAAGTGGTGAATGAATATAACTTTGTCACGTAATAGGAATATAAAAGACAGTAAAATTCTTATGAAAAGAACAATCATTCTGAAGCTGTTTCTAGATTCCTATTATGACATAAACAAATAAGGAAGGAAATAAAGCAAACTGGAAGCAAGCAAGTCATTGTTGCACAATAATACTCAATACAAAAGCAATTTTTTATTTTTTTTTATTTTGGAGGAGAATCTTTAAAGGTAAATACATTATAATATTTACGAAGTGGAGCATACAAACTAAACAAAGAAATCTACAATTCACTTAAGGAAGGTTATTTTTACTATTAATTAAAAATGCAAAATGTAACACAACCTGCGTTTTTCTTGACAAGTCCTGGTGAACCAAACGTAAAATGGCAGAAATGGAAGAAAATATTCGCAAACTATGCAAGAGTATGTGGCACAAATTTGAGTGCAGAAAGGGAGCACTCATTATTATTACACTGCTTAGGAGGTGAAGGTCAAGATGTATTGGAACATTTACCGGAACTTACAGCATCTGAACAAAGGAACTTGAATGAGTATGAAATAGCCATAGAACAATTGGATCGTCATTATCTTCCTAGATTGAGCACAATAATGGAAAGATACCATTTTGGATTAAGAGGACAAAATTGGGATGAGTCTGTTGAAGACTACGTATCTGCACTAAGAAAATTGGCCTCTTCTTGTAAATTTGGCCAAACTTTGGAAGAAAGAATAAGAGATCAATTTGTATTGAAATGTGCTCATGACAGTATTTGGAAGGAACTATGGTTGAAGGATGAACCACCTTTAGAAGAGGTTCTTGTTATAGCAAAACAAGTTGAACACATGACGAAGTGAGTAGATGAATTAAAAGGAGAAAAAGAAAAGATGGTCGAACCAGAGAAGAAAAATGAATCTAAAGCTGAAGAAGTTGTCTGTCAGGTCAAGAAGGAAGAAAAAGTGGCTAGTGCGAAAAATGATAATGGAATGAATGGTTTCAATTCAAATTTTAATATGTCTAACAAATTTTCTTGTTTCAGATGTGGAAATACTGGTCATTTAGCTAACTCTCCAAACTGCCCTGCCTTGAAATCTATTTGTAATGACTGTGGAAAAAGGGGACATTTTTCTAAATGCTGTAGAACAAAAAGCAACAAAAGAGACAATACTAATAGGAAATGGTCTCAACCTCAGGTGAAAACTGTAACTTTCCAGATCAGTAGTGGTCCTTTAGAACATCCCACACATTTAGTTAAAGTGGATGATGCCATAATAGAGTTTAAATTTGATTCATGTTCTCAGATTACCATGATTGATGAAGATTTGTTACATAAGACTTTTGGAAAAAATGTCAAACTGTTCAAGAGTGATATATTACCTTTAGGGTATGGCAGCAAACCAATTAAGATTTTGGGATATTTTATGGCTACTATTGAATTGGGAAGTCGAATTATTCCTGGTAAGATATATGTTACCAATGTAGGTGAAAGAGAAACAAACGTCTGGGTTCGTTGGACAGTTTAGATAATGTCTTGTTTTAGTGTAGGACTAACGGGTATCCCCCTTTAAGCACCCTATGGTTGTTTATTCTTTCTTAGAGGGGCATGTTTTCCATGAAGAAGGCAAAAGAGCTAACCACATATTCATACAATAAAGAACATATGTTTGTGTGTAAAAAATTATACTGCTGTTATCAAGATAGAGTTATCAGGTGGAGAGACAAATAAAAGGAGTTGGTTTGGTTGTCTATACCTAAATTTTTGTGTTTCCATACAACAACAAATGGACAATTTCTTAGACAAATTATTAAATAAATAAACGTTTTTTTCTGATTAAGAACATATCACTACTTTAGTTCGGTAACAAAATACAAGTTTTATTCCACAATACAATGTTATAAAAAAGAATACATTAAAACCATTATACAATGTACATGTTCATCACAATATTATTAAAATACAATAAAAAAGTCACAGAATCAAAAAGGTCGACGCGGCGTTTCGGCTTTTTTTCTAGTATGCCTTCATCAGGACTGATTCTAGACAATTAAAATAATAAAACACATAGTTACCAAACATGTAAATACCATCTTTTAACATCATTTGTCTGTCCATTGTTGCTTCTAAACCCCTTGGTAAAGATTTTTTCTCCTTTTCTTTTTATATGTTACATTTTTAGTTATACTAAACATTCTTACTCCTGTGCCATTCATGAGGTTACTTACTGGAAAAATCTTACAAGAGTCTTCCCACTATTTGCCTTCCCCATGGATATATCTACTCCACCTATAATGGAGACACCCATTTGCTCCTTCACTAAAAAAGAGAGAAAGTACCTCCTACAATCAGGTGCGTACCTTGTTGATCCAGTTGAGTTTATTATCTCCCTGGATGGAACTACTTGGTTCTATGAGAGATCCTTTTTTGAAATTAGGACTTTTGCTGCTTTGCCAATTCAATGTGTGCAAAGTTGCTCTGTCTCCTAAATAGAGAGCCAATGATTAATAACCATTTTCTATAAATAAATGAGTTTGCTTATTAAGGCTGCGTTCCATAACCGAAACCTTTCATTACATACCAACTCATGGGTTTAGAGGATTTCCTTTACTTTCAGACCAATTTGTCCAGATTTCTACGGTACGAGGTTTGATGCTCTCCTTTTCTACCTGTGGATATTCAATTGCCTGTAGTGAGTGTTTTATTTTTATTATTTTCTCTGTGCAAAAAAATTTTTCTTTATTCCTAACACATATATCACTTTTACCCACATACCTTAATGAGGCTCTATATTCGCTGTGTCTTTAGCTGCCAGGAGGAGCCACCGTTCTATATATTGAACCTTCTAGCTCTATCCTCCCTGTGGGAATTAAATTGTATAAAGTGTCTTTCTTTTCTTTTTAAATTCCTTACTCAATTTCTTTCATATATTGTCAGTGCACTCACCGTGGGAGTCAGGGTTATAGTGCCAAGTTCCCCTTTTCAACCGACCCAATTGGCACTATAACCCTGACTCCCACGGTGAGTGCACTGACAATATATGATACTTCAGTTCAAGAAGTCTTTATTCGATTAATTCATCATAAAAGACATAAATACAAAAAACACAGTAACATATGTAAAATCAGTATTAAATCATTGGCATCGAATAACTTCTTGCAGAAGTATACAAAAGTTAAAAAAGATACAGATACTGGTTACCACAGTAAAAACAGTCTCAGCTAATTTGAATTAATAAACCTACTTCTGATAATCCAGGCCCAGCCTAGGAACTTGGCTACCCCCACCACAATGATCGGATCCAGATTAGTTTTTAACAGTCTCAGGGCCTCAGCAGACGAGCGTGTGCCTAGTTGACTACAGACTGGTTTGAGCCACTTAGATCTGGGGGCAGAATATTGGGGGCACACAAACAAAATGTGAGATAAACTTTCCCCAGACCCTTGACATTTTGCACAAAACCCCTGTCTAGCTTTTCCCCACTTAGTGGTGAAGTCCCCAATAGGGAGTGTGCCACATCTGAATTGGAAAAAAAGTTTTCGGTCCAGGGGTTTGGTAATGATCTCCCAGTAATTTTCTAACCTGGGTAGATCTTTGTGCACCAAAAATAAACCTGTAAGACTACTTGGGTTTGTTTTTGTAAAGGTATTGAGCATCACCCAGGCCCAATAACACTTTTTGAGCTCATTTTTAGATGGAAATGTGGCTGTCTCAGGCGACAACCACAGCTCAGAGAGGCCCAAAGATAGAAGAGTAGCCTTAAGATCTCTGAACCATCCTATTTTTAGGGCTCCCGGAGAGTTTTTTAACTCTAGGCAGGCTTCAGCATAGTGGTGTAGGTCAGGGGTTGTCCACAGACGCCGCCAGAATGAAATCGGTCGAAATCGTGCACAATCGACCACCGAGTGACACCCCAGATCGTATAGTAGGGGGATTAAAGGTGTCGATTGTGGCAGACCAATTGCCGTCCTTAGAAATTTGTTTTGGGCATGTTTCAAGGAGGCCAGGTTGCTACCTCCCCATAACTCTGCACCATATAGCACTGCTGACAGAACCTTCCCACCATAGATCTTCATCAGCGGGGACATGGGTTTGGTAAAAGAGCTTTTATGTTCCTTGATCAAAGCTCCACCCAACTGTTGATGTTTCAGGGTCAGGAGCTCGATCTGATGAGACCAGTTAAGTGTGTCGCTAAATGAAACACCCAAATAGGTAAAGTGCTTGGTCTGCTCTAAGGGGGTATTCCCCATAAGTACCCTAGCCTTGACCTGCTTGTGACCCCTCATGACCATGAATTTGGTCTTGGCAACGTTCACCTCCAGCTCATGCTCGCTACAGAAACTCTCAAACCTCGACAGTGCAAGCTGTAATCCCTGTCTGGTTCTTGAAATCAGAAGAGTGTCGTCAGCGAACATGAGCAGAGGGATTTTCATGCCAGCCAAACTTGGCGCGTCTGTGGGGCAGCCCTCAAAGTACTTGGTGACTCTGTTTATATATAGGGAGAACAGAGTTGGAGCCAAAACACATCCCTGTCTGACACCTTTCAGCACAGGAAATTTTTTGGTCACCTCACCAGGTTTTCCCCATCGTACATAGGCGTAAGTCTCAGCATGAAGGTTAACAATGATACGAACTAGAGAGGGAGGCATACCCATTTCCAAAAGACTGTTCCAAAGCCCAACCCTTGGTACAAGATCAAACGCAGACCTAAGGTCTACGAAGGCCGCATAGAGGTTACCTTTGCCCAGGGTGACCGTCTTCCAGTGTAGTAGCATAAACCGAAAGGCCTGATCCAGGGTACTAACATGGGGTCTAAACCCTGCTTGGAGAGGGGTAAGAATATTAAATTCCTCAATCCAGGCCTGAACCCTGGATAGGACAAGACGTGACACTATCTTTTGAACCGCGTCAATAAGGCTGATCGGCCGGTAATTAGAAGGAACCGACCGATCACCCTTCTTGAAGATGGGCAAAATCTCAGCACCCGCCCAAGAAACAGGCACCTTTGCTCCACTGGCCAGCGTGTTTGCCAGGAACAGTAGATAGGGTACCCATAGGTCTTGATCCTGTTGGAACATATCCGCAGGAATACAATCCGGGCCGGGAGCTTTGCCCCTGGGAATGGAGTTCAAAACGTTTTCAACCTCTTTGGCTGAAAACACAAGGTTGTCAAAGGACAGCGGCCAACCAATGGGAGTTTCCCATTCACTGAGGCACCTGAACTGATCCTCGAAATGGGACACCCATTTTTCTTGGTCGACAGAAGCAGGGCTAGGTCGATCATCCAAGGACTTACCCCATTTAAGGAGGTGCCAAAAGTGCGTGAGATTCCTAGAGCCGCATGCCTCAACTAGGAGAGCCCAGCGTTCTTCATCCCAGGCGGCTTTGGCCCGCCTCTTGGCTATATTGTAGGCCTTCCTGGTGGATTTAATAAGAGTTGTGTTTCTAGATTTTAGAGCTTTGAACAGGTTTGAATGAGTTGTACCACACTCATCATTAAACCAGTTCGCTGGCTTCCTCGGTTTCCCAATGCCCTTTTTAGCAACTATTTTAATGAATAAGGTCTTAAGGGATGTGAACAAGCTGGCATGAATATCGGAGATTTTAAGAGATATTTGGTTCAGGTCATCACATTGCTCAATTAATCTTAGAGAGTCTGAGACCAGGGATCTTATTTTAGTGCGAGCATCCATGTCTACAGCAACCTTTGGCCACCGGACCCTCCTCAAGTCATTAGTTAATACCATGGCCTCTTGTACAACATTAGGGAGGTGCACAGAGGGCTTGGAAAAACTAAGATCCTTGAGTTCCGCAAGGAGAGGTTCGTGGTCACTTTCAGGCCGAGGTCTAATTTCCATATCCGAAACTAGGGGCCACATAGTTACATCGACTAAAATGTAGTCGATGCGACTACTAAATCTTCCATTAAAGAATGTTGGGTTGCCCAATCTGTCCGATCTAGTACGACCGTTTAGGGCACGCAGTCCCCAATTCAGGCATAGGCCTTTAATGAAAGTGGCACTTTGAGACCATTTAGTGATCGGAGATAGCTCTAGTTGTGGAATACCCCAAGTCGAGTCCTCAGCCACCGTTAACATCCCATCATCCACACTTAGTGGTTCGAAACAGGTATTAAAATCACCCGTAACCACCACATGACCCTTTTGTTGTGCGGAGCCAAGGAATTCATCTAAGAGTGTTAGGGTAGTTGAAACACGACCACCCGGAGTTCCTCTGGCATACACATTAAACAACAGTATAACCAGTCCACTATTAAGCTTCAGGCTAACAATGAGGATATCAGGGCAGTCAATGTGGATTTCTTTAACAGAGACTCCTGCTGATTGGCGCACCCAAACAGTAAGACCCCCCATGGCCCTGCCTCTTTGCCCTCTAACTGCGGGTTTGTTAAAGCTCAGATAACCTGGGAAATATACCGGATGAGTTGACCAAGTCTCCTGAAAGGACCAGACATCACCTTGACTGATGAAGTCAGCCCAATCAGGTATACATATACAGGAATCTATACCCGCAACATTCCAGCAACCCAGTGAGGTACCCTTAGGACGGGCTTGTGCACCCGAAGCAGTAACATCAGCAGGAGAGGATCTGCAGGATTGTTGGGAACTTACAATGGAAACGGCGACCTCAGCAGGAACCCCAACAGTAGGCATCCTACAAACCCCATCCCGTAGTGCCTGTACTGGGAGTGGGCCTGTAGCTGAAGCCACACAGGAGGGCAGAATGTCATGAGACGGGGGGGGGGGTAACCCACCCAGTTGGTAGGGCAGGGTTACCTTCCTCACAACCAACAACAGGAACTTTAACACTTACAGTCTTACATGGGAGGAAACACGAAACCAATCCTACCGGAGATATAAACTGGGCGTCAGTGCTGTTCCCCCTAATTTGTCAATCGTTCGACGACAGCCCAGAAAGTGGATCATATAAGTTTCTTAGAGGAATATTCCACAAATCCTTGGGATGGGGGGGCCTGTTGAGATTAGAAAAAGCTGGAAATAAGCTGGAAGGCTGCAGAGCCTGTCTAAAAACTGGTGTGGGGGGGATCAAGGGATACGGAGGATTATTATGAAAAGGCATTCCCATGGGTACAGAAGGACCAGAAGGCTGAATATATGGCTTAGCCCAGCCCGGTGTTTGGGGAGGGCAGTTGTAGGTGGATTGGGTGTATGAGCGATATAAAGCTTCCGGGTTGAAGTGGGGAACATGGAAGCTTGACGTAAAGTTGGACCATTTGGGTGGGTTTTTGGCTTTACTAGCTCCACCTAGCTGACTTTTGTGTGGATTAGTCAGGGTTTCGGGGTAAAAGTATCCTAAATTCCTTGTGGAAATCCCACCCTCATTGTTCCCCACATACCAGTCAGTGAGGTGGGATACTACCCTATGGTCTCTAAAGTTGATAATAATAATATCCCCCTCAATGTCCTTAGGGCGCACCCCAACCCACTGACACCTTCTAACCGTGACGATGTCCCCATTAAGGTTCGGAGGAAGGGGTCTATTTGTTTTTAACCAGAAGATGACTTTATTTTTTAAACTATCGTCATTTTCCCTGTCCCCTTCCTGTAAAGGTGGCACACCTGTCATAACAATAACAAAGTTTAAGGAATCAGGCGGCAGGTCAACAAATCTTTTCGAGGGTAGAGATTTCTTCTGTTTACAATTTGTGTCAGCAGGTTTGCCCAACCCATTCTTTTTTGCTGGTACTGCCCTCTTGGCCAATGGTTTGGTAATTACAACACTGGGGGTAGCTGCCGCAGGAGGTTGTAATGAGGTAGAGTTTGCAACCACTAACGGTGCTTTGCTAGATATGGAAACAGATTTAGAAGAGTTAGAGGTGAGTGTTTTAGTGGAAGTGGAGGAAGACAGACTAGTGGCTTTGGATGATACACCTGCAGTATGAGTTAAGCTTGCAGGGATACTGGGGGGGTTTTTGATCTTAACCAAGCCTGAGGTATGAGACGATTCAAAGGACGCCACAAGGCGGTCCAATTTTTCCCCCATAACCCTTACACGTTCCAACAGGGGAAGCATATATGATTTAATGAGTTTCCCCATGATGTCAACAGTCGCTTCATTCACCCCTGTAGACACTGACGCAGAAGGTACTACGACAGGGGCTGCATGCTCATCGGTAATAGTGGGGTGGGACTCTGCTGTGGGGAGAGGACCCAGCACACTATTTGTGGTAGGTTTTGGTGGAGGTGGGATGTGGTGACTACGTCCTTTCCTTTTAACCCCCCCTTTACGCCTCTTCTTCCTTGGAGGGGAGTGAACCACCCCTAAAACTATGTTGGGCGATCGACCTGGTGATAGGCCATCCGCCTCCGGCATAGTCTCTCCTGGGACTAAATTACCCAGAGTCAAGGTGGACCGCATAGGGGAAGGATCTACATCCCTACTATGTGACTCAGTGATATTTATTTCTATTATGCTGGAGTGGTTTATAGGAGGACAGATCAGCTGGCCTCCACTGGTAGCACCACTACACGGCGGAGAAATATCGGGGAACCTAAATATGCTAGGGGTAAGATTGAGATCAGTCGTGTCAGCGTCAATAACGCTCAGACCATGGGCTGGGAGATCCTTGGTAGAATTAAGGACAGGCAGTGGAATACTCTTTAACTGCTCAATTGAGCGTCTACGCTCAGCTCTCCTTTCGGCCAAAATCAGGTCCATATCGACCTCCTTGGCGGATTTCTTGAAGAATTTATCAAGGGGACCCAAGACAGAGACACTTACACCTGGTGGAGCGGAATGGCTCATGTTAACAGTGGAATAACAGAGTTAGGGGATTAAAAAGCAACACAGATACAGTGCTAACAATCCCGAAAGGCAAGAGCAGAGACACTGCTTACTGCAAGTAAGATAGAAATGTCCTGGCCCAGCCCGGCCTCCTGCGGCCCCGGACGGCCACAGACGGTCCCGCCCTTGTCCCGGGCTTCTCCCGGCGCCCTCCCGCGCGCTCCCGCGCAGCGGGGATGACACTCCTCTTTTGTTGCTAGCTGATTGGACTCTAGGGGCGGAGCCGGCAGGGAGAGCAGCCCAGGTGACCACGGGCGCGCGGGGGCTCCTGGAACTTGGAGTCCCCCGCTGTGGCTCGCAGCCCTGCCGGTCAGAGAGATAGCACACCTGAATGCCTTACAGGCCGCTCCTAGCCGCGAAGCGGGACCCGCGAAGCGGGTCCGGCGAGGGGCAGCGGCGGGAGCAGGCAACAGGCAACGCAGGCAGCAACGACCGCCCTCAGCTCCCTCCTGGTCACTGGAGCAGTAGGTCCGTAGTTTGGCAAAGAAATCCGCTGAGTCTGATGTGGGACGCCGCTTTGTTCGTCCTGGTGGGGGCGGAGCCGGCAGGGAGAGCAGCCCAGGTGACCACAGGCGCGCGGGGGCTCCTGGAACTTGGAGTCCCCCGCTGTGGCTCGCAGCCCTGCCGGTCAGAGAGATAGCACACCTGAATGCCTTACAGGCCGCTCCTAGCCGCGAAGCGGGACCCGCGAAGCGGGTCCGGCGAGGGGCAGCGGCGGGAGCAGGCAACAGGCAACGCAGGCAGCAACGACCGCCCTCAGCTCTCTCCTGGTCACTGGAGCAGTAGGTCCGTAGTTTGGCAAAGAAATCCGCTGAGTCTGATGTGGGACGCCGCTTTGTTCGTCCTGGTGGGGGCGGAGCCGGCAGGGAGAGCAGCCCAGGTGACCACGGGCGCGCGGGGGCTCCTGGAACTTGGAGTCCCCCGCTGTGGCTCGCAGCCCTGCCGGTCAGAGAGATAGCACACCTGAATGCCTTACAGGCCGCTCCTAGCCGCGAAGCGGGACCCGCGAAGCGGGTCCGGCGAGGGGCAGCGGCGGGAGCAGGCAACAGGCAACGCAGGCAGCAACGACCGCCCTCAGCTCCCTCCTGGTCACTGGAGCAGTAGGTCCGTAGTTTGGCAAAGAAATCCTTATTTTTGAAATGATTGTGGGCAATTTTATAACGCCTAACTAGTATTTTCATCTGTAGAATTTTGGGAGTACAAATTAATTTACTGTTCTGTCTTGTACAATACCATAGGACTAAATGTAATTTTATTAACAGTTTCAGGGAAGCTCACGTCCTGATGATGATCTAAAACAAACTAGATCGAAACGCCGTCGACAAACTCAAGGAAAACTCCCCTATTTTTCATTGTATATAATTTTTGTGGGAATAACCTTGTGGTGACATCTTTGTATATAAATGTATATAATTGCTTTTTTAATATATTCACTAAAGTCACTTTAAGCACTTTTGTCACATATGTGAGCACCTGATAAGAAAGTAATTATCGTTATTACTAATTTTTTTCCAAATTTTTTTTGTATAATATTGTAATAAAACTGACCTATATGGTATTCTACTAAGACTTTCTCCCTGAATTAATTTTATGAATTAATTTCATAATTAACAGTATTCTTCCCAGGACCTCGTTGAGGCCACCAAAAACCATTGTAATTTTTGCAAGTACTTTCACCCCAGGTTTTACTAATGGGGTACCCTTGTTTTCTTTAAACACTCTGGACATTTGGGCATAGTGAAAACTAAGGAGATGTTACGTACCCAGTTTTGGTGGCCTGGTATGGATTTAGAAATAGAACGCATGGTTAGAGACTGTGTTGAATGTTGTGCAAGTGACAAGATTCTAAAAATCAGACAAATGTCCATGGTATGCAGGGATTTACCCAATCATCCCTGGGATGAATTAGCCATTGACATCTTGGGTCCTCTCACGGGTGTATCAGATACACCTTACCTGATTGTTTTAATTGATTTATATTCACGTTGGATTGAGGTATGTGCGGTCAGTGACATAACGTCTGACTCCGTTATCAAGTTCTTATCTGATATATTTATGAGGGAGAGTTTTCCCAACAGTATTTTATCAGATAATGGACCTCAGTTTTGTTCTACTACTTTTGATACTTATCTTAACAAATGTGGTATAGTACACAAACGTTCCTCATTATACCATCCTGAAACCAATGGTGCTGTTGAGAGGGTCATCAGAACATTAAAAGAATGCATTCAGCTTGCAATAGCTAATGGGTTGAATTGGAAGGAAGCACTAAAAGAAAGAATTGATGCGTATCGTTGTTCCCCTCACTCTACCACTGGAAAATCTCCTTTTGAACTATTCAAGGGTAGAGTTCCCAACACAATGTGGTGTCCTGGTTGGATGAATTTGAAAAAAGGGTTTGTTGACAATCATGTTGGTGCTTGGAGGGAGAGAGAATTAGAAAAGCAAACTTGTAGAAAAACGTACTTTGATAAAATTAAATGTGTTAAATTTCATGAGGTTAAAGTAGGTGATCTTGTCAAAATAAAGACACCTGTTGGAAGAAGATCTTGGTCAAAATACACCAATGTTAGACCTGTTATTAAAGTTTTTGGCAATGCCATCAAAACACAGGATGGGAGGATTTTGAACAAAAGTCGGGTTGTTGTAGTTAAGTCAAGGAATGTTGTTCATGCTGACTGTGATCCAGTCTCTAATCTCTTTGGTGCTGTCAATCCTCCTCCGGTCTGTTCTAACAATCCACCTACTTATCGTATGAAGAGTCAGAGATTACGCAGAGCTCCAACTTATATGAAAGATTACGTGTAAACAGTTTTATCCTTATTTTTGTTGTTCTTTCTTTTTATTTTTTCTCCTTTTGATTCTTTGTGTTTTAAGTTGTTGTAAAGAAGGGAGATGTGTAATGTCATGCTTTATTAACATGCATCTGCTTTCTCTGAGAATCTAGGTTCTCTGCTCAGGGTAATTCTTAGAATAGGAATGTCATGTAATTCTTAGAATAAGAATGTTATGTAGATTCTTGGTCAGTTACCAGCTTGGGCTGTTTGTGGATGAGGCGATTAAATTGCTCTTCAAGACTACTTCATGTTTCCTGCTTATTTCATCTGCAAGACACCACAAGTGTATCAAAAAGATAAAAGTGCTGTTATATTTGCCTTGGTCCGCCTTATAACCTACCCTACTATCAAAGGGTGCGTGTGGTTAGAATAGTAAATACACACTTCATTACAGTCAATGGCCAGTTCTCATAATAAAATATATGATTTGTGTGTTATATTGACAGTATATTTAGGAATTCTAATTGCTAGTGCATGTTGAGAGGGGCTACAGCTTGTTTAGACAAGCTCCCACAAAGCCCAAAACAACCTCACTCCTACACAGTGCATTAAATAGAAATATTGAAGTGCAAGTATTGCCTGATTGCTCCTGAGAAGTACCAGTACTCTCCCATTAAATGTATTGCAGCAGTGCTGACATGTGCAGGTACTCTCCCTTAAAAACGAATGAAGTGCAGGTACTCAGTACCTGACACTTACTGCCCATTTAAAGCACTGCTCCTACAAAAGAAACTGGTTCCTGTGAAGAAAACTTGACTCGCCTTTTGTGGCTTGGCTCAAACCACAGGCCTATCCTCACGTGCAAAAGCTAACCAAAATAATAATACAGTTAAGAAAATAAAGACCTCACCAGGTTGCTTTAAAATATAATAATTTAATAAATAAAAGGACACAGGATTGAAGGAATCTGCTTTAGGGATCAAAGGCAGTAGAAAAAATAATGTTGGTGCTTACTGGTAAAAGTCTCCTTTGGAAAAGGAAATTGATTGAAGGAGGGGTTCCTAAAGAAAATGGCACAAGGGCAGTGTATTTGTTTTGGCACTGGAAGGAAACAATGGAAAATGAAAAAGAATTCTCACATACCACGTACCTTGTTATTAATGTCCAAGTCTCTTGTATTTGTCCGGCATTATTACACATACGGAAAACCCTTCTACAGGCACTATTAAAAAAAGAACAAATAAGGACTTGCAGAACTGCTGTAATCAAATGCCTAGTAGGCTCAACAGTACACTGGCTTGTAAGGCAATAACGTTTCTATCGTAGCAAAGGAACTGGAAAAGAGGGACTGCCAGTTAGAACTAATTAACTGGGGACACAAGGTGATAAATTGTAATTAAGAATTTGAAGTTCATTTATTTACAGACCCATATACTTCACCCTGGCGAAATAATAGGAAATTAACAACTGTATTAGTCTCCATCCTAGATAAAGTATAAATATACACCTTTTTTCTATTGCAGACTATTAGTTTACAGCACCAAGCACTTTATCCTGGATTCACTGGATTTAAACTATGGTATTAGTCTTCTTTTAGACCACCAACCCACTTCTATCCTTTTTAACTTGTTTTACTGTGAATTTTAATGAGATTGATATAATCGTCCTTGTACATTGTGTATATTGGTGGATGAGCCACCCTTTTAGGATTTAAACGAAATCAAATAAAAGTAATTGCACCTACAAGGAAACAATGCCCCCAATGAACTGGAAAAAGTAAAATGTCTCCAGGGCTCACTCCTTGGATACCATTCAACAGTTGCAGAGGGCTCTGAACAACTTCAGTCAATAGCCACAGCAAAATGTCCAGTGCCAATAGGACTTTGGGATTTCTCTACATCAACACCAACACCCTTTGTGCTCAGGACCTCTGCATTCCCCAGCACAGAGAAGATGCTTCACAGAAGCATGCAAGAGAAAAGTCCAGTAGTAACAGGTCTGCTGGTTTTCTTCTAAGTAGCTTCACTTTTCTGTTTCCATGACATTAAGCATTCTCTCACCCGAGGAGGGATGGTTCTCGGCGGCAATCAGGCATCACTGGCAGTATCTGGACCACGAAATTCTTGTGGGTCATCAGAACTTCAACTGTCCAATTATTTAGAGTAGTTGTAAAGACCTAGAAATCCAAGACAGAGTGGGAAGAAATCTCTCCACAGACCTCTGTCATGTATTAAGAAATTGTCCATTGCAGCATCAGTAAAGCTTTTCTGTCTTCTTTGTTTTTAGCAAGCTCTATCATGAGAGTGCATCAGGCAGGTCAGTTATAAGTGTAGCATGGGCCCCTCAATGAACCAAACCAAAATCCTCACACGTTGTCTCCACCATTTTTCAGGAAAATTGCTCTTTTTCTCTTCAAGGGATGTACTCGAAGGTAAGACCAACACCCGATTTACTAAGATTTGACGCAACGCAGCGAGACAACTTGCTGCACAGCGTCAAATGGAGAGAGCAGGAATGCGCCATATCTACTAGGATATGGAGCATTCCTGCTCTCTCTTTGCGCTGGTGCACATAGTGCAGCCTCAAGCCAACGCAGACACCGTTGCGTCAGTATGCAAGGGGCCTGATTTGCAGGCTGGATTGGTCTTTTGCAGGAAGGGACTCCTTGCTGCACAAAAACAATTCTAAGAGGCATGTTCCTCTTTCTATGTGTGCTGCAAAAAGAAATAAGAAATAACGAGGAGAAATAAACATATTTTTTCTCATTGCGCCTCTGTTGGGAAAAAGTTACATTCTGAGGCATTCCCAGGTTTGCTAGTCGTAGTAAATTTGAGAATTTGCTCAAATCCATGGTTGGCTACATGGGAATAGCCACACTTCACCCCTAGAACACAGAGTAACTCAAGGCAGTGACTTGTGCTGCATAGCGTTACTCCAAATTTACTAAGCAATGCGGAATCACACAGGATGGCTTTTCATGGCTTAATAAATCTGACTTAAGCTCTTGCATTGCCCTTGTGTCTCTTGTGTGATGCAAGGTGACGCAAGGGCTTAGTAGTGGCCCTTTGTCAACAGTCCCTTTCACCAAAAAAATCTAAATTGATAGCCCATTTGCTCACTTTCAGTCATCTTACTTTCTCTCTAAAAGCCTCCTATAGCTGATGAAAATACTCCCACTTACGATTAAAGTCAATTTACTCTTAAAATTTCTTATCTGTGCTCGACCACATGTTAATTTTGTCGCCAGAACTCAAAGGGCCACAGCTTAAAGATTTTTACTATCTGAGGGATGGGTGATATTATGTGTGAACAGGGGAAATAAATTGTGCTAAGGCCAGGCGGGAATCCGGTAGGCTTTTGTGAAAGACTTGCAGACAAGCTATATGTGATAACTCAAAACAGAATTAACCCTTGTACTTATTAAAAATCTAAATATTCGATCAAATGTCTCATGCTGGTTTACATATAACATGCACATTTGAGGTGACCAGATTTTCCCAAACTGAAAAGGGTTTTAATCAAAATATTACTTTTAAAAGCAGACAATGCAACCTGGCTGCTAAAATCAGTGCGGTTTAAAGCAAGTGTTATATTTTTTAAGGGTGACAACAGCAAACATTTTCTAAATCATCTAAACAAATAACTGTGGGGCATATTATCAAGGGGTTTTATCTCTGCTTTTTTGGCTTTAAAAGCCAAGAAAGCAGAGATAAAATTATCTCCCTATTATCTAGCTAACAACAGTTAGCGACAGCTAGTAGGAGATAGCGACCATCTTGGGCCCCGCTTTGCATGTCAGTGATATTTATCACTAATGACATGCAAAGTGGGCGTGCCAAGATGTTAGCGACTGGAAATAGTCGCTAAAATCGCTATCTCCTATTACCAACTTTTGGAGATATTCGCGCTAAGCGCGAATATCTCCAAAACCTAACACCTGCCACTGAGCAGTTCTTAGCCATGTTATCCAATGGTAGGTGGATAACATGGCTAAGAGCATTAGCTCGGTAATGCATGAATATCGCTGACTTTTCAGCGATATTCATGCATTTCGGCCAATTTTTATCGCTTAGGAGATATACCTTGATAATAGCAAGGTTCCTAAGCGATAAAAATCGCCGCAGCTCAGCGATAAAAATATCGCCGCTAAACCAACATAGCGATAATTATCGCTAGTTGTTGGTAATATGCCCCTAAGTTGGCTAATTAAAGTAGCAGATATAGTAACATGATAGGATTACCTTTTGAAAGTAGAGCTGAGGCATTATCTGCCATGCAGAGGCCAAAATATCAGCTGTTCAGATCAAGAAAATGGAAAGGAAACTCCAAAAATATTGCTGTCTAAGAGTTTATTAATATTAAGGCTATTTGTAAAGGGCTTGGTTGGGCCTAACCGCGTGTCACAGCGCTGTGAGTGAGTGACCAGATAAAGAGATATATTGCCATATGCCTATCAGCTTGCCAGAACTGAGATTCATGACAACGCTGGTATCTAGGAGAAATAGCCAGGTTTTTAGTCGTCTTCGGAACAGTAGCTCCGATGCTTCCATCCTTCGATGGAGGGGGAGAGAATTCCATGCCTGAGCAGTTGGAAAGACAAAGGAGTAACTGCCCCATCTAGTTTTCCTTAACCGCGGAGTAACTGCCTAGTTGTTCCAGAGGATCTGAGATGTAGGCTTGGTTTGTGGCATTTCACCAAAGAGCGAAGTACCCTGGACCTTTATCATTAAAGATTCGGTGACAGAAGCACATGGCTTTAAATATGATTCTCTCTTTATGTTGCAGCCAGTGTAGGCTAGCCTGAGCAGGCCTAGCAGCAGCAATTCCCTGCAGAATGAGTACAAGGTGGTTTGCAGAATTTTGCACTCTCTGTAGTTTCTTTAATCTCAATTTAGTAGTTCCCAGGTAGAGTACATTGCAGTAGTCCAACTGGGAGGGGACTGATGCCTGTACGATGATTTTCCTTGCAGAGAGCGGAAGGATATCGAAAATGTTTTTTTATAATTTTCGAGGTGTTAAAGGGCTTTCTCACCACAGCAGCTATCTGGTGTTCTAGTGATAATGCCGGGTCTAGCCACACTCCTAGATTTTTTATGTTTTCCTAGGGGACAGGGGTGGGGCCAATTACTTTAGGCCTCCACGCTGATGACCAGATAGAAGGGCATTTTCCTACATTGTAAATCTCAGTTTTGCCGGCATTTAATTTGAGGCAACTATTGGTTATCTATTTATCCACCTCTGTCAGGCACCTGTACAGCCCCCTCCTTTGACTCCTAAAATGGAGCAACTATTAATTGAGTGTCATCCGCATAGGATACAATCGTCACATTATGACACTCATCAATTTCAGTCAGGGGGCGCTTTTAGGTATTAAATAACATAGGGCTCAAGATAGAGCCCTGTGCACCCCCTGGGTGAGTGAGATCAGATCAGAGGAGTAGGATTTTTGCACTACTTGGAAGGAGCAGTTCTGTAAAAAAGATGCCAAAATTGCCAAGCAGAGCCCCTCACACCTCTTGCTCCTAGCTGATGTAGGAGTAAGCTGTGTGATGCAGTATCAAAGGCGACACTCAGATCTAACATAATCAGTGCTGACGTCTGGTCCCCATCAGCACAGCGCTGTAGAGATTCAGTGGCCAATAGTAGGGCTGAGTCCGTAGAATGGTGCGCCAGGAAGCCAGATTGAGCAATATGAAGTAAGTTATTGGCCACAATAAACTTAGCCAGCAGGCTGTTGACAAGTTTTTCTGCAACTTTTGCAAAAAAGGGGAGCAAGGAGAAATGTCTTAAGTTTTCCAACTGTGAGGGGTTTAGAGAGGGTTTTCAGTAGCAGAACTGCCATTGTCTGCTTCCATTTTAGGAGCACTTGTCCCAGAAAGAAAGACTTGGCTAATAAGTTTAGGTTCTTAAAGACGTTTTACCATCCTAGAAAAAATAACAGGGTGAGATAATACCAACATCTGTCACAAAAATTATTGAATCAGTCCAGGAAGGCCATCAAATAAAAACATCTCAGTTCACAAACGGTGTGTTCCCACTCTTTAACAAAATACACTGCATGTAGGAATTGGTTTATAACAGGTGGTTTCACTGCGAGGCAAGATGGCCGCTGACCGGCTGTAGTGAGAAGTAGCAACACCTCCCCCCCTCTGATGCAGGAGAAGATGACCCCAGACTAACGACAGGTCCCCCCTTTCCCCTTTCATGGTCAGACCACCTGGCTGTCCCGCTTGAATTAAAATTCTTTTCTATTTCCCTCCCACCTCGTGACCCCAGGAAAAAGGAACTCAAGCGGAACTACAGGAGGATTAAAAATGATATACTAGCCCCTCTCATGACTAACCCTAGGTCCTCCCCACTAGGAGATATCAATGCCGCTGTTCTCGATCTCTCCAACTCTATTGAGAGAGCAGTGGACCTCCTGGCCCCCGCTTTACATTGCTTTTCTGCCAGAAAGAGACCCTCGGCCCCCTGGTTTTCAGAAACACTCAGGCTACTAAGGCAGGGCTGTAGGAAACAGGAGAGGCTTTGGCGAACTCTTTTTGACCCCAGGGAGAAGGAAAAACACAAACTCCTCCTTAGAGAGTATAAAGCGAAGGTAATTGAGGAAAAGAAGGCCCATTTCTTTAACCTAACGGCCTCCCTTAATTCCCCTAGGGAACTATTCAAGATTGTAGACTCCCTCTGTGCTCTGCAAACACCAGACCCCATAGTGGGCTCTCAAGAGTTGTGTAATAAGATCTCCATGTTCTTTCACACAAAAATTGCTGACATTCATGCTACTCTTGAAACTTCGAGGGGCCTTTTGGGTCCCCCCTTCCCCTCTGGCCTCGCCCCCTACAGATTGCCGGGTAAATGAACCCCATTGTAGTCTGCTTAACTTTCCCCTTCTCACCTCCCAGCAGCTGGACCTGCTTCTGGACAAAACTAAATCTGGATCTCCTCTGGACCCGTGTCCCCTTAGGATCCTGAAGGACTGTAGGAGGTCTTGCTGCCCCTCTTTCTAGAGGTGATGAACAGTGCCATTACCGAAGGCATTTTTCCCTCCTCTTGGAAAATGGCTGTGGTTAAGCCCCTGCTGAAAAAGCCTACTCTGGATCCTGAGATTTTAAAGAACTTCCGCCCAATATCTTTGTTGACGGCCCCAGCAAAGATGCTTGAGACTCATCTCAATCAACATCTGACTGCTTTTCTAGATACCTCTGGCCTGTTGGATTCCTCCCAACATGGCTTTCGAAAATTCCATAGCACCGAGTCGGCTCTTACGGTGGTCGTAAATAACATCCGCACAAAGGTCGACCGGGGCCAGACCACTCTTCTGGTCCTGCTCGACCTGACAGCAGCTTTCGACACCTTGTCTCCCTCTATTCTGGTAACTCGCCTTAGGAAGATTGGCGTGGAGGGCACAGTACTGAGCCTCCTGGCCTCCTTTCTCAATCAGAGGGAACAGAAGGTTAAGTTGGAAGAATACCTGTCCCCCGCCAAACCTGTGCAGTATGGGGTTCCACAGGGGTTGGCCTTGAGCCCCACGCTTTTTAACATCTATGTGTCCCCACTCGCCAGGTTACTAAGATCTTTCGGGTTGGAGGTGTTGTCATATGCTGACAACACCCAAATCATGGTCTCTCTCTCCCACTCGGTGAGTTCCTCCGCTCTTAACTTCAGGAACTGCATGGAGGCAGTTTCGCAGTGGATGATCCTGAATTCACTGAAGTTGAACGGAGAGAAAACCGAGGTCCTGGTTTTCGGTGGAGATCAGGACCTCTGGTCAAGCGACTGGTCGCCTCCATCCCTTGGAGCCTGCCCTTTGTCCTCAAAATCCGCCCGGAATCTGGGCGTGCTGATTGACACCTCGCTCGCTATGGACCAGCAGGTAAACAGAACTGTCTCTACTTGCTGTGGCGTTATCAGGATTCTGAGGAAAATAACCCATTATCTTTTCTTAGAAGCCCGTAAGCAGATCGTGGTTGCCCTTGTATCATCTAAATTGGACTACTGCAATGCGCTCTATGCGGGCATCAATAAAAGGCCTGATACAGCGCTTGCAGGTTGTCCAAAATGCGGCACCAAGATTTGTTCTTGATGTCCCCAGTCTCTCTTCTGCCACATTAGCTAGGAAGAGATTGCACTGGCTTCCGATTCAGGCTAGGATCACTTTTAAAATCATGTGCCAGGTTCATGGGGCCTTGCTTGGAGTTCTGTGGGGTCAGGTCAGCGATCTAGCTGCGCTGTACACGATCCACTTGAAAGCGGGGAGGAACACAGTCGCAAGGCGGAGACGAGGAAGCCGGTGGCAGTGGCTGACTCTATCTGCTTTGCGCTGTGGGACACAAGGACTACACTGTGGGCGCTGAGAACGAGCATTTTCTGCAATAGCGATTTACAGCTATTTTTTTTAAATTATTTGTGTATCTAGCAATAGATTTTAAAAATGTGTGCACTTCACTTTCTGGGCTGAGTAAGAGCTCGGGGGTCACTCACCTTGGCTACTCCCGCCCGGTCCGCCGCGTCCATTCTGGGCGTTTGTTGCGGAGGGTGAGGAGGAGCCCAGCACTTCCGGGTTCTGTGTGGTCAAGTCAGCGCTCTAGCTGCCACTCTCCTCCCTATAAATGTGTATGGGAAAGCGGACGCGTGCAGTGGGCGCGACGAAGGCGCACCGAAGTTGCGCCTAAGTCAAGCCCATCTGCGCCCGTCCGCGGCCGACCGGGGCTTGGGGCCACTACCCCTGTGCAATCTCGGCCTTCTCACATACAATATGGGAGACAAGATCTGTTAGATCTTTGTCCCTCTAGTGCGGGATCGTACTGACATACTATGGAGGCACTAACTCTTCGAAATTGCTCTATGTGCCCCTTTAAAAACCAAAGAGAACCAGCTAGTGAGGCAAATATAGGAAGGGTCATTGGAGGCTTCTTAAATTGCAGATCATTAAGCAAGTCCAATAATCAGATATGGGACCTCCTTTTGGATGAGAGGTTGGATGTTCTCTTCCTAACGGAGACATGGCTTGGGAAACATTCAGACCCGGATATAATTGAAGCAATCCCACCAGGCTACTCACTCATCAGATTAGACAGAAGCGGGGGAGGGGCGGAGGAATCGCCATTGCTATAAAGGCCCCGCTTGAATGCACTCTAGCGCCCTTGCAAATAGACAACTGTGAGGCTGGCCTTTTTACTGTTAAACTGGGACCCCAACACGCTGTATCGGGAATCCTTGTCTACAGACCCCCAGGGAAGCTTAAGGACTTTAAATCCAACTTAGAGGAGGCTATAGCCCACTTAGCTATTAGGAAGAGCAGACTCCTGATATTAGGCGACTTCAATATCCACCTGGAGGATGAACTATCCAAGGAAGCGACAGACTTAAAACAAGAATTGCAGGCCCTACAACTAGAACTAAACAACAAGGTCCCTACCCATATACATGGCCATTTATTAGACCCTGTTTTTAGTAGCTGGAATGGAGTAAGAGTGAATCAGCCCATTCCTGTCCCATGGTCGGATCATTTTTTAATTCCATTCAAAATACTCTATCCTCATACAGATACCCACAGAGGGGAAAAAAACAGCTATCCACAACGGAAATGGAAGCGTTTTTCACAAGACACCTTCAACCAACTATTAGAGTTAGGGGGTCCACCAGGTTGTGAAGATTGTGAAAGCGCTAATAGCAAACTTGAGAAGCGTATTTTAAGTGCTCTAGATGCGTCAGCCCCGATGTGCCCATCGAAGATAGGAAGCCGAGATAAAAAATCTGCTCCTTGGTTCACTCCCGAGCTGCAGAATGCTAAATCAGAGTGTAAAAAACTGGAGCGGAAATGGCGGATAGATTTCTGCCCTCAAACAAAGACCACCTACAAGGAGGCACAGAGAAAGTACAAAATTAGACTCCGAAGAACTAAGGTGACACACTACAAAAACCGTATTGGGGAGGCAGAAAACTCCTCGAGAGAATTGTTCAAAATTTTCAAAGAGATCTCAGTGGTAGGTGACACTAATACCCCAGGAAATGACTCTGTCGAGGAATGTAACAGAATAGCCAACTACTTTGCTGGAAAGGTCAAAGATATTTATGCCACCTTCTCAGGCGACATAATATGTGGACGAGACTTTGAGGAAAAAGCGGGGGCAAGTAAGGTAGAGAATTGCCTAAAAATCTTTTCGGCACCTCTTCCAGAGACACTGATCAGCATCTGCCAGGGTATTAAATCCGGCTCCCCTCGAGACCCGGCACCGCCCAGGGTGTTGGGGGATAGCGTCATGGTGCTGGAACCCTTTATCAGGCATGTGCTTCAGGTCTCATTTGCCTCCGGAACTCTACCGGATGACTGGAAGAAAGCGATAGTTCTTCCCATTAAAAAGAAACCAAATGTTAGTCATGAAGTTCTCGAAAACTTAAGACCTATCTCCTTACTACCGTACTTGGCCAAAGTGGCAGAGAAAGTGGCCAACATACAACTAATGGCCCACTTAGAGAATAACAACCTCCTGCACTCCTCTCAATCAGGCTTTCGACCGGGTTTTTTCGACGGAGACGGCCCTTTTGAGAGCAACAGAGACCCTGCGGCAAGGGGCGGACTCCGGACACACCATGGCACTGATAATGCTTGACCTCAGTGCGGCGTTTGACACTGTAGCTCATTCCATCCTGCTACAGTGTCTAAACAAAGTAGGGGTCACGGAGTCTGCGCTGAGCTGGCTGATAGCATTCCTCACTGATTGAAGTTTCCAGGTCCAAAGGGGCTCCTCTAAATCTTCCGCCATAGCGCTAGAACAGGGGGTACCCCAGGGCTCAGCGCTGAGCCCCAGCTTGTTTAATCTGTACATGGAACCCCTGGCAGAAGTGGTGCAAGCGTATGGAGTGGAGTTAGTCTCCTATGCTGACGACACCCAACTGCTGATCTCCCTGTCCCAAGCCCCCGCTACAGCTGCATCTAACTTCAAGGCCTGTATGCAGGCTTTAGCAGGATGTATGAATTCACACTGTCTAAAGCTTAACGGCTCCAAGACGGAGGTTATGGTGATTGGAGGGAGCAACTCAAGCTGGACAGTGGACTGGTGGCCAACATGTTTAGGCCCCATGCCCATTCCCTGTAAGGAGGCAAAGAACCTGGGAATATGGGTTGATCCCAAACTATCCTATGAGGGCCACGTCAATCGACCAGTAGGAAAGTGTTTTGGGATACTGAAAACTCTCAATAACACTTTGGACTTATTCCCGCTGGAGGCTTGGCGCACCATGACACAAGCTCTGGTTACGTCCCGTATGGACTACGGAAATGTGCTGCTCTTAGGCACCACTGAAAAAAGCTTAGGGCGTCTGCAAGTACTTCAAAATACAGCCGCCCGTCTGGTGCTGAGACTTCCTAAAAGAGCAGCCTCTAAACCAGCTCTTGCAGCGCTACACTGGCTACCTGTCAGGAAGAGAGTGATGTATAAAGCACTCTTAATATGCCATAGGATTATATGGCATAAAGCACCATCCTATCTTCATGACCTGGTACACATTTATGATCCAACAAGAGCACTACGCTCAGTAAGAGCGGGTCTACTGAAAATCCCCCTCGTAAAAAGAGCTAACTTGGGTGGTCGTTCTTTCAGACTGATGGCAGCCAGCAACTGGAACAGACTCCTGATTAGCCTAAGATTAGAAGGTTCTGAAGTCAAGTTCAGAAAACTTCTAAAGACCCATCTGTATAGTCTGTAAATACACAGCTAAGCAGAGGAGTTTTCCTGTATCTGAGCTATTCCTATCTCCTTAGCGCGGGGACACGCTGGGATGGCGTCACCAAGCGCTTTATAAACCCCCTTTATTAATATTATTATTATTATTTATTAAGATCAGAAGGCATAAGATCACTGCTGGTCCCCTACACTCCCAGCAGAATCCTTTGCTCCTCCAGCAAAAACCTTTTGTCTGTCCCCCGGGTTTCTGGAGCCAGATGGGGCGGGAGGGCTTTTTCGCTCTTGGCCCCGAACTTGTGGAACACCCTCCCCCCGAAGTTAAAAGTGCAACCTTTGGTCATGCTCTTAAGGAAAGCATTAAAAACGTGGCTCTTCGCAGAGGCCTATGTGTAATCTGGTACTCGGCTCATATGACATGTTATATCATTTGTTAGGCGCCTTGATGCCCTTGGACTAAGTTGCGCACCATAAGACTACCTTCATTCATTCAGGTGGCTTTTACCTCCTGGATCGGCTGATCAGCTGGGTGACAGATCGTAAACCACGGCGGTGCTGGAGCCTGGAAGTGACAGCCTCCGTGAAACTAGCAGCACGGAGAATCAGCTGCGAAGTGTATCTCCTCAGAGGGGGGGGAGCCCTGGTGACAAGATGGCGCCAAGTACGAACAAGCAACAGAAGGACCCGAAGGACGCCCAGAAGGATCCAGTTGCTCCAGCCACTGTGGCTACGACTGTGCGAGGTACAGTGCATTCCCTCAGAGTGCTGTCAAAGAAACCTGGTGAGAGCGGCGATATTGGTAGTGGCAATGGCGGCAACATCCTCAATGACAGCAATAACAGAAATGGCGTGAATCGGAAAGCCAGTAAGACTGGTCAAGAAGGGAGCAGCAAAGTCCGGGAAAGCAGCCACCGGCATCCTACCCTGATGGAATCCTTTTCCGCGATTTCGACGGGACCTGTGAGAGTCGGCCGAGGTGAAAAACCAGAGTATTGTGAAGCTGCTCCCCGCAAGGATACAATGTTGCTGCTTCAAGTCGGACATCCTGACAGACAAGTGGAGCCGAGCGGCGATAACACAGACGAGTCGGGTGAGCAGAACCTGACGAAAGAACTGGAATCAGGCTGTGCGGTGCTCAGGACTTGACCTTAAGTGATTTGGGCCTCGATCTGGGGGCTACTAGGGGGCTAAGGGGAGCAAAAAGGATCTTGGCAAAGACAAGCTTGACAATCAGGTTCTAACCCCCTCTGCAGAACCCCTCATGGATCACTGACAAAATATCGAAAGTCAAAAAATCGACCTACAAAAATATCGAAGCAAAAATATCGATATCAAGAATATCGACAGCATATCTACAACTTGGTAAGTACAAAAATATCGGCAAAAAAAATCAATGTCAAAAATATCGTTATTAAAAATATTGTGAATTTTTACAGTTAGAAAAATATGTAAAATAATCTGGATAATACTTATAAATAAAATAAACATAATTAAAAATATTTTACAATGTTTAAAATTAATAAGTAATATATAAAATGTAATGAAACATTAAACATATAAATATTATATAAACTTACTTAATAATCAGTTTTCATATTTATTTTAATATAAACATTATTAAAAAATATTATGAATTACAAATACATCTATACACATAAAACAATTACATAAATAAAAATTATGTGTAAAAAATGTAAAAAAAAATATTTTCTTTTCAAAATGTTTAAATTAATTATATACTACACTAACTAAAATAATACAAAAAATATTATTTAGCAGAGGGAATACAACTAATATTCCAACTCCAAAAAACAATAGTAAATATAACTTTGGATAGCGAAGGGCTTAAAATTACTATTCCCACTCCAGGGAGTGCAACAGTAGGGAAAGTGTTGGATAGCGTAGAGGTATAAATTACTATTCCCACTCCAGAGAGTGCAACAGTAGGGAAAGTGTTGGATAACGTAGAGGTTAAAATTACTATTCCCACTCCAGAGAGTGCAACAGTAGGGAAAGTGTTGGATAGCGTAGGGGTATAAATTGCTATTCGCACTCCAGATAGTGCAACAGTAGGGAAAGCGTTGGATAGCGGAAGGCTACAAATTACTATTCCCACTCCTGGGAGTGCAACAGTAGGGAAAGCATTGGATAGCGTAGGAGTATAAAATACTATTCCCACTCCAGATAGTGCAACAGTAGGGAAAATGCTGGATAGCGTAGGGGTTAAAATTACTATTCCCACTCCAGAGAGTGTAACAGTAGGGAAAGTGTTGGATAGCGTATGGGTAAAAATTACTATTCCCACTCTAGTGAGTGCAACAGTAGGGAAAGTGTAATATAGCATAGGGACATAAATTAATATTCCCACTCCAGAGAGTGCAACAGTAGGGAAAGCGTTGGATAGCGGGAGGGTAACAATTACTATTCCCAGTCCAGTGAGTGCAACAGTAGAGAAAGCGTTGGATAGCATAAGGGTAAAAATTACTATTCCCACTCCAGAGTGTGCAACAGTAGGGAAAGTGTTGGATAGCGTTGGGGTAAAAATTACTATTCCCACTCCAGAGTGTGCAACAGTTGGGAAAGTGTTGGATAGCGTAGAAGTAAAAAATAACATACTTATAAATAAAATAACTTTTTAAATTAATTAATGAATTAATTATTAAATAACTCTAAACTATTTACAAATAGCAATAAATATTTAATAAAAACCGAATTACCAATGAATAATTAATTAACAATACAATAATATTAAATACCAATAAATAATAATTAATAAATATTAATTACCAAATAATACATTTTTATAGATTAAATATTTCTGATAACAAAAAATAATAATTAATAAACATTAATCACCAATTAATAGTTATTTATTAATATATTGATTGAATGTATCAATAAATTATATTTAATAATATTTAATTGCCAATTAATGATGAAACAACAATACATACATTTTCATTACCAAAAGAATATAAATTATAATTACCAATTCATAATTAATGTCCAATAAATTACTTATCAATACCCCAAAAAATATTTAATAATTATTTAATTACATTTCAATTACTTCAAAAACTATTCCATGGGGAAGTCTATAAAATCCTTGACGAGGCAATAACATCCAGACTTCTTGAGCTATTTAATCACATCTACATAGTGGGGGGGGGGGGAAATACCCCCATCTTGGAAGGAAGCAACTATCGTTCTTATATTAAAACCCGGTAAGAGCCCACTGAAGGCAGACTCCTATAGGCCAATCTCCCTGCTTAATGCAGATTATAAGATATTCACAAGCGTTTTGGCAGGGAGATTGGTCAAGGTGATACCACAGGTAATAGGAGAGGAGCAGAAGGGGTTTACTCCGGGCAGATTTATACAGGAACTGACACTACAAATAATCGGCTGTATAGATTTAGCGATAGCAAAGTCAGAACCGCTTGCAGTGGCAGCGTATGAATCCGCCAAGGCGTTTGACCGCAGTAGTTGGATCTTCCTCTGGGAAACTCTTAGGGTTATGGGATTTGGCCCACTCCTTATACGATCATTAGTCAAATGCTATGACGGCGTATCAGCTAATATTCTTCTAAATGGCAAATTAACATCTAGATTTTAAATAAGGAGAGGCACCCGACAAGGGTGCCCGATCTCACCCTTATTATTTAACAATTATATAGAGCCATTGGCGCAAATGCTTAGGCTAGATCCTCAAATAACTCCTTTTCGGGTTCAAGACCTTAATATTAATCTCGCTCTATACGCAGATGATTTGTTAGTAACCCTATTGAGGTCTTCCCAAAGGTCGAGCACTCCCTAAGTGACTTTGGAAGATTCTCCGGTTATGCAGTTAATACTCTCAAGACCGAGATAATGTGCTGGGGGGTTGAAGGTTGGGAAAGACGAGCAGGACCAGGATTTAAATATTTGGGAATTGGTATAGAGCAAGACCTGATGAACATACCCTTGACCAATTTAAATAGAGTAATAAAGGAAATCGACCATCTTTTCCTTAGGTGGAGAAACCTCCAACTTACAATTTACGGCCGTGTAAATATAGTCAAGATGGTAATTTTACCCAAGCTAACATATCTCTTTAGCGCTATCCCCCTCGAATTCTCCTCTAAGCTTATTGGGAAAATTCAGAGTAAGATCGGTAGTTTTGTATAGGCCAACAAAAGCTCCAGATTGTCCTGGAAAAAGCTGAAGAGGAGACTACTCAAGGGAGGACTCGCACTACCGGATATTTTCAGTTTAAAAACATCCGAAGTCTTCTGACCAGTCCTTGCAATAACAACTGGGGGATGATCTTGAAGGCAATGGCAACACATGAGGGGGGCGGAGATGGGTTTTTGTATACATTTGGAGCTATAAGGTCCTTCAAGAAAGTCCGACTAAAGGTGATCCGGGCAGCACTTAACTTATGGCAGATTCTGAAAACTAGGTGGGGTATAAAATATTACTCAGACCTCGCCCCAATCTGGGGTTCTCCTGGGCTTACTGAATGTCTGAAGGAGGGTTTGGCGGTGCCAATTGAACTTGCAGGTATAAGCACATGGTCAGAACTAATATCTGCAGATGGGGTTTATCCATGGGAGGTTCTGAAAGCAAGGATTGGGGAATCTTTTTCACGGTTCAAATTTCTACAACTACGCTCATGGTTTATAGCAGAAAAGAATAATATTGGCGGAAACTGGGAAATAGAGTTTAAACTGCAAAACCCCACCCCCCTTAAAAAGGAAGTTGGGATATGGTATAGGAGCCTATTAGATATAGAAGATATCGAACTACCTCCACCCCACCTGGTATGGAGAACATCAATATTAGAAAATAGAGCTGCAGAGTACTATGTTCCATCTATCACAAACCTTTACAAGTTTGTAAAATCAGCCTCCTTGAAGAAAAAACATTTTTTTACTGTTAATAGGATTTATTATACCCCATACAGAGTTGCTAAGTTTGTCGACAACCCAACCCCTAGGTGCCCTAAATGTGGTATGCTTAAGGCAGATGCTCTGCATATGTTTTATGAATGTTCCCAACTCAAAGGGTACTGGCAGAACGTAGAGCAGGCACTAACAGGTATATTTGGATATAAGGTTAATTTAGACCCAGCACTAGTTATTTTTGGTTTAAATTCTTCACTTGAAAACTCCATATCTAGAGCACAGATTGGCCTTTTTTTAAACCTGATTCTGTTGGCCCGTAGGGAATTATGCATACTATGGAAAGACCCAGCTGCTCCCCTCCAAGAGAAGTGGCTTCGGGCCGCACTTGCAATGGCAAGGCTTGACCGTACAGAAGGTAACGTTTGGGCGCCCTGAGTGTGCTGGGGGAAGGCACTAAGGTTGGTTTAAGATCGTCCAAGGATTACACCAAGCCTCGTACAAAGAAGCAGGCCTGGCGGCCCGTAGTGTATGCAGGAACATGGACCAAGGGCGCTAAGGATCAAGGGGGTCTAATGTTACTATTGCAGACGTTTACGGTGGTATGAGGACAATCTAAAAAAATATATATATATATTCCCCTATAAACACACAACACACTCCAATAATACAATAATACACTTAACCGAATTATCAATTAATCAATTAATAAAAATTAATGACCAATTAATAACAATTAATTACCATTTATTATTTAATTAACAATTATATAATTACCAATACCAATTATTTAAAATCAGTGATTACTTAATTACAATTAAATTACTTCCCACCCTATTCCCCTATAAACCCACAACCCACTACAGAACTTAAACGCAAAAATTCATTAAAATTAATTAATAATTCCTAAAAGATAATAATCAATTCAGTATAATTCAATTACTTCTCACCCTATTGCCTTATAAACCCGCAACCTGCTACGGTACTAAAAAACAAAAATTTATAAAAAACATTATTAACATATAAAAATTGTATACATATATTTTAAAACAAGTAGAAAACTTAACAAAACACATATAACACATACATCTATACTACTATAATAAAGTAAGAACTTTCAGGTTATGAGGCGGGTAAACTCAGGAACCACTGTGCCAATCTACACACCTGATACATCGTTGAAATCGTCAGGGTGTGTAGATGGTTATAGGCTATATAAATGTCAAACTAAAACGTTATTTACAATATTTATATTTTTAAAAAAGTAGTGCCCCCCAAAATAGCGCCGGCCGCGACGTGCGTGATCACGTCACCACGGGGAGGAGAGGTGTCTGAGAAGCGGCGGACTCGGCGCGGGGGAGGAGCAGTGACGTGAGGCCAGCGGCGGTGGGAGAAGTGGAAAGGTGGACATGGCGCGGGGGAGGAGCGGCGGCGGACAGGCGGTGAGGAGCAGAGAGGCGAGGAGCAGTAAACTAAGAAGCGGCCGATCGGGTAAGCCTCCGGGGACAATGTCGGGGCAGGCGGGTGTCGGGCCATGGTGAGGAGCAGAGAGGCAAGGAGCTGGGTCGGGGCAGGTGGGGGACGGGGCAGGCGGGGGCATGGGCTGCTGCAGGGTCGGGGCAGGCGGGGACAGGCGAGGAGCGGGGTCGGGGCAGGCGGGGGACGGGGCAGGCGGGGGCACGGTCTGCTGCGGGTTCGGGGCAGGTGGGAGACGGGGCAGGTGGGGGCACGGGCTGCTGGGCAATGTCGGGGCAGGCGGGGGTAGGGGAAGCCTGAATGCTCCTGGACAAGGTCGGGACGGGCTGCTAGTATTTAAATACATTCTAAAACACATAACAATAATATAAATAGCGACATTAGTAACATCGATATTAGTAACATAGATATATTTGATATCGATATTACTAACTTCGATATTGCTTACATCGATATAAAAAAAATCGATATTACTTACCTTAGGGTCAATATTCTGCCAATCGATATTCTTGACATCGATATTCTGTCCCTTCGATATTGTGACATCGATATTAGTGTAGGTCGACATTAAAAGTATGTCCAAATCTAAATCTAAATCCACAATGAGTCCTTCCCAAACAGACACTGCGACGGCTAGAAAACTTGCATGGGATTATTCAGCTACTGCTCAGCTATACCAGAATGATGGAGCAATATCCGATCTCAGCAGGCATAATAACTCGAGCAGTACAGCACAGACTCCCTCAAAAGACCTAGTTTACACCACGCTTATACAGATGCAGGATGAGGCCAGGCTGGAGAGCCGAAGAGCGAAACAGGCAACTAAGAAAATTCAGGGCTCACTCAGAAAGGTGAACAAGCTATATGATGATATGATAGACAGGGTTACCCATGTGGAGGAGAGAACCGGAAGATTAGAGGATGAGCTCAAAAAGTGGCAGGCATTTAAAGAGACAAAAGAGAAGCTTGCGGAGGATTTTCAGTGGAAGCTCGAAAATTTCAAGAATCGGCAGAGAAGGAACAACATCAAATTACTGGAATTGGCAGAAGGGGT